>NW_028118809.1:904275-1504275 GCF_965113315.1 Podarcis vaucheri | reverse complement strand
CCTCCCCAACCAGATGGCGTTATTCTAGCATCACAGCAGCTTTCAAAAGCATGAGCATGTCATTCAAGACAGTCAGCAGTGTTTTGGCAGCTGAGGCTGTGTTTCGTATCTGGAATATTTAGGGAATTTAACACACCTGTGCTGATGCTGTTATGTTGCTCACACTGTTTATCAGTCTTTGAACAGACTCTGAGTAAAAGTCCCGGGGACATACAGATCAGACTAGAGGGGTGGGGGAGATGTAACTTAAAAAATAAAAAAATCTTTTGAACGTGGTGCTGATAATGCCAAGGCTGCAAGTTGCAGGTTTGATCGCCATAAGGGACAGCTGCATATTATTTCCATCGTTTGCCAAATGCAATCTTTGTCACCTGGTGGGATTCTGGTTGACCAAGTGATAGGGCTTTATCTTCACAATCAGGCATAGGCAAACTCGGCCCTCCAGCTGTTTTGGGACTACAACTCCCATCATCCGTAGCTAACAGGACCAGTGGTCAGGGATGATGGGAACTGTAGTCCCAAAACAGCTGGAGGGCCGAGTTTGCCTCTGCCTGTTCCCAATAATCCATGCAACGAGGGCAATACTAAATTGCTTCCCTTTGTTGTAGAGGTTGTTATGCATGCAATTCTCTTGTTTTTAGCTCCTTCCTTAGCACCTGAAGCCTACATATGCTTGCTTTGCATTGTTCTTTGCCAACAGGAGTGTTCCTGAAGGACACATGGGTTTCTATAAGCTCCCAAGTTCCTCTCCCCGTTGATAAAATCCTTCTACCAAGAGTTGTACATTTCAGAGACCAACTACTCCTGCATTTATATTTTTGTTTTTCCACATTGCAAAGACGATTGGAACTGAAGGCACAAAATATAATCCCTTCTCCCACCAAATCTCATCTTTAAAACCATGAAGAGTGAGAACTGCAGTGTTACTCAGATGATGATTTCCAGCCCTGTGTGTTTTATAAAAATGGACAAATTAGTGATTTATAAAAAGGGACAACTTTTTTTAGATGAGGGGCAGTTTTGTAGTTGTAGCACTGAATTGCACCATGCTTGTCCTAGCTTAAGCATGTTCATTCTTTCAGCCATCCATCATTCAATTTCTTCACTACCCATTATATATTGTCAGCTTGCGCAGCAAAACAATAAAGGGCATTGCAAACCTATCCAGTTAAACTAGATGAAATGCATTGCATCTGCCCATATTTGGATTCTGCTGAAAATGATGGGCGGCGGTCCCTGGGCTCAGTTCAGCATGGGCTTGCCCACGATGAGCTACTTTGGGCCTTAATTAGGGTTGCCGTATTTCGAAAAGTAAAAACCAGGACACCCCAAAAGTTTCCCCTGCTCCCCCCCCATGTGACTTATTGGGTGACACTAATGACAAGCATCTAGACAGCATCTTAAAAAGCAGAGACATCATCTTGCCAACAAAGGTCCATATAGTTAAAGCTATGGTTTTCCCAGTAGTGATGTATGGAAGTGAGAGTTGGACCATAAAGAAGGCTGATCGCCGAAGAATTGATGCTTTTGAATTATGGTGCTGGAGGAGACTCTTGAGAGTCCCATGGACTGCAAGAAGATCAAACCTATCCATTCTTTTTTTTATAATAATTTTTATTACATTTTTTCCAGATTACAGATAAAACAGAAAAAAGAAAGAACATAAAGAATAGAAAGAAAGAAAAAAAACAGAAAATCACAACCATTTCAACGACTTGTTTCAGATTTCTATCGGACTTCCCCGCATCTCCCACACAGTGCATTCTTAACAATAAAGTTATCAGCAAATTATAACCTTATTTCGTGTGTTTCTTTGTATTTTCAATTGCAGTTTAAGTTTAAATTCTTATTTTCCATTTACTCTAAAAATATAACATATTGTCATTTTTACCCATTTAAACTTTGATTCTTTCATAAATATTATCCAATTTCATATATAATCAACTTTCGTTGCTGGGGCTAGCCTTCCAAGTCATACGGCATCTTAAGATTCATATAACTTATAATATTTTTGCAAATAGTCTTTGAATTTTTTCCAGTCCTCCTCCATTGCCTCTTCTCCCAAATCTCGGATCCTTGCAGTCATCTCGGCTAATTCCATGTAGTTCATCAGTTGCGTCTGCCAGTCCTCCAGTGTGGGTAAATCTTGGGTCTTCCAGTGCTTGGCGATAAGGATTCTTGCTGCTGTTGTAGCATACATAAAAAAGGTTCTATCCTTTTTTAACACCTTCTGGCCGACAATGCCCAGAAGAAAGGCCTCCGGTTTCTTGGGAAAGGTGTATTTAAACACCTTTTTTAACTCATTATAGATCATTTCCCAGAAAGCCTTCACTCTTGGGCAGGTCCACCAAAGATGAAAAAATGTCCCTTCAGCCTCCTTACATTTCCAACATTTATTGTCGGACAAATGGTAAATCTTAGCAAGCTTGACTGGGGTCATGTACCACCTGTATACCATTTTCATAATATTTTCTTTCAAGGCATTACATGCCGTAAACTTCATACCGGTGGTCCATAACCTTTCCCAGTCCTCAGACATAATGTTATAACCAATGTCCTGAGCCCATTTTATCATGGCTGATTTAACTGTCTCATCCTGAGTGTTCCATTTAAGCAGCAAGTTATACATTCTCGATAATAACTTAGTCTTTGGTTCTAACAACTCTGTCTCGAGTTTCGATTTTTCCACCTGGAATCCTGTTTTTTTGTCTAACTTAAAAACCTCATTGATTTGGGCATAATGTAGCCAATCTTGCACCTTACCTTTTAACTTTTCAAAGCTCTGCAACCTCCAATTACCTCCAATGTTTTCTATTATTTCCCAATACTTCGGCCAGTAGGCCTCCATATTGGGTTTTTTCCGAGCCTTGGCCTCTATTGGTGATATCCACCTCGGAGTTTTACTCTCCAATAGGTCCTTATATTTTTTCCAGACCATAAATATTGCTTTTCTGACAATATGGTTTTTAAACATTCCAAATGTTTTTGCCTTGTCATACCACAAGTACGCATGCCAACCTAACGAATTGTTAAAGCCTTCCAGATCTAGGACATCAGTGTTTTCTAACAGAATCCAATCTTTCATCCAGCAGAAGGCCGCAGCTTCATAATATAACCTTAAGTCCGGCAGGGCAAACCCCCCTCTCTCCTTTGCATCAGTTAGTATTTTAAACTTTATTCGGGGCTTTTTGCCCTGCCAGACAAATTTAGAGATGTCCCTCTGCCACTTTCCAAAACAATCCACTCTGTCCACAATCTGCAAGGCCTGGAACAAAAACAACATTTTTGGCAAAACGTTCATTTTTATAGCTGCAATTCGGCCTAACAAGGATAGTTTCAATCTTGACCAAATTTCTAGATCTTTTTTCACTTCTGACCAACATTTCTCATAATTGTCTTTAAATAAATTCAAGTTCTTGGAAGAGAGATTGACCCCCAGGTATTTCACTTTTTTAACAATATTTAGTTCTGTTTCCCTCTGAAACCCCTCTGCTTCATTAACTGTCAGGTTTTTCCCTAACACCTTAGTTTTTTGTTTATTCAACTTAAAACCCGCCACCCGACCAAATTTCTGAATCAATTCCAAAACTCTTTTTGTACTAGATTCTGGCTCCTGTAGTGTTAAAACCAAGTCATCTGCAAATGCTTTCAGTTTATATTGTTTCGCTCCGACCTGGATTCCTTGCACCAGCCGATCCTTCCTTATCATATTCAGCAAAACCTCCAGGACCGAAATAAACAATAAAGGGGAAAGGGGGCACCCCTGACGTGTTCCTTTTTCAATATGAAGTTCTTCTGTCACCACATTGTTCACTATCAACTTAGCTTTTTGTTCTGAATAGATTGCTTCTATTCCATTCTCAAACCCCCTTCCCACTCCCATCCCTTCCAAATTTTTCTTCATAAATTTCCAAGAAATATTATCAAAGGCCTTCTCCGCATCAATAAAAATTAAAACTGCTCTGGTGTTAATATTTGTTTGTAAGAGTTCCAGAATATCGATAATATTCCTAGTGTTGTCAAACAAATGTCTACCTGGGAGAAAGCCAGCTTGGTCTTTGTGAATTACTTCGTTTAAAACTTTTTTAAATCTGTTAGCCAATATATCTGCAAATATTTTGTAATCCACATTTAGGAGTGAGATGGGACGATAGTTCTTAAGTTGGGTCTTTTCAGTCTCCACTTTGGGTATCAATGTGATGAATGCTTCTTTCCACGTATCTGGTGCCTTCCCTCCCCCCATAATCTGATTACAAACCTCCATTAATGGTTGTATCAAGAAATCTTTTAACGTCCTGTAATATTTGGAGGTAAGTCCATCCGGGCCTGGAGATTTGCCTAGCTGCATGTTCTGAATGGCATCCTCAATTTCCTGTTGTGTTATTTTACAATTCAAGATTGACCTCTTCTCTTGTGATAGTTCTGGTAGGCCATTGTCTTTCAGGAATTGTTCTATCTCAATTGCTTCCTCGGGTCCTTGTGTATAGAGTTTTTTAAAATATTTCTGGAAACACTTTCTAATTTCTCCCGGTTTCTGAATATTTTTCCCTTCAACTTCTAGATTGGTAACATAGTTTAGTTTTTGTCTCTTTTTCAACTGCCAAGCTAGCAGTTTCCCACATTTGTTCGCAGATTCAAAAGATCTTTGTTTCATTTGTTTAATTTTCCATTCCACTTCTTGGTTAATCAATTTCGAATATTGTGATTGGTGGAATTTGATTTCTCTTAGAGTCTCTTTTGATTTTGGATTCAATCTTAGTTTTTTCTCTCCTTCTCGTATCTTCTCCAATATCTTATCTTTTTTCCCATTCCAGAATTTTTTCTTAATCGTATTCTGTTGTATCAGAAACCCTCTCATAACAGCTTTGCTTGTGTCCCAGATTATTCTTTTTTCCACCGAGGTATTCAAGTTAATTTCAAAATAGTCCTTTAAAGCTTTTTGGGCCTTCTTTACAATCTCTTGATCTCTTAACAGGTTGTCATTCATTTTCCATCTGAAGGAATCGGCAGTAGTAAATCTCATTTCCATTTTCAGAGCGTTATGGTCGGAGCAAGTCTTTGGGCAGATTTCTACTTTTGTGGTCTTAGGTGCCAGCCCTCTAGTTGTCCAAATTTGGTCGATTCTTGTCCATGACAGGTGGGCCTCAGAAAAGAAAGTTCCTTCTTTACCTAGGGGGTTTCTCGTCCTCCATAAATCAATTAAATCCATATTGTCAGTTAGTTCGAAAAAAGTTTTTGGTAGTCTTCCATCTTTGGTCAAATTCTGGTTCTGTGACTTATCCATAAAGGTAGAGACAACCCCATTCATGTCTCCCATCATAATGATGTTAGAATAGTCCAGATAGTCCAGTAGTGTCTCATGTAGCTTCTTATAAAATTCTGATTTCCCCTCGTTTGGTGCATAGATTCCTAATATCAAAACTTTCTCTCCTTGAGTCTGTATTTCAATAGCCAGGATTCTTCCTTGTTCGTCTTTGAACAAAAATTTTGGTGATAAATTCTCCTTAGCATAGATCACCACGCCTCTCTTTTTAACTCTATCTGATGAAATAAATTCTTGGCCTAGTCTTTTGTTTATTAACACCTTCCTGTGGAGCCTGGTCACGTGGGTTTCTTGCAAACAAATTATGTCCAAATTTTCTTTCTTTAAAATATGAAAGATCCTTTTGCGTTTTTCTGGGGAATTTGCGCCATTAATGTTCCAACTGTACAGCTGAAGAGACATCCTGTATCAATCTGTTGTTGCTCTTTATGGGGTGTCTTCTTTTTTATCCAAGTCCGAGGGTGCTAGCTCTTTTCCAAGCTCTGGTGGAGGCCAAATAGCTGCTGCTCCTTTCTGCAAGTCTTCTCCGTGGTCGTGTAGAAACGTCTGGCTGTCCTCTTTCATTTTGATTTTAATCTTCTTTCCTTTGTAGTTGAATGAAAGGCCTTGTGGAAACTCCCACCTGTATGGTATTCCGTTGCCTCTCAAAAGTCCAGCTAGGTCAGTGTAGTTAGATCTGAGATCCAATAGTTGTTTAGGGATATCCTTGTAAATTTGTGCTCTTCTGTCCTGGATCTCAAGTGCTTTGTTGAAATGTAGGTCAAGTAGCTTGTCTCTCTCCTGCTTAGTCCTTAAAATGATCAAACAGTCTCTAGGCCTGTCTTTCCTGGTAACTCTTCCCAGTCTGAATGCGGTTGTTATTTTAAAATCTATATCTTCTTTTATACCCCAGAATTTAGAAAATTCTGCTGTCAAGAAGCCAGTCAAGTCCTCTTTCTCAATCTCTGGGATAGAGCGTAATCTTAAATTATTTTCCCTGTTTCTCAATTCCACCAAAGACAGGTAGGCCTGCTGGTCGCTGATATGTTTATGGAGCGGCCTTACCTCTCCTTTCAATTCGTCCACTTTCTGAATTGCTTGCCCCGCTTTTTCATTCGCAGCCTCGGCCAATTTCCGATTTTCAGATGTAGCGTCCTTTAGATTCCCAATGTCTTGTGCATGCTTAGCCACCTGTTCAGAAAGTTTGGTAATTGAAGATGTGGCTAAGTCAATTTTTGCAGTTTGATCATCCACTTTTTTATTCAAAATTGCAAATTGTTGTAACATTTCCTCTAAAAGAGTGCTAGAACCCCCAGCTGCCATATCCTCAGTTGTTGACTGTTCAGCTTCCTTAAATGGGGTTGTTGGTGATGGTACAACTCCCTGTAAGACAGCAGGGACTGAAGATCTACGAGCCTGGGAAATCAGGGTTGTTTGTACCAATTGGCCTTTCCCTGCTTTCGACGCAGCTCTTGTTTTTGCTCGGCTACTCATTCCACACCTGTCTTTGGATTCAAGGTCAAGCTGTCAAAAATTCCATGGGAAAGACAGGCCTCAGAGTAAATAACCAAACCACAGAGAGTCAAAACAAAGTTAGTTCTCAGGAAATTGTAAATCCCAAACTCCACTAGAGGGAGTGTTGTTACAGTTCAGGAAAGAAGAAACAGAGTTTCAGTCGCCATTAAAGTTCCTGCAGTTAAATAAATTAACAGTAGCCTTTAGAGAAGACCTTTTCCCTCTGGCAGAGCCCTCTCAATGTTGCCACAGTAGTTTCTCTGGAGGTGCAAGATACAGTTATTTAGTTGTATCCACCAGTGATGCCTCTAAGTATCCATTTCAACTTTGTATGTGTATCCGCAAAACAGCCTTTTGCCCCGCTGCAAGCCCGGGACTGGGGTTTTTAAAGTTTTAAAAGTCCAGCAGAGGAGAGGGTCCCCAAGTAGAATAAACACAATAGCAAGGAAAATAAAGATAACTTGCCTTTCCCTTCAGTTTCTGACTTCACCAGACGTATGATACTTCCCGTTTTAAAACCCTTTTGTATTGCTTCCAGCTTGTCAGTTCCTTTGCCTTTGATCACTAAGCACCACCGGGAGACGGACTTCCTTTTTCTCGTCTCCCGCTTTCAGCCGAATTCATAAATTTGTAATCCAATTTCAAATAACTCTTACTCACGAGTAGTTGATTTGTAATCCAATATTAAGGAAGAAAGGTCGGCGCTCATCTGTAACAGCCGCGCGGCTTCACTCCCGCAGAAAGAGCGATGAATCCACAGCACCGCTTCCCCTCCACGCTTCCGGAGCCCCTTACGGGGTTCCTTCTTCGTTTTGGGGGTCGCTCTAGGTGCCCGCCGGATCCCACGGCCACGAGCTCGCTCTGCTCGTGGTTTATCTTAGTGGGTCGTCGCTTTGCCGCAGCGAACGACCCTTTCCTGCGGAGCCCCTCTTCGCAGCGCAAAGAGGACCGCCATTACTCGTTTCGCGCCGCCTCCGGAAGTCCAAACCTATCCATTCTTAAGGAAATCAGCCACTGGAAGGATAGATCCTGAAGCTGAGGCTCCAATATTTTGGCCACTTCATGAGAAGAGAAGACTCCCTGGAAAAGACCCTGATGTTGGGAAAGATGGAGGGCACAAGGAGAAGGGGACGACAGAGGACGAGATGGTTGGATGGTGTTCTCGAAGCTACCAGCATGAGTTTGACCAAACTGCGGGAGGCAGTGGAAGACAGGAGTGCCTGGCGTGCTCTGGTCCATGGGGTCACGAAGAGTCGGACATGACTAAACGACTAAACAACAACAACAAACAACAACAAATGACAAGAAGGGCTGCTACACCAGATGTCAAAGAGAAAAACAACTACCAGACTTTTAGAAGACATCTGAAGGCAGTCCTGTTTAGGGAAGCTTTTAATGTTTAATAGATTATTGTATTTTAATATTCTGTTGGAAGCTGCCCAGAGTGGCTGGGGAAACCCAGCCAGATGGGCGGGGTATAAATAAATTATTATTACTATTATTATCTGTGTTGTTTAATTAGGAGCAGGAACATGACCCTTGGGAAAGGTAGTTTCCTATGACAAACAAGTCAGATGACCCAATATTATTATTATTAAAAAAACAGAGAGCCATCATGGGCTGACTAGTAAAAGCAGTCATTATTGCATGGCTGTTGTGTATACTTGTCCTTAAACTCACATGGTGCCTGCTTGGAAAATGCTGGAAATCTGAGTCCTTCTGGTTTCGCATATGCCCCCCCCTACTCCTTTCAAACCAGCTTTGCGCTTTGTACCTGTGATTTTTGGTACAAGTTGAGCAGAACTCGAGCTGACAGCTATTCCCCTCCCCCATTTACCATCGCTCCCTAACCCCTGCACCTATCCTTCTGATATTTTTCTGGAGTGCTCTCTGACATATGCTATTTTCATATATATTGGTTTTCACCCCACAAAACAACACAGGAGCTTTTTTAACCACTCACAACGGTAAAGGCTGCCCTTATAAGAAAACAGCTGTATCTGTCACTCTGAAATTTGGCAGTCGTCATCTCCTTAGGAGAAGCTATCATGCCTGAAAATTTCTGACATTCAGAAGACATCTTAAGGCAGCCCTGTTCAGGGAAGTTTTTAATGTGTGATATTTTAGTTTATTTTTGGTTTCTATGGAAGCCGCCCAGATGGGCGGGGTACAAATAAATTATTATTATTATTATTATTATTATTATTATTATTATTATTATTATTATTTCATCCAATCCTTAAAAAAAACAGAGAGAGATGGTTTCAAATTTTAAAAAACCCTTCCCCCCCCCAGGTGATATGCATAAAACCCTCCAAACATATTTGTTTGAAATTTGGTAGACATTATCCATTTAGATGGGGGTTACTTTGCCTGCAAATTTTATCTGCTTCTGTCAAAGAGAAAGTTACAACAATTTTTGCTTTTCTCATAATAATGACTAGTGAAATGAAAAACCACCAGATTTCCTGAATCAGGATTTGGAGCCATATTGGTCCTAACGGATTTCGTCTCTTATGCAAAATGCTAAATTGGGGTCAAAACAAAACCTCATATCTGCGCACATCCCTACTATGTGCAAATACGTCAACAGGGCACAAAATCATCCCAAAGCGGTATGCATTTTGGGGTGTTTGGAGTCTGACCAGGAACTGCTCTTCCACTTTCACATTACACTCAAATTCAAATAAGTATTCCTGGCAGAATTTGACATAATGGATGATGTAGAATATGGTAGTTGGTCAGTTCCCCCCCTTCGGTTTGTGTTGCTTTGTTGAGCAGACCATAATGGAGGCACTTCCTGGGACCCAGGTGCATGTATTGACTAAAACGGTTCTCTAAAGTAATAACTAACCAAGTGCTCTACTGGGAACGTTGTTCTTTCCTTTTCCATTTCTGCTGTAAGGGGAAAACAAATTAAATTAGTATTATTTATTTACCCGTAGCTGTGAAAAGTGCACATCCAAACTCATAATGGCATGAAAATAATTTAGCACGTGCTTTTAACATTAACTAATACTATATATTCTTATTGTTTATGTGGATATATGAATTGTGGACCTCCTCGGTTTCCCAGCAGTGGAAAACACACACATTCAATTAATTCTCTGCATTTGAAACTGTCGACTTTTACTTGAGATATAAATATTGCTTTTCAGGGTTGAAGGAAACAAGGGTCTCTCACCCTCTTTCTCAACAAGTTCTTGAGGAATGAAGCCACAGAGGAAAGGTGTGTGTGTGGGGGGGTCTTCTTTTCAGCCCGAGAGTCACATTGCCGCCAGGGATCACTTTTGTGGGCTTTATGTCAATGGGGGCCAATGTTGCTAGCCCAAAATGGGAAGAGCAGTGGACGCAAACTTTACCTTGGTACAGTAGTAGAGTTTCTACCTGCACTTAAACACTCCTCTCTGTTCCTTGTTTGGACAAGCCTTATCTGAGTTCAAGCAGGGGTGTAGCTAGCTGTTCCAGCACCTGGAGCGACAGGGCCCAGGCGAGCCACCCATGGGGCGGGGCGGTGTCAGGAGCTCAGCCTACACTCAAGTAAGACCCTGGCAGAGACACATGCCCGACTGGCATGTTCTCTCCCTTCTGGTCGATCGTTCGGGAACTTCATGAGGTTTCTTCAGCCCGAACATCACAGCGACCGATGCCAACAGACATCGGCACACTTAGGGATCCGCAGAGTCTTCGCAGCTTGCGTCACAGACCTCAGCAACTCAGCATTTTGGCTAATCTACTTTATTTACATATAAACACACACAGAGCACTGCAACATCGCTCCCTCCTTCTTAAGCATCAGACAGCAAAGAGAAAAGAACAAAGGACAATAGTCCCACTTCACGGAACTCAGTAACACAAGCATCCTGTCTCCGTCACTTCCCACTTCCCAAACATATACCGTCATGTGATAGACCACAATCCCATGACTGCAAACATGGAGCAGGAATTCTAACATGGCGATCTGCGCATGGGGGTACCGCGGTGATCTGCCCAGGGGGAGGTGTGGTGATCCGCCCAGGGTGTGTGTGCAGCGAGCTGCCCATGGAGTCCACCGGGGGGATGCAAGCTCCATGCTGCCATTTCAAGCAGTGTGGGGCCCAGAGCCACTGCGTCACTCCCAGGAGAGACGCGTGGCTCAGGCTTGCTGAAGGCCAGGCCGCATGGTAAGTGCTGCCCCCTTGCTGTTTTGTCACCCCCTCAGGGATGACACCTGGGGCGGACCGCAACCCCGCACCCCCCTTCCTACGGCTCTGAGTTCAAGGGCACGTTCCAGCCAGCCAAAGGAGGGTGGAAAGCAGAGTCAAGGAGTGGCTTGATATGATTGTTTGGTAGATTCATCGTTGCTACCACTGTGGCAATGCATGCACAGAAATCCCAGCCAAAGAAAAATGGATACAAAAACCTATGGAATATGCAGAAATGGAGAAAAATACCGGAAAAATAAGAAATCAAGATGACAATTTTTTTTAAATAAAAGAATGGAAATGGTTTATTGAATATTTACAGATAAATGGTAAACAGATAAGAGCATTGGCAAGATTATGGTAGGAACCTGCAGCTTCCTAAGAGCATATCTTCAAAAAAGATAAAAATACATGAGCAGATTAAGTTAATTTGGATATGCAGAATATTTTAAAAGTAAATTTAAGGGACAACAGAAAGAGAGGGAAGGAAGTCAAGTTTTGAAATGTCAAAATGATCATAAAATCAGTGAAATGTATAAACCTGAAAAGTATATATATATATATATTTAAAAGTGCAGTGGTTTTACATGGGTCATTCCTAGAAAGCCCCACAAGTTCTGGTCATGGCCATCAACATAAGTCCAATTCAGGCATTCTGTGTCTTTGTGCAATGAAAATCCCATGAGGGAGAGCAAGGGCACGTTGGTGAACTTTTTGGGTATATCACCATCCCTCCCCCAACCAGCTGTCCAGAATCTGGTAAGGACAAACATCTGAGGTGGAGAAAACCTTCTGCATTCCTGGAGGCACTTGGCAGAATTTAGATCCCCAATTCTATACCGTACAGGAATCCCTCCATCCATAAAGCAGGCCCCCTCCTTCAAAAAATTCACCATCAAACTCATGAAAGCCAGGGTGGGGGGAAAGGGATGCTGGAGGGTGTAGAATTTTCCAGTGCACCCCTGCTCTCCCTCACATGATTTCCATCACGCAAACAAACAGAATGCTTGAAAAGGGCTGTCAATAGCTTTAAAAGAGGATTGGAGAAACTCACGGAGGATAAAGCTGTTATTGCGGACTTGTCGTGATGCCTGTATATCACCGCCGGTATCAGCAGCTGTAAGACTCCAAAAACCAGCTGCTGAGGGACAACAGCAGGTGTTTTGCACTTGTGCCCCGCTTGGCGGCTTCTCATTGGTATCCAGCTGGCCACTGTGAGAACAGAAAGCTGGAGCAGATAGACTTTTGGTTTCAACCAGCAGGGATCTTCTTATCTTTTTATGTTCTTAGCTGTGAAAACACTGGGATCAGATGATACTTTGTTTCCGACACAGCTGCGTCCATGAGGCTGTTCTGCACATTTCACATTCAAATATTCAAATTGGCATCAAGAGATGCCATTGGTCACGTGATCTGCTTCCTGCCGTGCTAGCTTTGACCTAGAAAGGCCATCACAGCTTGGGACTCCCATATTGAAGGTGATAACGCCACTCCCTATATCACCCAACCCAACACAATGATCAAGCCCTCTTTCCACTAGCCTCAACCATGGTTAACGCTACCAGGGTTCCCATCTTAACCAGGATGTCTATTGGGGTTTGTAGCCACTTTGAAGACCTTGTGGAAGGGAAGCAGGGTTAGAAACCGACAGGGTTGCACACATACCTCGTTGCTGTGGTTCGAGGACTCGACCCCTGCTTGGTGGAATAAAGACACGTGGACACAGAATATAAGGTCAATGGGCAAGAACAGGCCACAACTTTATTGATTACAGCAAGTGAGAAGGTATTGGCTTAGGCTTTGGACCACGGAAGATTTGACTCCACCCACTCAAAGAGGGGTGAGTCTGCAGAGGGGTTAACCACCAGTTGGCGGAGCCTGTTGATGCTAATACAACTATAAGCTCTCCCCTAATGTCACCGAGGGTCATGACGTGGCCCCCCGCCACACAGGCATTGGACAGGATTCACGACCGCCGGATTCCTTTAACGGAATACCCGAATTTGAAGGGGTAGGCGATGGCCACACCTTGCCCTCCCACACACCAACAACACATTCCAATGCCTAACTGCCAAATACCAAGAAAGTTGTGACGATTGCTACGAGGTAGGCGAAAAAACCAAGAGGCCTAATGCCAGATGGAAAAATTCCTATCAGGCCCCCTGGGCAACCTGGGCGACCAACCTAAGGTCCATAGTAAGGTCAAGAGAAAAGCTAAGCTCTAAGCCCTAAGGGAGTGGTGGGTGGGTGACTCGCGATGAGAAGGTGAGCGAATGGGCTGAATGGCTGGCACGGCTGTGTCTCAAGCAGCAAACTACGCCCCCACCAAGCCGCCTGATTGGGTGCTCAACCGGGGGCATGGCGTGCCAGCCATGTGGATGGGGCAGGGGGCATAACGCCCCCTGCGTGATGCGGGAATCGTCTCCCGCCCACAACACCTCCCCTCCAGAAGGAGGTGAGGCCATGTAGCAAACTGCAAACCTTGGATCATCCTGTAGCTTAACTAAACAAAAGCCTTTGTACAGGATATTGATGATGGGAGTCTTTCCTCTCCCCGTACTTCCTCTTCATGTTTTCATCCTAGCTCAAGAATTTATTGTAGCCATTAGTCTTCCGAATGAAAAATTCTCTCTCCAGTTTTGATTTTATGATAAATCTGGGGAAGTATATTGCTAACATATGAAAGGATGTATTAAAAGTTGTTTGTATCAAGAAAGAAAATAGCTACAGGCCTTACAATGGAAAGGTGATGATATATTTGTTGTCACCGAGGGAATTGTTGGATCATAGGCACTGCAGATAAAAATCTCATCTCGATCAGAAATGCTATTTCCTCCTTGCAATAGTGAGTTTTAGCCAGAATGCTGGAGAGTTTCCAAAAACCCTAACAGAGAAAAAAACAAACACCAAACTAGAAGTAAGTGTGTTGAAATTTTGCAAGTATTTTTTTAAAAAAGAATTCATTGTACTCATTTATTTATTCATTCTAGAATATGTTTCTAGTTACACAAAAGAGCAATATATTTCAGGGATCCATTTTAAATGCGATAGGACTATGGCAGGCATGTACAAAGTCCGACTTGGGGGCTCAATTTGGCCCGCTGGTTGGTTTAATCTGGCCCCTGTGGCAGTTTATTTCAATCCTAAAAAATCCTAAATCCTTAAAGCTCAACAACTTTGGGGTAAGATCCTAAAAAAAACCAACTCAACAACATTGGTTGGCCCCCATGCATGTTCACTTCATCCTATCTGGCCCTCTTTGAAAAAGTTTGGGCTCCCCTGGACTATGGGAAAGATGTATTCTGAAAAATGTATTCTTAAAAAAATGTTTAGGGCTACTCTCATTTTGACTCAAGAAAACCACCATTTTATAGTTCAAATCAGGAAAAATAAATATAGTAAATGGACAAAAGTACAAAGATTCACAAAATGTTCAGGGGTATGCGTACCCCTGCATCCGTAAAGGGGGAAAAAGCACTGCTTTTAATGAATACCAGGCCTGTGAGCTGCTTCACACATGTACAGACATCACTTGTTGACAGCAATATCAAGTGATTACTAGTATGTGTGAGTTGGTCACCATTAGGTAAATTTATACAAGCTCCTGGGGAGCCAAGCCAATATTTTGGGGGTTGGGGCCAGCCCCCCACAATGTCCCCAAAGCGCAAAGATGAAGCACAGAGTTGAATGTGGTGGAGCTATACAGTGGTACCTCGGGTTAAGAACTTAATTTGTTCTGGAGGTCTGTTCTTAACCTGAAACTGTTCTTAACCTGAGGTACCACTTTAGCTAATGGGGCCTCCCGCTGCTGCCGCTGCCCGCCACGTAAATTCTGTTCTTATCCTGAAGCAAAGTTCTTAACCCGAGGTACTATTTCTGGGTTAGCGGAGTCTGTAACCTGAAGCGTCTGTAACCTGAAGTGTCTGTAACACGAGGTACCACTGTGATGGCCAATTCCTTCTCTTCTTGCCACGGAGAATCAGCCTCCCACTGGTGGTACTGCGAGGAGGAGGTGAAGGAGAAGCCACGGGCCATTGAAGCCACATGGCTGCCACATTTGGCTCCGCCCCTGGCTCCTCCCAGCATCCCCCAATTGCCCTCACAAGCTGGTGCCTCATTAAGCAAATAACACTAATACAGTGGTACCTGGTTCTCAAACTTGGTCCGTTCCGGAAGTCTGTTCCAAAACCAAAGCGTTCCAAAACCAATGCACGCTTTCCCATAGAAACTAAAACGGATTAATCCATTGCAAACTTTTAAAAACAACCCCTAAAACAGCAATTTAACACGAATTTTACTATCTAATGAGACCATTGATCCATAAAATGAAAGCAATAAACAATGTACTATACTATAAAATAAAGAAGACAGTATTGTAGATGATAAAATTGTAAATTATTTTTTCTTCTTACCTGCACTGATGATAGTCATTATTTGGATGGGGGGGCTTGATCCATTTCCACAGTCACACAATCAATCAATTAATCTATCAATCAGTCAGTAGTTGAACTGGGTTCCACACAGTCATGAAAACAGTCACAACAAAGCCTCAAAAACAAAAATGCAAAATAAATAGCAAAAACCAAAGCGCCAAACTTAATGCGTTCCAGAAGTGTTTGACTTCCAAAATGTTCAAAAACCAAGACACAGCTTCTGATTGGTGTGGGTGCCCTGGTAACAATAGCTGACAGCCATATTGGATGTTCAGCTTCCGAAAAATGTAACACTTGCTTCCAGGTTTTCAGCGTTTGGGAACCAAGGCGTTTGAGAACCAAAGTACCGCTGTATTGTAAAGTGGAATCCGTTCTCATATTCAGCTGCTAGACATTGAGTGATTGACTGCAGAGAAATCGAGCGATACACATGCACATGTGAATGAGACCTAAACGTGTCCTACCTTAGCAGCTGAAGCTATGAAAAGCCATGAATGAGCACTTAAAACAAATCATTTTAGGCACCTTTCGCTGTGGGTGTCATTGCCAGTTCAGCCTTGAAAAAGAATCCCAAATAGTCATTAGCCTACTTTAATGAAAACTGCCGGTAAAGGCTGCCACTTGTGTATTAAATCATTATTTTTTCATAATTTGATACTAATCCAGTGTTCTGTTTTTTGAAAAAGAAGAAGAAAGAAGCAGCTATCATTACTCGGTGATTATATTTTATGCGTTCACAAATGTGCAGAATGACAAAGTATGTTTTCATGCCAGATTCACTTGTTATGCCCTTGTGCTTTTGTAGTAGCAAAATGGCTTATAGTATCCTTTTCAGAAGGAATTAGAGCAATTGCATTTTTAAAAATAGCATTTCTGTCTAAGCAGCAACCGATAGTAGGGCAGCCACGGCTTTCTACACAAAGGCTGGAGAAATATAATAATCTTAAATGGAAGAAGCAATAATACGATAGTGAGACATTCTGAGTAGCTGGGCTTAAGCTGCTGATTACTGAGGATGCTAATTTTGTGGCAGCGCCAGAATTTTATGTTAATGCTATTGAACAAAAGGCTAAAGCATTTTTTAATTTAAAATTACTGAACTATAAAATTGAAGTATTAGATTAGGTGGACAAAGGGAAATACGATGTCAAAAGTGCATTTCTGTCACCTTTGCTTGAGTTGAACTTTTGAAAGGCGGTGTCTCGTTTTCAGTCAGAATTCTGCCCTTGCTCTTTTGAATGGTGCCCATCAAAGATGATTCGTATTCAGCTATCTGATCCAAAGCATCACCAGTGTGACTCCACCCACATTTTATGGTGGGTAGCTTTGCAGCCCGTGGCGATCTGGCAGGGGGTACGGCATTGGCTGTCCTGCTGGCACCTGGTCGTGCCAAACAGTGACGGAGGAAGCCAATCGGGCGACTGGGGCGGCGAGTGTGCCCCACACCCAGGGGCAGACCAGCCTCCCATGGGGCCCGGCAGGGCAGGACACTCCGTGGGGCCACTGAGGAGTCTGCCTGCCTCCTCCCACTCAGCCGCCCTACAGCTGAGGGAGAGGCGGCGGGCGGACCATTTGGGGCAGCGTAGAGCCTGCGGCCGCCCAAGCCACTGCGTCACTCCCAGGAGATACGCATGCAGACGCTGCAGTGAGTCCTGCCTGCCATTTTGTTACCCCCCCTCAGTGGTTACACCCTGGGCGGTCCACCCCACCGCCCCCTTCCTCTGCCCCTGGTGCCAGGGACACAGGCCAAGCTGTCCTCTGGGAGCGGGCTTGGCTGACCAATCAGCACTGGCTGGGCATGCTCCTGGAGGGAATTTAAAGGGCGGCACAGCAAGGCGGCCACCCTCATTGGTTCTCCCGACCTCCCACCCTCTAATTTTGCTCTTGCTATGACCTTGCTATGGACCGAGCAGGAATTTCCCCCACTTGGCAAATTGGCACAGGCCATTGGGTTTTCACTTACCTCATAGCAATCACCACAACTTCGTGAGGTTAGGCACTGGGCAAGCCTTTGGCAGTGGCGTAGCGTGGGTTGTCAGCACCCGGGGCAAGGCAAGTAATTTGCGCCCCCTAACCCGTGGATTTTAGCACTCGAGTACGAGCGCGCCCCCCCAGATGTTGTGCCCGGTCCCCCTGCACCCCCCCACGCTACGCCACTGGGGCTGGGGGCGAGCGAAGGAGCCAAGGACCCCCCCCCAAGGCTCAGCAGGAATTTATTAAATTTATTATTTGCGGAGCCCCCGCAGGCCGAGGCAGCCGAAGCCCCCTCCCCTCGGGCGCCTTCCCACCCCCTCCTCTCCTTGGGCTGTAGGTGGAGCTCCAGATCCGGGCTTGGCGAGTGCCTCTCCTCCTCCCGGCCGGGTCCGGGGGCTTCCAGCCGTGCTCCGTCCTCGCCCCCCCCGTGCCCCCTTCTGCTGGGAGACCCTCGCCCGCCCGCCGGCTTCCTCTCGGAGGGTTTTGGGGAGCGCAGGGCGCGGCGAGGCCCCTCAGAGCTCTCCTCCCTCCCAGTCGGCAGAAGCAGCCGCCGCCTGTGGCTGAGCCGAGGGGATGGCGGTGGCGGGGTGCGGAGGCTGCCCGTGCCCGGCCAGGCGCCGGTGGCAGCGTCGGCTCTGCTGTAGCGGCTGCTGCTCCTGCGAGCAGTGAGTGGAGCGCAGCCGCAGCGGCGGCGGGAGGCGCGCGCGCGCTAGGGCGCAAGGCTGGCGGTGGCGGCGGGGAGCCTGGCGGAGGAAGGAACTTGTCCCGTCCCTCTGGACTCGCGCCCCCCAGATGTTGTGCCCGGTGCGGCTGGCACCCCTGGCACCCCCCATGCTACGCCACTGGCCTTTGGTTGGTTGGAGGGGAGGTTGTAGCCTCCCTCTTCCCCTCTTTGTTAAGGGTGTCCTGTTAAATTGTTCCGGGGAGACTGGCTTCTGTCCGATGCCCAGAGGGGGGCTAGGGCCATACCACTCCCACCAATGGGGACCCCTGGGGGAGAGTACCCCTATTTGATGTGGGTCATAGTGCTCCCCCTAATGGTGGTTTACCCTTAGATGCTCTCCCAACAGACGAGCAGGAATGATATAGTCTGGCTTCATCCAATGTGTATGCCAAACCCCTCACACCTGTAACCAATGAATTTGAGGGCTATTTGAACTCATAAAACAAACACCATTGTCTCTGTGTTTACTCATCGCCTAGGGAACTGCAGGTCACAGGGTCTTGGCACATAAATGTCATTTCTACATCACAGTAGGCACTTTGCATATCTTGGTATAGGTGTGCTATATAAATAACAAGTATATTAACAATCTGTGGGCTGGGAAAGTGGGAATATCATCCATTGATGTTGAGAACATGGTCCCATAGCCTACCACAGGTACACCAAATGTGAAAGATGGTGGGATTATCCACAAGTCCTTAAATTTATTATTAAATTTATCCTCCTTAAATTTATTCTGAATGTTCTCTGTTTCTCTTGATTTCTTATAATTCTGATACCACCATGAAACTTTCATAATCACTCCCTCCAACATTTCTCAGATGAAAATAGGACATTCTGTTCTACATCAGGAAGCTTCTCCTGTGTTTATCTCTCTGCACACATTTATGTTATGTACACATCTACATCGGTCACTGCAGCCTCTCCACCTTGCCAATCTCACAAGAGTGTGGTAAAGAAAAAAAATGAAAGGGATCATATACAATACCTTCAACGGATAAATAGAATGAAATAAAATTTAAGTGTATGCTGTCTTGATTAAGGGGAAAAAATGGGAAGAAGAAATAACAACAACAACAACAACAACAACAACAACAGAAAACATGAGAATGATCAGGAACATACCAGAGACTAAATCCTATTGAACTCAGTGGGGCTTACTTCTGAGGCAAAATGCTTAGGATTGTCATGTAAGATTGCACAGTCTTTATCCAATTATCTGGGAGTAAGCTCCAGTGGTACTTACTTCAGAGTAGACATGTAAAGGCTTGCAGTGTACGGCTCAATTTAGAATTAAGGAATAAACACACATTTCCTTAAAAAATGGTTGACTTCTGAATCATTGGAATTAAAGAATTTAAAGTGGATTGGTTACATTTTCCATCAGGTAAGGCTATGTTAGGGCTGCCATATCCAGAATACCGCAGTTGGCAGAAATTGGGAAAATGTCCAGGAAAGTCAGGAAATATGGTAGCCTTTGTCAGCAGTGCCATTTTTGTCATTTTCCCATAAAAATAGCTCCAAAACTGCACACACACACACACACACACACACACATTTGTGATTTTACCCAAAAAGCTGAACAACTTTTCTGTCCGGATTTTCAGTGTTTGAAATACGGCAACCTTAGGGTATATTGAAATCCAGACCATTCATTCATGCCCTATTGGGACTGGCCAGTTGGTTTCTCTCTTACTTCATTGGTTTAGCAAAATCTTTTTTAAATGGCTTTCATACCTACCAGAGACTTGAGAGTACTACTGCACATAAAGTTGTAACATCATATTTGAAGATACAATTTCACCCTAGCTTTCTGTTTCAAAGCTTATGGAATGGTGTGTTTTTTGTTTTAAATCATACTTCCATTCTCTTTCCCCTCTCCCTTGAGATCCAAATGAACAAAGGACCTCTGAAATGATCTGGATACGTGTCAGATGTAGAGGTTTAGATGTAATTAAATTAGCCAGCACAAAGATAAAGGATGCAGAACGGAACTGGTGGCATTTATATCAAGAACAGGGTATCTCCTCTCTTATGTATTAGCAAAGGTAGAACACACCTCACGTTGATGAATTCTTGCAGTTCATTAAAACACAGTTGCATTGAATGTTAACCTGTGCAAAGCAGGTTATTGGGCCAAGAAGAAACCAGAGCCGTCTTTCCCATAGGGCTTAGTGGTGCGTTGCGCCAGGGCGCCGGCCTCTCAGGGGCGTCCCAGCAAGTGGGGGAGCTGCGCGGCTTTGCCGGCAGCTTTCCCTTTCCCTGGATGCCCGCCGGCTGTGCCCCACTAACCATAAGGCTGGTGGGTGTGCAGCTTCCCTCCCGAACCTCTGTGGGGATCGCGCTCCTTCTGAGGAGGCTTGGGAGGGGTGCAACTTCACTCCCAAGCCTCTGTGGGGATCGCTCTCCCGCAGCGGCCACCCCAACGCTATCCATGGTAATTTGGGGGCACTGGGGGGATATTTGCACCCTGACACTGCATCTGCTAAAGACGGCCCTGGAAGAAACGCAGCATCATTTTTCTTTGGAGTGGGTAGCTTAAAGTGCTTGAGGTGGCAGAAGTTATGACTTCAACATAGTAAATCAGCCTTTTTTTTGAGAAATGTAATATATTCTGATCGATCTCTGATAATACCCAGTGCCCAGTCACTGCAGCACTAAACATCCCTGGTGTAGCGTGGTGCTGCTGAGACTCATATATTGTTATTCTTATTTATTAAATATGTATACTCAGTCAGATGGGCGGCATAAATAATAATAATGATATATCATCATCACCATCATGATTTCTACTGTTCGTCTGAAGATCATGGGATGGTTCACAACATAAAAATACAAAATGGGAACACAAAATACGTAATAAGAACCAGAACCAGGTGCCCTAGGCTTGATGATGGCCAGGGCACAGCCTGACTCCCTCCCTCAGCAATCTTCGCGGAGCTCTGGCCCGATGGTTGCCAGTGGCTTGAATTGAATTAATTTTATAATGAATGATTTTAGAGTGTTGTTTGTGCTGTTCTTTTGTACTGTTTTATTGTTGTTAGCCACCCTGAGCCCGGCTTTGGCTGGGGAGGGTGGGATATAAATAAAATTTATTATTATTATTATTATAACCAAAACAAAACCAATAAGCCCCACTCACAAACAAATTTCAAAAGGACACATGTTAGCAATTAGTAAGACAGATTTCACTGTCTTACATGACAGCGCCCATAAAATTTGGTGGCTCCTTTGTTAAATGTCCCGATTCAGTAAAGGATAGTAAAGCTCACCTGTCGAGGAAGTGTCCAGGTTTTCTTAATGGAAATATTCATGGAAGGCTTGACTGCTGGATAAATATATGGTTTAGAGGAGGTGTCCATTAAAATCTCCATTCAAATATGTTCCCCCTCACGAATATCATCAAGCCTAGGGCATCCCCGCCAGGGATCACAGAGACCTTGAGAAAATGAGGACTTCATGGCATCCTGTGGTCAATCAGATGGGCAGAACAATATTGGCTGGGCAGTAGAGAGACATGAACGCGTGGCATCACAGTCATTGCATCTGCAACCCCACCAGTCATGCCAGCCAAGATGGAAGGCAGAGTGGGCAGGCAAAACCCTGGAGCTGGCTTACCAACCAGGCCCACGTTGGGCCTCATGTTGCCGAGTGATGGCAGTGGAGGTGGTCCACTGGATCCTGGCCTAATCCAGCCCCTCCCCACCCACAGAACACTCCATTTGGGGGCTTTCCATGGACTATCACTGGTAGGAATTCTGCTGGCAGTACTTCTGCCCACCTGTACTTCCAGCAAGCAGAACAGGCTTCTCCATGCTGATGGAGTGACGTTGGCATAACTCCATGGGCAGAGGCTGGCAGAGATGGGTGGAAGGAGGCCTCTGGTGGATCAGTGGTTCGGATTGCAGTCTATGCTAGATGATGGCATTCTCTCTGTTCATGGACACCAAAATGCAAATAGACTGATTTCCCATCCATTACTTTGAAGCTCCATCTGGAAATGTGTCAGGTCCCACCTAGCTGTAGCTTCTTACAGGTGTCTTGAGTTGCAGTTATCTGTGATAAAGTAAGTCCAGAACTATAATTACCAATGTAAGGAGCAGAGGTGGGAAACCCTCTAGATGTTGTTGGGTTCCCATCAGCCTCAGCTAGTGTTGGCAAAAGATAAGGATGATGGGAGATGTAGTCCAATAATGCCTGGTTCCCAATCCCTGCTATATAACATTTCTGAATTAGTGAAAACCTGTACTCAGAAAGAGAGATGGAGAGAGAGAGATGGAGGGATAATCAAGGATTCGAAAGAACGTATAGAATTAGTAAAGGTAAAGGTAAAGGGACCCCTGACCATTAGGTCCAGTCATGACCGACTCTGGGGTTGTGGCACTCATATCGCTTTACTGGCCAAGGGAGCCGGCGTACAGCTTCTGGGTCATGTGGCCAGCATGCCTAAGCCGCTTCTGGCGAATCACAGCAGTGCACGGAAACGCCGTTTACCTTCCCACTGGAGCTGTACCTATTTATCTATTTACACTTTGACATGCTTTTGAACTGCTAGGTTGGCAGGAGCAGGGACCGAGCAACGGAAGCTCACCCCGTCGCGGGGATTCGAACCGTCGACCTTCTGATCGGCAAGTCCTAGGCTCTGTGGTTTAACCCACAGCAGGGCTTTAAACCTTATTCCTTTATAATGAAATATTTCACTTCAACTGGATTAGCAGTCTACCTTCAGACAAGGGCAGGGGGGGGGGAATTTAAATTATCCGGGTTCATGAATGTGTGAAAGACTGTAGCCATTCTTCTCATCCTAGTGAAACATTTACAGTGCCCCCAGAAAACATATTCTTGTTAAATGAGATCAAGGGAAAATTGGTGTCAGGCCTTTAAACCCAGCTGAGCTTCCCCAGCTGAAACGGCAAATAGCTCCAGCTGGCTGGACTGCGAATGAACTTCGGGTCATCAGCTGACAGTACAATGCCACGCCAAGTTCGACGGGCCATTTAGTAAATTACTCGGTTGCTAAGCATGAGTATAAACTAGGCTCCTCCTTCCCAGAAAGAACACCCTACGTAACAAGGGAAAGCCCAGTCTGGCCCAGGAGAAGAAGCTGCAGAGAGCTTGCTTGCTTGCTTTGGCCCCGCCACAAAGGCCTTTACTCCAACTGCCCCGGGACTGCAGTTCTACTTTTCAAGAAAAAGAGGTTCTGGAAGTCATCATGAACACCTTCCTTGTTGTTTTACAATGGCAATAGTGCCCACCGGAGAGGTGCTGTAACTTCTGACTGAAGGAAGTCCTACCTAGGAGTGCAGAAGCGAGAGTAAGGAAGCTCTGGCCTCTGCCACTTGGTCAAACAAGATATGCTGTTCTTTCTTGATGCCAGAGTAGCGAAAACACAGCTAAGAAGCTCAAATTGTATATATGACTGACACCCTTCTTTGGAAATTAAAACTTTACTTGCAGAAACCTACAGTTATAGATCATGGGTAGGCAAACTAAGGCCGGGGGGCCGGATCCAGCCCAATTGCCTTCTAAATCTGGCCTGTGGACGCTCCAGGAATAATTCTCTTTTTACATGAGTAGAATGTGTCCTTTTATTTAAAATGCATCTCTGGGTTATTTTGGGGGCACAGGAATTCGTTCACCCCCCCCCCAAAATATAGTCCGACCCCCACAAGGTCTGAGGGACAGTGGACTGGCCCCCTGCTGAAAAAGTTTGCTGACCCCTGGTTATAGATGAATTAAAACCTAATTTCATTGTTTTTAACTATTTTTATTTTGTATTTTTTCTTTTCTCTTTTTTATTTTGTAACATTGTAAAAACCTTAATAAATATTTATTTTTAAAAAACAAACCTAATATTTACAGTCTCATGCTTCACCAAGCATGGGTTTACCGTCTCTTCTTCTAACACCCAAACAACTATATTTTCCTCCCTTTCCAGAGCTCAGTACTCAGCCTTCTGTATCTCAGTTAAGCCATGGCTTGCAGTTCCTAGGAGAGATTTCCAATTTTACCTCCTCCTTCAGCTTTGTTCTCTTTCTTTCAAGCACAGAAGCAGCACTCTGATACCCTATGGCATGTGTTCACAGTGGATTCTAAAAACCATCATCTTGCTTCACGTAAAATGAAGTCTCTCCTTCCATGTGACTAACGTTAGCCGTCACATGAGAGCTCTAGAATTCAGTTACCAACCAATCAAATTTAAACACATAGTAATGCATGCAAACATATACAATTTCAGTGAATTAAATTACTATACTTAACACTGAGGAGCTGGAACTGAGTCCCAGTGATTTCTGGCTGAAAAAAGGCCCTGCCTGGGAGTGCAGAAGTGAGGGCAAGGATGCTCTGGCCTCTGCCACTTGCAGGAGGCCTAAGGCCCAAACAAGACGTGATGCTAATTGCGTAAACGGGAATGCATTTTTTAGAAATGTAAATTGTAGTTGTGAAGCAGCCTTGAGACCACTGGGTGGGGGGGGGGAGGGTGAGGTAAGGTGAGGGGGCTAATCCTGACCTTCTGTGCTGCAGTCCCAACAATGAACGCTCCCCACATGAAATGGAGGGGCGCCCTTTGCGTGGTCGCATGCAGCCCCCTGCACCCTAAACGGCACCATTAGCACAGGCTTGGCTTTGCCTTCCCCAGGTGGGATACCTGGAGGTCTCCGCCTACCTCAGTCAGTTGCCCAATCCCGCCTGGGGAGGTGTTGCCAAGGTGATCAGGCCAGGTAGGGGGAGGGACTACCTGCCCTCACAATAGGGGGAGGATCTTACCTAGGAATCGTCAGTTGTCTCCAGAGCTTCTCCCACCCTACCCACCCTCAGTCAAGACTTCTTTTGCAGGTTAACCTTTTCTCCACAGGTACGCGGGTGCTGCTATGTCAAGGTCTCTGTTGAAGGGCCAGAAAGGAATTCCCCTGCATTGGCAGGTTTGCCTTTCCCATAGCAAAGCGTCACAACTTTCGCGGTATCAGGCCTTGGGTGGAATCCTTTAGTCTATCTTCCCTGAATTGGGGGGGCATGCAGCGGTGACCCACACCCCCTCCTCTTTGCAGCGGCTATACCAGGGTTCCCTGTTAAAGGGGTTGTTTGAGGGGAGGCTCTGGCCGTACGCCGAGAGGTTGTCATTGCTCTCCCGTGCGACAGCGGCGTAATGGTGGCGGGCTCTCTCTGCTTGAACATATGTTCTCCAGAGCCAGACATCCCTGCACCCACTGGATAACCCTGATGTTCCCCAGATCCCTGGCGGGGGACTGGGAGGGATAAACGCCAAACGCCCAATGCCTGAGCCAAGGTCTACCCACATCTGAAACATAATAAAGTTGTGGCCAATTTTAATCCCATAGAACATTGTCTTGAGTCGTTATTCCACACGGGGCCGCCCAGGGTTTGGGGGCACTCTGCCTGTCTATGCAAAAATTATGTGTGAATTGAATTCACACAATCAATGCCATACAGTGGTACCTCGGGTTAAGACCTTAATTCATTCCTGAGGTCCGTTCTTAACCTGAAACTGTTCTTAACCTGAAGCACCACTTTAGCTAATGGGGCCTCCTGTTGCCGCCACGCCGCCGGAGCACGATTTCTGTGCTCATCCTGAAGCAAAGTTCTTAACCTGAAGCACTATTTCTGGGTTAGAGGAGTCTGTAACCTGAAGTGTATGTAACCTGAGGTACCACTGTATCTAGTTTGGCTGCAAGGGGCAGAAGGTAGCTGCACTGTATCTAGCAAAGCAAGGACAACGGCAAGGAAAATGAACTTGGCCATTGCTCACCACTTTTGGCTGGGGTTTATCAAACTGGTATTCATCCTCTTCAGTTTCCCTTCATACATGTTCCCTTCAGGGAACCTTAGTCTACAGCAGAGGCACGAATTTCACAAGGCTCTTGGAAGGTTACCTACAAAGGAATGTGGCCTGTGTGCTTAAAAATGTCCCCTTCATTAGGTTTATGGTGTGGCCTGTCCTGGTATCAGCACAGATGAAGAGTGAGTTAAAATAACATTTTGGAAACCTTCAGAATTGTGGGTGCACCTCAGCAGCGATTTACTAATTTTATGCTTTGAATAATAAGCAGAAAAGTAAGCCACAGCTGAATTGGACCCACAATTGTAAGGCTTTCATAGCCAAAATGTTATCATTGGCTGTGCACTACCTGTGATGTCACAAAAGCACATGGCAGCTGATTGGATATAAAGGTGGGCATTTTCTTCTTCAACAGAATACAGTGGGTAACAGCTGTGACATTCAGCATTGCTCAGTCTTCTTCCTCCTTCAGGAGGCAAAATGGCAGACAAACAGGTGACCATCCATCAGGGGGATGCTATGGAGCACTAATAAGGTAAGTTCATTTGCTGAGCAGGATCGCAACTTGAAGGCAGCTGATGTTCATTGTTGGAAGCTGGCCAATGTCTAGTGATGGACTTAGTGGAAGGTGGCAGATGTTGGTGGATGGAAGCTGGTGGAGTTTGCATTTAGAAACTGATAAATTCTTCAAGGCTGAAATAGGCTGGTGTTTGTGGATGGAAGCTAGTTGAAACTCACCTTCGGAAGCTGGCCAGAAGCTGGTGGATATTTGGGGATTAAAGGCTGGTAATGAATGGAGAGGCATAAATGAGTGTGCCTGTTGGTGTTCTTCATAGATGTTGGCTGGCGTATGCCTGTGGGAGATTTCAAATGGTGTTTGTGTATTCAAAGTGTTGGTGCTGACCTTTAAAGCCCTAAAGGGCCTCGGTCCAGTATACCTGAAGGAGCGTCTCCACCTCCATCGTTCTACCCGGACACTGAGGTCCAGCACCGAGGGCCTTCTGGCGGTTCCCTCACTGCGAGAAGCCAAGTTACAGGGAACCAGGCAGAGGGCCTTCTCGGTAGTGGCGCCCTCCCTGTGGAACGCCCTCCCACCAGATGTCAGAGAGAACAACAACTATCAGACTTTTAGAAGACATCTGAAGGCAGCCCTGTTTAGGGAAGCTTTTAATGTTTGATGTATCATAGTATTTTAATATTCTTTTGGAAGCCGCCCAGAGTGGCTGGGGAAACCCAGCCAGATGGGCGGGGTATAAATAATAAATTATTATTATATTATTATTATATTGTGTATGAATATGATATGTGAAAGGAAACAAGTGGATATTTATGAATAGATGAAGACTGTGAAAGTGGGCAGGATGAAGTTAGTGGATGAAGTCTTCAAGCTGAAGCCGGTAGAGGCAGCTGAGTGATGTTGTTGGATGGTAGTCTCTGTCAGGAGATCAGTCTACACTTGAGTAGGACCCTGGCAGAGACACATGCCCGACTGGCATGTTCTCTCCCTCCTGGTTGATCATTTGGGAGCTTTCTTCAGCCCGAACATCACAGTGACTGATGCCAACCGACACCGGCACACTTAGAGTTTACGCAGAGTTTACGCAGTTGCATAACAGACCTCAGCAATTCAGCATTTTGGCTAATCTACTTTATTTACATATAAACACACAAGGAGCTCAGATCAGAACTTTATTAGCAAAGCCAGCAGGCCACAGCTATACAAGAATTAGAAATAAAATGAAATAAAATAAACATAAAGATGGGATAAAAACAAACAAAAGGAGGTCCGTCAGGTGAACACGTCTGTCACTCAGATGGTGGCCCTTAATTTCACAGCTCTCTCGATGAACCTTGCGACCTTCTCAGTTGTCTGACTGTCCGTATCAGATAAGAGAGAGAACAGTATAATGTCTTGTGGACGGCCAGGGTTGGGGAGGATGAGTGGAGTAATAATCTCATTCCTTAGGTCTCTATAAAGGGGGCAGGATAGAAGGACGTGGGACACTGTTTCCGTGTTACCATCTCTGCATGGGCAGAGTCGTTTTTCAAATGGAGTCTTTTGGTACCGACCTTCGAGTACGGCAGAGGGAAGAACATCCCATCTAGCCAATGTAAAGGCGCGTCTATATTTTGGGATGGTTAATTTAGACAAGTATGGAGCTGGGAAGTCAAAGTGGGCAGGGGGAGAGTAAGTATACCATGGACACATTTTCTTTAGAATGGTCAGGTTGTTTTGCCGTTCAATGTCTTTCAGGCGCTGGCCTATTAGGCTCTTTGCTTTACTAAGCCCATTGGTAGTAAGGATTGCGAATGCAGACCGCATGTAAGGAGTTTTTGATGCACAGTTTTGAACCACATGCTTTTATAAGGGTCTTGCATTACTAGAGACAGTAGACCGGGTGGATTTAGGTTAAGGCGAAGCCAATAATTGAGTGTTCTTTACACAAGGAGCATTGCAACATGGCTCCCCCTCTCTCTAGCATCAGACAGCAAAGAGAAAAGAACAAAGGACAATAGTCCTCCATCATTCCCAACATCAGGGTCTTTTCCAGGGTGTATTCTCTTCTCATGAGGTGGCCAAAGTATTGGAGCCTTCACGATCTGTCCTTCCAGTGAGCACTCAGGGCTGATTTTCTTAGGAATGGATAGGTTTGATCTTCTTGCAGTCCATGGGACTCTTGAGTCTCCTCCAGCATCGTAATTCAAAAGCATCACTTCTTCGGCGATCAGCCTTCTTTATGGTCCAGCTCTCACTTCCATACATCACTACTGGGAAAACCATGGCTTTAACTATACGGACCTTTGTCGGCAAGGTGATGTCTCTGCTTTTTAAGGTGCTGTCCGGCCCTATGGACTGTCTGGCTTCTGTTTAGTTCAGGGTTGAGTCAAGCAGTACGTAGTGCATCTATATCTGATCATTTGTTCTTCCCAGCCCTCCACCACGTTTCCTTGCATTTCTTCATATCTGCTAATACTCCCCAAGCAATATGCAACAGAGTTTGATTTCAGTGGATCTCGCTGGGTCTTCCATTTCTTGTTAAAGAATATATAAATCTGTGATTACAGTTTTATATTTATACTTGGCCATCAACAATGACTGGGTGTTTAATTTCAATCAGACTCAGCTGCATATTTTTCCATTTTAATTCTGGAACACAAATAGTGCTTTCAGTGTGCAAATATTTATTGGGGAAACGATGTAATGTATAAATGTATTCATATTTTAAAATGTACCTGCCACTGTTTTCCCACTGTGTTTGTGCTTCTGTGCTATTGTTCCATTCACAGTGCAATACAATGGTACCTTTGTTCTCTCTTTTTTAATCTTTATTTATACAACAACAAAAACACACACACAAAAACCACAAATATAAAATTACACACAAATTACAAAAATAACCATAGACACGTAATTTTCTTGGCAAACAATAAAACATCTATTGGTCTTAACACTAAAGACCCAACTTCCCGTCTATTCCATATTTCAAATTCATATTACTTATTGCCAATACACATTTTCATAATTAAACTTATTCTCAATAAATCTAATTTCTTCTATCTACCTAGCAACTATTACTGAAGTTCCTCAAATGCTGCAACAGAATTTAAACTACTATATTTATTTTTCAGATATTCTTTAAAAACCTCCCATTTAGAAACAAATTCCTGTTTTGATTTATTCTTTATCTTTTCTGATAAACCATCTAATTCGGCATATTCTGTCAGCTTTTGGATTCAATCTTGTACCTTTGTTCTCAAATGCCTTGGAACTCAAATGCCTTGGTTCTCAAATGCCAAAAACCCGGAAGTAAGTGTTCTGGTTTTCAAACATTTCTGAAGCCAAACATCTGATGTGGCTGTCGGCTATTGTTTCTGGGGCACCTGCACCAACCAGAAGCTGCTCCTTGGTCTTTGAACATTTCAAAAGTAAATGGACTTCTGGAACAGATTAAGTTTGGTGCTTTTGTTTTTGCCATTTATTTTGCATTTTTGTTTTTGAGGCTTTTTTAGTTGATTTGTTTTTGTGACTGTGTGGAACCCAGTTCAGCTACGGATTGATTGATTTTGTGACTGTGGAAATGGATAAATGCCCCGCATCCAAACAACAACTATCATCAGTGCAGGTAACAAAATAATAATAATTTTTATCAACTACAATACTGTCTTATTTATTTTATAGTACAGCACATTGATTATTGCATTCATTTTGTGGATCAATGGTCTTGTTAGATAGTAAGATTCATGTTAAACTGCTGTTATAGGGGTTGTTTTTAAAAGTCTGGAACGGATTAATCCATTTTGCATTACTTTCTATGGGAAAGCGTGCCTTGGTTTTGGAACGCTTTGGTTTTGGAACAGACTTCTGGAACGGATTAAGTTTGAGAACCAAGGAACCACTGCACTAGTGTTAGGGACTGACTGGCTGTGGAAGAGTGGTGGGAGCCGCCTGCCCAAGAGCCCCCCAGGGAGGGCACAGAAGATGATGACTTAGATCCCAGATGCTGGTGGTGGGACATTGAGGAGCAACAAATCTGCTTCCCTCAAAGATCTGATTAGACAATGCACTGGATAGTGTATGACTAAAACTTGTTTGATGCAAGGTCATGTAACCTCCCTGCAAACAAATCAGAATGAATGCTCATTAAATTGTCAACATTGTCTAATTTTCCTGCAAACAGACAAGGATGGATGCTCAATAAACAGGTTGGCCGGTAGAACCCACTATAGTCAATGGAGATTTCCCACCCCCCACTGACTGTAGCCTGTGCAGTTTTTATGCAAGCCTGTTCCAAAGAAGTCCAAGTGAGGTAAATATGTCTTTGTTGTTGTTTAGTTGTGTCTGACTCTTCGTGACCCCCTGGACCAGAGCACGCCAGGCACTCCTGTCTTCCACTGCCTCCTGCAGTTTGGTCAAACTCATGTTCATAGCTTCGAGAACACTGTCCAACCATCTTGTCCTCTACTCCTTGTGGCCTCAATCTTTCCCAACATCAGGGTCTTTTCCAGGGAGTCTTCTCTTCTCATGAGGTGGCCAAAGTATTGGAGTCTCAGCTTCAGGATCTGTCCTTCCAGTGAGCACTCAGGGTTGATTTCCTTCAGAATGGATAGGTTTGATCTTCTTGCAGTCCATGGGACTCTCAAGAGTCTCCTCCAGCACCAAATATGTCTTACCTTCAGGTAAATGTGAGTAATATTGCAGGCTAAGGTTGAAATACTGTATATACTTATCTGTGGAATAAGTCCTTCTGAACTCCATGGGACTTCTTTTCTGAGTAGTATTCTACAGGATTGCACCGTAAGTCTCTGTTAGACATTGTATGGGGTTGCATCGTAAGTCACTCTTTGTTTATTGATCCTGAAATAGCCAAATGTATGATCCAAGCCAAGTGGGAATCACATTGTGAACCTGGTGCCATTGTAATACAGGCAACTCCCCATTTATGCAAGGGTTACATTCCAAGGCACCGCATGTGTCAGCTTTCATAGCCAAAATGTTATCATTGGCTATGAACTACCTGTGATGTCACAAAAGCACATGGCAGCTGATTGGATGTAAAGGTGGGTTGTACTAATTGGACCAATTTCATTCATCTGTGGTGGTATTGCTGAGGGGAAGCAAAGCCAATTACTGGTGAAAGTTTGGCCTTGTTGAGGGGCAGTATTTCAGTATGAGCAGGAAGATGTTAGTGCACGCAACCTCATGCCAATGTGGAAGTTACTGTGAGCTGTCAGCTGTGTAATATGAGGTAATGCATATTCTTTGTACTTTTGTCCGTTTACTGTATTTATTTCCCCTGATTTGAACTATAAAATGGTGCTTTTCTTGAGTCAAAATGAGAGTACACGTAAACATTTTTTTTTTAAGGAAAAAAGCACTGCACGACAGCAATGTTAACACGAATGTATGTATTCATTTAGAAGTTTAAAAAGATGCATTTCAGAGCACATTGCCCTCACAAATAGGCAAATATGATTGCAGGCATTGCTGGAAAATCATCAAAAAGAGAAAGATCCATTTCAATGCTGCAACGCGGTTTTTTTTCCTCGTTTTTTTTAACAATTTAGCCCTAATTTCGGTGTAGCCCTAATTTTCAATTTTTTGCTTTTTTCCTCAACATGAAGAATATCTGGGTGAATTCGTATAATTGCTCAAAGTATAGTGGTACCTCGGGTTAAGAACTTAATTCGTTCTGGAGGTCCGTTCTTAACCTGAAACTGTTCTTAACCTGAAGCACCACTTTAGCTAATGGGGCTTCCTGCTGCCACTGTGCCACCCCTGCACAATTTCTGTTCTCATCCTGAAGCAAAGTTCTTAACCCGAGGTACTATTTCTGGGTTAGCGGAGTCTGTAACCTGAAGCGTCTGTAACCTGATGTGTCTGTAACCTGAGGTACCACTGTATAGATCAATTCTCTAGACAAAGGCAATCGCTGTGAAGGCAAATATTTGCATGTATTTTTGGATTTTAGAGAAAAGCCAGTCACACCAATGGCTATTGCCTCCTCTGCTGTATTACCTTAATGATAATCTGCAATGGCTTGGTATTAAAAAAAATAAAATGCAGTCTGGAATTAAAACAGCTGTGCAGCGATGCACAGAATGAGCCTTGAAATGTGAAAATTAAACTGTAAGCTTTTACAGAAAGTGGATTTTGCTAAACCCTGGCAAGCTGCAGGTGATTACAAATGGCTCTACTCCCCTCTCACAAACAAATATTTGAATGCACTTAACACTTAATTGCTGACTTTGTTCCACTTTCACAGAGTATGCTCATGACAATTCTGAAACAGGCTCGGAACCAGTACCAAGTGACTATTGCTTGGCACCGGACTTCCCTTCGTACTTACCGTATTTTTCGCTTTATAGGATGCACCCAACCATAGGACGCACCTTGTTTTAGAGAGGGAGAACAAGGGGAAAAAATTCTCCCCCTCTCTGCTAACCGCCCCTTCAGCGAAGTGGCAGGAAAAGCGGAGCCCAAGCTTGTGGGGCTGGCGGTGGGGGGAAGCGCTGCGTTCCTCCACCGCCAGCCTCAAAGATCCCTGAAGCCTTCGGAGCGCAGCGTGAGTTCCCGCTGTGCCCCGCAGGCTTCAGGTTCCTTTTGCTGAAGCCAGGAGAGTCTTGCTCTCCCGGCTTCAGCAAAAGGAACCTGAAGCCCGCGGAGTGCAGCGGGAACTTGCGCTGTGCTCCGATGGCTTCAGGCGGGCATCCCTGAAGCCTGGAGAGCGAGAGCGGTCGGTGCGCACCGACCCCTCTTGCTCTCCAGGCTTCAGCAAAAGCAACGCGAAGCCTCCAGAGCGCGGAGGGAGCACTCCCTCTGTGCTTCGGAGGCTTTGCGCTGCTATCGCTGAAGCCAAGGAGCCTGCATTCGCTCCATAGGACGCACACACATTTCCTCTTAATTTTTGGAGGGGAAAAAGTGTGTCCTATAGAGCGAAAAATACAGTACTTCCTTACTTCGTTTTATTTGTATGCTGCCTGTCAGGGAACTGCCATCGCAGTCAGGAGTGGTGGAAGGGCTCCCAAGCGATGCAAGAGAAGGTCCCAGCAGGAAAAGAGAGGACTCAGTGACCGGGGAAGGAAATCAGCGTTACACCAGGGAGAAAGGTGGGCAGAGGCGGGTTTTGGAGGGATGGCTCCAGGACTCTTCGCCAGAGACCAGCGGGGAGAGCATTGGTCCTCCACTGCCCACACGCACCCTGCGCAGAAGACTTCCGCGCAGGGAGGCTAGGCGGAGACTATCCGTCAAGGAACCTTTATGTTGGAAGAAGTTCAGGAAACGGCCACTGACGGATTCTGCCAGTGACTGAGACAGACGCGGAATCAGGACTGTCCAGCCAGGGAAAGGTTTACGCAGGCAACCTCACCGAGAGTGGCGGCAACGTACGCGCGAGCAACCCCCAATTCCCATTACACTGCCTTTCCAGAGTTCAAAGCATGCTCAAGGCGGCTTACAAAATGAAAACAAAAGAAAGAAGTACCATATTTTTCCGTTTATAAAATGTCTCCTATCTTGGGGAACTCCAAATTAAGAAAATGGGGGGTGGGGAGATTGCCCAGAGTTGTTGAGCTTATTTTAGGGGGGATTGCAGAAAATCGCTCACTTGCACACATCGCAAAGGCCACCTATTGTCTGTCCCCTCGCTGGCAGAAGCCGCCAATTGCCCACCCAATTGTTGCAGCAACAGCCGATCAACACCAGCCCTTGCCACAACCACCAATAACACGCCCAATAACCGCCGACAATCTCCAACTCATGGCAGCAACCAATCACACGTCCCCCCATGCACTGTCCATGTATAAGATGACCCCGAGTTTTAAACATATTTTTTTAAATAAAAAAACCTCGTCTTGTACACGAAAAAGTACGGGAGTTACAAACGTAACCAAAAGTAGTCATCCAAAAGTAGATCAAAAAGGACACAACCAAATTGAACTATTTGCACATAAATCATGAGATCTAAAATAAAGATATAAACAATAATATGAATAACAGGAACAACCCACCCCTCAACAACCCCCACCCCTGAGGAACACCCCAGCCCAAATTCATGTAGAAAGAATTTCAGGTGTATAATGAACTGATCAATGCTATCCGTCGCTCAGCAGATGGGGTATATGGCTAATAATAATAATAATAATAATAATAATAATAATAATTTATTATTTATACCCTGCCCATCTGGCTGAGTTTCCCCAGCCACTCTGGGTGGCTTCCAATCAAGTCTTAAAAACAATACAGCATTAAATATTAAAAACTTCCCTGAACAGGGCTGCCTTCAGATGTCTTTTAAGGAGAAGATAGCTGCTTATTTCCTTCACATCTGAAGGGAGGGTGTTCCACAGGGCAGGTGCCACTACCGAGAAGGCCCTCTGTCTGGTTCCCTGTAACCCCACTTCTCGCAGTGAGGGAACTGCCAGAAGGCCCTCGGTGCTGGACCTCAGTGTCTGGGCTGAACAATGGGGGTGGAGACGCTCCTTCAGGGATACAGGACCGAGGCCATTTAGGGCTTTAAAGGTCAGCACCAACACTTTGAATTGTGCTCGGAAATGTGCTGGGATGTTTTCTGTAGTGACATCAAACATGACGGGCAAGAACCACATCTCTAAATACCTAAGGCCAAGCAGTGGAACCTAAGGTTGACTAGAGATCACATCCACTGTATATTTACAAGGGGTATCACATAATCCGTATAGTAAAAGCCATGGTTTTCCCAGTAGTGATGTATGGAAGTGAGAGCTGGACCATAAAGAAGGCTGATCGCCGAAGAATTGATGGTTTTGAATTATGGTGCTGGAGGAGACTCTTGAGAGTCCCATGGACTGCAAGAAGATCAAACCTCTCCATTCTGAAGGAAATCAGCCCTGAGCGCTCACTGGAAGGACAGATCGTGAAGCTGAGGCTCCAGTACTTTGGCCACCTCATGAGAAGAGAAGACTCCCTGGAAAAGACCCTGATGTTGGGAAAGATGGAGGGCACAAGGAGAAGGGGACGACAGAGAATGAGATGGTTGGATGGTGTTCTTGAAGCTACTAGCATGAGTTTGATCAAACTGCGGGAGGCAGTGGAGGACAGAAGTGCCTGGCGTGCTCTGGTCCATGGGGTCACGAAGAGTCGGACACGACTAAACGACTAAACAACAACAATCACATAATTGTAAAGTTGGAAGGGACCCTGAGGATCATCTAGTCCATGGGTAGGCAAACTAAGGCCCGGGGGCCGGATCCAGCCCAATCGCCTTCTCAATCTGGCCCATGGACGGTCCAGAAATCCGCGTGTTTTTACATGAGTAGAATGTGTGCTTTTATTTAAAATGCATCTCTGGGTTATTTGTGGGGCATAGGAATTCATTCACCCCCCCCAAATAATATAGTCCGGCACTCAGCAAGGTCTGAGGGACCGTAGACTGGCCCCCTGCTGAAAAAGTTTGCTGTCCCTCGAGCCCAACCCCCTGCAATGCAGGGGGTCCTTACAGGGATTAAACCTGCAATCTTGCCGTTGTCATCGCCACCCTCTAATCAACTGAGCTATATTATAAAGGTAAAGGTAAAGGGACCCCTGACCATTAGGTCCAGTCGTGGCCGACTCTGGGGTTGCAGCGCTCATCTCGCTTTATTGGCCGAGGGAGCTTCTGGGTACAGCTTCTGGGTCATGTGGCCAGCCTGACTAAGCCGCTTCTGGTGAACCAGAGCAGCGCACGGAAACACTGTTTACCTTCCCGCTGGAGTGGTACCTATTTATCTACTTGCACTTTGACGTGTTTTCAAACATTATAGTGGATATAATATATTTAAAATGGAAGGAAACGAGCAGAAACAACGAAAACTTGGTGTGCATGAGGCACTGACATGAAATATATCCTGTATTTTAAATCAGTCTTGCAAAGCAGATAGAATAGTGGGCATTATGATCAAAAGTATCCTATTAATTACGTCTGCCTTCCCTCAGTGAGTGTGCTATCACAGTGATGATTCTTGTGAGTGGCCAGTGATGCACTACAACATAATCCTAACCTTGCCTACCCAGAAGTAAGTCCAATTGAATTCTTTTGGGCTTCGAGGTAACTAGGGCTAGGATCCCACCCTGAGTTCCTCCCGTTCTTCCATTTAACTTTATGACAGCGACGGCATACTTCGGAGGGTTAAAAAGAAGCTTCTTATATATTCTTGGCTACAAAACAAAGTGGATTACCAGTGTCCAATGCAAAAATACTGCTCATATAAGATGGGCGGCAAAAAATGACCATCTGTCATATATTATTTTAGTGTTAACCTCTGCCTCATAAAGTAAGCTCTCCTCATGTCTCCCGTTGCAATGTAGAACTATTTTCAATTCTCTTCATGCCCTCTGGGCATCAGCATGATTTGGAAACCTAATAAAGAAAGTCATCAAAGAACAACTCATGTGCCCAGAATTTGTATTACTACACTACGGGGAACCCAAGTGGTGTGTTATCCTTTGACCATATGTCTTCTAAATCTCCATTTATTGCCAGAAAATCAATACGGTCTTTTTTTCCTAGTAGAAAGTTCCACTAAACATGAAATGCTGTACCAAATAGGCATATTGTGCTGAAGTGCTTTCTCCCAGGAAACATCTGTATAGCTTGCCGTAAAGGTTATTTTTTATTTATTTAGTACTTTTGTATCTTACCTTTCCTCCAAAGAATTTAGAATGCTGTTTTAGCTTCTCTACAATTCCACAAGTAGGTTAGGCTATAAGGGTAATAATAATAATAATAATAATAATAATAATAATAATAATTTAATAATAATAATTTATACCCCGCCCTTCCCGGTTCAGAAAACTGGGCTCAGGGCGGCTAAGAACAAATTTAAAACACTTAATTGATGCAACAAAAAACAGATTAAATACAGTATAAAACATGAATAACAATAAATTCAGAATTCAAAAGTCAATTTAGGGGGGAAATCCATCCAATAAACATTAGATGATCACCAGGGCTAGCTGGCTAAATTAGTCCTATTTGGGCCAGTGAGGAGACCAGGGGAGAATTAGCTGTGGTTAGGCAATTGTTCAAGGCTACTAAGAGATCCTCTTAGAGGAATGCGGTTTTGAGACTTGGTTTCTCACATCCAAACCTAAGACTGCAGTCCTATCCCCATTTACATGGGAGCATTGTCCTTAGAATTCAACCCAACTCCAGTCCTGATTAGAAGAGCAACTGCACAGATCCATTTTCCACTGTTGGTTTTTGTCATTTTAAGGCTTAAATGATGTGTGTGCATTTTGTGAGACTAAAGATGGATAAGGCTAAATTGAAATTGTATGGATGATATGCAGGACATAAAGAAGGGAATGGAGGAAGTTCACCTCATGGTGAAAAGAATCGTTGGGTTATGTGTCCATGGTCTGAGGTGCATTGAACCGCCTTCTGCGAGAAGAGAGGGATGCTCTCAGGTGAGAGCTGGGAAGATTCAACTTTTCCTGTATGAGATAAAAGCTAAGATATAGCAGTGACAGAGGATTTTGTACTTTTCTATCTCTTTTCTTTTCTTCTAGCTTCTTTCTTGCTATTATGTTGTTGTTGTTGTTTAGTCGTTTAGTCGTTTCCGACTCTTCGTGACCCCATGGACCAGAGCACGCCAGGCACTCCTGTCTCCACTGCCTCTCGCAGTTTGGTCAAACTCATGCTGGTAGCTTCCACAACACTGCCCAACCATCTCGTTCTCTATCGTCCCCTTCTCCTTGTGCCTTCCATCTTTCCCAACATCAGGGTCTTTTCCAGGGAGTCTTCTCTTCTCATGAGGTGGCCAAAGTATTGGAGCCTCAGCTTCACGATCTGTCCTTCCAGTGAGCACTCAGGGCTGATTTTCTTAGGAATGGATAGGTTTGATCTTCTTGCAGTCCATGGGACTCTTAAGAGTCTCCTCCAGCACCATAATTCAAAGGCATCAATTCTTTGGCGATCAGCCTTCTTTATGGTCCAGCTCTCACTTCCATACATCACTACTGGGAAAACCATGGCTTTAACTATACGGACCTTTGTCGGCAAGGTGATGTCTCTGCTTTTTAAGATGCTGTTTAGGTTTGTCATTGCTTTTCTCCCAAGAAACAGGCGTCTTTTAATTACGTGACTGCTATTATAGTTGTACCTCTACTTATGTATCCCTCTGGATACGAAGTCTTTGGGTTACGGCCACGGCCATCCTGGAAGTGTATACTTCCGGGTTTCACTGCACACACATGTGCAGAACCGCTCTGCGCGCCTTGTGCATGCGCAGAAGCACGCCTCTATTTACATAATTTTCAGGGTGTGAACGGACCCCCGGAATGAATTAAGTTCGTATCTGGAGGGTCCACTGTATTCTGTGCGGATTAGTTCATTTTTTAAATTGTATCATGAAAATTTTCAATATAACTTTTCAACCCCCCCCCCCCATGGGCGTATCCAAGGGGCAATAAAAATCAATAAAATACATAGCTAACTGAGGTCCCGAGCCTCCAACAAAAATCCTGGCTATGCCCATACCCTGCCCCCCCCAAGCAATAATTAAGAATGAAAACTGCATCCTTAGGAGCCAGATTCACGAACAGGAAACAGAATTAAGCCACATGAGCTGTTAGATCAGGATGTCTGTGGGATATGTAACATGGTAGTAGTACTTTGTAATGCGCCCCCCCCCTATGAATTTGCCTCCCAGGGTGTATGCGTGCAGAGGGCATCTGTAAAACCCAAGCATATTTTTGCTGCTCTGACATGAGCAACTGCTGGGGATGAATGAATAATCCAGCAGGGACAATATTAATTTTAATATAAAAGGGGTTTTCCAGCATCTAATCCCTGTAGAGTAGTTCAGCCTTTAAGAAAAGAATCCGTGACCCACGCCAGCGATCTTCCAGCTGAACGCCGCAGCTTGATCTCTGACTTTCCAGCTGGATCTCCTCTGCGAAATAAGAGAGCTCTTTCACACTTGACACGCCAGACAACTGTGAAATCGCGCTGTTCTGAAGGCGCACGTGTTATACAATAGGTGTTAAAATGCAAACAATCCCAGAATGATCTCTGGGGTCCAATAATCAGAAGTGCAATTTTGTACAGGGGAAGATTACGTTCCTCAGTTGCTAGATAAAGTTGGAAAACTCCATAAGGAATGAGTGATTGAAAAAGAACACCAACTGGGGGGCCTTTCTACACGTACCACTTATAGTGGTATATTTGTTCTTTGACCTGGCATTTTTAAGTGTGAATTTGTAGCTGATCACCTGTACCTTTGGTCACATGCCGACGCGATTAGAGACTGAGGGCAGAGTCTTCCTTTCCGCACTACTGGTGGATTGTGACCCAAATGAGAAAAGTTATGTGTCTGTAGTCACATCCTTTATGTACTCTCATATTCCTCCAGCCAGTAAATGTCAGAGTTGTTGTTGTTTATTTATTTATTTATAAAATTTATATACCGCCCACCAAAAGATCTCAAGGTGCTTCACAGAGTAAAATACAACTTAAAACACAAGTAAACAATTAAAGCAAAACAACAAAACGATAACACAGGGATAGCCCCTTGTGCCACCCCTAGTAGCTATAATGGGGGCATTTAAAAATGGCTATAATTGTAACAAATTTCCCTGTTGCCAGAAATGGAGAAAATTTGCAGGCATATTAGTCCCTCCTGTGCTGCTGATGTTTGCCAAATTACCAATCAATAGACACAGGGCTTTTTTCTGCTCCCTCTGCCCAAAGAAACCCTACATAACAATTTTTATTTATTGACAGAATTGGATAAGAATGCTAGATCTAAATTTATGAATTCATAAGGGACTCAAACCAGTATGAAGGACTTTGTGTACAGAATATTCAAGTATTGGTTTGAACTTCCTAAATAATGTTTGTCTTAGAAGAGTATTTTTGTTTTTGTGTTTTTTCCAGTTTTTGTCGTTTTGTTTTGGTTCCCCCTTTTTTCTTTTTCTTTTTTAATGTTATTCTGTTTATCTTAGATCCCTAATTACTTCTACCATGTATTTTGTAACACCAATTTTTATCTTAGAGTATGTAGTTGAGGATAAAATTATTCTTTTTATTCTTTCTTTGTAAATTTTGAAAATGTAATAAAGTTAAAAAAACAACATGCCCCAAGGTAAAAGACTTCTGGGAAAGGATTTATAATGAACTGAAAAAAGTGTTGAAAAACACATTTATTAAGAAACCAGAAGCCTTCTTACTTGGTATAGTGGGGGGAGAAATCCCCCAAAAGGATGTTACTTTTTTCCTGTATGCCACAACAGCTGCGAGAATATTATTAGTGAAGAACTGGAAGATTTACAAGATTTACCAACTATCGAAGAATGGCAGATGAAGATGATGGACTACATGGAACTTGCCGAACTGACTGGGAGACTCCGAGACCAGAGAGAAGAGACGGTGGAAGAAGACTGTAAGAAGTTTAAAGAATATTTGAAAAAATATGTTAATATTTAAATCTTAGAATAGCTTTGGAAGTGGATATAGGCTGTAGGGTTAGAAGTAAAATAGTATTATTTGTAAGTGATAAAATGTGAAGATTTTAAGGGAAAAGTAAGTGTGATAAAAATGGTTAAAATTATGATATATGAAACTGCTAAAGATGAAGTAAAATGAAAATCAGATAGGGGGGACTTGGGGAAGCTCACCTAACAATGTTTAGAAAAAATAAGGATAAGACAAGAATTTGTTTGTATTGTTTGTATTTCTGTTTGTATTGTTTATTTATGTTATAACCTGAATAAAAAAAATGGGGGGGGGGTTTTAAAAAGTTAGATCCGCTGGATCAGACCTGAAGTCTAAGGTTAAAGAAAATGTTTGTGAGAACTTTAGAACGAATTTTTGAGAAGGAAAGTTTTGAGATGATTTCCCCTCCCCCTTCATTTGATAAAATATTCTGAAAGCTCCGCTGTGTGGTTAGATTTGCTTTCCAGTATTGTTCAAGATATTAAACTTTCAATATTATCATCTGCATGGGGAGTACAGTGGTACCTCAGGTTAAGTACTTAATTCGTTCCGGAGGTCCATTCTTAACCTGAAACTGTTCTTAACCTGAAGCACCACTTTACCTAATGGGGCTTCCTGCTGCTGCTGCGCCGCCGGAGCATGATTTCTGTTCTCATCCTGAAGCAAAGTTCTTAACCTGAGGTAATATTTCTGGGTTAGCGGAGTCTGTAACCTGAAGCGTATGTAACCTGAAGCATATGTAACCCGAGGTACCACTGTATTCTACAAAATATACTTGAACACTCTAAACAGCTCTAGGTTCAAGAGTTCCTGAGCGAAGTGTCTTCTGGTAGGACCACTTCTCACCTGGTGAACTCTGGTGAGTTTACCTGGCTCAGTGATGGGTAGCAGTGAGCTCTGCTCTAAGTAGCACCAGCTAACTGAGGCCATCTGCCCACTGAATTTCCTACAGTGCCCCTTCAATACATTTTTGGAAACCCAAACGGTGAACAGGCCAAGCCTCCCATCAATTTTTGAATCAGGGGGCTGTAAACACAGCTAAGCTAAGCAGTTGGCTCCTTACCTCTCTCGCCCTGACCTAGCCACTGTGATCCATGTGGCTGCCACCTCCAGCCTTGATTATTGTAACTCACTCTACGTGGGGCTGCCCTTGAGACTGACCCAGAAACTCCATTGGGTGCAGAATGCCGAGGCGAGACTCCTTACGGGGTCCTCGTCCTGGTGCTATACCAGCTGCATTGGCTCCTGGTGGAGTACAGGATCAGGTTTAAGGTGCTGGTTTTAATCTTTAAAGCCCTATATGGCCTAGGACCCTCATATCTATGGGACTGTCTCTCCTGGTATGTCCCATGGAGGACCTTACGGTCTTCAAATAAAAACATCTTGGATATCCCGGGCCACAGGGAGGTTAGGCTGGCCTCAACTAGAGCCAGGGCTTTTTCGGCCGTGGCGCCAATCTGGTGGAACGGTCTGTCACAAGAGACTAGGGCCCTGCGAGATCTGACATCTTTCCGCAGGGCCTGCAAGACAGAGCTGTTCCACCAGGTGTTTGGCCAAGGCACAGTCTGACCCCCCCTTCTGTAATCCTCATAGAACTCTGGCCCAAAGGTTGCCATTAATTTGACTCTGAATTGATTTTAGAATGAATTGATTTTAGAATGTATTTCAATTAATTGATCGTGATTTTATGTAAACTGTATTATTTTTTATTGCTGTTGCCCTCTCTGAGCTTGGCTTCAGCTGGGGAGGGCAGGATATAAATAAAAAAATATTATTATTATTATTATTATTATTATTATTATTATTATTATTGGTGTTCAGGACTGGTGTCAGCAGTGGGTCCTTCTGGAATTCAGCTGCTCAAGGATGCCAAGTGCTAAGGGAAAATTTAATCAAGATTTTTATAGATGGGACTTAACATCTGCCAAAAAACGAAAATGTATAAAACAAAAGCAAACCTGTGTTGGAGGTGTGGTAAAACAGAAGGGACACTTATACATATCTGGTGGACCTGTGAAAAAATCCAAAGCTTCTGGGATATAGTATATGATGAACTTAAAAAAAAAAAAGTTTAAATATAATTTTGTGAAAAATACAGAAGCTTTCCTTTTAGGAATAACAGACACAGGTATAGCAAAAGAAGATCGGAAAATATTCCTTTATGCCACAGGCGCAGTGAGGACCTTAACTGCCAGAAATTAGTCAAAAGAATTTGTGCCAACAAAAAAGGAATGGCAGGATAAATTATTAGATTATACTGAACTGGCCAGATTAAAAGAGACAATTAGGGGACAACCCAGACAAGAATTTCAAAAAGAATGGGGGGAAATGCAGAGAATACTTTACCAAACAGTGCCCCAAATATATACCTGGACTTGTTTTGATTTATTTCTACAGGAGACTTTGCAGTTTTTAAAGTCATAACTAGGAAAAATTGTAATAATCACATATAAAAGAAACAGTACACAAGAAGTAAATAAGGAGGCCATTTACAGGATAAAGGAAGTCTTTTATTTCTATGTTATGTTTTCTTTATGTAAGGGGGTAGGGGTTTGATTTTGATAATTAAATTGTCAGTGGTGGTGTGTTTGTATGTATGTACGACTTGTTGTGGACGATGTTGTAAATAAATTATATATATATATATATATATATATATATATATATATATATATGCTTTCGTAGATTTTCACGGGTACAGGAATGCAGGTTTTGGTGTCTTCGGGTGTCTTCCCGTGTAAGAGTCGGGGTGTCTGTGCGACGTTTCGACGAGGTCTCACTCGTCATCTTCAGGCTGGTGCTTTCGGCTTCTTGTTACTGGAACAGAGCAGAATCTGGTGTTTGAGTTCCTATAAATACTGTTGAGGGGTGTGGTGTATAGCCTCCAACGTTCTGGGCAGAGAGGAAGTTCCTAGATTAGTGTGCCTCTTCTTCTTTTGTTCCTTAATTACTTGAGGGATATCTTGAGTGATTTCATGAGTGATATTCTGAATACCACTGGGTGGGTCATTAAGTGTAGATTAGTTGCTAAAGCTTTTGTGTCTTGACCTCTTGAGCTTGTGAAGAGTTTTTCTGAGAAGATGGCTGTGCTGCATTTAGTTGTGCTCTGGCTTGGCTTCGTGTATAGGGGCGAGCTGTGGTTTTGTGCCTTGTGCCAGCCAGATCCGGATGCTGCACCCCCCTGCAATCCCTACACAGATCTGGCTGGCACAAGGCACAAAACCACAGCTCGCCCCTATACACGAAGCCAAGCCAGAGCACAACTAAATGCAGCACAGCCATCTTCTCAGAAAAACTCTTCACAAGCTCAAGAGGTCAAGACACAAAAGCTTTAGCAACTAATCTACACTTAATGACCCACCCAGTGGTATTCAGAATATCACTCATGAAATCACTCAAGATATCCCTCAAGTAATTAAGGAACAAAAGAAGAAGAGGCACACTAATCTAGGAACTTCCTCTCTGCCCAGAACGTTGGAGGCTATACACCACACCCCTCAACAGTATTTATAGGAACTCAAACACCAGATTCTGCTCTGTTCCAGTAACAAGAAGCCGAAAGCACCAGCCTGAAGATGACGAGTGAGACCTCGTCGAAACGTCGCACAGACACCCCGACTCTTACACGGGAAGACACCCGAAGACACCAAAACCTGCATATATACACACACACACACACACACACACACACAGTGGTGCCTCGCAAGACGAAATTAATTCGTTCCGCAAGTTTTGTCGTCTAGCGAATTTTTCGTCTTGCGATGCACGGTTTCCCATAGGAAACAAAGTCGCGAAAAGTTTTCGTCTTGCGAAGCAAGCCCATAGGGAAATTCGTCTTGCGAGGCAAATTGAAAACGGAAAAACCTTTCGTCTAGCGAGTTTTTTGTCTTGCGAGGCATTCGTCTTGCGAGGTACCACTGTATGTATGTATATGTATATGTATATGTATATGTATATGTATATGTGTGTGTGTGTATATTAAAAGGATGCCAAGTGTGAATGCTAGCCCTGATACTGAGTTTAAGGTATAGGGAATTGCACACTTGGCTTCTAGAAAGGGTGGAATTGATTTAAATCACGATTTAAATCACTAGTCAGTAAGATCCATGGGACACGGGTGGCGCTGTGGGTTAAACCACAGAGCCCAGGACTTGCCGATCAGAAGTTCAGTGGTTCAAATCCCCGCGGCGGGGTGAGCTCCCGTTGCTCGGTCCCTGCTCCTGCCAACCTAGCAGTTTGAAAGCCCGTCAAAGTGCAAGTAGATAAATAGGTACTGCTCCGGCGGGAAGGTAAACGGCGTTTCCGTGCGCTGCTCTGGTTTGCCAGAAGTGGCTTAGTCATGCTGGCCACATGACCTAGAAGCTGTACACCGGCTCCCTTGGCCAATAAAGCAAGATGAGCGCCGCAACCCCAGAGTCGGCCATGACTGGACCTAATGGTCAGGGGTCCCTTTACCTTTAAGACATGATTTAAATCATTTCCCCCCAGATAGACTTATCCTTGCTAGTATAATCTTAATATTTATAACCAGAGGAAGGTTTCATTTTTGGAATAATAAATTGTCAGAGAAGTTTTTACAGTTATGTGAAAAATTACTGATTTGGTTATACTATTAGAAATACGTAGACAGATAATTATGAAATTATGATGAAGTATAATAACTGTTTATATTTGGACAACTTTTCTGTTGTACTTCATTGGAAGGAGAGAAATAATCATTTCCTTAATAACAATTTATTTAACTAAAACAATAACATTACAGCATATGTATCCATGTTTGTTAAAACAAATCCTTATTTCCTGATGAATAGCCTTTGGACTATAATGTAACTATAATGTAATTTAAGATTATTTAGAAAGAAAGATTTTTCCTCCAAAAGCATTTTATTTTAAAAATCCAATTTAAATCTAAAAAATCTGATTTAAATAGAAAAAAATCCGTTAAAAAGGGACTTCCGGGTTAGCGCCACCGGCAAAGGCGGAGTTCCTTTGACCGAGAGGAACTCGCTCCGCGAAAATCGGGTCTTGCTGCCGCGGCGAAGGCAGAGACTCCTCAAAAATCCCAGGCGGAGGAAGCCTGGGAACGTGGGATTCAGCTGACACCAAGAGCACCTCCCCTACTCGCAGGGAAACCCTTTTTCGGGGATCCGAAGCGAAGTGGGGTGAGTGGCGCGGTGTTTTGAATCGACCGCTACTTTTACAGAGTGAAGCCGCACAACCATTGCCGGAGAGCGCTGACTTTTTCCTGTGGACAATTGGACTCTAAACAAGTACCTGTGAGTAGAACGGAAAATTGGACTACGAAAGATTTTAATTTGGCACCGAAGTGGGAAGGTTCTAAACAGGAAGTCCACCTTCCGCTTTTGTAAATAGATTGAAGCAAAAATTTTGCAAGCTAAAGTCTGGAAAGTCGTATATAAAGGACTAAATTTCCTTCAGTTAAAACCACCAAAACCCCTCTTGGAAGCAGGAGAAAGGGGGGGGGGAATCTTAGATTGTTTAAGCCTGCAGGAGAGAGAGTAAAGAAAGATAAATTTCCACCGTCTCAAACCTGGGAACGGGGTGTCAGAGACAGAAATTTTTGGGGAAGTTCACTGACTGTGAATAGAACGTCTTTTGACAGATAGTTAAAAAAGAGAAACATATTGATCCCAATGTTGCCTTTTGCATCCAAAAGAAACAAACTATTTGAAAAATGAAAGTATTTTTTTTTGTTGGACCTGCTTTCAAAAGATGGATACAAATTGAAACTGTCTCCTCTAGAGGGAGCTTGTTAAACTGTTACTGGAGTTGATCTGGGGAATTTCACAGCTGTGGAGATTAAGGATCGTGAGACCAGACTCTGACCTTGGATAAGAATGTGTTTAGAAGAAGTTTTGGTGCTTGCTCTTTGCAAGACAAGCGCTTTGTTGGAGCAACTGCATGAGAATATGGATTTGATGACTGTTGCAGTCAATAATTTTGGACAAACAGTGAATACTCACATAGAAACCATTCAGGAACCAACCCAGGAATCTGTTTTGACAGGGCAAGTGCAAGTGCAGAAGATAATGGAGGAGGGTGTTGTTGAACCTCAAGTAACACAAATGGAGAGACCTGAGGCCCTGCAGGAGCATAAGCTGCTGTTTTTGAAGACTGAACCTGGAGAAAGTCAGATTTGGAGAGAGGGAGCATTGTTTGGCTTGGAGATGGGAAGTTGGTTGGATCCCCCTAGGCAGGGACATTTTGGCTTTTGGGATTTGGTTTTGGGCCAGGGGGGGTGTAGTTGTGGAGGCTCTTAACTTTGGAGGGACTTTGAAACATGCTTTTAAATACTTTCTGGATTACAGTGCTGACTGTGGAGAATGGGCTGACCTGTCGAGGGGGGATGGAGATATTGTTGGGTTGGAGTCTCCCTGAGACCTACTCCTCAATGAGAAAGGAAAGAAATTAAGAAAAACATCAACAAAAGACAAAGTAAAGTGCAGGTATAAACAAGAAGAAGATCTGCAGAAGGGACATGGAAAAGACTTAAGAGCCTCGGACACAAGATCACCAGGTTGATGGACTAGATGGAATGGATAGAAAGGACTGACATAACCCGAGACCAGGAAGAAGAGACGTTGGATGAAGATTGGAAGAAAGTTTTTAAAATTTTATTTTGAGAATTAGTGTAAAATTAATGAGTGTTAGGAAAAATGTTGGAATGAAACTATTTGGCTTTAGTAGAAATGATATAAGGAGTTATGTACAAATAAGTATTAAGTTTTAAGTTTTAAGGCTTTTTATGGTAAGATAAGGTTAAAATAAATTAAGGTAAAATTAATGACAGAATATAGTGAAAGATGGAAAGGATTTGCTTAGTTAACTAATAGGTTAGACTGTTATACAACAAAAATTGAGAAAGATGGAAAGAATTTGCTGAAACAATTAATTAAACTAGAATACAAAAAGGGAGGTGTGAGGAGGTCAATGAAACAAGTAAATGAAAGATAATGATATGGAATATTGGATGTGTGTTTTAATGTTATTGTTCTTTTTTGCTATATTGTTGTATTGTTTTTTATGTTTTTTCTTTTTATATATTGTAATGTATGTCCTGTTAATTTTTTTGTTGTTTTCTTTTCTTCTTCTTTCTGTAATTTTTAAACTTCTAATAAATATCATTTAAAAGAAAAAAAATCTGTTAAAAAAATTTGATTTTTATCCACCCTGCTTCTAAACTTTGGGCAGTAGGTGAGAATGAGAGAACAATTTCTGCCATTGCAGAATCACAAGGAGGAAAAAAAAAAGGATAACTTCTCACCATCAATGTAAAACATATGGCCGTGCAGGTCATTTCCGCGAGATCCATAATTAAAGCTTTCTCAGGGGAGATGACGGAACATTTTAAATCCCGACGGCTTTTTTATGAATTGTTTTGGCGATCTTTTCATTTCGTTTTAATATTCCTGGGAAATATCATGTCCAAGGTAAGCATGGGACAAATTGTGGATAGCTGCCTGTCTGCTTATCGGTCTATGGAAAAGGGAAACTTAGTACGGTTGTTTAGAGCTGGGATGGGGTTCAGTCAGAGGTAATTTTAGCCTTACTGCCGATTCCCTTGGGCTGAGGCACCTGCTGCTGCGCGTAGTGATTGTGACCCCTTGAATGTGTGTGCGTGTGATTTTTGTAATAGACAACAAAAGAGATTAAGGCCGAGCGAGGTCTAAGAGAGGGCAAGAACCAGAATTTTGAACAGATGGTGTAGAGGGACCCACTGGCCTTCTGAAAGCCAGGAAGTGCGGAGAAATGGCAGGCAGTAATTAGCAGGAGATGTTAAAAAAAGGAAAGTATCCGTGATCTCCCAGAACATCTGCCGAAAAACAAAACAAAAAAGGAGGCTCTCTGACCCTGATTCTTAATGAGCATAATAAAAAGATACAGTATAATGACAAAGTGAGCACTGTGGTGTACAGAATTATAGTGGGTTTTGAAATTATTTATTTGGTTTGGTTTAAGGAGGGGCTGGGCGCAGTATTGAACACGTATATTCCGAATAGGAAGGAAAACACTAGTTGTTTTGTTACAGAACTGAGATGTTTTCTTCTTCTTTAAAGGGGAAAAAATATTATCAGTCTATGAAGGTTTCCAATGGCTGCACTACAATCTTTCAGGATCTGTAACAATCTTTGCATATTTGGGCTTGAGGAAATAATTTGGTCACAGTTTTGGCATGGGATAGGTTTCCACGCAATTCTACCCAAATCAGAAGACTTAAAAAAGAAAATTGCTGGAGGCATCGTTTGCTTGCGATCTGGGAAGGCTAGTCTTAGGGCTGGGCAGCAAACGGAAGATAATTGCAGAATTGCATGGAGATTTGTTAGTGTAGTCTAGATGTGTTGAACTCGTTAACAGTCTCTCATCAATGTAATGTGGAAAACCACAGATATGGCAATAGTTAAAAATACATCGGCTCACGATAAGCTAGTAGTTATTATAGTTTAGTTCCAAGACACACACACACGAATGAGTTGATAGCACTGCATAAACTACTGTTGAACAATATTAAACAGTGAGCTGTAAGAACATTAGGCTCCATTTGTTTGCTAGAGGAAGTTAGATGAATGAGTGAGGTACTGTATTTTTCACCCCATAGGACACACCGGCCCATAGGATGCACCGAGTTTTTTTGGGGGGAAATAAAGAAAAAAAAATATTCCCCCCCCCAGCCCCTAGAACAGGCTGCTATCCGCAAGTTGTGGGAGAGCTGCGCGAAGTCGCGCGGCTCTCCCACGGCTAGTGGAGGGCTGCGCGAAGCCTGAAGCTTGGGGCGTGCTGAGCTCAGTGCACCCCAAGCTTCTGGGTGCAGGCAAGCTCTCCGCTAGCTGTGGGAGAGCTGCGTCTCCCACGGCTAGCGGATAGCTTCCTGAAGCCTGGAGAGCGAGAGGGGTCGGTGCGCACCGACCCCCCTCACTCTCCAGGCTTCAGTGAAAGCCTTCATTTGCCCCATAGGACGCACACACATTTCCCCTTCATTTTTGGAGGGGAAAAAGGGCGTCCTATAGGGTGAAAAATACGGTAAGTATTCTACTAAAGATAATTTTAAACTCCCAGGCTGTGCTTTTTTTTCAGCCGGCACCTCTCAGGTCGGCGTCATTTGTGGCGTTCGTATGGAGCCCCCGGTCGTCTCATGGACTATTGACCGGTACACCGCTAATCTGCTGCCACCAACCAGGTACTCCCTGGTAAAATCACTTCAGTCTCAGTCAGCTTCTCAATTAATAAAGGAGAGTGTGTTTTATTTCAGACACAAACAGAACTTTTACAGCATTCCAAATGTTGTTGCTCTTTACTTTCTTAGTCTTATTTTCCTCTCTCTATCTCTTCTACCTCCCCACACTCAAGAACCCACTAACTGTCTCTCTATTACCAACTGCCTTTCCCAACCAGCCAACCCACTAAATCCAACCAACTACCCACCCACAACTCCCAATGAACTCCCCCCGAACTCCTCCTGGTTTTATAGTCCCACTGACTCCAAACACCCCGGGTCCTGACTGGGCAACCTATTTAACTATTTCCCCTCCAGCACTCTCTCATATATGTTAACGTCACACCATTATGGGCTGGTTCTCCTTCTGCCTGCTTCTTGCATTTATGTACTTCTGAGAACCCCAGAATGAACATTTCAAGTCAAAACAGAAGCTGGCCAGCATCTGTGAGTCTGCACTTTTTTTGCTCCTAGCAATGATTAGTCAAGCTCCAGGACAGGGCCAATTCATATTTCCTTTTCTTCTATCTGTCTCCCTTGTAGTGGTGAAAGTCTTTAAGCTTTTCAGTCAGGTCCCTATTATTGCACTAGCCATCTTCCTGAAGAGAACGAGGGAGGTGGGGTCACATTTATCTGACCTGCATCAGAACCAGGGGCAACCTCCAAACCAGTAAGGGAGACAACTTGCTGTAGCTTTTAGCACCTCCTGGGCAGTGAACGTTGTTGTCAAACTAGAATCTGTTCAGGGCTTCCCCGAGTTGCCCGGCAACTTACTGTAACAACTTCACTTGGGTCCTCTACCCTGGGAATATAAAGGATCTGCTCCCTGATCTCTGGGACATGTGATCTGGGGCTGATGGGAACTGAAGTCCAACAACATCTGGAATTCCATAGGGTTCCCATCCATGCCTTAAGGCAGGCATGGCCAAACTTGGCCCTCAGCTGTTTTGGGACTACAACTCCCACCATCCCTAGCTAACAGGAACAGTGGTCAGGGATGATGGGAATTGCAGTCCCAAAACAGCTGGAGGACCAAGTTTGGCCATGTGTGCCTTAAGGAAATGAAGTACCTTGGGTTAAGAACTTAATTCGTTCTGAAGGTCCGTTCTTAACCTGAAACTGTTCTTAACCTGAAGTAACTCTTTAGATAATGGGGCCCCTCGCTGCCACTGCACGATTTCTGTTCTCATCCTGAAGCAAAGTTCTTAACCCGAGGTACTATTTCTGGGTGAGCGGAGTCTGTAACCTGAAGCGTCTGTAACCTGAGGTACCACTGTACATATTTCACACACCCAATTCATACTGCTTTGTTGCTTTCCCTGGATATCAGAGGATGGCTCTCATTAGAACATCAGCAACACAGTTACCAGCAACACACAACAGATGCTTCTCAAGTCATCAATGATGATGAGTTACATGACTTCCCCACCATTCCTCCCCTGTGTTGAGCAGGTCAGGGGACTTCATGGCTCTGCTTCCTCCCTCTCTCTCTCTCTCTCTCTCTCTCTCTCTCTCTCTCTCTCTCTCCCTCTCTCTCTCTCTCTCTCTCCCTTGCTGAATGCAAGTGGAAGCACACTGAGATAAACTGCTTCTGGCAGCATAATGAAATGAAGTAGACCTTTGACCTAGAGAAGACCGGGAGAGACATATGGGATCATTGAATTTCCTTTCCGTTCATCCTCACTTGGACATCCTGCTCACCTGACACAGATCAGTGGATTTAAACACTCTCCTGCATGCTCACACCAGGCTTTCCTTAGCTGGTCCATTTATAGTCTTTGCGAAAGACTATCGAATTTCAGTGAAAGGATGGAGGAGAATTAACTCTAATTAGGAGAGACTGGGTTAGTGAGCCTAAGACCACCCTCTCCTCCAAATCCCACAAAGAGACAGATCTCTCACAGTGATGAAGGAAATGCTGCGATCGCCTGTGTTCCAGAGGCCCAACTTGTTTTAACTAGAAGCCAGGGATTCAGTCTCGTTGCTCCCATGTTGTGGACCCCTCTTCCAGCAAAGAATCAACAGGCTCTCAATTGTCTCTTGAAGACCTTTGTATGCTAACAGGCCTATGAAGCTGCTTAAGCTTTTGCAAGAAGAGCAGGTTGTATTTATGATTTTTTATATATTTGTATTGTACTTGCATGGGATGCGGGTGGCGCTGTGGGTTAAACCACAGAGCCTAGGACGGCGGTTCTAATCCCCGTGACGTTGCTCGGTCCCTGCACCTGCCAACCTAGCAGTTTGAAAGCACGTCAAAGTGCAAGTAGATAAATAGGTACCACTCCAGCGGGAAGGTAAACGGCGTTTCCGTGCGCTGCTCTGGTTCACCAGAAGCGGCTTAGTCATGCTGGCCACATGACCCGGAAGCTGTACGCCGCTCCCTTGGCCAATAAAGCGAGATGAGCGCCACAACCCCAGAGTCGGTCATGACTGGACCTAATGGTCAGGGGTCCCTTTACCTTGACCTATTGTACTTGGATCGTTTGCTATATGCTGCCTTGATAGTTTCATGAAGGGTCGGTCTGTAAGTATTAATAACAACAATAACAACAACAACAATTTTATTATTTGTACCTTGCCCATCTGCCTGTGCTGCCTTCAGATGTCTTCTAAAAGTTGTGTGGTTCTTTATTTCCTTGACATCTGATGGGAAGGCGTTCCACAGGGTGGGTGCCACCGCCAAGAAGGCCCTCTGCCTGGTTCCCTGTAACTTCACTTCTCAGTGTGAGGGAACCGCCAGAAGGCCCTCGGAAGTGGACCCCAGTGTCCAAAATGAACAATGGGACAATAAATAGATAATTGTCAAACTCTTTTTGTTTGTTTGTATAATCCTTCCAGATTTGTGTTTTTACAATCACACATTTTGATAAGGAATGCCTGATGAATATAGATGATATTCACCTAAATCAGGCTTCCTCAACCTCAGCCCTCCAGATATTTTGAGACTACAATTCCCATCATCCCTGGCCACTAGTCCTTCTAGCTAGGGATCATGGGAGTTGTAGGCCAAAAACATCTGGAAGGCCGAGGTTGAGGAAGCCTTCCCTAAGGTATATTCAGAGAAGGCCCATAGGAATTTATGAACATGACTCAGTTAAGCCCATTAATTTCAACAGATTTGAGCAAGACTTAGTAGAATCTGTAATCTTTGTGAGCCCAGACATGAACTGCCTTGGACCTGCATTTCTCAGGCTAATGTGCAGAGTGGACCTTCATTATTCACCAACATTCGCACTTCCTGAATATTTCAGTGCAGATCTCGGCTCAAAAAGAAGTGTCAAAATACATTTTAAGATGTCCTAAACTGACCCACCCACTACTAAACATGTAATAAAGATCCAGGTGGGTTCACCATCAGCCATCTTTAGTGCCCTCCCCCCTTTGTTTGCCCTGATAAAGAACTCTGGAGAACTTGAAAGCTTGCACACTATTTTGTGCTACATTAGGTTGACCTAATAAATATTGCTCTACTGTGGATTTCTAATTTTTTTTAAAAAATGGCATTTCAAAATAGAAATGGGTATTTTGAAAGAAAAGCTTTTTTAAAAAATTACACATTAAAATGCGAATTAAAATAATGCAGATTAATGCGGAAATGGGTGAATGTATGTTGAAGTGAGATGTCATAGAAATAGACTGATTTACCCACCCATAGTTTCATCTCAAGCATAATCACTTTGGAGGCAGCTGTTTTGGTGGTATCTTGAATGACTTCAATCGTTTTCTGGAAGAGCACTCAGGAGATAACGGACTCCTGCCTCTGATGAAGAATTGCGAAACTCAAAATGTATTATGCAAAACAACCAACCTTATATTAGGTGATTTTTTCTGGGGGTGGGAAATTTTAGCATATGTTATTTGCCTCATATAAATTTTCTTTTTATTGCAAGCCACCTTGTGAGAGCTTGCCCTGAGGCTGGGGTTGTTGTTGTTGTTTAGTCGTTTAGTCGTGTCCGACTCTTTGTGACCCCATGGACCAGAGCACGCCAGGCAATCCTGTCTTCCACTGCCTCCCACAGTTTGGTCAAACTTATGCTGGTAGCTTCGAGAACACTGTCCAACCATTTCGTCCTCTGTCGTCCCCTTCTCCTTGTGCCCTCCATCTTTCCCAACATCAGGGTCTTTTCCAGGGAGTCTTCTCTTCTCATGAGGTTGCCAAAGTATTGGAGCCTCAGCTTCACGATCTGTCCTTCCAGTGAGCACTCAGGGCTGATTTCCTTCAGAATGGATAGGTTTGATCTCCATGCAGTCCATGGGACTCTCAAGGGTCTCCTCCAGCACCATAAGGTCATCAGATTAAATCATGCCCTTTTATTTAGTGCCTTGTAAGTTTTGCTTCTGTGTGTGTGTGTGTGTGTGTGTTGAAAGTGGGGCTCCCTTCACTTTTTTTCATGCTGGCCTGAACCCACCCTACTGAGCTGAATCCAATATAACCTTTTTTAAACACACACACACACACACACACACACACACACACACACACACTGGTGTGTATCATTTCCCTCTGAGAAATGGCTCTTTCACTTTAATGAACACAAGCCAATCAGCACTGACTGTGTTAGCACAAGGTAGCGCTTGTTTGTGTTCTGTACCCTGGAGATGCTTAATGAGATCGAGAGTAAGGGAACCGCTCCAGTGAGGCTCCAGCTCATAAGGCAAGGGAGAAATGATTTATGCAGTGGATGTCGGCGAACATAAAGAAAACAAATTGATTCTATCCTTTCTCAAGCTTATTGGAAAGTTAGTACAATTTATTTCGTTTCATATTTATATATATATATACAAAAAAACCACCACACTTCCGTTAACGAATATTTCGTATCAAGACTTATGAACCATTTAAGATTGTGCATACAGAAGCAAGACACTGTGCTTTAGTCTGGGGTGGCCCCACACCATTTGTAACCCACTGAGCAATGTGAGGGCCACCAGTCTTTCATAGATGGCTGGTGAGCCGAAGCACCTTCATACGAAGCGTTGCAAACTTGTTACTTGCTTTTCTCACCAAAGCTCAAAGCAACTTGCAATTGTCAGAACCTACAAATGTGTGCAGAACTAGCTCAACAACAACAACAACAACAAAAAAGATCATGGCCACTGGTCCCATCACCTCCAGGCAAATAGAAGGGGAAGAAATGGAGGCAGTGAGAGATTTTATTTTCTTGGGCTCCATGATCACTGCAGATGGTGAGAGCAGTCATGAAATGAAAAGACGCCTGCTTCTTGGGAGAAAAGCAGTGACAAACCTAGACAGCATCTTAAAAAGCAGAGACATCACTTTGCCAACAAAGGTCTGTATAGTAAAAGCTATGGTTTTCCCAATAGTGATGTATGGAAGTGAGAGCTGGACCATAAAGAAGGCTGATCACCAAAGAATGGATGCTTTTGAATTATGGTGCTGGAGGAGACTCTTGAGAGTCCCATGGACTTCAAGAAGATCAAACCTCTCCATTCTGAAGGAAATCAGCCCTGAGTACTCACTGGAAGGACAGATCCTGAAGCTGAGAATCCAATATTTTGGCCACCTCATGAGAAGACTCCCTGGAAAAGGCCCTGATGTTGGGAAAGATGGAGGGCACAAGGAGAAGGGGACGACAGAGGACGAGATGGTTGGACAGTGTTCTTGAAGCTACCAACATGAGTTTGATCAAACTGCGGGAGGCAGTGGAAGACAAGCGTGCCTGGCGTGCTCTGGTCCATGGGGTCATGAAGAGTCGGACACGACTACACGACTAAACGACTAAACAACAACAACAAAAAATAATGTGTGTCATTAGGGTTTTAGGATGGCAGTCATAAACACTGCAGATGGATCTATTTGCTTCCATTCTTTAGGTCAGGGGTACGGATGTTGTACCCATGGGCACCTACAGGGCGGGGAAAGGGAGAACCCCTTCAATGAACTATAATTTTGAGAGTCTCATTTTTCTTTCTTTCTTTTTCTAGCATTTGTAGAAACTGAGATGCTAGACAAAATGAACAGGCACTGTTCTCCTCAAACTACTGCTACTAAATAAATTAGCCTGCTCTCCCCTGACAGTGTTTTACTTTGCGGTTCATCCATTCCCACCCCCCATCAATGCCTCTAGATGAGGGCTTCCTAAACTTGGGTCTCCAGCTGTTTTGGGATTACAACTCCCATCATCCCTCGCTAGCAGGACCAGTGGTCAGGGATGATGGGAACTGTAGTCCCCAAACAGCTGGAGACCCAAGTTTGGGAAGCCCTGCTAGATGTTGTTGGACAAGAACTCCCATCAAACCCATCTAGCATAGCAAATGACCAGGGATTGAGTTGTATTCCAACCACATCTGGAGGACACCCAAACTTTAAATAGATAATAATAACAATTTATTATTTATACCTCGCCCATCTGGCTGGGTTTCCCCAGCCACTCTGGGCGGTTTCCAAAAGAATATTAAAATACAATAGTCTATTAAACATTAAAAGCTTCCCTAAGCAGGGCTGCCTTCAGATGTCTTCTAAAAGCCAGATAGTTGTTTATTTCCTGGACATCTGATGGGAGGGCGTTCCACAGGGCGGGCACCACTACCGAGAAGGCCCTCTGCCTAGTTCCTTGTAACCTCACTTATTGCAGGGAGGGAACCACCAGAAGGCCCTTGGCACTGGACCTCAGTGTCTGGGCTGGATGATGGGGGTGGAGACGCTCCTTCAGGTATACAGGACTGAGGCCGTTTAGGGCTTTAAAGGTCAGCACCAACACTTTGAATTGTGTTTGGGAATGTACTGGGAGCCAGTGTACAAACCCGAAAACCCAGGTTCACCAGGGTCTTGAAAGCCAATTCCATGAATGTGCTTCTGAAGGTGTGAACTAACTAACAACATGCTTCATTCTGTTGAACATGGTGCCTTATGCATGCAGCAATACCTCGTGTTATGTTTGCTTCACGTTGTGGCTTTTCAGGTTACGAATGTGGCAAACCCACAAGTGTTCACTTCCAGGTTCGCTGTGCGCACATGCACATGCAAAGAGATGTGCACGCTTCACACACATGCAGACGTGATCTGCGTGCTTCACCCATGTGCAGTAGCAGCACTCTACTTACGGACTTTTCGGGGTGTGAATGGCACCACGAAATGGATCATGTTCGTAAGTAGAGGTACCACTGTAAGACCAGGCTGCCACTCTAGAGGTGGCTTTCTGCCCACCTTTCCAACAGGAGCTGCATTTGTGCGCAAGCTTGTGTGACCTTTTGTCATTTTAAGCATCTTGTGCAATAAACCCGGCTTGAAAAGTGCCCTTGTGAATGATGAAGAAAGTAAAAATACATGACAGCCGCTTACAAATTGGGCTTGGGCCTCTGTTCTGTTTACATTTGCATTAAGCAGCGGAGGAAAAGGAGGCCCTGTGCCCAGGATAGAAGGGGAACCCCTCTCTTTGGGGAGGCAATGTAGACACCCTGGCTCCGTTTAAACCTCATTATGACATCAATTCATGTTTTCTTAAGTCACAGGTTTGTGGTTCGCAACTGTAATAAGCCCTTTAGAAACAAGCTGCCTTGGAAATGTAACTTAATCCATGCAACTTCCAGGATTAAAAATAATAATAATTATATACTTTCTACACTGGCTTGTTGTGAATAAGTTCGCCCTGTAACTCTTTCATTTCAGTGAAGAACTCACACTTGTTCTTTTAGCATGACGATTCCTCTGTAATTTAAGGTGATTACATTTAGCAGCCTATTTAATTTGGCTTGTTTGGTTCTGTTCTCTCTCTCCAATTTTTTTCCCCTTTTCTGCATTGAGTGGAGAAGTTTAAAGAATGGTTTCCAATCAATTTGCAGAAATTCCTTCAAGAGGAAGGAATGGGCCGATATCACAGGAATACAGAAAATTGTAGCAAGGTTGAGTTGATAATGTTGCGCGGTGAGTTCCCGCCTCCCCCCCCCCCATTGGAAAGAAAGACACGTGACACCATCATTTTAGGTTAATGGGCGAAAATTGGCCACAACTTTATTGGTTACAGGAAATGAGTGGTATTGGCTTAGGCATTGGCCCTATAGACTAACCGGCTTCAGCCTGATTGCTTGAAGACTGGGAGGGTTAACTACCAGTAGGGGGAGTCCTGCTGATGCACATCAACTAGGAGCTCCCCTGGGGTCACCGCTTGGGGGCATGCCTTAGGCCCACACCTCCATAGGCTTTGGACAAGGCAACGCCCTCCGGAATCCTTTACCGGACTACCCTTCAATATTTGGGGGAGGTGATGGCACTCCTCCCCCCAACACGTCTACATAACAATACCCCTACCAATGCCTAACTGCCAATGCTGCAGAGTTGTGACGATTTGCTACGAGGTAGGCAAAAAACCAAATGGCTGGAGCCAATTTGCCAAGTGGAAAAAATTCCTACCAGGCCCCTTGACGGCGACCAACCGAAGTCCATAGCAATGTCAGAGAGCCTGACCTGTAGGGTGGGAGGGATGGGAAACCGGATCAGCTGGAGCGACAAAAGTGGAAAATCCTCGGCTGCGCCAGCCCTAAGTAGCGCAGGCCATGCCTCTTGAGCCAGCTGATTGGCTGGCAAGGGAGATGACACGGCCAAGGATTCCCTCAATCTCGCAGGGGCTGTGAGCCAGCCCCCGCGAATGTGGGGGAGGGCGTGAAGCCCGCAACCCCACCTCCTTTCCAGCTCGGAAGTGGCTTTGTATTTCATCATTTCAATCACTCAATGCTTGAAGATAAGGAATCCTTCCAAGATAAATTATTCTTTATAATTTTCATCGTTTGCCTCTCCAACCTCTCCGAGTGTCTTCTTTTCTATATTGTTCTGCCATGAAATAGGAGGGATTGATCACAAATCAGGTGCACATGTGTGATAAAATGGTCATTTGTACCATCCCTGATTCCCAATGAAATTGTTGGTAAAACTCCTATTACTTTTCCTTACTAGACCTCTTTTGAAGCCAATGATCTTGCACAATTGGAAAATCTGCAGCAGATGAATCCTGAATCCCAAAACGAGAGACTGACCTTAAATTCCGTTCTCTAAATATTGCAAAGAAATTTTAACATCCTCTTGTAAATTCACCAGATTTCAATGCAAGTATCTCCTTGCATTAAGGAGATGGCGCTGTGGTCTAAACCACAGAGCCTAGGGCTTCCTGATCAGAAGGTCGGCAGTTTGAATCCCAGCAACAGGGTGAGCTCCTGTTGTTCGGTCCCTGCTCCTGCCAACCTAGCAGTTCGAAAGCACGTCAAAGTGCAAGTAGATAAATAGGTCCAGCTCCAGCGGGAAGGTAAACGGCATTTCCATGCACTGCTCTGGTTCACCAGAAGCAGCTTAGTCATGCTGACCTGGAAGCTGTCTGCGGACAAAACACTGGCTCCCTCGTCTAGTAATGCGAGATGAGCACCTCATCCCCAGAGTCGTCAGTGACTGGACTTAACGGTCAGGGGTTCCTTTACCTTTACCTAAGGTATCCATTTCTGCAAGCAATTTCCTCTAACATAATGCAGTTTTGTATGTTTTCCTTAGTGCACGCATTTTAGGCACACTCATGCTTTTTAGATACATTTTTGTAAACGTTGCTTGGATGGAAAACTCCATCACAAAACTCAGATGAGTGAGAATTTCAAAGGATGACTGTCTTTCGGTTCTCGTTATTATTTTGGAAAGTGAAAATTTGATAGATTCATCTCACTCATCCCATTGTCCTGGGAAGGGGTGCCAACTTGAATAAAATATTGAGTGGGGGAAGATAAGCCAATCCCCACAAAATTGATCACAAGACACTGCATACACCCCAGGGTCACTGTGTTTCTGATTTGTTCTATGACCAACTCTTGTAGGGCCCAGGCATTTAGATTCCAGTCATGACTGGATTCTCATAGGAAGCTCACAAAAATGTCAGAAATCATTCTTTGATGGCTAGTCTGTGCATGCAACATGCACAGATATTCAACGTACATTTGGCCTTTAGAGCTGAACACAATAGCTCTAGCTGGTGTACTGCAAAGTTGTTGTTTTTATTGCACATTTTATTACAAAATAGCTATACCTACAAATTCCCCCTCTAGAAATTCAACATGATCTATTGAGGACAGTGATGTGCTGCCGTTTGCAATCTAATAAAAGTCTCTGGTGGAATCCTCTTCCCGTTTTGGCCTAACAGAGAATAAGTGACATTCAATAACAAGGGATATCATTTACTAAACCCAACAATCACTCTTAATATTTGCTAACTCTTCTTACAGCAAACACTTTGATATCAGGCAAAATGGAGACAAATGTGTATGTTTTGTTCTCGAAAAGGAGAACGAAGTTTGGTGCTGGAGGTAATATGCCACACATTGCAGCCTATTATTTGAGAATCTCAGCTATTATTATTATCATCATCATTATTAAAATGATGGATTTTCTAGACCTCATGATGCTAGAGAAAAGCTCAGAAATATGTGCCTGGTAACCTTTAGCAACTAAGGTAGGATTTCAGGAACGTGGAATTTGAGGCCTTGCATGCATTTAGTGCCAACTGCTACTATTATTAATATCCCCATTGGGTACCACTGTTCTATTTCTATTGCTGATTCAACACTTTTGCTATAATTCATGGCACATTATGAGAATGCTCACGCGTCTATTAAAGCCCTATATGACTTCTTGGTGGTATCCCTCTGTCTCGAGAGACAATGGAGTGTGCCTCTGGGGGTGAAGTCAAACCTCTGCGTTAGCAGTACCCAAGTAACCTCCCTGGGGTGCAAACCAGGGCAGTGTGTATGAGGGTCCTGGTCTGCCCAGATGACCTAATCCCCCTTGGCTTCGTGGATGTGGTCCAAAAGAAAGCAGAGCAATACGTTTGGCACCAGCTTAACCACAGGAGTTGCTGGAAGGAGGTGTACAGTGGTACCTCGGGTTACATACGCTTCAGGTTACAGACTCCGCTAACCCAGAAATAGTACCTCAGGTTAAGAACTTTACTTCAGGATGAGAACAGAAATCATGCTCCGGTGGTGCGGCGGCAGCAGGAGACCCCCATTAGCTAAAGTGGTGCTTCAGGTTAAGAACAGTTTCAGGTTAAGAACGGACCTCCAGAACGAATTAAGTACTTAACCCAAGGTAGCACTGTACAAGGAACTGCCCACTTGTCTTAGGGACTCCCCTCCAGATTTGTGTAGGTTTTACTCCTTAGCCTTTTCTTCTCTTGAAGACATCCTATAAGGCAGCAGACATTTAGGATCACAGTACGTTTCTGAGCACAATTCATAGTGTTGGTGTTGACCTTTAAAGCCCTAGTTACAGATAGGTAGCCGTGTTGGTCTGCCATAGTCAAAATAAAAAAATTCCTTCCAGTAGCACCTTAAAGACCAACTAAGTTAGTTCTTGGTATGAGCTTTCGTGTGCATGCACACTTCTTCAGATACACTGAAACAGAAGTTGCCAGATCCTTCTATATAGTGAGAAGGTGGGGAGGGGTATTTCTCAGAAGGGTGGTGGGAATGGGAGATTGGCAGATAGCTGAGATGAGCCTGTTGACGATTCTTAACGACTGTAATAGGTCTTACAGGAAAAGGCAAGGGGTGAGAAGGTGAGAAATGGCTTAGTCATGTATAATGGGATAAGAATCCAATGTCTTTGTTCAAACCAGGTCTCTCCATGGTTTTAAGTTTGATAATGAGTTGCAATTCAGCAGCTTCTCTTTCCAGTCTATTTCTGAAATTCCTTTGTAGTAAAACAGCTACTTTGAGATCTTGTATAGAATGTCCTGGGAGATTGAAGTGTTCTCCTACTGGTTTCTCTGTTTTGTGATTCTTGATGTCAGATTTATGTCCATTTATTCTTTGGCGTAAGGTTTGGCCTGTTTGTCCAATATAGAGAGCTGAAGGACACTGTTGGCATTTGATGGCATACACAATGTTAGACGATGAGCAATTGAATAGTCCCGAGATGGTATGTGTGATGTTGTTGGAGCCAGTAATGGTGTTGTCCGGGTGTATGTGGCAGCAAAGTTGGCATCTGGGTTTATTGCAGGCTCTGGTGCCAGTGTCTGTGTTAAGTCTGGTTGTAGTATTATTGTGGGTTAGGAGTTGTTTAAGATTGGGTGGCTGTCTGTAGGCAATGAAAGGTCTTCCTCCCAGAGCTTGAGAAAGAGAACTGTCATTGTCCAGGAGAGGTTGTAGATCTCTGATGATGCGTTGTACTGTTTTAACTTGGGAGCTGTATGTGATGACTAGAGGTGTTCTGTTATTTTCTTTTTTGGGTCTGTCTTGCAGCAAGTTCTCTCTGGGTATAAGTCTGGCTCTGTTGATCTGTTGTCTAACTTCATCTGCTGGGTATTTTAGTTCTGAAAAGGTTTGCTGTAGATCTCTTAGGTGAGAGTCTCTGTCTGTAGAATTGGAACAGATGCGGCTGTAACGTAGTGCCTGGCTATATACAATGGACTGTTTGGTATGTTTGGGATGGTAGCTAGAGGCATGTAGATATGTTTGTCGGCCTTGGCCCAGTATACCTGAAGGAGCATCTCCACCCCCATCATTCAGCCCGGACACTGAGATCCAGCGCCAAGGGTCTTCTGGTGGTTCCCTCACCATGAGAAATGAAGTTACAGGGAACCAAGCAGAGGGCCTTCTTGGTAGTGGCGCCCGCCCTGTGGAACGCCCTCCCATCAGATGTCAAAGAAATAAACAACTATCTGACTTTTAGAAGACATCTGAAGGCAACCCTGTTTAGGGAATTTTTTTAATGACTGGGGTTTTGATGTATTTTTAAACTTTTGTTGGAAGATTAAGGCCTCTCCATGGTGGCGGCTGCTGGCCTCCTCCCTTGGGCAGCTCCTAGCTATTGCCCAGCCTCGTTAGACGTGCTGGCTCTGAGGTACAGGCAGAGTCCTTTCTGGTGGGGATAATTCAGACTGAAATTCCCAGGTGTCAAAAAAGGTTATTTATGGGCTTACTGATCAGAAGGTTGGCAGTTCAAATCCGCGCGACGGGGTGAGTTCCCGTTGCTCGGTCCCAGCTCCTGGCAACCTAGCAGTTTGAAAGCACGTCAAAGTGCAAGTAGATAAATAGGTACCAGTCCGGTGGGAAGGAAAACGACGTTTCCGTGCGCTGCTCTAGTTCGCCAGAAGCGGCTTAGTCATGCTGACCATATGACCCGGAAGCTGTACGCTGGCTCCCTTGGCCAGTAAAGCGAGATGAGCGCTGCAACCCCTGAGTTGTCCATGACGGGACCTAATGGTCAGGGGTCCCTTTACCCTTTACCTTACTCCGGCCCATGTTTTGTTAGCCCCTAAATGGAAAATGAGCAAGGTCCCAACCAAAGAAGAATGGCAACTTAAGTTGACAGAATATGCACAACCTGCAAACTTTCCATATAGAATAAGAGAATAAGAAGAACATACGTTTAAAGAAGATTGGAAAATGTTTATTGAATATATGTGAAACAACTGAAAACACTGGCAGCATTAAGATAAATTCAACAGTGTAAACAACTTTTGATGGATGCAGTAATGGAATACTGAAGGGTATAGTTTTTGTAAAATATTTATGATATGCAAAATGAACCGTGGAAAGAGAAGAAGGGAAGACATTGATATCTTAAAGATGTATAATGAGCATTTTAAACGGTAAAACAGAAAATTTAATAAAATATATATTTAAAAGGGGAAGGGAAGAAAGGGGGAGTGGAGCAGCTGGTTTTTTTGAAAAAGAAAATTGCTTTGTTCATCCATGTCTAACCTTGCCCTTTCTAAAATTTATTTATTGGTGTGTGTCTTTCGTTGTGTAAATCTACCAAAGAACAAAATGAAAGAAAATCTGAGTTTTCTCAGGATGGCATGTGTGCTGTGCCCTCTTGTTGTTATTGTGGTGGTGATGATGATTTGAGGGATGAGGGGGGCAGAAAATTGGGTTTTGGTGAGGGTCAGTTGGAGGGCAGAGTGAAAAATGTACCTATTTTCATCTGAGGAATGTTGGAGGGTGTGCAGCTGGCAGCAAACATGCTTCTGAATGGAATTTGGAATAGAAATAAATTATGTCATCTTAATTTAAGCCAGCAGACATTTTACCAAATTCCTATATTTGGGTTTGTTCTGTTAATTGCTGTTTCAAAACTGCATATTTTTAAAATATACATTCATTGGAGCACTGGAGAGATTTATTCACGCCAAATTCTTAAGTGGCGCAAAAATCCCCCTGAAATCAATGGGAGGTAAGGGCACTTAACTTTCCCCTGAACTGAGGCATCCCATTTGATGGCATGATTAGGGTGTAATGAAATATCACTATTCTGAGCTGCTGAGTGTATTGGATTTGAGACCTGTAGCTGCATTAGAAGCCTGTGTTTTCTTGGCTAGCGGGGGAAATTTGGTTTCTGGTTCGGTGCCACAGAAAGCCTTGCATTCTGCAGGAATCCATTGTCGTCAAGACAGCTGGTGGTTTATTGTTTGCCTTAATTATCATTGCATTTGTCAATATTCTGAAAGCAGTTGTCATTTATCGCACAGAATAATGTGCTAAATTAAAGCAGCCTTGATAAAAATGTAAAATTATCACTGTCGAACGTAAGCATATTCTGAACTTCCCAGAGGAATGGATAAAGGGGAATCTGCCAGAAAGATTGCAGAAATTCACCACTCTTTCGGTATCTGCTTGGACTGCAATCCTGTGCACATTTATGGGGCAATAAGACCCACTGAACGTAATGACACTTATTTCTGAGAGGCATACATATAGGATTGTACTTTAATTATAGGACAGATATCTGCAGCTGTTTATTCCACAGCAACTGGTCTCTTTGGTTAATACAGAAGAATGCACAAAAATAATACCAATCAACCTTCATTGGTATGCACAAAAATAATATCAATCAACCTTCATTGGTATGCACAAAAATATTATGGTTTGTGTGGCGAGTTCCCCCCACCCCAGAAATAAAGACACGAGACACAAGAATTCGAGTTAATGGGTCAAATTAGGCCATAACTTTATTGATTACAGGATTTGAGTGGTATTGGCTTAGGCATTGGTCCTATCAACTAAAGGGCTTCAGCCCGCTTGCTTGAAGATCGGTAAGGGTTAAGCACCAATAGGGAGAGTCCTGCTGAGGCACGTCAACTAGGACCTCCCCCGGGGTCACCAAATGGGGGCGTGCCGTGGGCCCACACCTCCATAGGCTTAGGACAAGGCCACGCCCCCGGAATCCTTTATGGGACTACCCTTTGTTTTGAGGGAAGATTATGGCACTTCCTCCCCCCTCATCTGCATAACAATACCCCTACCAATGCCTAACCGCCAATACCGGGGAGTTGTGACGATTTGCTACGAGGTAGGCGAAAACCAAGTGGCGGTGCCAATCTGCCAATTGGGAAAATTCCTACCAGGCCCCTTGACGGCAACCAACTGAAGCCCATAGCAAATTTGGGGGGCCTAGCTAAAGGGTGGGAGGGGAGGGAAAACCTGATCAGTTGAGGCGCGGGAAAGAGGGAGATCCCCGGCTGCACCAGCCCTAAATAGAGCAGACCACACCTCCCGGGCCTGCCGATTGGCTGGCCCGGGCGATGACGCATCCGAGGATTCCCCTGCTATCGCGGGGGCTGAAAGCCAGCCCCCACGTATGTGGGGAGGGGCGTGAAGCCCACAACCCCACCTCCTCCCTAGCTCGAAGTGGCTTTATCAAACATTGTCTTAAAAGTTTAGCTGATATGTCTTCAAGTCCAGTAAGATATACTAGGAATGGACAGATCTGTCACTTTAGGTTTCTCTCCAGGAATATATGCACTTTTATTCACACTTTACCACAGAAGGTGGATTTTTGTGCACATTATTTGGCTGAAGATCTGCCCTAGCCCAGTTGGCAGAGCATGAGACTCTTAATCTCAGGTTCGAGCCCCAGGTTGGGCAAAATATTTCTGCATTCCAGGAGGCTGAACTAGACAACTATCATGGTCCCTTCCAACTCTACAATTCTATAGTTGTATGGTATAAATTTCGACAGATGGCTGTGTTTTGGTTCTTGCATTGCTTTGGAAAGGGCAAATTAGAGCGGTTCGCATTTAAACATAGACCGAATTGTAGAGAAAGCGTAGAGAAAAACAACTACCAAACTTTTAGAAGACATCTGAAGGCAGCCCTGTTTAGGGAAGCTTTTAATGTTTGACAGACTATTGTATTTTAATATTTTGTTGGAAGCTTCCCAGAGTGGCTGGGGAAACCCAGCCAGATGGGCGGGGTATTAATAATAATAATAATAATAATAATAATAATAATAATAATAATAATAATTCTACCCTCTTCCTACAGTGGCCCTTATGTGGATTTAGGTGAGCATTTTATCCTGAAGTGATGTTTGCTTATGACTGCATAGAAATGTTTTTTGAGGAACTTCAAAATTCAAAGAGTCGGGCGTGAAACCCTCTTTCTCGTGATGCACCAAATTCATGTTAGAAGGGTCATCTTTAGAAGATGCGCCAAAGGTTTATGTTGCAGAGTGACAAACCTGTTTTACACCCAGATTTACAGACAACTGAATGATTGAGCTAGGAGTTGACCAATCAATGGACAATAATGAAATGTTACATTCTCCTTTAAAATTTAGAATCCCCTCCCAAAGGCATAGGCCAGGGGTAGGCAACCTAAGACCCGGGGCCCGGATGCGGCCCATTCGCCTTCTAAATCCGGCCCACGGACGGTCCGGGAATCAGCGTGTTTTTACATGAGTAGAATGTGTCCTTTTATTTAAAATGCACCTCTGAGTTATTTGTGGGGCCTTCCTGGTGTTTTTACATGAGTACAATGTGTCCTTTTATTTAAAATGCATCTCTGGGTTATTTGTGGGGCATAGGGATTCGTTCATTTCACCCCCTCCTTCAAAATACAGTCCAGCCCACCACATGGTCTGAGGAATGGTGGACTGGCCCACAGCTGACCCCTGGCCATAGGCGAATGTTGGCAGCCAGGGAGCAAGACGTTTTGCCACCTGAAAAGAATCAGCAACTCCCCCCCCCTTACACCTGGGGCAAAACCCCCCCCCCCACAAGTGCTTTTCTTCTGCCTGCTTTTCTCCTGTCCCCAAATACAATAATAACCAACGATTTGCTGCCTTTTAATGACACCCCAAATCAGCTGCCTGAGGTTGCTGCCTCAATTTGTCCACTGGTAAGGCTGGCCTCGATGGTTGTGCTCTAAGCTATATTCTTAGCTTGCGCAGGATGACACTGTCCAAACCAATCTTCTATATGGACCTTGAACATTTCCTAGGATCCTATGGAAGTACAAATTCCATGGAAGACATGCAGAGGTTCTGTTGCCTAGATGGTTTCTGTTGAGGCTGAAAGTTCAGAACCTGTTGATTGGCAGCACTAAACAATTGGCGAAATTTCACAGGTGACCCCTTCTCCCCCAGTGGGAGATTCTTACGACGTTGGGGTACTTTTTATCCCTTTTCTATGGAAGGTTAATGTGAATCCTTGGAAAAGGGCAATAAGAGGTGGCTTATTTTCAGGGAGAACAAACAGTGAAGTCTAAAATGCATGTGAAAGCTTGTTTGTATAGTATTTTTCAGCTGCTGGAATCAAGTGTACTCCATCCTCAGATAAAAATAAATTTTGTAGTGGCATATTAATGAATCCTCTCCGAACAATTATCTTTGAATGATGAGGGTAAAAAATAAAATAAAACGGTTCTGTTCTGTTTGGAGGGATCTTCTGCTCAATTCAACTGTCAAATCAAGCCAAATGTCAGCATAATTGGTTGCAAAGTAGTCCTTAATAAGTCCTTAGTAATCAGTATTTCATCTGTCAATCTAGTTTAGCATGACGGCAAGGTTCATAATTATCAGAAGTTTTAGAGCTGTAGTTAACAGCTTTAAAGGCAGGGGAGCCGATGGAATGCATCAGCAAGCTGTCAAGAGATGGGAAACATTTTAGAATCCGAATGTGCTTTTAACCACTTTGCCGCATAAAAAGGAGCGTGCTAAATGTCATCTTCCGAGGCATCTCTCTGATAATTTTGCATGGACCCAACGAGATGTGAGTAATACAATAATTTGCTGCCATTTGACTAAGTGATATGATAATAGTACTGTGCCATTACTTGGAATAGTTCTTATTAAGTGCTTGAAGATTCAATATCAGATGCCCTATTGTTCTACCTAAACAACTTATCCTTCAATTTTATGATATTTTCATCCAATAGGAAGCATATTATAAAAATGTTAGCACCAGGGTTACTATAGTAACAGTCATGAATGGAACACAATCACAGGGTAAATGATGGCAAAAAGAAAACAAGCGTCTCTGTGCTGGTATCACAGGTGTCAAGCAGACGGAAGAGATTATTTTCTCGTGGCCTTGAAGTTCCAGGATGTGGAACGCTTCTTGTTTTGAACTGGTTGAGTCCAGATCCTGTTTAAAACAACAACAACAAAAACTCACAGTTGATGGCTTATCAGGTGCTCAGGACTGCTCTATGATGAGGGATTGATGGTAGTCTATTTTACAGGTCTTTTTTTTTTTTTAAAAAAAAGGCTTACTGAAATTACCGTATTTTTCGCTCTATAAGATGCACCAGACCATAAGACGCACCTAGTTTTTGGAAGAGGAAAACAAGAAAAAAAATATTCTGAATCCCAGAAGTCAGGACAGCAAACGGGATCGCTGCGCAGCCCCTCTCCCTCCTCAGGGAAAAGCCCCCAAGAGCCGCACACACAATCCACGCGGCTCTTTAAAGGGAGCGCTGAGCAGAGCCTCCCACCTGCATTCACTCCATAAGACGCACACACATTTCCCCTTACTATTTAGGAGGGGAAAGGTGCGTCTTATAGAGTGAAAAATACGGTATGTAGGCGAGTGATTAGGAGAAGTCCTGCATAAGTACTGTTACAAAAGTTGGGTGCCTCCACCTCTCTCTCTCTGCTGAGCGGTGGCAATATTCTATGTGGTCCTTTGGAGAACTGAGACATGGCGGAGACTGAAGCTTTAAGAAAGATGGTTTATTCACCTATTCATACCTTCAGTCTGCATAGAGAGAATCCAGATCTTGCAACATGGTCCTTTCAAGAAAGCCTGTACCCCACAGCAGTGCCGTCCTGGAGTCCTAGGCATCTCTTCCACCCAGCCTTCAGCCATCCTGCCCAAGATGGATGGATCTCTCTCTCTCTCTCTCTCTCTTCCTGCTTCTTCTTCTCAGAACTGCTTGCTACCAGATGCCCTTTTCCTGTCACCTCAAACACAAAGTTACCCTGGCAACCTTCCAAACCCTCAGTCTCTGTTTGCACCTCAGGGCAAGGGGGAAGGACAGTTCTCTTGCATTGCCAATGGCCTTCAGTGATCCTGTATTGTTTCTTAATCACCCTAGCCTGACCAGGTCGTTTTGCATAGGCTAGGCCAGGAATTCCTCTGCAGCTTGTATTTCTTCCTTCACATCCCAAATAATCAAAATTTATTAATTTCTAGGGTTTAAGGGGTCCCCCCCAATATATATATATATATATAACAATACCAGTGAAACAGTCTGGTGCGTGCTTACTTAGAAGCAGATCCCAAGTCAACCTTATATTAGTGCATGGGTAGGCAAACTAAGACCCGGGGGCTGGATCTGGCCCAACTGTTTTCTAAATCCGGCCTGCAGACGGTCCAGGAATCAGTGTATTTTTACATTTACAGATAGGTAGCCGTGTTGGTCTGTCATAGTCAAAATAAAAAATTCCTTCCAGTAGCACCTTAAAGACCAACTAAGTTAGTTCTTGGTATGAGCTTTCGTGTGCATGCACACTTCTTCAGTTACACTGAAACAGAAGTTGCCAGACCCTTCTATATAGTGAGAAGGTGGGGAGGGGTTTTACTCAGAAGGGTGGTGGGAATGGGAGATTGGCAGATAGCTGAGATGAGCCTGTTGACGACTCTTAACGACTGTAATAGGTCTTACAGGAAAAGGCAAGGGGTGAGAAGGTGAGAATGGCTTAGTCATGTATAATGAGATAAGAATCCAATGTCTCTGTTCAGACCAGGTCTCTCCATGGTTTTAAACTTAACAGAGACATTGGTCTGAACAGAGACATTGGAGGGAGACTCTTCCAATGTCAAACAGCTCTTACTGTCAGAACGTTCTTCTGGAACAGAACGTTTAGCTGGAATCTTTTTTCTTGCAACTTGAAGCCATTAATTTGAGTCCTATCCTTCAGAGCAGGAGAAAGCACACTTGTTCCCTCATCCATGTGACAGCCCTTGAGATATTTGAAGATGACTATCATCTCTCAGTCTCCTCTTTTCCAGGCTAAACATACACATTGTTCCATTGTTCTTCATAAGTCTTGGTTTCTAGACCCATGAGCATCTAGGTTACCTTCCTCTGCACACGTTCCAGCTTGTCAACATCCTTCTTAAATGATGGTGCCCAGCATTGGACACAGTATTCCAGGTGTGGTCTGACCAAGGCGGAATAGAGTGGTACTATTACCATGGTACCTCGGGTTAAGAACTTAATTCATTCCGGAGGGCCGTTCTTAACCTGAAACTGTTCTTAACCCAAGATACCACTTTAGCCACGCCTCCGCCGCATGATTTCTGTTCTCATCCTGAAGCAAAGTTCTTAACCCGAGGTACTATTTCTGGGTTAGCGGAGTCTGTAACCTGAAGCATCTGTAACCCGAGATACCACTGTATTGCCCTTGATCTGGACATGATGCTTCTATTGACGCAGCCTAGTATAGCATTAGGGGTTTTTTTTAGTGCTGCATCACACTGTTCATTCTTTGAGTTGCATGCTGGGAAGGGAGGGCAACTTATCTGCTCTCCAAATCAGCCCTCAAAGCAGTAGTATTTAATATATTATTTATTTAAAACATATCTTACCACTTTCTCTCAGGAGGGCATGGTGAGAACAGAATGCTGTACTAGGTAGGCCTTTGGAGAAGGAGAAGGAGGACATTGAATCCAGAAGACATCTCAAGGAATGTAACACAGAAGAATATCATAAGTGCTTTTCAAGTACTGGTGGTGGTGGGGGTTTTTTTGCCCTGCCTTGTTTGCCAAAAGTGTTGGATTGTTAACAGTGTGTAAAAATATATATTTCCAAGTACTAGTCTTCCCCTTCCCAGGTATCAATGCATTAATCAACAAAAATGATGAGTGTTTTGGAGAAGATTATCCTCTTATATTTCTGAATTGACATGGAGAGTTTATCACAAGCTTTTAAGACTTCAAAAGGAAAATCAATATTAATCCCCCTGCTGAAAGCCAGAAACATTCATTTTGTCAATGGGCCTAATCTACCTTATTTGACACTAGTGCTGCTGTAAACAGGAAAGGATCATTAATATCTATGAGGAGAGATGATCAGATGTCTATTCAGGCATCCTTGTCTAAAGAGGCAGTTTGCATTTATGTATATCAAAGAGATGGCAAGGACTCTTGTAAGGGACTTACAGCTTTGCCAACACACCCTGAAAGACGACCAGAGAGGCAGGGTAATGGTGAAAGGGTCACGTTTATTCAAATATAGCAATAGAAGATCTGCCAAATGACAACCAAATTGTGCAAGTAGGGGCAGGTGGGTTTGAATTAATGTACAGTGGTGCCTCGCAAGACGAAAATAATCCGTTCTGTGATTCTCTTCATCTAGCGGTTTTTCGTCTTGCGAAGCAAGCCCATTGACGGATTAGCGGATTAGCGCTATTAGCGGTTTTTAGCGGCTTTTAGTGGCTTATAGGCTTATTGGATCAGCTGATAAGCAGCTTAGTGGCTTAGAAAAAGGGGGGAGGGAAAAAACCCGCAGGAACTTGCAAGACATTTTTGCCTTGCGAAGCAAGCCCATAGGAGATTCGTTTTGCGAAGCACCTCCAAAACGGAAAACTCTTTCATCTAGCGAGTTTTCCGTCTTGCGAGGCATTCGGCTTGTGGGGCACCACTGTATGTTAATTCCCTCCAACTCCACTGGACATGTAAACGGCCACATTCTGTGTCTCCCCAGCCAGTGACTGGGTACAAATGATTCCTTCTTGCTAAGTGAGCTTTGTGAACCTGACACGCACACCCGGGCCCGACTGCTCAGCATTCACAAAGATGTGCATGTCAGCCCTAAAGGGCAGCCCCAAGTACACCCCAAATGGAAGACTATGGAAGGGGACTCAAGAGTGTCGTAATGCCTCGTGGTGCGTGATTTCTCCCCCTCCAATTGCGTACTTCTGCCTATGTGATCCCCAAGACCCCTCCCAACCATTCCCCATAAGGCTTAGTTTCCAGGCCTTGGATAATGTTGGTTGGCCTCATCTGCACACGTTCCAGCTTGTCAACATCCTTCTTAAATGGTGGTGCCCCGCATTGGACACAGTACATGCCCCAAGGTAAAAGACTTCTGGGAAAGGATTTATAATGAACTGAAAAAAGTGTTGAAAAACACATTTATTGGGAAACCAGAAGCCTTTTTACTTGGTATAGTGGGGGGGGGGTGAAATTCCCAAAAAGAATGTTACTTTTTTTCTGTCTGCCACAACAGCTGTGAGAATATCACTAGTGAAGAATTGGAAGAAACAAGATTTACCAACTATCAAAGAATGGCAGATGAAGATGATGGACTATATGGAACTTGCTGAACTGACCGGGAGACTCCGAGACCAGAGAGAAGAGACGGTGGAAGAAGACTGGAAGAAGTTTAAAGAATATTTGAAAAAAATATATGTTAATATTTAAATCTTAGAATAGCCTTGGACGTGGATATAGGCTGTAGGGTTAGAAGAAGTTAGTGTATTTTAAAATAGTATTATTTGTAAGGGATAATATGTGAAGATTTTTATGGTAAAAGTGTGATAAAAAATGGTAAAAAAATTATGATACAGTCGTGCCTCGCAAGACGAAATTAATTCGTTCCGCAAGTCTCTTCGTCTTGCGAGTTTTTCGTCTTGCGATGCACTGTTTCCCATAGGAATGCATTGAAAATCAATTAATGCGTTCCTAGGGAAACCGCCTTCAGACCAGGTCCGTGGACAGTCTGTCCCCGACCTCTTCTGAAGGCTGGGGGGGGGGACAAGGGCTTTTCTTCCCACCCCCAGCATTTTAAAAAAACCCGGGACAGCGGAGGACTTCTCCGCTGTCCGGGGCGATCTTAAAATGCTGGCGGGCGGCATTTTAAAATCGCCCCGGGACAGCGGAGGACTTCTCCGCTGTCCGGGGCGATTTAAAAGCCCCTGGGAAGGCAGGCAGGGGAGACAAAGACTTTCGCCCCCTGCCAGCCTTCAGAAGAGGTCCAGGACCTCTTCTGAAGGCGGGCGGGGGGTGAAAGTCTTCCCCCCCCGCCTGCCTTCAAAAGTCGTCGGCGACAGCGGAGAAAGGCGCTGCCTTTCTTCGCTCTCCCGGGAAGGCAGGCAGGGGGGGGCGAAAGTCTTTCCCCCCCGCCTGCCTTCAAAAGCCGTCCGCGATAGCGGGAAGCGCTTCCCTGCTATGCCGGACTGCTTTTAAAATGCTGGCGGTGGGGAGCAAAGCCTTTTGGCCCCCGCCGGCCTTCCTGGACCTCTTCTGAAGGCCGGAGGGGGGGAAAAGGCTTTGCTCCCCACCACCAGCATTTAAAAGAGGTCCCCGGAGATTTCCCTATGGGCTTTCGTCTTGCGAAGCAAGCCCATAGGTAAATTCGTCTTGCGAAGCGCCTCCAAAACAGAAAACCCTTTCGTCTTGCGGGTTTTCCGTCTTGCGAGGCATTCGTCTTGCGGGGTACCACTGTATATGTAAACTGCTAAAGATGAGGTAAAATGAAAATCAGATGGGGGGACTTGGGGAAGATCACCTAACAATGTTTAGAAAAAATAAGGATAAGACAAGAATTTGTTTGTATTGTTTGTTTTTATGCTTGTGTTGTTTATTTGTGTTATAAAATGAATTAAAAAAAAATTGGGGAAAAAGAATTGGACACAGTACTCCAGGTGTGGTCTGACCACGGCAGAATAGAGCAGGTCTGGACACTATTCTCAGGGCTGGATTTAGGTTTGATGAGGTCTTAAACTACTGAAGGTAATGGGGCCCTTTATATGTCCAGCTGTCCTTTGTCAACAACAAACAGCCATTGCTTTCTGTGTTGAATACATGCTATATGGTAATTTATGGACCTAATAGGTATCTAAAGCCATTTACTCGTAACAAAATATGTATTTTATCAAAGTAATTGTTGAACTGAAATACAATTAAGAAGAAGTAAATTACTAGTGAATTTTTATGGGGCTCCCCAAGAGAATGGGGCCCTAAGCTATAGCTTGTTTAGCTTATATGTAAATCCGGCACTGACTATACTCCTGTAGATACAGCCTAGCATATTAGCTACAGGGAGAATATAATATTTTCCCTACATGCCCTAAGCTACTTTTGCTATTGTTTTTGTTCCTTGGCAAAATTTAGGATGTCAATTCTTACCTTTAAAACTCTTCCAAACCTTTTCCAACCACATATGTATTCTCTTTCTTTCTTTCCTTCAATTGCTGTGATTAGCTTTGTATTATGATGTATTATGATTGAACAAAACAGTGTGTATGTACATGACATACAAACAACAGTTTTCAGTGATAAGCCTGTTGTCCTTAACTCACCCTATTGTGTTTATTAGATCCTCCTTAAGCTAATAGGATTCTTCCAGGATTTATTTTTCTACCTGCTCATATGGTTCAGAATGCTGACCGACCTATTCTTTTGACATGGTTCTCAGAAAAGCTAGATTCTAAGCCAGGCATATTCATGGAAATTAGGACTTTTGTGGAGATTGTGATGGGTTAACTGTGTTTCAGAAAGTCATCAGTACAAAGCAGACCTTGCTGTAATGTCCTTTAGTTCAGAGGCCCTTATCTCTCACCAGAATCTCAAAAATGCCTTCAAATACTCTTCCTATGTGGCTTGGGGATTCTGAAATTACCTTACCTTGGTACAGGAAGGCAACACAGCAAAGGTATCATGGAAATGAAGTTACAGGGAACCAGGCAGAGGGCCTTCTCGGTAGTGGCACCCGCCCTGTGGAACACCCTCCCATCAGATGTCAAGGTAATAAACAACTATCTGACTTTTAGAAGACATCTGAAGGCAACCCTGTTTAGGGAAATCTTTAATGTTTGAAGTTTTATTTTGTTTTTAGTGTTCTGCTGGGAGCCGCCCAGACTGGCTGGGGAAACCCTGCCAGATGGGTGTGGTATAAGTAATAAATAATAAAATTGTTGTTGTTGTTTTGTTATTGTTGTTTTCAAATCTAGTGTATAGGATCGGTTGTTGTTTTCAGTCTGCAAATTGATTACATAATGTAATGGCAGCATAATTTATGTAATTGTGTAAGTTGAATAAGTTGAGTCATTTTGCCACAGCGGATAGCAAGATGAATAACAATTTTTGGTTGAAGACGAATTGTAGCAGAATGGACACAGGGCTGGATGTGAAGAAACCAGAGCAGAATGGGAAACAGTGTCTTGTTGCATCCCTGCTCATAGCCTGAACAATGAATCTTTCAAGAGCTTTGTATTGGACCCAAAATCTCCAGAACGAATTAAGTTCTTAACCTGAAGTACCACTGTAACTTGAACTGTGTGAACAAGCTTTACTTACAGAAAAGCTCAGATGGGAGAGACTGGTGTATGACTTAAGTCTACAATAATAACCCTATGCATGCCCGCTCAATGGGACTTACGCCTTGCTGCTATCTTTAAAGCCAATGTAGCAGGAGCAAAATTGTCTCCTCACTATATATCCTTCATCCAAGGAGTGCAGGTTAGTGCTGAAGGGACTTGATCTGTTTTGCACTCACAATAACCGCACAAGCCTGATTAGGCTGAGAAAGAATGACTGGCTCAAAGGAAAAAAAAGTGGGCTTCATCGGTCAGTGGGGATTTGAACGCAGGTTCCCTCCATGTCCAAATCCAACACTGTCTCTATGGCACTGGTAGCCATATTTGCATCAATAAGTAATTTTATCGCTCTTCTGCTATTGGAACGTACTGCTGGAGGAGACGTAGGAAATACAAGTCTAAAGGAAAGCAAATAATAGATACAGTTTGTTATTGTTATTTAGTCGTTTAGTTGTGTCCAACTCTTTGTGACCCCATGGACCAGAGTACACCAGGCACTGTTTTCCACTGCCTCCCGCAGTTTGGTCAAACTCATGCTGGTAGCTTCGAGAACACTGTCCAACCATCTCGTCTTCTGTCGTCCCCTTCTCCTTGTGCCCTCAATCTTTCCCAACATCAGGGTTTTTTCCAGGGAGTCTTCTCTTCTCATGAAGTGGCCAAAGTATTGGAGCCTCAGCTTCAGGATCTGTCCTTCCAGTGAGCACTCAGGGCTGATTTCCTTCAGAATTGAGAGGTTTGATCTTCTTGCAGTCCATGGGACTCTCAAGAGTCTCCTCCAGCACCATAATTCCATAATGGATACAGTTATCAGTGGCAAATAAAGTGTAATCATTGTGCATAAATCTAATGCAGGGTTAGGCAACCTAAGGCCCGTGGGCCAGATGCGGCCCAATTGCCTTCTCAATCCTGCCTGTGGACAGTTCTGGAATCAGCGTGTTTTTACATAAGTATAATGTGTGCTTTTATTTAAAATGCATCTCTGGGTTATTTGTGGGGCATCGGAATTCATTCGGTTTTTTCCCCTTCAAAATATAGTCTGGCCCACCACATGGCCCACCACCTGGCTTGAGAGCAGTACATGTGAAAAGGATCTAGGAGTCTTGGTTGACCACAAACTTGACATGAGCCAACAGTGTGACGCAGCAGCTAAAAAAGCCAATGCAATTCTGGGCTGCATCAATAGGAGTATAGCATCTAGATCAAGTGAAATAATAGTGCCACTGTATTCTGCTCTGGTCAGACCTCACCTGGAGTACTGTGTCCAGTTCTGGGCACCACAGTTCAAGAAGGACACTGACAAACTGGAACATGTCCAGAGGAGGGCAACCAAAATGGTCAAAGGCCTGGAAACGATGCCTTATGAGGAATGGCTAAGGGAGCTGGGCATGTTTAGCCTGGAGAAGAGGAGGTTAAGGGGTGATATGATAGCCATGTTCAAATATATAAAAGGATGTCACATAGAGGAGGGAGAAAGGTTGTTTTCTGCTGCTCCAGAGAAGCGGACACGGAGCAATGGATCCAAACTACAAGAAAGAAGATTCCACCTAAACATTAGGAAGAACTTCCTGACAGTAAGAGCTGTTCGACAGTGGAATTTGCTGCCAAGGAGTGTGGTGGAGTCTCCTACTTTGGAGGTCTTTAAGCAGAGGCTTGACAACCATATGTCAGGAGTGCTCTGATGGTGTTTCCTGCTTGGCAGGGGGTTGGACTCGATGGCCCTTGTGGTCTCTTCCAACTCTATGATTCTATGATTCTATGATTCTATGGTCTGAGAGACGATGGACCAGCCCATAGCTGAAAAAGGTTGCTGACCCTTGATCTAATGCATGCTTCTTGTTTTTCCCATTGCAAAGCCCTTATGTACATTTGAAAGGATTGGTTTTTACTGTTGTTGTTTTTTAAAAGAAGCAGGCCAGAATAAATCAATGACATGTTCAATCACTGAAGTATTGGCGGATCCTGTAGCAGTGCTTTGTAGCAGTAGCAGCTGATAAGGTCAGATAAGGACACTGCCAGGAATGGATGAACCATTTCTTCTTACATGCATTAATACCCTTATGACCACTTCTCAGCTTGGGGAGAGGTCAAGCAAAAGTTATTTCAATCAGGGCAGCTATGGAGCTATAATCTCTCTTTCTTGACCTCTAACATCACCTAAAACAACAAGGAAGTGGCTTTCTGACAGTATAAACACAACCTAAAGAATGGATGTTATTGAAAAGTCCAAAACGGCAAATCACAGCACCCAAGTTTTTTTAATGTTTGGAACTGAACTAGTTCAACAACCAGCTATCAGATTGATTGTTACTTTTCGATGAGTGCAAACATCGGAGTCTTAGTTCAGCATAGCCAGAGACCCTGGCTTTCATTCATTTGAAACCCACTGACGCCGACGAGACCAGAATCGGCCGAAACTGAAGTAGTCAATCTTAAGCAGGTTGTGGATCATCCCGTAATCTTCCTTGTCCTTTGAGTAACCCAGATTAAACATTCAAATCCTCCGAAAGCTTAGACATCTTCTCTGCGCGCCAGTTGGAGGAGAAGGCGAGCGTTATAAGTGACCCTGCAAAGAGATCAGGTCATCTGTCTATGTCTCTAGTTGGGAGATTTTGGGAGGGTAATGTGAGGATTTCCTCTCTCTCTCCAACCCTCCAGCTGTTAGCACACATTTTGGCTTGCACACATGCGCAAAACCCTGGCTAGACAAGCCGCAGCATTTTGGCTGACCTTTCTTTTTTCGTGTTTGCTAGCTAGCTTGCCATGAGAGACACCGAGAGGATTACATAAAGGCAGCAAACCCCTGTAGTTCTGTGAGGAATTTTATGGCTCACTACAAACAAGTGGACTGAGCGCATTGAATGATACAGAGCCCTGTAAATTGCTAGGATTTTGTTGTTGTTATTTAGTAAAGCTAGAGCAAATTAAAAGACGCCTGCTTCTTGGGGGAAAAGCAATGACAAACCTAGACAGCATCTTAAAAAGCAGAGACACCACTTTGCCAACAAAGGTCTGTATAGTTAAAGCTATGGTTTTTCCAGTAGTGAGGTATGGAAGTGAGAGCTGGACCATAAAGAAGGCTGATTGCCGAAGAATTGATGCTTTTGAATTATGGTGCTGGAGGAGACTCTTGAGAGTCCCATGGACTGCAAGAAGATCAAACCTCTCAATTCTGAAGGAAATCAGCCCTGAGTGCTCACTGGAAGGACAGATCCTGAAGCTGAGGCTCCAATACTTTGGCCACCTCATGAGAAGAAAAGACTCCCTGGAAAAGACCCCGATGTTGGGATACACGGCAGAGGGGACGGCAGAGGACAAGATGGTTGGACAGTGTTCTCGAAGCTACCAGCATGAGTTTGACCAAACTGCGGGAGGCAGTGGAAGACAGGAGTGCCTGGCGTGCTCTGCTCCATGGGGTCACGAAGAGTCGGACACGACTAAACGACTAAACAACAACAACAAATTATTTGGGCCTGACTCAGGCTTCCTCAACCTCGGCCCTCCAGATGTTTTTGGCCTACAACTCCCATTATCCCTAGCTAGCAGGACCAGTGGTCAGGGATGCTGGGAATTGTAGTCTCAAAACATCTGGAGGGCCGAGGTTGAGGAAGCCCGGCATAACCTTTGGGAAGTGTGTTAACTGAGTAAACCTCTTACGATTTCACAGAGGACACCAGTTCAAGAGGTTATCATCTTCTTAGGCCCTAATCACCCTGCACATTTAAAGAAGTATCTGAAAAGTCATGACTTCCTCCCCCCCCAAAGAATTCTGGGAACTGTAGTTTGATAAGGGCATACCTTCCAACATTTATATGATGAAAATAGAGACGTCCGATTCCATAATAATAATAATTTTATTATTTATACCTCGCCTGTCAGGGAACTGCCATCAGAGGGAAGAGGAGAGGAAAGTCGCTCCAGTGATGCAGGGGAGGGAACTAGCAAGGAGACAGAGAGGGTTCCCATGGGGGAAAGAAATCCAGGGGACACCAGGGAGAAAGGGGAAGCCGAGAGCAAGGCGGAGGGAAGGCTTAGAGACTCTTCTAGTGAAATCAGCGGAGAGAGCACAAGACCTCCGCTTGGCACGCCCACGCTGCGCAGAAGGCTTCCGCGCAGGGAATCTAGGCGGAGACTTGGAGTCAAACAACTCCTATGTTGGCGCAAATTTAGGTCCCGCCCACTGACGGATTCTGCCAGTGACTAAGACAGTTGCGTTTCAAGGGCTGTCAACCGGGGAAAGTTTTAGCTACACGGCTAGCTTGGAGCAGTTTGCAGTTTACGCACAAGCAACCCCAATTCCCATTACATCGCCCATCTGCCTGGGTTGCCCTAGCCACTCTGGGCGGCTTCCAACATATATAAAACACACAATAAAACATTAAACATTAAAAAAACCTTCCCTATACAGAGCTGCCTTCAGATGTCTTCTAAAGGTTGTATAGTTACTTATCTCCTTCCGTTTTGAGTGTTACGCTTCCAATTTGAGTGCTACGCTGAGGTCTGTCAGTTGGCGAGTCCCGAGACATGGAGGTGATATTTGGAGCTAATATTTGGGCATTTTGTTTTTGCTATTTATTTTGTGTTTTTGTTTTGGCGGCTTTTTTGGTTAATTTGTTTAGGAGACTGTGTGGAACCCAGTAAAGTTCATGTTAAATTCCTGTTTTATTGGTTGTTTTTAACAGTCTGGAACAGATTAACCCATTTTGCATTACTTTCTATGGGAAAGCGCGCCTTGGTTTTAGAACGCTTTGGAAGTCGAACGGACTTCCGGAACGGATTAGGTTTGAGAACCAAGGCACCACTGTCTTTTAATATTGATTTCTCCCAATATAGTGGTACTTCAGGTTAAGAACTTAATTCATTCTCGAGCTCCGTTCTTAACCTGAAACTGTTCTTAACCTGAAGTACCACTTTAGCTAATGGGGCCTCCCACTGCTGCCACACTGCTGCTGCTGCGTGATTTCTGTTCTCATCCTGAAGCAAAGTTCTTAACCCGAGGTACTATTTCTGGGTTAGTGGAGTCTGTAACCTGAAGTGTCTGTAACCTGAAGTGTCTGTAACCCGAGGTACCACTGTATCTTAACTGTGAAGGGAACAGCTGTGCAACGAAAACAGTGTGATTAATGCTCAGTGCATCGCCCTGCACATTTTAGCCCTGAAGTGGAATACCAGCACACACCTTTCATGCCAAGAAAATCTCCGGTCGTTCTCACCACCCCTGCAGCTTTTATTTTGCTAATGGGGCCTCCCACTGCGCACGCAACTCCGGTGCGCGATTTCCATTCGTATCCTGGGCAAAGTTCGCAACCAGGAGCAGCTACTTCTGGGTTACCGGAGGTTGTAACCTGAAGCATTCGTAACCAGAAGAGTTCCTAACTCCATTGTTCTTGGAGTTGCATTGGTGTCAAGGAGGTACCTGAGGTACTTAGCTAATGGGGCCTCCCGTGGCCACCATGCCACTGGGGCACAATTTCTGTTCTCATCCTGAAGCAAACTTCTTAACCCGAGGTACTACTTCCAGGTTAGCGGAGTCTGTAACCTGAAGCATCTGTAACCTGAAGCGTCTGTAACCTGAAGCGTCTGTAACCCGAGGTACCACTGAAGAAGTGGTACCGTATTTTTCGCCCTATAAGACGCACTTTTCCCCCTCCAAAAATGAAGGGGAAATGTGTGTGCGTCCTATGGGGCGAATGCAGGCTTTCGCTGAAGCCTGGAGAGCGAGGGGGGTCGGTGCGCACCGACCCCTCTCGCTCCCCAGGCTTCAGGAAGCCATCCGCTAGCCGTGGGAGACGCAGCTCTCCCAGGGCTAGCGGAGAGCTTGCCTGCACCCAGAAGCTTGGGGCGCGCTGAGCTCCGCACGCCCCAAGCTTCAGGATTAGCGCAGCGCACCTGGGGGGAAAATAAATTTCCCCCCTTTATTTCCCCCCAAAAAAACTAGGTGCGTCCTATGGGTCGGTGCGTCTTATGGGGCGAAAAATACGGTATATACCCAAGGTATCTGAAGAAGTGTGCATGCACACGAAAGCTCATACCAAGAACTAACTTAGTTGGTCTTTAAGGTGCTACTTGAAGGAATTTTTTTATTTTGACTATGGCAGACCAACACGGCTACCTATCTGTAATGAGATACCACTGTATACTCTTCCCTTCCGCTAACTCAGTGGGAGAGCTAAGTAAAGCATTGATATCAGTGCAGCTTTGTATGACTTTGATGGAATTCATAGGCAGCCTTGGTTCAGAAAAGGGAGAAAGGGGAACAAGCAGAGGATTGTTGAAAGCAGAGGTTGTTTCGACGTAACTGCTTAATCATGTCACATCTTAAGTCGGCGTGACCCATGGAAATTGCTTCATTCCCTTCACCTATTTGATATATGAGATTGATACTTCAGGCACATAGGATGAAAAGAAATATTACATTAAAACATTAAGGGGAGTTTATTGTTTCATTAAAAATTTAGGAGCCATTGATTCAAATTTCAACGGTGCTACAGAACAGGAGACCGGAGGCTCTGCAACTGTAAATGTTTGAGCTGGTGCCTATCAGAAACGATTAAACCCGAGGCAAAGCCTTCCATGCTAAGAGTGTGAATGTTCACACGCCAGATTTTATGGGCTAAATAATGGAACTTTCCATGTTAGATAATAATTTGTAGCTAAACAGCCGGGCTGCTATGGAATTTGTGCATGGACGTCACAGCAATGTGTTCTGCTCTTGTTTGGTTTCGTTTTTTCCCTGAATTTTGGCATATATATACAGTGGTGCCTCGCAAGACGAAATTAATTCGTTCCGCAAGTCTCTTCGTCTTGCGAGTTTTTCGTCTTGCGATGCACAGTTTCCCATAGGAATGCATTGAAAATCAATTAATGCTTTCCTAGGGAAACCGCCTTCAGACCAGGTCCGGGGGCAGTCTGTCCCCGGACCTCTTCTGAAGGCTGGGGGGGGGCAAGGGCTTTTCTTCCCACCCCCAGCATTTTAAAAAACCCTGGGACAGCGGAGGACTTCTCCGCTGTCTGGGCGATCTTAAAATGCTGGCAGGCGGCATTCTAAAATCGCCCCGGGACAGCGGAGGACTTCTCCGCTGTCCGGGGCGATTTAAAAGCCCCTGGGAAGGCAGGGAGGGGGGACAAAGACTTCCCTCCGCCCGCCTTCAGAAGGTGTTCCCGCCCCGCCGCCCGGCTTCGGAGCAGCGTTCCGAAGCCTGGCGGCGGGGGCAGGTGTTCCCGCCCCGCCGCCTGGCTTCGGAGCATCATTCCGAAGCCCGGTGGCAGCGGGAGGAGGCGTTCCCACCCCACCGCCCGGCTTTGGAGCATCGTTCCGAAGCCCGGCGGCGGCGGAAGGAGGCATTCCCGCCCCACCGCCCGGCTTCGGAGGAGGTCCGAGGACAGTGGGGAAGACGCGCTGTACTTCCCCGCTGTCCCGGATATTTCCCTATGGGCTGTCGTCTTGCGAAGCAAGCCCATAGGGAAATTCGTCTTGCGAAGCGCCTCCAAAACGGAAAACCCTTTCGTCTAGCGGGTTTTCCATCTTGCGAGGCGTTCGTCTTGCGAGGTACCACTATATATATATATATATATATATATATATATATATATATTTGCTTTCGTAGATTTTCACGGGTACAGGAATGCAGGTTTTGGTGTCTTCGGGTGTCTTACACGGAGCTCTGTTCCAGTAACAAGAAGCCGAAAGCACCAGCCTGAAGATGACGAGTGAGACCTCGTCGAAACGTCGCCCAGACACCCCGACTCTTACACGGGAAGACACCCGAAGACACCAAAACCTGCATATATATATATATATATATATATATATATATATATATATATATATTCAGTATCTGTAGGTATATACAGTACAGTCGAGGGTTCTCAAATGCCTTGGTACTTGTACGTCTTGACTACCAAACGCCAAAACCCCGGAAGTAAGTGTTCCGGTTTTCGAAGCCAAATGTCCAACGGGACTTCCACGGCTTCCAATTGAGTGCAGGAAGCTCCCACAGCCATTCAGAAGCTGCGCCTTGGTTTTTGAACGGTTCTGGGAGTCAAACGGACTCCCAAAATGGATTAAGTTCGGCAACCAAGGTACCACTGTACAGAGAGAAGGGGTAAGACCTGGAAGACTGTCCTCGATGGTTAAGTCCAGTCAATGGTGACTATGGGGTTGCGGCGCTCATCTTGCTTTCACGCTGAGGGAGCCAGCATTTGTCCACAGACTGTTTTTCCGGGTCATGTGGCCAGCATGACTAAGCCGTTTCTGGCACAAGGGAACAGTGAAACCAGAGCAGCGCACAGAAACACCGTTTAACTTCCCGCCACGGCAATACCTATTTATCTACTTGCACTGGTGTGCTTTCTATCTGCTAAGTTGGCAGGAGTTGGGACAGAGCCACGGGAGCTCACCCCATCAGGGGGATTCGAACCACTGGCCTTCCAATCAGCAAGCCCAAGAGGCTCAGTGTGTTTAGACCACAATGCCACCCGTTCGCCTGTCTTCCCATGTGATACACACACACATACAGAGGCAGATTCGGGTAATCTTTTGTAATATGGCAGCCTGTGTGAGACCAAAATCCGACAGCCCCAAATGGATCTTCTCAATTATAGATCTTCTCAATTTTGCACCCCCTTGTTGGCTTGGCACTTGGGGAGATTGGGAGTGGAGCGGATGGAGGCAGCATGAATGGTGTGTTGGGGGGCAAGCAGATGACCCCTGCATGCCCCCTACACATGTGACCTTATCAAGCCTGTTTAGGGGTACCATCTCCATCATTAACCTTCCCACCACTCAGTGCTTGGTTTATGTCAAGTGTGTTAGACCAGTTCCAAAGCTACATAAGAAATGTTTAGGTGGTTTCAGAAACTGTTTAGCTTAAGAGCACAACATCCTCTTTGTCATCTCCCTTTTGCCAGCCAGCATAAGCCTAACAAGAGAAAGGTACATTTCCAAGCAGAAAATAAGATTCTCTTACAGGAAGAAGAAATAAAGAACTTCTTGCACATGTTTTTTTAGTGAGCATATTGAAAGGAATAATAGCTGTCGAGTAAAACCTGAAATGAACCTCCTCTTTGCACAAGGGGAAACCAAGCCTCTGCTGATCCCTACAACTCAATTATCATCTAAACTGCTCATTTCCTCCTCCAATCTGAGATTTATGGAATCTGAGTGGGACATGCATTTTTAATGCCGTGGCAGGAATCATAAACGTGGTTGGCCTTGATTACCAGAATGTTAATACAATAAAGACTCTCCGTCCCCTGGAAGGGGGAAAAATAAAATTAAGGGAAACTGATACACTAAGAACCCTGATAATGCAGGCAACATTTTTGATATGATTAAAAGCCTTTGGAGGAAGGAAGCCAAGTCCTGAAATATGAGATCCATTTGCAAAATCCTCATGTCGTCTCTCTCCCCACCCTCCCAATTTTTTAAATGATGGAGGAGCAGGTGGTAGCATTTCATTTCAACTAATTAGCCTCTAATTTACTGTAAATATCTTAGAATTCCTTGAACAAGTCTCAGCGGGATCTGAGAGGAAACAATCTACTGGTTCGATACATCTTCCAGAAATACCGTGGGGAGGCCGCTAAATACATGAAGCACTGCATTAGTTAATAAATCTGAACATGCTTTTTAAATATGTGAAAAGCACTTGAAAAATGCAAACAGTGTGCTCCTGTTATCTCTTACCCATTGCTGGTGTGTGTGACAAAAGCGGCATGCCTGGGGGAAAAAATGATAATGATTTTCTGTGAAATTACGTGTAATTTATGACTCTGCGCGGCTCATTGAGGATGATTATCTGTAATAAATGAGAAAGTAATGGTAGTATTACTATAACAAGTGTTATTGCATAGTTACTATTTGTAATATATTTACTAGATGTATTTATTCCTGTGTGGAATATACAGACTGGTATCTGACCAAATTGTGCTCAGGACCCGTTGAAGTCAAGGGGTTTATGTTAGTCACATCTATTGATTTTAATAGTCAACCCCTATCCGTCCCAGCCAGTTTGGCCATTGGACAAAGATGATGGAGGTTGTAGTCCAATAAGTTCACAGGTGACACTGAAATGGGCCAAATTATCCATTATAAGAGAATATGAGAGAGAGAGTGAGTCGCTGCCAGTCTCTGTCTCCTTCCTCTGTTTCCTCACTCTCACTATTTCAAGCCTTATGCACTTGTGATGTCACCTGTGGGTTGTTTTTGTTGTCCGTCCCTCCCACAATAGGATAAAGTTTATTGCTTTTAATTTAGTCAAATGTTTTGATGTGTAATCAACAAGAGTCCAGAAGCTCTTGAGCAGGTGGTCCAAGTTTCTCCTCTCTTCGCCCATCTTTATAGAGCCCCCCCATGCTTATTAAAAGAGGAAGGAGGAAGCAGAATTTTTTTATTGAAATGCCGTGGGCCTGGAGGTAGCCCCACCCCAGTGGTGAAGAAGGTCCTGTGGCTCTTAACCCTCGGAGGATTAAGGCAGATAGAGTTTAAAATGGCTTGGCTAGAAGGGACTTTGTGTCTTTTTGGCTGCTCTAACTGGAAAAGTATGGGTGGCGCTGTGGGTTAAAGCACAGAGCCTAGGGCTTGCTGATCAGAAGGTCGGCGGTTCGAATCCCCGCGATGGGGTGAGCTGCCGTTGCTCGGTCGAAAGCACGTCAAAGTGCAAGTAGATAAATAGGTACCGCTCCGGCGGGAAGGTAAACGGCATTTCCGTGTGCTGCTCTGGTTCTCCAGAAGCGGCTTAGTCATTCTGGCCACATGACCTGGAAGCTGTACGCCGGCTCCCTCGGCCAATAAAGCAAGATGAGCGCTGCAACCCCAGAGTTGGTCACGACTGGACCTAATGGTCAGGGGTCCCTTTACCTTTAACTGGAAAAGTGGGCTGCTTGAGGTCCAGATCCATGTTGCAATCTTAGTGGAGAGGACTGAAATCCACAAAGACGGTTTGTGTGCCCATCCCAAATTCTTGCTGTGCTGGTTTGGGTTTCCCAAGGAAAGTGACTTTGCTGAGGCCCACTTTCACTCCTTGAAAGAGAACTACCTGAAAATGATTTACAGATGGTATTTAACTCTGAGTATACTGAATAAGTTAAATGCTGGAGATGCAATGAGGCCGAGGGTACATTCTATCATATGTGGTGGACTTGTAAAAGGGTAAAAGAATATTGGGAAATAATTTATAATGAATTGAAGAAGAAAATGTTTAAAAGTACTCCCCCCCAAAAAAAAACCAACAGAGTCCTTTTTGTTGGAGATAATGCAGATGGAAATTCCCAGGTGTCAAAAAAGGCTACAGTGGTGCCTCGCAAGACGAAATTAATTCGTTCCGCGAGTTTTTTTGTCTAGCGAATTTTTCGTCTTGTGAAGCCCAGTGTCGGAAAAGTTTTGGAAAAGCTTCAAAAATCGCCAAAAACCTCAAAAAAGGCTACCACACTGCGTTCTATGAGTTGCTCCTCGAAGTCAAGTTGCAACTGTATTAACGGTATTAAGAAAAAGGAAACGAACTTGCAAAAAACGCAAGAAGTTTTCATCTTGCGAAGCAAGCCCATAGGGAAATTCGTCTTGCGAAGCAGCTCAAAAACCACAAAACCCTTTCGTCTAGCGGTTTTTCGTCTTGCGAGGCATTCGTCTTGCGGGGCACCACTGTATTTATGTCTGCCACTACTGTGGCCTGTGTTTTGTTAGCCCCAAAATGGAAAACGAATGAGGTCCCAACTAAAGAAGAATGGCAACTTAAATTGATGGAATATGCGCAGCTTGCAGAATTAACTTATAGAATAAGAGAACAAGAAGAATATAGGTTTAAAGAAGATTGGAAAATGTTTATTGAATATATGGGTGAAAATCGTGTACATTTGAAAACGTTGGCAGCTTTAAGATAAATTCAACAGTGTAAATAAGTTTTGATGGATGTAAAGATGGGATACTGAATGGTTTAGTTTATGTAAAATATGCAGGGATCTATGGCATGCAAACTGAACCATGGAAAGAGAAGGGAAGTCATTGATATTTTAAGGTTGTTTAAATGAATATTCTAAAATGTAAAATAGAAACACACACACACACACACACATGAATGAAAACAGGGGAAAGATCCAGCCAAGTGAAACCATGTAATGTTCACCAGAGAAGACAGAATCTAGGGAAGGTTTCCCTTTCGTTCTTGTTATATCCAGGAAGAGTGTTTGTTTTCAAGGTTTCAAGAAAGAGACAAGAGACATGGAGCGATGGCAGCTCCAAGTCTTTTACAACTTTGAATTTGGTCCTAAAACTAACATTGCATGGAGTGTCTGGCAACGTGGCTCATGCAGATGAATCGTCTTCTTTAACCTTGGCTAGAGAATTGAGTGTGAATTGATGGGTTTTGCTTCTCAACTGCTGTGAACGGTGAACTGCTGTACAAAGATCAATGTCTGTGAGAGGAGGAAACATCTGGAAGACATAGAGAAATGTCAGCTTTTAAGATGGCACTAATCTATTTCTATGTTGGATCCTGTTTAGGCAAAGGTTTTCCTAGCCCAAACTTTGATAGCGGTTGTCATGAGATGATGTACTATTTTACTCATTTATTTACAGCGTTTGCATGCCACTCAGTAACAGTGATCTCAACGTAGTTTGCAATAATGAAACGTCGGAGCAAAACCAAGCAATACACAACCAGCAAAACAGCAAACTTCCGGCCAAGTACAGTCCCCATCGAAATGCATATATTAGGGAACATAACATAAAAGTGCATTACTTTAGGGAAGTTCACTTTGCAGAAATGTGTATACCAGCAAAAATTCCATACAAATACATGTCTATTAGGAGAAATGTACGGTAAAATTATGGGACGTGGGTGGCACTGTGGGTTAAACCACAGAGCCTAGGACTTGCCGATCAGAAGGTCGGCAGTTGGAATCCCTGTGATGGGGTGAGCTCCCATTGCTTGGTCCCTGCTCCTGGCAACCTAGCAGTTTGAAAGCACATCAAAGTGCAAGTAGATAAATAGGTACTGCTCCGGCGGGAAGGTAAGCAGCGTTTCCGTGCGCTGCTCTGGTTTGCCAGAAGTGGCTTAGTCATGCTGGCCACATGACCCGGAAGCTGTACACCAGCTCCCTCGGCCAATAAAGCGAGATGAGCGCTGCAACCCCAGAGTCGGTCACGGCTGGACCTAATGGTCAGGGGTCCCTTTACCTTTACTTACAGTAAAATTCTGATGAATTTTTGTGAGGGTTTTAAAAAAACAAAAAACTGGAATATGAGAAACTGAGAGAAGCCAGAATTGACTGATTCACCTATCCTTAGTGCCTAGTGAACCATAGCTGTCAACTTTTCCATTTTCTTGCGAGGAATCCTATTCGGAATAAGGGAATTTCCCTTTAAAAAAGTGAACCTCTCTGAGCAGGTCATTCCATAGTAAGGGTGTCACCCATTCTCCAGTACTCTCCATTGCACCTCACTTGCTGAGGACACCAAGAGCCAAAGGTACCGACTTACAAGGCAGATGGGGGCCGTGTCGTCGTCACATGTGTGTGTGATGTCACACACGAGCGCCGAGCGTCCCGAACTCTGGCTTTTCCTCCTGCTGCTGTTGCATGACTGCTGGCAGCAGCAGCAGGAGAAGCCAGCCATGAAAACTGCGGCTCCATGTTTGACCGCCTCCTAATCGGGGCCAGCCCCAGATAGGCCTAGGGAGGCCTGCCACAGGCCACAGAATATTGAGGGGGGCTAGCCACCTCCTTCAAAATTTTGGGGGGCCCTTACTCCACTCTAGATGGTGCCTTTGCCCAGAGCAGAGCCTCTAAAGGTGATCTCAGCATCTGGGCAGAGGTGATCCCAGAGATGATCCCAACATCTGGGTAACCTAAGTGCTAACAAAACCCTTAGCTATTCATTCAGTGTTGGTGCTGACCTTTAAAGCCCTAAACGGCCTTGGTCCAGTATATCTGAAGGAGCATCTCCACCCCCATCATTCTACCTGGACACTGAGGTCCAGCACCGAGGGCCTTCTGGAGGTTCCCTCACTGTGAGAAGCCAAGTTACAGGGAACCAGGCAGAGGGCCTTCTCAGTAGTGGCACCCGCCCTGTGGAACGCCCTCCTACCAGATGTCAAAGAGAACAACAACTACCAGACTTTTAGAAGACATCTGAAGGCAGCCCTGTTTAGGGAAGCTGTTAATGTTTGATGTATCACAGTATTTTAATATTTTTTGGGAAACTGCCCAGAGTGGCTGGGGAAGCCCAGCCAGATGGGTGGGGTATAAATAAATTATTATTATTATTATTATTATTATTATTATTATTATTATTATTATTATGCCTGAAATATTGTTGTCACACGGTTCCTGACTGGAAGAAATGTCACAGATCCCACAAGGCAGGATCTTGCTAACTAAGCCATATAAACAGGCATTCCAAGACATACTGTATTTTTTCCATGTATAAGACTAGGGTGTTTCTTTTAGAAAATAGCTTTAGAAGAAGTAGAAGTTTGGATTTGATATCCTGCTTTATAACTACCCGAAGGAGTCTCAAAGTGGCTAACAATCTCCTTTCCCTTCCTCCCCCACAACAAACACTCTGTGAGGTGAGTGGGGCTGAGAGACTTCAGAGAAGTGTGACTGGCCCAAGGTCACCCAGCAGCTGCATGTGGAGGAGTGGGGAAGCGAACCCGATTCACCAGATTACGAGTCCACCGCTCTTAACCACTACACCACACTGGCTCATAATTTGCCCTCGTATTATACATGGGTAGTGCAGAGCGGGTTGGGCGACTGGTTGCAGCCGCGAGCAGGAGATCTTCTGCAGCGATAGGGCAGGCGATTGGTGGCTGTGTGAAGGGCTGTTTGCGATTGGCTGCCTCTGTGGATTACATGGCTGTGGGTCTTTGGCGAGGCGCACGATCATCAGCAGTGGGTGAGTGATTTTAGGCTATTTCATCCCCCAAAAGGCTCAAGAAATCTGGGCAATCCCCCCCACCAAAGCTCAAAAAATGTGGGCAATTCCCTCCAAAAAAAGCTCTTTTTTTCTTTTGCATATGTATATACTTTTTCTTTTTGAAATCTTTGGATGTAATATAATTTATGCTTTCTCTGCAATTTTCAAAAATGCAATAAAGAAAGAAAGCAACATGAGCCCTGCAACCCCATAGTCGCCTTTGACGGGACTTAACCATCCAGGGGTCCTTTATCTTTTTCTAAAAAAAGCTTTTTGCGTTTTAATACGTACAGTATACTCTCAACTTACATGCATTTAGCTTGTGTGCATCCTGTTTTATACACTTGGCAAACAAATAAAGAAAATTAAAAAGGGTCTGGAAAGGAGAGAAAAATACCTTTGGCAATCCCACCCACCATGACACCTAATGCATTTTGATTATATATAAATTTGTAACTGCTGGTTTTATTTACATTTTTTTTTTAAAAAAATGATATTTATTGAAATTTTACAGGCAATAAAAAGTTACAAAATTAAAAATAGGAAATAAAAAAGAAATAATAATAAAAGAAAAAGAAATGCAAAAATACAAAGACAAAATACATAAAAAGGGGGGGAAAGGTTAAAAAGAAATCAATATTTTCATGTCTTATATTTTATTTACTTGTTTCCTGACCTCCTCACCCCCTTTTTTTGTATTCCAGTTCACATGGTTAATTCAGCAAATCCTTACCCTCTATCATTTATCTTTACTTAATATCTTAACCTATTATAACTATATATTTCCAACCATTGTCAATCCGTATTTACATATTCTTGTTAATCTTTTTACCAAAACCGCTTATTTGCAATCCAACATCCCTTTAACATTCATTAATTTTACAGTATTTCTGCAAGTAGTCTTTAAATTTCTTCCAGTCTTCTTCCACCACCTCTTCTCCCTGGTCTCGGATTCTGCCAGTCATTTCTGCCAGTTCCATGTAGTCCATCACCTTCCTCTGCCATTCTTCCAGTGTGGGTAAATCTTGTGTCTACATTTTAAAAACAACAATGACTCAGTTCCCTAGGGCAGGATTCAGCTAATGCGTCCAGACAGCAGTAGCTCGCACAAGGTCTTCCACTTGTGCAACAGGATTGCACGCCCCCGTGCCCCCCAAACTGGCTCAGGTGTGTGTGTGGGAGAACCCCTGGACCAAATAATAATAAAGCATTAAACATTGAAAAAAACTTCCCTATATAGGGCTGCCTTCAGGTATCTTCTAAAGGTTCTATAGCTACTTATCTCCTTGGCTCGGAGGTCATGTAACTCCATACCCTCCAACATTCCTCTGATGAAAATAGGGACGTCCTAAGGAAAAGCGGGACATTCTGGAATCAAATCAGAAACTGGGACATCTTCTGCAAATCCGAAACTGTCCCTGGAAAATAGGGACACTTGGAGGGTCTGCAATATTGAATTCCTCCCCTAGTTTTTAAGTCTGTTATTGATCATTTTAATGTACCTTTATTTTATGCAAACAGCTTAGAAGTGTTTCTACCTTCTTCTTTTTAAGCTGAACAGCCATTCCATTGAATAAATATTTGTGTTTTCAAAGGCTGCAGTCCCAAGCAAGCTTCCTTGACGGTAAGTCCTGCCGAACGCAACATGTACACAGCACAGGGCTTTGAGAATGCTAAAAACCATTTCTGACCATGCACTGCCTCCAGCCACAAAAGAGAACTCCATTTGTATTCCAGTTTTACAACCATCGGAGCCCCTTGTCCCGAGTTCCCCTGTTTAAGGCATTCTGTAGGCTTCTTGCTACGCGGTCCCCAGAAGTCTGGTCTTGTGGACTGCTGAAAGGCCTTCCAGACTATTTGAAGTGTGCCCATCCTTACATAACTTTACTGCTTTGGCGACCGGAGAAGCCGGCCTCCTTTAGGTCGTAAAAGTGCTGATGAATACGGGCAGTGAAAAGAGAGCAAAAGCTACAGCAGCTGCTATGGGATGGGAGCCTTGACCTGAGTAAACCCTTCATTCAGTCATTGTTTCAGCACGGCTGACAATCAGGTTATTTAAAGGGGCTAAGTGGTAAGCACATCGGAAATGGTGATGTTGGGGGGAAAAGGGGTGTGTGTGTGTGTTTGTGTAGGGACACATTATTCTTAATGTTGCCCTCATGGGGCAGGGGAAAGCAGGATGGACTTCTGCATCATTCGTTCTTGCACCAACACTTCCCCCGCTCCCCTCAAAGGGGGAGATGCACTTAATGTGATTGAGCTGCAAGTCAATTGCAGGGTATATGACTGGTGGGGATGGTAGATGATCGTTCAGATTGGTTTTCTTGTCAGGGGTGCCTAGCATCCAGCTGCAGGCCAGCTGTGAGACCTAAACGGTGCTTGCTTGCAGTATTTTAAGATGCCTGGAAAAAATAAATAAATAAAAGACTGCATAAAAGAAAAAGACATGGGTGGCGCTGTGGTCTAAACCACTAAGCCGAGGTCTTGCTGATCGGAAGGTCGGCGGTTCAAATCCCTGCAATGGGGTGAGCTCCCGTTGCTCAGTCCCAGCTCCTGCTAACCTAGCAGTTCGAAAGCCCATCAAAGTGCAAGTAGATAAATACAGTGGTACCTTGGGTTACATACGCTTCAGGTTACAGACGCTTCAGGTTACAGACTCTGCTAACCCAGAAATAGTGCTTCAGGTTAAGAACTTTGCTTCAGGATGAGAACAGAAATTGTGCTCCAGTGGCGCAGCAGCAGCAGGAGGCCCCATTAGCTAAAGCGGTGCTTCAGGTTAAGAACAGTTTCAGGTTAAGAACAGACCTCCGGAATGAATTAAGTACTTAAGATGAGGTACCACTGTAGGTTCCACTCTGGCAGGAAGGTAAACAGTGTTTCCACATGATGCTCTGGTTTCACCAGAAGCGGCTTAGTCATGCTGGCACGAACAACTCTGTGGTTCTGGCGCTCATCTCACTTTACAGGCCGAGGGAGCCGGCGTTTGTCCGCTGACAGTTTTTCCGGGTCATGTGGCCAGCATGACTAAGCTGCTTCTGGTGAAACCAGAGCAGCACATGGAAACACTGTTTACCTTCCTGCCAGAGTGGAACCTATTTATCTACTTGCACTTTGACGTGCTTTTGAACTGCTAGGTTGGCAGGAGCAGGAACCGAGCAACGGGAGCTCACCCCATCACGGGGATTCGAACTGCTGACCTTCTGATCGGCAAGCCCTAGGCTATAGCCAACCTAGATGTGATAATCAGCATGCAGGAGCCCATCAAATGCTTAATGCCAGAGCTAGTTTGGCCCTAAGAGGATGGAAGATGCAAACAAATCTGGTTATGAGCTAGATTGTGGTTCCATGGCTGCTGGCTGAATACTGATGCTCTAACTCCTGACTGTGATGCTGCCGTTTCTTGAAATGTAACTGATTAATCTGTCTGGAAGCCCAAAAAGAGCACTGAGCGCTGAAAGTCAACAACAGTGGCATTTGGTGGGAGAAGGCTAAAGCTGTAAGCTCACACTGAACTGCTGGCGCAATCCTCTGGCAAACCGCTCAGAACAGCTGTAGTTTTTATTGGCAACCATGGCATCTGCACTGGGAGGAGGGGAAAGATGCAACTGTTTGATGCCTTCAGAATGTGTGTGTGTGTTTTTCTTGAAAAAGGACAAGAAATATATCATTTAAAAATGTATGTACTACTGAGGGACTCAACTAGATATAACAACAACAACAACAACAACAACAATAATAATAATAATACCCCAGCTACTAATATGGGCAGTTTCCAACACATATCAAAACATAATAAAACATCAAACATTAAAAACTTCCCAATACAGGGCTGCTTTCAGAGGTCTTCTAAAAGTCAGATAGTTGTTTATTTCCTTTACATTTGAGGGGAGGGCATTGCACAGGGTAGGCACCACTACCGAGAAGGCTCTCTGCCTGGTTCCCTGTAACCTCACTTCTCACAATGGGGGAACTGCCAGAAGGCCCTCGGCGCTGGACCTCAGTGTCCAGACAGAGCAATGGGGGTGGAGACGCTCCTTCAGGTATACTGGGCCGAGGCCATTTAGGGCTTTAAAGGTCAGCAACAACTCTTGTGCTCGGAAACGTACTGGGAGCCAGTGAAGATCCTTGAGGACTGGTGTGATATGGTCCTGACGGCTGCTTCCAGTCACCTGTCTAGCTGCCATTTTCTGGATTAGTTGTAGTTTCCAAGTCACCTTGAAAGGTAGCCCCACAAAGAATTCACTGCAGTAGTCCAAGCAGGAGATAACTAGAGTGTGTACCACTCTGGGGAGACTGTGCACAGGCAGGTAGGGTCTCAGCCGAGAAGGCCCTCTGCCTGGTTCCCTGTAACGTCACTTCTTGCAACGAGGAAACCGCCAGAAGGCCCTCAGAGCTAGAAGTCTGCATTTTGGTTGATTGATAACAAAGTTAATCCATCATGATTCCCTTACCCCATGAGCTGTCTTACACAACTTTCATGCAAAGATCTGGAACTTGATCTAGGAGGGCAGACGTTCATCGAATTTCTGTTGTTGCGATGATCTAGTTTGGTGGCTGGTTTGAATGAATCTTTATGACAAGTAGGTCTTTCAAGCTCTGGGTAGTGGTGCCACCACTTCAACCTTGTACAGGACTTCTGGAAAACCATCAACTTGTTACAAGGCAAGATAGATGTGGCCATGTTCTGATCTTGGGGGGGGGGGAGGAGCAGTTTAGTGAAAGCTCAACCAATGTGAAGGTGAAATTGCTAAGGGGCAAAGCGTGTTCTCCCTAACAGAGAGCACGTGTTGCGGTGGGGTCTAGCAGGCCACCCCACTGTTGCTGGGCAGACCTGTTTGGATGGCCACAGGCAGTCATTGGGCAGTTGAGTTTCTGGGGAGATTTCGATGTTGCCAATTTGGGGGTGGGACACAAAGGTTTTAAATACAGGACACGCAGCTTTGGGTGTTTTCTTTTGCTGCATGCACCGGATCACCCGCCCACCCTCCCTGAACTGGGGGTCTTATCGCTTTGACCTTGCTATGCCTGTCATGGGGTCGTCTGCTTTTGGAGCAGGGGCCTGGTAGGAATTTTGTCCATTTGGCTGATTGGCTGGTGCCGTTTGGTTTTTGCCTACTGCATAGCAAATCGTCACAACTTGTAAGGTTTGCGGTTAGGCATTGGTTAAAAAATTGGTTGGTGGAGGGGTAAGTGCCTACCCCTCCAACGCTGGTGCTGCAAGGGAATTCCAATAAAGGAATCCAGGGGCTTGCCATGCTTTTGTCCAAATACCTGGCATCGGGTTTGGGCCATGCAAGCCCCTGGGAGCATGTGGGGAGAGGTGAGGGTCTGTTGCCCAGCTTCATTGATCCCCAATATTGTTTTCCCTGACTGGCTTCCGCTGGAATCCGGAAGTCAGGTCTGTCCCTGGGGCAAGGACAGATAGTCGTAACCAATGCCTAAGCAACCACTCACATTTGTGTATTTAAATAAAGTTGTGGCCAAAATTATGCCAAAAACCTTAAACAAAAAATTCCATGTGAAGTGTGAGTTTATTTTGGGGTGGCTTGGGGACCTTGACATGCAAAATGCAGTTGGGACACAGAAGGCAATATAGTATCAGAGAAGGCTAGCTAGCTGTGAGGGAGGGGGAGAAACATGCAAAGAATCTTTAAAAATATGGACTTCTGGGTTGGTGCCTCTGGCAATGGCGGAGTTCCTCTGATCGGGAGGAACTTGCCCCGTGGGAATTTGGGTCTGTACCGCCGCGGTGAAGGCGGAGACCCATAAAAATCACAGGCGGGAGAAGCCTGTGTACGTGGGATTCGGCGGGCACCTTTCGTGCCTCCCCTACTCGCGGGGGAACCCGATTTCGGGGACCCAGAGCGACGTGGGGTGAGTGCCGTGGTGTTTCGAATTGTCTGCTTCTTCCACGGAGCGAAGCCGCATAGCTGTTGCCAGAGAGCACTGACTTTTTCCTGTGGACAATTTGACTCCAAAGTAATTACCCGTGAGTAGAGCTGATACGGGAGAATCAGATTTTAAACGTTTAATTTGGCATCAAAACGGGGAGGTTCAAAACAGGAAGTCCACCTTCTCTATTTGTAAATAGACTGAGGCAAGGAGTCTGTAAGCTGAAGTCTTGGAAGCCTTTAGTAAAAGATTCAAGTTCCATTGGTAAATAGTATAAAATCCCCCTTGGAGGCAGGAGAAGAGGGGGGGGGAGCTGTGGACTGAGTATGCCTGCAGGAGAGAGTAAAGAGAGTTAAAATACTGCCGCTCTGACCCTGGAAATGGGCTGCTAGTGGACTAACGTTTTGTAATGTCCATTGACAGCACTTAGAACGTTCCTTGACAGCTAGCAGAATAAGAGAGATATACTGTTTCTACTGTCTCCGGCTGCTTCTATAAGGAGTAATAAAGTAACTGAAAACTGAAACTAACTTTGGATTGTACGAGTTGCGCTTAAAGGTGACATTCTTGACTATTATAAATAGAAACTGTTTCCCCCTAGTGGAAGTTTCTGAAATTGGTTACTTTATAAGAGCTGGGCTAGGAGAGTTTCCAGCTGCAAGATAAAAACTGTGTGACTCTGGGATTGACCTTGAATCTCTTAAGTGTTATGGCAAACGAAAAGGAAAGAACAAATGAAATGTCAACAGAAGAGGCCTTAGTGGTTGCATTATTGAAAATAAATGACTCGCTGGAACAGCTTCACAAGAAAACAGAAGAATGTGAAAGCAGACGCTGCAAATAATAAAATTGATTTAATTGTAGAAAAGTTAAATAATCTGGGATAAAAGGTGAACACCAACACAGAAACCACCCATAAATTGACACAGGAATCTACTTTAATACGGCAAACTGCGGATGAAGTCAGGGAGAAAACCTTTGCTGCTGAATGTAAAACAACACAATTGGAGTGTGAGAGAGCCCCATACATTCAAATGCAACTTGACGAATATAAGCTGACATTTGTTATGATGGAGCTTAAAGAAAAACAGATGAATTTGAGGATCAGAACCCCACCAGAACTGGGAAAGGAAAGTTTGACAGAGCTTCAGGAGGAGACAGGATCAACATTGGCTGAGAAAGAGAGATTTTTGGGGGTCAGTAGGACCGCCAAAAATGTGAATTTACTTAAGGGTAACTGTGAAGGACGTTGGATTGAAGAGAAGGGGCATTAGGAAATATGGACCAATCTGAAGTTGTTATGGTTGGGCCGAGCTGTTGTGGTGGGGATGAGGGTTGCTGTGTTGCCGGGGATGTTGCTTTTGTGTCAAAAAGTGCAAGTTTTGGATGGGAGGGATTGTTTCAGGAGGTGGCAGAGGGATGTTCCTGGATTGGTTTGGCAGGGCAGGAAGCCTCAAGTAAAACTTAAGATATTGGCGGATGTTAAAGAAGGAGGTGGACCTGCCCTGCCAGACCCCTAAACTTTGTTGTGAACCATCTGCTTTTTGCTGGCTGAGAGAATGGCTGTCTTTTAAAAGCACTGAAGTGTTGGATGATGGCAGATGAAGTTGATGGACTAGACGGAATTGGCGGAAAAGACAGGCAAGATCCGAGAAGAGTTGGTGGAAGAAGACTGGGAAAAGTTTAAAGACTATTTATAGAAATATTGTAAAATTAATGAATGTTAGAAGAATGTTGGAATGAAATTATATGGCTTCAGTAGAAATGTTATAAGGAATTAAGTATAAATAGATTAATAGAGTATTAAAGGAAAATAAGGTTAAAAGGTGTTAAGATAATTATAGGATAGAAAACAGGGGAAGATGGTAAGGAATTGCTGAAATAATTAATAGAAGTGGAATACAAAAAGGGAGGTGTGAGGAGGCCGTGGAAATATGGGAAAGAAAGATAAGATATTGGAAGTTTTTTCTTTCTTCTTTCTTTTCTTCTTTCTTTTGATGTGTTTTTAAAGTGTTTTTGTTTTGTTTTGTTAATTTTTATGTAGTGTTTTTGTATTATAATGTATTGTTTTTTCTTTGTTTTTTCTTTTGTAAGTGTTTAAATTTTTGTAAAAGTAATAAATATTATTATATAAAAAAAGAATCTTTAAAAATATGTCATCTCTGTCAAAAAAGTAATAAAGATGACAGCCAACCCTTGTGTAAGTCCTTTGTGACAAGGCGTACTTAATGTTCCTCATGAGTGGCTATTTTTAAATATTTCATATAGAACTTAGAATGAACTTTGCCTTTATGGTTCCTGCTAATACTGCTCCTGTAGGATAGAGATAGATACCTGAACCATAATGCAGAAGGACTTCGATCATAATGATATTCATTTGCAGCTTTTCATTGCACAAATATTATATTACTTTCTTTGAAGTATGGTGCTCATAAAATCTCTGCAGAAATCAGCACAGCTAGAGCCCAAATGACTCAGGATGACAAGAGCTTCTTACAGCTAAACTTGATCCTCATCGAGTTATGTATAAAGCGGTACCGAGACGGCCATTTCAACAATTGCTGCAAAGGTAGCATATATGTGCATGATGGAGACACGGATGATGCTGTGGTCTAAACCACTGAGCCTCTTGGGCTTGCCGATCAGAAGGTTGGCGGTTCGAATCCCCGCGATGGGGTGAACTCCAATTGCTCTGTCCCAGCTCCTGCCAACCTAGCAGTTCAAAAGCACACCAATGCAAGTAGATAAATAGGTACCGCTGCAGCGGGAAGGTAAGCGGTGTTTCCATGCACTCTGACTTCTGTCACAGTGTCCTGTTGCACCAAAAGCGGTTTAGTCATGCTGGCCACATGACCCGAAAAGCTGTCTGCGGACAAACACCTGCTCCCTTGGCCTGAAAGCAAGATGAGTGCTACAACCCCAGAGTCACCTTTGACTGGACTTAACCACTCAGGGGTCCTTTACCCCCCCTCTTATATGTGCATGAAAGCTAAACACGTTGCCCACTTTAGAGTTTAACTCTCTAAAGTTGTGTTCTGACGTCATTTCCCCCTCAGCTGGGCTCCAATACTGGAAGTGTATTTCATTTATGTAAAATCAGATTGGTTGTGTAGGAGAGCTGAAAATGATGCCAATATATTTCACATCTGGCAACCAATGTGCCCCTTTGGCGTCAGGTAGTACTTATGTAGATGAATCCAAAAAGCCCAGGACACAAATTTTCATGGCCCTCTAGCAACTAGGGTAGCCCATTTACCAGAAGTACAGTGGAACCTCAGTTTTCGAACGTAATCCATTCTGGAACACAGTTTGACTTCTGAAACATTCAAAAATCAAAAACTGAAAATGGAAGCTCCAGAACAATAGGGAAACTCAAAACGAAAGCCGCATGGCACATTTAGCTTCCAAAAATCATTCGAAAACTGAAGCAGTTACTCAGTGGCGTAGCGTGGGTTGTCAGCACCCGGGTCAAGGCAAGTAATTTGCGCCCCCTAACCCGTGGATTTGCGCCCCCTAACCCTAACCCCCAGATGTTGCGCCCGGTGCGGCCGGCCCCCCTGCACCCCCCACGCTACGCCACTGCAGTTACTTCCAGGTTTCTGGTGTTTGGGTTCCGAAACGTTCGTCAACGGAGATGTTCGATAACCGAGGTTCCACTGTACTGCATTTAGCGCTAACTCTGAAAGTGTATACTCGATTCTGACTAAGCCCCCTAGAGCAAAATATACATCAGGATTAAAGGTAAAGGGACCCCTGACCATTAGGTCCAGTTGTGGACGACTCTGGGATTGCGGCGCTCATCTCGCTTTACTGGCTGAGGGAGCCGACGTACAGCTTCCGGGTCATGTGGCCAGCCTGACTAAGCTGCTTCTGGCAAACCAGAGCAGCACACGGAAACGCCGCTTACCTTCCCGCTGGAGTGGTACCTATTTATCTACTTGCATTGTGTGCTTTCGAACTGCTTGGTTGGCAGGAGCAGGGACTGCGCGACAGGAGCTCACCCCATCATGGGGATTCGAACCGTCAACCTTCTGGTCAGCAAGCCCTAGGCTCAGTGGTTTAGACCACAGCGCCACCCACGTCCTGCCCCCCAACACACACTCACACAGTGATGTTTCTCTCTCTGAAACATGAAGTACATGTTCCCTTTTCTTTCATGTTTGATGCTGTTAAATAGAATAAGGTGTGTGTGTGTGTGTGTGTGTGTGAAGGTTTTATGGTCATATTTCCAGGGCTGGACTAGATTGGGGTGCCTTATGACTCCACAATTCTATGTCTGTGATTCTATGATATATATATATATCCAGCAGCAGCACTGTCCTCACTGCTGATTCTATTCAGCTCAGCATCTTCTGCAGCCTATCGTACAATTTAGGGTTGTTTGAGGCCAGTCCCCTTGAAACCAGGACTTTCCCTGCCTTAATTCTACGCGCTTACGGTGGAATCACACCAATTAGCACATCAGATTCATAGCAGAGTACCTATTTCACAGCAGAAAAGGGAGAGAAATTGGAGCAAAGCAAACACGCCGGGTAAAATTACTCCGACTTACCATTAGGTGGTGCACACATAGTATGAAATATTTGATTAAGTGGAATTCCAGGATAGTAGGTGAAAGGTTAAGTAATACATTTTGTAAAAGAACACATGCACACCAAAGAATGCAATTAATACTTGATTCCACTCAAAATTTCTAATTTATTCATGCCTGGAAGATCTAAGGCTGTTTGAGCTGAACTCGCCCACTCTCTAGATAACAGGAGAATTTAATACCACATTGCTGTATAGGGGTTGCTAGTTTCTATCTCTCTGTCTGCCTCTGTCTCAGACCCTCCAAATGTCCATGTTTTCCAGGGACAGCCCCAGATTTACAGAAGCCATCCGGGTTTCTGATTTGATTCCGGAATGTCCCACTTTTCCTTAGGACATCCTTTTTTTCATCAGAGAAACGTTGGAAGGTGTGTTATGACTCCCTATTTTCATTGGAGAAATGTTGGAGGGTATGGAGTTATGTGACCCCCGAGCGAAGGAGATAAGAAACTATACAACCTTTAGAAGACATCTGAAGGCAGTCTTGTATAGGGAAGTTTTTAAAAATGTTTAATGTTTTATTATGTTTTTATATATGTTGGAAGCTACCCAGAGTGGCTGGGGCAATGGAGTCAGATGGGTGGGGTATAAATAATAAAATTAGTATAATTATTATTATGAAATGGGATGTCCCTATTTTCATCAGAGAAATGTTGGAGAGTCTCTCTCTCTCTCTCTCCCCTATATCTATCTATCTATCTATCTATCTATCTATCTATCTATCTATCTATCTATCATCTATCTATCTATCTATCTATCTATCTATCATCTATCTATCATCTATCTATCTATATCATTGCTACATCTCCATGGCCAGTCCCAGATAGTTGAATTTCCTGGACAGAGTCTGCTTCTTCCTGCCCCACAGTCAGATATTCCCATTCTCTGCAAGGTTTCAGTTATTCCTCAGCTTCCTTTTGGGGGTTCCTCCTAAAATCTACGTCAGGGGACACTACCAGATCAACCACTTCTTCTCCCTTTCTATTTCCTTATTACAGAATATTACTGCTGCCTACAGCTGCAACACTCAGTTAAAGGTTGGTACGCGGGTGGCACTGTAGGTTAAACCACAGAGCCTAGGACTTGCCGATCAGAAGGTCGGCGGTTCGAATCCCCGCCATGGGGTGAGCTCCTGTTACTTGGTCCCTGCTCCTGCCAACCTAGCAGTTCGAAAGCACGTCAAAGTGCAAGTAGATAAATAGATACCGCTCCAGTGGGGAGGTAAACAGTGTTTCCGTGTGCTGCTCTGGTTCGCCAGAAGCGGCTTAGTCATGCTGGCCACATGACCCGGCTCCTTCGGCCAGTAAAGCAAGATGAGCGCCGCAACTCCAGAGTCGGTCACGACTGGAACTAATGGTCAGGGGTCCCTTTACCTTTAAGCACATTGCAATTCCTACTTATTTCTTCATTCTCCTTTCATGACCTTAGCAGCTTGGGGTCTTCTTCTGTAGAGCTGGTATCTGAGACAAACTCTTCAAAAATATGCTGACTGGGACAGTCCTGTCAATATGGGTTTTTTTTTTTTTTTTTTAAAAAACCCCTCAAGGAAATTAGAGAGAAATTATGGTCAACAATGGTGGGAGGTTGCAGCTCTAGAGAAGTTGTTGGACTACAACTCCCATCAGCTGTAAGTATTGGCCATGCTGGTTTTTGAGGGGCAAAGGCTCCCCTCTTAGATTGGCAGTATTTCTCTCCAGTTCAGCCTAGTGGGTTTCTTTCTTGAATTAAAAACCAAAACCAAAATGACAGGAGGGTCCAGTCTATCAGACTTTTGGAACATTTGTTCCAGATGCCAACCCATGCCTTAAAAGATTGCAAAACAGAAGTGGCTAATATATAGCTGACATAAAACCTTCATAGGGAATCAGAAACACTTTCACATTCCCTCCCATTTTCCAGCATAAATCAGACAAGGATGACAGAAGCACCCTCATCCAAGTTTAAGCCAACCATGGTTTGTTGTTACAACCAACAAGAACCAACTGCGGCTAGTTTAAACTATGGTTTAGTGGAACAAGACAGATCAAATTATGGTTTACAATTCTGACTTGTTCCAGTACAGTATAGCTTTAAATTAACTTCAGTTGCTAAGTCAAATGACAAACTGAGATTAGTTTAAACCAAGAAGTAAAGGTAAAGGGTAAAGGGACCCCTGACTGTTAGGTCCAGTCACGGACGACTCTGGGGTTGCGGCGCTCATCTCACTTTATTGGCCAGGGGAGCCAGCATACTGGTGAACCAGAGCAGTGCACGGAAACACCGTTTACCTTCCCGCCGGAGTGGTACCTATTTATCTACTTGCACTTTGATGTGCTTTCAAACTGCCAGGTTGGCAGGAGCAGAGCTGGGACTGAGCAATGGGAGCTCACCCCATCACGGGGATTCAAACCGCTGACCTTCTGATCGGCAAGCCCTAGGCTCTGTGGTTTAGACCACAGCGCCACCTGAGTCCCCTAAAAACCAAGAAGTAGATACTTCTAATTTATGGTGTGTTTAATGACCAACTGAGTTTGGTTTAAACCAGGAAGAAGATACCAGGAAGTAGAAACCAGGACGTAGAAACCAGGAAGTAGATTAGTTTTTATCTGCTTTAATTATCAATTTTAATTATCAATTCTTTTTTATCCACTTAATATTCTATTCTCTGACTGCTGGTCTATGACTGTAATAAACTGATTGATTGATTATATACTTCTAATTTATGGTGGAGTAGAGAGTAAATTGAGCTGAATCACATTCATGTAGCAATGAATTAAGGTTAGTGTAATGTCTGAATCAAGCCTATCCCCACCAGTAATGTGGTACTTGGTGGGGGAAACTCACTACCTCACAATGTCACATTGTGCAGCAAGTTTCACAAGACCCTACCACTTTTGATGGCAGTCACAAGTCTTCCACAGCATCTGGTTCTGCCTTATGTATCTGATCTCCAGCATATGGATTCCTAAAATTGATCCATATTAGCTATTCCATGCTGAACATTTGTACAACCTAGGGCAATTTTACTATCTGAAAGCACATGCTCTTTGAAGAACACATGGTGGCTGTTCTACCAGCCTTTGGCTGTTTCTCTGGGAAGTTAACGGAGAAGCTTTTCAGGGCATGTTTGACAATCTGCTGTACACATCAAGGGGCAAATGCCTTCAGATGGAAAAAAAGTGCCCCAGATAAGAACTGTATTTAGTGAAGGGGTAAATTTGGGTCATTTTTGCATCGACTATGCCAAATAGAATTATGAAGTTGTAATTTGCAAATATCTAAAACAGCGCCGGGTACTCATAAGAGAAAAGGCACTGGGGCTTTAATAAAAACAATTACTGAAAAGGCTTTCTAGGTGTTAAGCTGTTCAAATCCTGCTTGCATTTTCAGCAGTTCTCTTAAGTCATTATATAAAATCAGCCGCCTGGCCTTTTAGATGCACGCAGAGTAGCATGAGGTGCTGCCGTCTCAAGAAGGAGTTATGATACCATATGCTTCCAAATGTTGGTTTAAATTGTGTTCAGCTCTAGCAAATGGCAACAGGACATTTTGCTGCTTTCTGGGAAACAAAACGTTAGTTGCAAATCTACACAGAGCCTGATAAAAGTTACAAATAATATTGACATATTTTGATTCTGTTTATTTTACCGTATTTTTCGCCCTATAGGGCGCAGTGGCCCATAGGGTGCACCTAGGTTTTTTTTGGGGGGGAATAAAGAACCCCCCCCCAGGCACGGGGCTGGGGCGGGGGAAGCCCGAGCTTCCCCCAACCCCAGCCCCCAGAACAGGCTGCTATCCGCAAGCCTAGGGAGCCCGGTGGGAACTCCCGCCGGGCTCCCCAGGCTTGCAGATATCTGCCTGAAGCCCGGGGCGTGCTGCTCAGCGCGCCCAAGGCTTCGGGATGCAGGCTGCTATCCACAATTTACCATCCGTAATTTACCAGAGTTGTATCCTGTCTGTCATGGTAACAATGATCTCAGGGGAGCTAACAATGCAATAGTGTGGAAAAAGAGAAAAGTCAATCAATAATATTGTAATAAAACAACATGCTGTGTTGTAAAAACCAAACCATGTGTTTCCTTGAGTCAGGAACCCTGTCAGAAGTGAAATGTTTTCAGCTAGCACCAAAAACTAGCCAATGCTGGTGCCACCATTGAGAAGGCACTGTTGCAGGTCCTGGTAGTAGATCTAAGTCACAGGCAATCCGGAGTCATCACACACACACACACACACACACACACACATACACACACACGTCCTCATGACATCAGTATTTCTGCAGTGCTGAGCAAATTTTTCACTTCTGAGGATAATTATTTCAAAATGTTAATATTTCAAGATTTTAAAATCACTTTTAATAACTATAGTTGCATATCCAACATGCAGTTGCAAAAAACATGTCATTACATCCATTCTACATGCATTTGGTTCCTGATATATATGACAGATATATATATATATATATATATAGAGAGAGAGAGAGAGAGAGATGCACAAAAGGGACATAAAGATGGCTACCAAAGATGAGAAGCAGCAAACATCAAGGATGTCCTCAAAATCTTCCACCGCAGAGGTGAAATATGACTCTGCACTTTTGAAGATACCTCTGAGCTAAAGCTTTCCACGCTTGCTTACAGTACCTTACTGCAGATAATATTACTCTCACCAGACTCTTTCTCAGTTGCGAGGAAATACATTTGTATTTGAAGGGTGAATTCGATGTGTCAAACATGCAAGAAAATGGGGCTTTCAAAATTGTATGTAATCTTTCCGAGGGAAAACTTTACGAATTCTGTAACGGAGTGGGTTCAGAAGGGATCAAATTATTTAACATGAGGCAGCTGTATAGGGATGGCTACAAATAATGAGTCCTGCTGGTGGAAGCCAGCACTTCTGAACCCCTTGAATTGGCTGTGGGCTGGGGAGAACCCCTTGAACAGCATGTGGGGGGAGCAGTGGGTGGATCTGGCCTTCTGGCAAGCTGAACATGCTTGTGCTGATGGCCATAGCACAAACCTTGAATTCACCCCATTGGGATGTAGCACCTGAGCTTGTGAATGTAGGTGAACAGGATATGGGTCACCTTGCAGTGTGGGTACCTGCTCCTGCTTTCCCCACAATTGCTTCAGCTTCCCACTGGGGGCGCTAGGATTCACAGTCCTGGTTCACAGGAGAGCTGCAGCTAACTTGTGCCACCACCTCACCCTCCTGCCCCAGAAAGTGGTGCCAGGTCACCCCCTGATAGCCAAGCCGATTGTGTGACATCACACACATCTGTGAGCACCACACAGGCTGGTGCAGCCTTCCACTAGGCCACACAGTCCTCCTAAATATTTGTGGGGGGGGCAGGGCCCACTTCAAACAAATATTGAGGGATGAGGAAGACACCTCGCCCCCCTAGAGGTGGTTTGCCTGGCCCCACATAAGGTTTGTACATACCCTCCAACATTTCTCCAACAATGTTGTTGTTTAGTTGTTTAGTCATGTCCGACTCTTTGTGACCCCATGGACCAGAGCACGCCAGGCACTCCTGTCCTCCACTGCCTCCTGCAGCTTGGTCAAACTCATGTTCGTAGCTTCGAGAACACTGTCCAACCATCTCATCCTCTGTCGTCCCCTTCTCCTTGTGCCCTCCATCTTTCCCAACATCAGGGTCTTTTCCAGGGAGTCTTCTCTTCTCATGAGGTGGCCAAAGTATTGGAGCCTCAGCTTCAGGATCTGTCCTTCCAGTGAGCACTCAGGGCTGATTTCCTTAAGAATGGATAGGTTTGATCTTCTTGCAGTCCATGGGACTCTCAAGAGTCTCCTCCAGACCATAATTCAGAAGCATCAATTCTTTTGCGATCAGCTTCTTTATGGTCCAGCTCTCACTTCCATACTTCACTACTGGGAAAACCATAGCTTTAACTATATAGACCTTTGTCAGCAAGGTGATGTCTCTGCTTTTTAAGATGATGTAGACATCCTATTCCATAATAATAATGTTACTATTTATACCCCAACCATCTGACTGGATTGCCCCAGCCACTCTAGGTGGCTTCCAACATATATATAAGCACAATAAAACATTAAACGTTTAAAAACTTCCCTATACAGGGATGCCTTTAGATGGCTTGGGGGTTGGATAATTCCATACCCTCCAACATTTCCCTGATGAAAATAGGGATGTCCTAAGGAAAAGTGGGGCATTCTGGGATTAAATCACAAACTGGTACGGCTTCTGTAAATCCAGGGCTGTCCCTGGAAAATAGGGACACTTGGAGGGTCTGTTTGTAGGCCCCTGGGAGACTGGGGAAAGGGGGGAAGGTGGTTTAGGAGGTATGGAGAGTGTACATCAAAGATCATGGAGCCCCATTTTGTGTTCTTGCATCCCTGCAGATACTGCTTTTTCTTTCAGCCACCTCTTCAATATAAGTGATCTGATTTCATCAAGCTGTGCCTTTCCCATTTTTCTGGTTCTGATAGGGAGACCATGTTCCTGAGCCTCAGGAACAGGCAGCACTGAGATGTGTTCCTCAGCTCAGACTGAAAACATGAAGAGAGAAAGATAATGCAGACCGGGCAGGGACTGTGCCTTCCTCTGCGTTTGGAGTGGGTAGCTGGGGCATGGATTTGGAACAGAATAATAAACTGAGATGACTACATGTTCATTTGAAAAGTACAAGCATTTGGGGACTGGGCTGACATATAGATTTCTGAAAGGATAACACAGCAGCAGCACACAGAACTGAGTCTGCACACTGTCTAGCTGGGCAATTTAGCATCCACTGCTATTCTCTTGCCAATATGTAATTCACTGGAAACACTCATAAGAGCCACACTCCTGGTCCTTGGTCTGGGGCCCTGCAGTCTCTCAGGGGCCCCTTAATGATGCTGTCCTAGCTTGTTCGTTTTTTGGAAAAATATATCAGCAGGTACATTTCTGCTGAAGTGAAGTGCCGGACAGTGGTACCCCCCCCATTTTTAATTCCCTCACATGGTCCCCAGACAACTCTGAACTTCATTTCACTCCAGCAGCAGTGCACCTCCTTAAAAACCTTTTTATTTTATTTTTTGAAGAAGAAGAAGATGGTGATGAAGAAGAGATGGAGGAGGAGGAAGGGGAAAAAGGGATTGTGGGGACCTGCCGCTGCTGATAGCTGGCTAGTAAAGAAAAGGCAGAGACTTTTCCTTTTAACTATCTTTTATCCAAAACTTCTTATACACGGACTCCACCCTTTTTCTCCACTGACCCCTTATCCCTTGGCGGGTGCTTGGGTCCCCAGGCTGAAAGAGGCAGTCTGACAGAGATTTGCTGGATGTGTTGGAGGCATTATGCTCAACAACAACAACAACAATTATAATAATAGCCACCATTTTGTGTCCTTTCATGACATTGCCAAATCACAGAGCGCTGCTCTCCCTCTGGGACTTCTGGCGAGCCTGCTATTTTGTAATATCCATTCCCCTATGCATTCCATGAACGTGAAGGCGTCTGAAAAATGTGAGGGGTGAGCCCCGAGGAACTTTCTGCTCATGTTTAAGAAGAGGAAAATACCTGGCTTTCTTCCAGGCCCTGCGAGATAAATATTTATGAGCCAAAATCCACCTGTATTTGAAGAGCCCTGGCAGATTTTATATTAAGCCTTTGCACCTTGGCTGCTTTGTAAACAGTGGGCATGACAGCTAAGGCGATGGAGACTTTTTTAAAAAAAGGATACCACCAGAGTTAGAAAGTGTGCAGCATGCTTTTTAAATTTTATTTTTTTAAGCTATCTGCGGGGGAAGACTTGTAAGTAAATGCTGTTGATTTCCATCCTGAGGTGAAAAACTTTTCACCTATCCCTTCAGCTTCTGCTTGGGTGGAGGTGCTACTGATCTTATTTGGCCTTGAAAGCGCTGGCAGCCAGTGTTTAGAATTTCAGTTCTGCTCCGCCTTTCTGAGGAGTTTCCTCTGCAATGCCCTGTTTTCCTGCATGAGGCATCTGCAGCACATTGTCTGCCCTCTGTGAATATAAAACAAATCCTGACAGAGAATTCTCTTCGGGCGGCAAGCATTTAGCTCCTCTGCGTGTGAGAGAGAGCTGCTTGGCGCTTGCGTTTCGGGGCATCCCAAATTAATTTTGCACCATTAGGAGCATCTTGCTCGTAGCTGAATTCCGCGTCCTGAGAGCCAAGAAATGAGGGTAATTCCTCTCTCCGCATTATCCCCCCTCTCTCCGCGCTCCACACCCCCCCGCCACAGCTTGCAGGAATTTGTTGCTGCAGTGTCACAAAAACGTGTTGTTGTTGCTTTGAATGCTGGGCCAGACTGTAAGGCAAGACAGAAAGAAGTGCTCACGAGGAACATATTGAATTATAATAAATCTGTCTCGTCTGGAGACGATGATGAGCTGGCACATTTTGTCAAGTGGCAGCCTCATAAAATGGCTGTGCGCTGCATACATATGACTGCATTAGCAGGAGGCAAGGGATGGGGTGGGGGAAGAAGATGGCACCAGCCGAGGAACTGCTGAGATAGAGAGGTTGATCATTTGTATTCCGGAGCTCAGCGAGCGCTCAATTCACTGATCCAAACCAAACATGTTGAAGTCAAGGCCCTGTTTCTATAACATCTTTGATATACAGCTGAGCAGTTTAACTGAATCAAAACAGCATCTTATTAGAAAAGGACTGCAAGCTGCAGGGGAGGTGAGAACGACCGGAGATTTTCTTGGCATGAAAGGTGTGTGCTGGTATTCCACTTCAGGGCTAAAATGTGCAGGGCGATGCACTGAGCATTAATCACACTGTTTTCGTTGCACAGCTGTTCCCTTCACAGTTAAGATACAGTGGTACCTCGGGTTACATATGCTTCAGGTTACATACGCTTCAGGTTACAGACTCGGCTAACCCAGAAATAGTACCTCGGGTTCAGAACTTTGCTTCAGGATGAGAACAGAAATTGTGCTCTGGTGGCGCGGCAGCAGCAGGAGGCCCCATTAGCTAAAGTGGTGCTTCAGGTTAAGAACAGTTTCAGGTTAAGAACAGACCTCTGGAACAAATTAAGTACTTAACCCGAGGTACCACTGTCGTCTTTGCCTTTCTTTGTTTAAATAATGTTTAACATTTTTTAAAACAAATAAACAATTCAACAACATTTCAAATTTAACAATCACTCCGCCTAAGGGACACGGGGGGTGCTGTGGTCTAAACCACTGAGCCCAGGGCTTGCCGATCGGAAGTTTGGCGGTTTGAATCCCCGTGACGGGGTGAGCTCCCGTTGCTCAGTTCCTGCTCCTGCCAACCTAGCAGTTCGAAAGCATGTCAAAGTGCAAGTAGATAAATAGGTACCACTGCGGCGGGAAGGTAAACGGCGTTTCCGTGCGCTCTGGTTTCCATCACGCTGCCCTGTTGTGCCAGAAGCAGTGCAGTCATCCTGGCCACATGCCCCGGAAAGCTGTCTGTGGACAAACACCAGCTCCCTTGGCCTGAAGGCGAGATGAGCACCGCAACCCCATAGTCGCCTTTGGCTGTGCTTAACAGTCCAGGGGGCCTTTACCTTTTTACCTTACCTGCTTTAGAAGCACTCCGTCCTTTCTATGAGCTATAAAATCATGAGTTAATAGAACACACCATCACATTCCTTAGAAGGGATTCACGCATAAAGGCGGAGAGGACAATCACACTTAACCAGCAACCCTAAATTCTGGTCTGAGTGCTCAGAAATATCACCTAAAGATAAGGCATCAATAGCCTCTGCAGCAAATGTTACAGGCTATCCTGCTGGCTGAAATCTCTCTCTCCCTCTCTCCTGTCCATTTCCACAGATTCTTTCCCCCACCCCCACAACAAATTGCATAGTTATTTAGAGTGGAAGGAGAGTAATAGACAGGGCTGGTGATCTCAGGTGGGGGCAGTGGGAGAAGAATTTGCAGCATCTTCAAAACTATGTGATTCCCAGGGTTTCTTGGGAGACAGTATCAGTCTATTTGAAACCAGTTTATGTTTGTAGGTCACATCTGGCCTATGATAAGAAATCGCTGCAACCACAGAAGCTGCAAATATATTTTTGAGGTTTAAAATAATGAGATGATTGCTTCTGAAGCTCTGAGAATTTGACTGGTGGCTGAGTTTGGTAGTAAGGGAGCTGCCTCTGACTCAGTATACAAAACCGTTGCTGCCTCCTAAACGGTATTTACGATTTCCAGCACTTTGACAAAATGGAGAGAGACAAGGCGAAGGCATCTGAAGTGTAAATGCTTGCTCTTGCAGCTTGTTATTTTATTTGTGGGGATTGTTCAGCTGCTTAACCTTTAAAAGGAGAAAGCAGCCAATCGTTTCGACTTGCTTGGAATGCAAATGCACAGAGATTCTCCACATTCATGACACAGGGGGGGAAAAAAGGGACATTGTTCCATTTACGTAATCAGACTCTTCGTGCTGTGAAGAAAGCCCTTCAGATTGGTATTGCACAGACTTCAAGGTACGTCAGTGCTACCAAAATAGAGCTCTCCCTTTGTTCCTGAGTTCTGGGCAGTTTTTTGAAACTGGATTCTTTCAGGAGAGGGAGAACAGAAGTGCTACTGTAACTTGGTGGTAATGTACCGATTTACACATTTACATTCCAGATGGAATGGAAAGGGTGCATCAGGAAGTGCCAGTAGCCTGGAGATCATGCCACTATCTGAATACACTGTGATGGCCTGGGATTCGGACTCAGAGGCTGAACCTGAGGAATCCCAGCCTGCACAGGAGTCCCTGCCTCCAGAACCAGCTGAGCCAGGGCTGGGGCTTGAGCCTGAAGGGTCCTCACCTGTGCTGGATCCTCAGGTGCAGGCACCAGCTGAGTCTCCTCTGGCCCCTGAGGTGATGGAGGACCCATTGCCTGCAGGTGCTTCACTCCCAGCCCCGTCAGGGGAAGCTGAGGTTACCTCTGGGTCCAGCAACCCTTCAGCCTCTCCTGAGCTGCAGAGGCTCAGAGCAGAGAGGCAGAGGGAACTAAGGAGTGCTCGCCTCCAGGCCAGGAGAGGCGAGTCACCTGTGGACTGGGACCTCCCTATGCCTTGGGGCAGATAAAAGCCAGTCAGCCCCAAGTTGCGGGAGCAACATTGTTGGTAGCCTGTTCCTGCCTGCACCCTGTCCTGCTCTTCTGCCAGAGTTCCTGACCTCACCCGACTCCCTTTACGGAAAAGCAGCAATGCGGGAGCGAGCTGCAGGTGGCTGGAAAGCAAAACAGGATGTTGATGTTTGGGACTGTACCATGGGAAGAAAGGGACAGTCTATTCACTGTACTGAGCACCGGATGTTAGCTCAGAGTGTCATCTGACCTGTACTGGAAGTACAGGGGTGGAGTTTTATCTCTCTGCTGTTGGAGTCTGATGAGTGCAGACGCGTTTCTCTGTACTGCTGCAAGGACAGAAATAAAGACATGTAAATACATTTCTGTCTGTCTCTTTCCCCTCCCTGGGGAGGCAGGGAGGAGGGAAGAGTGGTGTGTTCTTCTCACGCTTGAGGAGGATCGCTGATAGTGACCTAGCCTGTATCCTGCCGGGAGACGCAGACGGGGAGGTCAACAAGGAGCTTAAGCCGAGTGCCTGGAGAGTGGCCAGTTTCCTCTGATAAGGCTTAAGAATCCAACAGGATCCAGCTTCAGCTTTGGCGGACAGCCTCCATATCACACCCTCGATCTCAGACTGGACTTGGACCTTGCCGCATGGTTAACCCTTGGGACCAGCACATACACGTGATACTTAGCACCTTGCTAAGACTAAGCTGGCCTGAATGTGGTCAGTGCAGGATGCGAGCTTCTGGTGTACACTGCCTTGAGTTCCATCAATGAAGAAAGATTGGGCATCAATAGAAGGTGGACTTGGGTACATGACCAAACATATGTTGCTCAGCATATGTTACCTGAAGTGATATAGAATCATAGAATTGTAGACTTGGAAGGGACCCTAAGGGTCGTCAAGTCCAATCCACTGCAATACAGGAATTTCAACTAAAGCATCCGTGACAGATGACCGTCCAACCTCTGCTTAAAAACCTCCAAGGAAGGAGAGTCCACAAACTCCCCAGAGAGACCGTTCCACTGTCGAACAGCTCTCACTGACAGAAAGTTCTTCCTGATGTTTAGTCAGAATCTCCTTTCTTGTAAATTGAAGCCATTGGTTCGAGTCCTACCTTCCAGAGGAGGAGAAGACTAGCGTGTTCCCCCTTCCATGTGGTAGCCCATGAGATACTTGAAGATGGCTATCATATCTCCTCTCAGTCAGTTCTTATCCAAGCAAGACTCCTTCAACCGTTCCTCAGAAGGCTTGGTTTCCAGATCCTCAGTCATCTTGGTTGTCCTTCTCAGCACCCGTTCCAGCTTGTCAACATCCTTCTTAAATGGTGGTGCCCAGAACTGGACACAGTATTCCAGGTGTGGTCTGACCAAGGCAGAATAGAGGGGTACTATGACTTCCCTTGATCTGGGTGCTATACTTCTGTTGATATGGCTGATGCTTTCCTCTGGTTTCATCCCATGACAGACGTAATATAAGAAGCAGTCATCAGAGTTTAGAGGCCTTGGACGAGCCTCAGAGGGTCTCTGATTGGTCTATGGATTTTTATTATGCCCAAATGATGTGATGGAAAATCCAGCGTGGCTTGCTTAGACCCCCAAAAAGGAACTACCATGAGGACCGGCAGGTTTCAGGTGCATTATCCAGCCACACAGGTTTTATTCACACACTTTCTAATCTATAGGGCAGCCAGAGTGGGGTTGTGCTACACAAGACCTTTGTGTGTTGAGCACAGGTATCTAAAAAGCGAACCCTTTGGCTAGGCATGCTACAGAATGCTGCTCAAAACTGATATGGGAATGGCATTTGATGAAGTTCTCTTATTTGCCCTATGTCTGTAATGTAAATCAATCTAGTGGAAATGCCTTCAGTCCACAAGCAATACATAATTGATTGTGTGAATGGTGTTACACAGCTGTCATGGTTGCAAATGTGTGTTTGTGTGTTCTCAGATCTTAGGAGCCAACACCTAGGGGCTCCACCAACAAAATATTCTTCAACATCAACTTCGTTGGACTGGTCATGTTGTGCGGGTGCCTGATTATTGTCTTCCAAAGCAACTACTCTATTCCGAAGTTAAGAATGGAAAGCATAATGCTGGTGGTCAACAAAAGAAGTTTAAAGACTCTCCCAAAGCAAATCTAAAAAAAATGTAGTATAAACCCTGACAACTGGCAAACACTGGCCTGGAGCGCTCCAGTTGGAGAACAGCCTTTACCAAAGGTGCCATGGGCTTTGAAGACACTTGAACTCAGGACACAAGGGAGAAACGTGCTAAGAGGAAGGCATGCTTGGCAAATCCACACTGTGATCAACACCCTCCTGGAAACCTGTTTCTCCACTGTGGAAGGACGTGTGGATCCAGAATTGGCCTCCACAGTCACTTACGGACTCACTGTTAAAACCGTGTTTATGGAAGACAATTTTACTCAGCTACGAGGGATCACCGAAGAAGAAGAAGAATTTGAGGGGGTGCCTCCTGAAAGTTAATGGGCATTGCCAATCAAATGGTGTGTGTGTGCTGTGTCACGTGATCGATTATGCTGGGTGGGGCTTACCTGCCCTCCCCCATATTTTATTCAGGTTGGCACCCGTGACTCGCATCCATATTGCCACACTGGCTGGGTGTGCCCTTCACTGCAGACCAGAAGATGCATCCCCTTCTCAAACTTCTGGTCCATTACACACACACAAACACTTTCACATAACTAGGGCTCAATCAGAGCTTTTCTTTTGAAAGGTCAGTGCATTTTGAGGAAGATTTGCTGCCTCATATTTGACGCTTCCCTTACTCATTTATATCTATACCACTGGAACAGGTACTCACTTTTTACAAAGTGGAAGGAAATATTTCTGCACACGGAAGCTTTTACAATTAGAAATATTTAGGGTGGTAGTCATCTAAATATTACTCAGAGTAGACTCACTGGAGTTAACGAACATGACTAAGTTAGCACCATAAATTTTAATGTGCATATTCTGAGTCAAACTTTGCTGAATATTCTTGAAGGTGCTGCAAAAGCCATTAAGTGTATTAATAGCAAATTCAATTCTCTGAGTGTAGATGGTTCTTTAGCCAAAATGGGATTGCGCAAGCACTATAGGGTGGTAGCAGGCTGGGGAGAGACCACCCCATAGTGCTTGGATGGTACCACCTTAGCTTAAAGAAAATTTTAGCAGCATGGAATGGCAGAGAAGCTGATGAACCGAGAGGTAAAGAAACCTGGAAAATCTGGAAGACAGGAAGTGGAATGGAGTGTCCTGGAAAAGGGAATGGCCGGCTGGAATCCTGAATATGATAAATCCACATTGGAACATCAGGTGGCTCCATGGGTCAGTGGGTCTGGCTGTTAACCAGAAGGTTGGTGGTTTAAGCCCACCCAGGGACTACTGTGGGCAGGATTCTTGCATTGTGGGGGGTGGGACTCGATGACCTTCACATCCCTCCCAACTCTACAATTCTGATTTTTTTAAAATTTGCTGCTCCCACTTGTTTATTTTTTTTATGAAAGCCAGCAGATTCTCCAAGTTAGCTAGCTAATATTAACAGCACATCCTGTGTTCAATTGCCTGTATTAGGAAGCACAGTGACTTTAATTCTCAAGGTTTTTTTGGCAAACAGCAACGCATAATATTTGTCTTTAATGGGAAGCAAGCACAATAGGCAATACTGAGTGTTTGTGTTTTTTGATGATCCCTCGGTATTGCTTTATAAAAAATCTGTCTGAGGCAGCCTCTGCAATTCCGCACATGCTATAATTAGCTGTGTGATTAGAGTGTTCTTTTAGCATCAACAACCTTGAGAATAAATAGGGAGTTTGAATACATATGACTCTGGTGCTTGGCTTATAACGTGTGCTTTTTTTATTTAAAAAAATCACTTATTTTGAATGGAGTAACATCTTCATGCAGAAATTACAGAATTCACTTGAATGCCTGCCCACACACCTGCTATTTGTATGTGTGTGCACACATGTATATATCCAGAAAAAATGATATAAATATGAATATAGATTTAAGAAAAACAGATTATATCTTTCTTTCCAATTTTGGCAGAAACTACTGATGATCACTGCAGATGGGGACAGCAGTCACGAAATTAAAAGACGCCTGCTTCTTGGGAGAAAGGCGATGGCAAACCTAGACAGCATCTTAAAAAGCAGAGACATCACCTTGCCAACAAAGGTCCGTATAGTTAAAGCCGTGGTTTTCCCAGTAGAGATGTATGGAAGTGAGAGCTGGACCATAAAGAAGGCTGATCGCCAAAGTATTGATGCTTTTGAATTATGGTGCTGGAGGAGACTCTTGAGAGTCCCATGGACTGCAAGAAGATCAAACACATCCATTCTTAAGGAAATCAGCCCTGAGTGCTCACTGGAAGGACAGATCCTGAAGCTGAGGCTCCAATACTTTGGCCACCTCGTGAGAAGAGAAGACTCCCTGGAAAAGACCCTGATGTTGGAAAAGACTGAGGGTACAAGGAGAAGGGGGCGACAGAGGATGAGATGGTTGGACAGTGTTCTCGAAGCTACAAACATGAGTCTGACCAAACTGCGGGAGGCAGTGGAAGACAGGAGTGCCTGGCGTGCTCTGGTCCATGGGGTCACGAAGAGTCAGACACGACTAAACGACTAAACAACAACAACTGATGTATTTTATTCAGGCACAAAACCGACCTTTCTCACAGGAGGCACCCACTGGGCCAGCACCCACTATGATTCCAAGGTCTTGATCCAATTTTAAGCAAATCTTTATTCTCTTTTGGGCTGTGTGCTTTCATTTTTAGGAAGGCTCCTCAGTGGAGAACGGGATGGATTCAATATTTTCTCTGTCAACTTCTTCCACTCAAGATATTTACCCACAGTTTATGGTGAAGTCTTCAAGCACCCTGCTGTAACAGAGGTTAGAGGTTTTTCACTGGTTTCCAGTAAGACCACACCCTTGTTAGAATTCCTGCTCCATGATTGCAGTCATGGGATTGTTGTCTATCACATGACGGTATATGTTTTGATTCCACAAAGTGGGAAGCGACGGAGACAGGAAGTTTGTGTTACTGTGTTCCGTGAAGTGGGACTATTGTCCTTTGTTTTTTCTCTCTTTGCTGTCTGATGCTAGAGAGAGAGGGAGCCATGTTGCAGTGCTCCATGTGTGTTTATATGTAAATAAAGTAGATTAGCCAAAATGCTGAGTTGCTGAGGTCTGTTACGCATGATGTACAAACTCTGCAGATCCCTAAGTGTGCTGGTGTCAGTTGGCATCGATCGCTGTGATGTTAGGGCTGAAGAAAGCTTATGAAGCTCCTGATCGACCAGGAGGGAGAGAACATGCTAGTTCGGCATGTGTCTCTGCCAGGGTCCTACGCGAGTGTAGGCCGAGCTCCTGACAACCCTGACATTTATCATTGGACCATGACTGTTCATTTTAATATAAAATGCAATCGAGGCCTAGGTCCTATAATAATAATAATAATAATAATAATAATAATAATAATAATAATAAATTTTATTTATATCCCGCCCTCCCCAGCCGAAGCCGGGCTCAGGGCGGCTAACAACAATCAAATAATCAGTCAAATAATCACACAATCTAAAAATATTTCATTATAAAAATTAATTAAATCAAATTGATGGCAACCAATTAAGCAAAATTCTGTGCAGGTTGCCAGAGGAGGGAGTCAGGCTGCGCCCTGACCAAAGGCCTGGCGGAACAACTCTGTCTTGCAGGCCCTGCGGAAAGATGTCAAGTCCCGCAGGGCCCTAGTCTCTTTGCACAGAGCATTCCACCAGTTTGGAGCCGCAGCCGAGAAGGCCCTGGCTCTAGTTGAGGCCAGCCTAACCTCTCTGTGGCCTGGGACCTTCAAGATGTTTTTATTTGAGGACCGTAAGTTCCTCTGTGGGGCATACCAGGAGAGGCGGTCCCGTAGGTACGAGGGTCCTAGGCCGTATAGGGCTTTAAAGGTTAAAACCAGCACCTTAAACCTTATCCTGTACTCCACCGGGAGCCAGTGCAGCTAGTATAGTACCGGATGAATGTGCTCTCGTAGCGAAGACCCCATAAGGAGTCTCGCCGTGGCATTCTGCACCCGCTGGAGTTTCTGGGTCAGTCTCAAGGGCAGCCCCACGTAGAGCGAGTTACAATAATCCAGTCTGGAGGTGACCGTCGCATGGATCACAGTGGCTAGGTCAGGGCGAGAGAGGTAAGGGGCCAACTGCTTAGCTTGGCGGAGATGAAAAAATGCCGCCTTTGTTATAGCTGTAATCTGCGCCTCCATAGAGAGGGAGGTATCGAAGATTACACCCAAACTCTTAACAGCCGGTGCTGGCACTAATTGCACCCCCACAAGAGATGGGAGCTGCCCCCTCGATCCCATATCGTCCTGCCCCAGCCAGAGGACCTCTGTCTTTGAAGGATTTAACTTCAACCGGCTCCCACGTAACCATCCAGCCACAGCTCTAACCCTACTGAAGAACATTAGGGGGGTGTCTGATGTCGCTCCACATCCTGGTTTTCTACAATGAGGGGTGGGTGGACATCTACAAAAAAATAAGATTGAGGAACCCAAAGAACTTCAGCCCCCTGGAGCCAGCACCTATACTCTAACTTCAGCCAGCCATCTTAGCAACAGCAACAACCTGCACCACCACCAATGCTGCCTCCTATAATTATCAACTCTTTATCTTTACAGAATTCCACCCACTCCATTCCCTGCCTCTTCTCTGCCACGTAGCGCTCCCTTCTGAGGGCACTTTGCAACAGAAAAGGAAGCATTCGGGGGCCAGGCTAGCATTGGCCCCAGTGTAATATGTAGTTCGGCCCTCAGCCAATTTCTAGAAAGGGAAACTGTTACCTTTCCCTCATGCTTTATGTTTTTTTGGGGTGGGGAATATTAACGTTGTGTCTGATTTTGTCCGCAGTACACCTCAGCCTTTCAACGGTCAGTTAGAATCTCGCTGTTCTGGGCTATCATGTTAACAGACTGCAGACTGTTAACTGCAGACTGCACACTGGAGCCAGTGTGGTGTAGTGGTGAAGAGCGATAGCCTCGTAATCTGGTGAACCGGGTTCGATTCCCCGCTCCTCCACATGCAGCTGCTGAGCGACCTTGGGCCAGTCACACTTCTCTGAAGTCTCTCAGCCTCACTCACCTCACAGAGTGTTTTTTGTGGGGGAGGAAGGGAAAGGAGAATGTTAGCCGCTTTGAGACTCCTTCAGGTAGTGATAAAGCGGGATATCAAATCCAAACTCTTCTTCTCTTCTTCAGACCTCGGAGATGCTATCTCTTCAGATTGTATGAAGGCCTAATATTCATATATCTTATGTATATTATGTAACATGTTGTGTGTGCTATTCTGGTAATTTAAAAAAGTATGACTGCTCTCAGCTCTGAGTAAATTCTGGCAAATTAAAAAGTATGACTGCTCTCAGAGCAGGGAGCAGTCATACTTTTTAATTTACCAGAATAACACATACAACATGTTACATAATGAGAACAGCATCTCTATCAGAGCTGCGCCAATAATGAAGGCAAAGTCATTTATGTAAGTGGCCATGCACAGTTACAGCAACAGAGGCAGTGGGAGGCTTTAAGTGACTAAACAGGAACTGTAATCTGCAACACTGAATTTATGAATTGCTGTGGATGTGTTCTGATGACTAATGATGTACTGATCAATAGGGACTTAACTAATGGATGGAGGAGGTTCTCCAAACTGATAATACAAAGAGAAAGGGGGGGGGGGAGGAGGAGAAAATACTCAGGCCTGAAGAACATTTTATTCCATCCCCAAGAGGGGGTCTTTAATGACTCTCAAACAATGACTTTACTCATAGCTGCTGGAGATGAAAGGCAGGGAGAAGGGACTCGTTTTCCCTCTCTTTGGAGAACATCAAAATGTGATTACAGAAAGGCAGCTCCCAATAGCAGAAATGTGTGAACTCCCTTTCCACTTATTATTCCAGAAACATGAAAAGGGGATGCGTGAGTCACACATACACCCTGCTTTTTTTTGGTGCTTCCTATATTGTGAAGGTTGGCAGGCGCTGGGACCGAACGACGGGAGCGCACCCCACCGCAGGGATTCGAACCGCCGACCTTTTGATCGGCAAGCCCTAGGCGCTGAGGCTTTTACCCACAGCGCCACCTGGGTCCCTCGAAAGCACCCCCGGGTGCAAGTAGATAAATAGGGACCGCTTACAAGCGGGAAGGTAAACGGCGTTTCCGTGTGCGGCTCTGGTTCGCCAGAGCAGCGATGTCACGCTGGCCACGTGACCCGGAAGTGTCTTCGGACAGCGCTGGCCCCCGGCCTCTTGAGTGAGATGGGCGCACAACCCTAGAGTCTGTCAAGACTGGCCCGTACGGGCAGGGGTACCTTTACCTTTTATATATTGTGAAGAGGGACGCGGGTGGCGCTGTGGGTTAAACCACAGAGCCTAGGACTTGCCGATCAGAAGGTTGGCGGTTCGAATCCCCATGACGGGGTGAGCTCCCGTTGTTTGGTCCCAGCTCCTGACAACCCATCAGTTTGAAAGCACATCAAAGTGCAAGTAGGTAAATAGGTACCGCTCTGGCGGGAAGGTAAATGGCGTTTCCGTGCATTGCTCTGGTTTGCCAGAAGCGGCTTAGTCATGCTGGCCACATGACCCGGAAGCTGTATGCCGGCTTCCTCGGCCAATAAAGCGAGATGAGCACCGCAACCCCAGAGTCGGTCAGGGTTCCTTTACCTTTACCTTTATATTGTGTGAATCTGCAGGGCAGCTAGTTCATCTGGTTTCCCAGTGCCAAGTGTTGCTGCTGGCTCCCAAGAGGGCATGGGGGACATAGGAAGCAAGGTGCAGACACGGCAGCAGATTGGATTGGCTTCACTGCCATGCTCACACTGCGGGGATCTGCCTGCACCTCACCCCTCCACTGAACCAGCAGTGGTAGGTTTTAAAAAAAAGGTAAAGGACCCCTGGACAGTTACGTCTAGTCAAAGGTGACTATGGGGTTGCAACACTCATCTTGCTTTCAGGCCAAGGGAGCTGGCGTTTATCCACAGACAGCTTTCTGGCTCATGTGGCCAGCATGACTAAACTGCTTCTGGCACAACGGAAGCCAGAGCACACAGAAAGACCATTTACCTTCCCGCCACAGTGGTACCTATTTATCTACTTGCATCAGCGTGCTTTCGAACTGCTAGGTTGGCAGGAGCTGTGACCGAGCAATGGGAGCTCACCCCGTTGTGGGGATTTGAACTGCCGACCTTCCGATTGGCAAGCCCAAGAGGCTCAGTGGGTTAGACCACAGCGCCACCCATGGCCCTACTGAATGTTGGGGAGGAAAGTGAGCAACACTACACTACCCTGCTAACTGCTACTGCCTGAAAGCTTCTCCATTTTCTAAAGGCCTGGTTCAGTCATCTGCCTGGGCAGCAAGTTACATGACTGAGGTGTGTGTCCATCATGCATCGTATGATGAGCGTGTTCTATCCAAAGGCCCTCTAATCTCATTTCTGCAGCTCTTTGCCCTAAAAAAAGAAGCAGGAGTTGGCCATTGCAACTCGGTCGTCACATCAGTAACAACAACAGCCACCTCCTTCTCATCTTTTCTTGGCAACAGAACTTCAGTCTTGCTTCTATTGACCCTGAGAGGGGTTTGACCTCTGCCACTGTTGTAGTGAGTCTACATACATGACCAGAGAATGATAATGTTGCCTTGTAATGTCAGTCCATCAAGACTTTTGGAGATGGTTGAAAATTAAAGAGACCAAATGGAAACAAAGTTCTCTCGTCCTCCTCTCTTTGGTGTCCAAGTCTCTATGGCCAACTTCTTAGTCCTGTGCAGATGACAATTCTGGAGATAGTAAAAAGAGAGGGAATATGATTTACTTGTTGCCCCCTCTATATGTGGACTAGTGGGGAGTGCCCGGTGCCACATGGGAATTTTTGGTAACCGAAAAATACTGTGATTTTTGTGTGGATAGTGTGATTTGTGAATTTGGACCTTCCACACAAAAAAAACTGGACTAAGTCACACCAAAGTCATGATTTGGTCCACCATCTTTATTCAAATTGGCAGCTGGCATCCAAACGTCAACAAAGTCCACCAGCTCTACTCCAGGAACTCTTGTGCAGAGTTTGGTGATGATAGCTTGAGAGGTGGCAGAGCCGATACCAAAAAACAGGTGAAGTCATGCCAAAGCCACATTTTGGTCTGCCACCTTGATTCACTATGGCAGGCAGCATCCAACGTCCACAAAGAGTGCCACCCCCACCTTGAGAAGCCATGTTTGGTGAAGACATCTCGAGAGGCGTCCAAACGCAGAGAGAACAAACAAACAAATGGAAAAACCACTTTCCAGAATATATAGTAGATTGAGTCTATCTCCCCACACTCAGCCTACATTCACACAAGATATATGCGTATAGGCTCTGTGGTGAACCAGTGATTGATGTATAGAGGTCACGGGGGACATTGGCATGATCACCCTCCATAAATCCATTAGGCCCAGAATTGTCATCTGCACATCTTTGCTGTGTTTCTGCCATGTATGCATGTGTACCATGAGTAAAAAATTGGTTGTTGTGCAGCAAGGGAGCAGCGTGAGATTTTATTTTACAAAAGAACTACTTTAAATTGAGATGGCATTGTGCAGATCCAGTTCATAGATGAACTCCTTATAAAGTCACGGGGGGGTTGGCATAATCCTATCAAAGCCACTGTAACTCAAGAATTAGACTTTGCTAGAGCACTGCTTTCCTGCCCATATGAGGACTGTGTGCACATGTTTTGCCTGGCAATTCAGCCATACATCGATCACCACAAACCATAAGATAGATCTCATTTTGTTCTCTCTAGGGAACACAAAATGTTGACAAAGGGAACAGCATGTTCTGCACATTAACTGGCTAGAGGCAATTCTATTATCTATGAAGGATTACGCACGGCAGCTAGTAACCATCTGCATTGTATTTACAAAAGTAACAATTGGTTTCTCTCCTATTGCCTTGTTAACAATTTAAGACAAATTACCTTTATTCATGCATTATTTTTTTTTAAAAAATTAAGGACAATCTAATTATGTATGCTTTTTATATTTAAAGAGTTGCCTTGCTTAATACAAAATCACGACAGCTTACCCATCAAAATATAGCATGAATTGCTAGCAATAGGGAAAAGAAAATTGCAAACAATTGTAAGAATAACCGTATCATTACCCCAAGTCACTGTTTGTTCATCACAATGATGCCGGGGTTTTTTTGTGCTTCCAAAAACTGGCAAAGTTGAGCTTGCGAAGGAAATTCTATTATATGGAAGCCAGAGAAAGGATGGCCAAAGTCTGCCTCATGCTCTGGCGATTCTTATATCGGCTGAAAATGGTGGCACTCAGGGTGGGCACGAGGTCTCATCTGGAGAAACTGGTTTACGACTGAAAATACTGTCCCTTGCATAGGAGAAAAATAAAAAATAGAGCTAGGCTTATGACGTTTCCACCCAGAGCTACTGATTATTTCTGCCAAGCACATCGTAAAGAATTGCTCTTCGTATTCTTTAAAAAAAATAATCCTATAGTGTTACACATATCAAAATGTTGAGGAACTATCCCCATAAACATATATTCCATTTTGACTCCCCCACCCCCTTGTGGATCTTAATGTATTGTGGTACCTCAGGTTACATATGCTTCAGGATACATACGCTTCAGGTTACAGACTCCGCTAACCCAGAAATAGTGCTTCAGGATGAGAACAGAAATTGTGCTCCGGAGGTGCGGCAGCAGCAGGAGGCCCCATTAGCTAAAGTGGTGCTTCAGGTTAAGAACAGTTTCAGGTTAAGAACGGACCTCCGGAACAAATTAAATACTTAATCCGAGGTACCACTGTAATGATTTTCCCCTCTGCATCTCTTTCAGAACTCTATTATTATGAATCCTTTGTCAATCCATAGTTCAACTTTTTACTGCAACTTTTCTGTCAATCCTACCAATGTATATAATTATTTACAATAGCTTTTCAAATAAATTATAAATTTTCCCCATTCTTTATTAAAGACCTGGTTTCTAATCCTTCTTGTAAATTTTGCCATCTTGGCATAGTTCATCAATTTTGTCTGCCACTCTTCTTTGGTCAGAGTTGTACCATCTTTCAATTTCTGGGCTAACAGAGTCCACACAGCCATGGTCGCATACATAAATAGTTTCGTCTGGTCCTTCGGGATCTCTGGTCCCATAATACTTAAAAGAAAAGCTTTTGTTTTCTCAGGAAAAGTTATTTTCAGCATTTTTTTCAGTTAATTATACTGTGGTACCTCTAGTTATGAACTTAATTCATTCCGGAGGTCCATTCTTAACCTGAAACTGTTCTTAACCTGAGGTACCACTTTAGCTAATGGTGCCTGTAATGAGTATGGGTTGCTCGTGCGTAGGTTGCCGCCTCTCCTGGCTATGTTGACTGGTTAAACCTTTCTGTCTGGACAGCTCTTCACTTCGTGGCTGCCTCAGTCGCTAGCAGAATCCGTCAGTGGGCGTTTCTTAAACCTTTTCCAACATAAAAGTTGTTTGACGCCAAGTCTCCTTCTACTCTCCCTGCGCGGAAGTCTTCTGCGCAGGGAGGGCGTGGGTAGCGGAGGACCCGTGCTCTCCCCGCTGGTGTCCGGTGAAGAGTCCTGGAGCCCTCTCGCCGATTCCCCCCTCTGCCCCCCTTTATCCCTGGTGTTGCGCTGATTTGCTTCCCCATCTGTTGAGCTGCCTCTCTCCCTGCTGGGCCCTTCTCCAGCATCATTTGAGAGCCTTCCCTCCGCCTCTAGCTCCGATGTCAGTTCCCTGACAGTGCCTCTTGCTGCCGCTGTGCCGCTGGCACACGATTTCCGTTCTCATCCTGGGGCAAAGTTCTCAAGTCGAGGTAACTCTTCCAGGTTAGCGGATTTTGTAACCTGAAGCATTTGTAACCTGAGGCATTTGTAACTCGAGGTACCACTGTATATCCTTTCCCAGATGTCTTTTATCGTCTGACATTACCACCACATGTGATAAAAAGTACCCTCTTTTTTATTTTTATTTTTTTACATTTCCAGCACGTTTTAGACTTTGATTTGTACATCTTAGTCCTCTTGGACTTCCTGGCTATGCCCTTCCATTAGATGACAGAGCTGTGTGTGACAGAACTTAGAAAGTTCATTAAAAAGAAACTAGCTGTAGTTCAAGTTCAGTGCACTGGATTCAACTAATGCAGTCCACTAATGGAAGTCAGCACCATGATTTCCACCAGTGCAGTGGGGCTGATGTGGGTGAGGGGCGGAGCAAGGTGGGTGAGGTGGGTGCGGACTGCCCTGGGTGTCACCCCCGAGGGGGGTGACATTCGGCACGCTGCCTGCCCATGAATCCCATCTACCGCAAGCCGTCGGGGGGAAGGGAGGGAGCTGTGACGCTTTGCCCTTTTGACATCCCTGCACTCCTGGGCTGCTGGAGGAGGAGAAGAAGAAGAGTTTGGATTTGATATCCTGCTTTATCACTACCCTAAGGAGTCTCAAAGCGGCTAACAATCTCCTTCCCCTTCCTCCCCCACAACAAACACTCTGTGAGGTGAGTGGGGCTGAGAGACTTCAGAGAAGTGTGACTGGCCCAAGGTCACCCAGCAGCTGCATGTGGAGGAGCGGAGACGCGAACCCGGTTCACCAGATTACGAGACTACCGCTCTTAACAACTACACCACACTGGCATGCAGACAGGCAGAGAGAGGATGGGAAGGAGCAGGCGAGTAAACAAGTGAAGGGAGGAGGGAAGTAGAGAAGCAGGAGCTTCCTCAACTCAGGACCCAAACCTTGTAATCCCCAAAAAGTTCAACAACTTTGGCCAACCCTCACCTCAAAAAGCTGAACAACTCCTGGCAATGACAATGGGTAGATCACAGCCAGTCTTTTTATACTGTGAGTAGATCACAGTCTCTTGGGAATCCAACTCAGGGGTCGGCAAAGTTTTTGTGGCTTGGGCCGGTTCACGGTCCCGCAGACGCTGTGGTGGGCCAGAGGTGCGCACACGCAGGCATGTGCAAATGCTATTTCCGGTGCTCTTTCCGGCATGGAGGAGGCGTGCGCAGCTTCCCATTGGCTGCAGGAGCTTCCTGCAGCCAATGGGAAGCCGGCCAGCATTGCAGAAGGCGGTGCCTGCTCTGCTCCGCACTGGTTTAGCACGGCGCACGGGAGCTGACTGAGTGGGCAGCAGGGGTCCCTGAGTAGGTGGTGTGGGTCCAGTTAAACAACCCCCATGGGGCGCTTGTGGCCCATGGGCCTTAGGTTGCTGACCCCTGGGTCCAACTAGATTTCAATGTGTGTGTGTGGGGGGGGGTGACAAGAAGTTTTCCGCACCGGGTACCACCTGACCTTGCTACGCCACTGGTTGAGTTCCAGGAAAGAGAGTTTGCTCTGTGAATTTTTTCACCTTGTATGCTGTTCTCTTTCTGTTACAGATACGGACTTCTGTCTCTTCGCCCGTACTCCTCTGTAAAGGGCTGCAACGTTCTCCAAGAATATCTGCTCCAGTGACCTAAACCCCGTCTCTTTATTCACATTTCCACTGGCCTCCAAATCTGTGTTTTCACTGTTGTTCCATGTGCGGCCGAAAGGAAATACAAATAATTGACCTTTTAATAATTGGGAGTGCCTTGGAGTAAGTGTTAAGTAGAAAGCTAATCTTGGCTTAGGAATGGTAAGAACTGCTTAATGATATTGGCTCTGACCTCTTGGGCTATACTAGATGCATCAAACTTATATTATTGGAGGGTTTTCGGTGGGTGGTGGCGGCGGCAATAATTATATTTAGAGGTTAACAAAACCCCTCGTTTACGCTTTCGTTGCTGTTTTTCATTATAATTTTAAGCACATGCCAACCTGTAGTTAATAGTCTTAATGAATAGATTTCTACCCCAAAGTAAAAAGAGCTGATTTCAGATCTAGAATTCCAGGGGAATAAATGTTAAGTGTTTCCTTGGTACCTTGACCCCTGTCCCTATTGGGACAGTAGTACTGCTCCACCCCTGAGCCCTAGTAGCTACAATAATTAACATTATTCTAGCCCAGAAAAAATCCACATTGTTTTGCGAGGTCTCTTTGTACCCAGGCTATGCCTGCATTTCTCTCCTTAATGGGATTTGTCATTCTCATCCACTCTGCAGTCTCTCTCTCTCTCTCTCTCTCTCTCTCTCTGTGTGTGTAAAAGGGTTGCTCTCTGAATAAATCCTAGATATTGCTTTTGAGTAAGTGCAGACACCTTTAGTTACTCCAAACATAAACACAGCTTTATTTAACAAATGACAGGCATATATATGAGTTTACAGCTGCCTCTTAATTCTCCCCTAGCGTTCACTTCCTGTGTTCAAGTATTCTAGTGAATTATTCTTAAATCTATATGTCTTCTTTTATGCTCTAAGTTGTTTTGAGTGTCCTCTGCTGCTCAGCTTGGACTCTCTTTCCATCTCTATTAATTAATTAACTAACGAACATTTCTTACCTTCAGTATGGATGTATTTCCTCCAGGATGACTAATGGTGTAATATGAACAGAAAACTACAACTGAAGGAATAATAATGTAGATTGTAGAATAATATTAATAATAAAAATAAGCGAAGTTAATATAGCAAAAATAATACTAATACCACAACACTAATACAGTACTGTTGCATCTTACATGCATTTAACCTGTGTGATTTCAACCATATGCCGTTGAAGGCTGGCTAGTTGAAATTCAGTGGAAACAAGGCAAAGAGCTTAAAAGCTATATCTATCTATCTATCTATCTATCTATCTATCTATCTATCATCTATCTATTAGTTTTCAAATTTTAACAAATCCATCCAAATTATTTAAATTTAATACATTTTTTCAAAAAAAAGTATTAGGTTTCCCGCTCCCATTGCAAGCATACGGTATGTCCATTACATTCCTGATGTTACCACTTCATTCTTTGAGCTTAAAAGCTTTTTTTGGTGATGGGTTCAGGGATGGGCATAGCCAGGATTTTTGTTAGTGGAAGGGGGGGGGGGCAGCCAAAGTTGTTGAGCAGTTTTTTAGGAAATCAAAGTCGTTGAGCTTTCCTTGGGAAATCACAGATTCAGGGTTCAGGGCTGAGCCAAGACCTGTTGGCACCTGAAGCGAACCACAAAATGGTGCCTTCCCCACCAGGGAAGAAGGGCTGAGTGAAAATCAATGTCAGGGGGGGAAGGGGTGGGGCAGTGGCATAGCGTGGGGGTGCAGGGGGGCCGGCCGCACCGGGCGCAACTTCTGGGGGTTAGGGTTAGGGGGCGCAAATCCATGGTTAGGGGGCGCAAATTACTTGCCTTGCCCCGGGTGCTGACAACCCACGCTACGCCACTGGGTGGGGGTAAAGATCTGCATCAAGAAGAAGGATGGGAGGAGACTGGCAGAACCACCTATTTGCCAAGAGGTGGTATTTTGTGTGCAGTACTGCCAAGCAAGCAGCATGAAATATACTCCAAGTCCTGCAGTGATTTCATGCTCTTTATTGCAGCTTGTAAAACAGTGATTCAATTTCCCCCCAAGCCACAGGCTTTTATATACATTCTTAACACAATGAGTCCCGTCTGATTGGCTGATTCTGCTTCTCTCCTGGAGCCTGATTGGTCTTCTCCTGCAGGCCAATCAGTTGTTGCATTCTACGATCCTACCAGCCTAATAGGCTGATTAACTTCCTCCTGGAGCCTGATTGGTCTTCTCCTGCAGGCCAATCAGTTGTTGCATTCTACGATCCTACCAGCCTAATAGGCTGATTAACTTCTCCTGCAAGCCAATTACAAAATCATAGAAACAGGTCAAATCAACAATGTAATTGCACAAAATGTCTTTACATTCCACGATCGCTTGTTTCTGTTTTAAGGAAACCAATGAAATAAAAATGAATGTATCATTTGATTTGGCAGAAGGGTAGGCTGGTAGATGGGTGGGAAATAAATTATATTCACTTCAATTTCTGTGCCTTTAGATCAAATTCCAGAAACTTCCCCATTAGATATTTGTTAGGTTCAGTATTTGTGATCAAAGGATGAGGAGGTGGGTTTTTTTATCTGAACACGGCAAGGCACTGATGAAATTGCAAATCACCTTAAAGGGATTTTGACCACAAGAGGCAGGCAGCTCCACCAGAACTGTTTATAGTCTGTTCTGTAACACTAATAAGCTAAATGCTTGTATTCTGCTCTTGTTCATTTTGTTTGGTAGTTCCTGTTAACAACTGGGCCTTTTCTTTTCTTTTTTTTAAAAAAGTCAATCTTGAACATCTGAACACCGGCTCCAACTCAACTATCCAGCTTAATTACAGAAGGATATAAAATTTTAACACCTATAAATGGCCTCTTACTTTGCCTATAAACTTGAGACACTGCAACAGAGGAGTTATTAAGAGAACAAGACTGGAGGTGGGGGCTAGGAAAAAGAGAACGCGTTAGCTTTGAGGTGCAGCAAACTCCACTGTGCACCTATGAATGAGGGAGGACTCATTCATCCAACGTTTTTTCTCTCTTCAAACTCTAAGGTCAATTAGGTGAATGGTCTGTTTCCTTGCAGGTCAGTTTTTCCTGTAGCAAATCTATTGCCTCCATTAGTCTTAATGCCTCAAATTTGCACTTGTGGTTGGAAGAGGTCTTTATCCCCCATTCCCACCGCATTTTTTGCACAAATAAAGGGAGCCCTTGATAAATAAAATGTGTGCATTTGCTCATACGTTGCCAAGTCCTTATTAAAGAAACTGGTAATCAATATTAGAATCAGATCAATATGATTAAGAAGTACACGAACTATAAATAACAGGTGGTACATAACATTATTATAAAAAGGGAAAGTAAATGGCGTTGGCACAGTACATTAAACGTCAAAACATTGAAAAACGATATTCTGTTTAGAAAGAAATGAATTCCTTCTGCAGGAATCAGTCAGTTTGCTTTTTTGCTTGAGGTGAAATTCGGGTGGTAACTCTGATCAGAATATGATAAAGTGTGAAGTTATTGGTCACTTGGTTTGAAAATACTGATACTTCTCCGGAATTGAATTGGGAAATCTATGAAGGGAACACCGTGTCGTCTCTTTCCACACTGGGGCCATTTAGTGAATTAGCTGCCGCAATTGGTTGAATTGAAATCATAAACAGTCAAAATCCTATAATGCCCATATGGGCAAGACTGTAAGTATGTTTACTCAGAAGTAAACCCCACTAGGTTCAATGGGAGCTACTCCAGTGGGAAGTGAGAGCTGGACCATAAAGAAGGCTGATCGCCGAAGAATTGATGCTTTTGAATTATGGTGCTGGAGGAGACTCTTGAGAGTCCCATGGACTGCAAGAAGATCAAACCGATCCATTCTGAAGGAAATCAGCCCTAAGTGCTCACTGGAAGGACAGATCCTAAAGCTGAAGCTCCAATACTTTGGCTACCTCATGAGAACGGTTGAAGGAGTCGGAGATGGTTTAGCTTGGATAAGAACTGATTGAGAGGAGATATGATAGCCATCTCCAAGTATCTCAAGGGTTGTCACGTGGAAGATGCAGCAAGCTGGTTTCCCCCTGCTCCAGATGGTAGGATGCTTTAGTTAAGATTCCGCATTGCAGGCTAGATGATCCTCAGGGTCCCTTCCAACTCTACAGTTGTATGATTCTGTGATTCTACACTTATAACTGCTGCTGTGCCCACTTTTGTCTGGAGTCAGGTGTCAATAATGGGGTGGTGCTTTCTGTTGGCTAGTGCTAGGGTTGGGGGATTTTTTTCAGCCAGAACACACTGGAACTCAGTTCCGGCACCTCTCAGATGGGTACCATTGCCATTATAAGAGAATAAGGGGTGAGTTTTGGGACCTCTTTTTCTAGAAAAATAACACTGGCTAGGACCTTTACACATAATTTTATGAGCTACAGTCGTACCTTGGATCCCAAATGCCTTGCGAGTCGAATGTTTTGGCTCCCGAATGCCGCAAACCTGGAAGTGAGTGTTCCGGTTTGTGAACGTTCTTTGGAACACGAATGTCCGACGCGACTTCTGTGGCTTCTGATTGGCTGTAGGAGCTTCCTGCAGCCAATCGGAAGCCGCACCTTGGTTTCCGAACGTTTTGGAAGTCGAATGGACTTCTGGAATGGATTCCGTTCGACTTCCAAGGTATGACTGTACTTCCTTTATACTAGCCTTCCCCAAGATGGTGTCCTGCAGCTGTTTTGGACTACAATTCATTATCCCTGACCGTTGACTGTGCTGACTGGGGGTGATAAGAGCTGGAGCATAACAACATCTTGTGAGAAGAGGAAGCTGGACTTGATGGGCATTGGCCTGATCCAGGCAGGCTCTTCTTATATTCTTCACATCTGGAGGGCAGCAGGTTGGGGGAGACTGCTATATAGTGACTCACAGGCTCAGGCTGTAAGTTCATTCCTCAGAGTTGGTGGAACAGTTTGAAAAGTGCTCCAAGAAAGAGTTTTCCCAGCGTGACATCTGCAAGTTCCTATAAGTAACTTTAAATACTACTACACTTCTGGAATGACTCGCACTTCTGCTGCTAAATTTAGCTACAGCACTGCTGTCGGTTGCTGATAAGCTAAAATTACATCCCTTTGATTTGCTTGCCATTTAAAAATATTTCAGAGGATTATTACATTTATAATCAGGATTATCACTCTCTTTCCATACTGGATTTAAGTCATGCGGTGGAAGAATGATTTCATACTTGACTATCTTTGTGTTCCCAGACAATATGCATCATAAATTTACCTCCTTACGGAGTAGCTCTGAAGAAACTGGGAGAGCAAATTCATTCAAGATTTTTTAAGCATCATTCATCAGAATGGTAATTTCCTCTGTCTACACGCACACAAAACAAGAAGTAAGTTGTTAAAATGAAGTGTCCACTGGATAACCCGCTGAGAATTTATTGGCAGCTGCTGTTATAATCTCCTCATGTTTACGTTATTTGTGTTGATATTCATGTTGACTTTCTGAAATCAGTAGCTGCATGATTAGAGGCGAGGAAAGGAATTCAAATATTATCCACTGGGTTTCTGAAGAGCAAGGATGAACAGTTTTGGGCCTCATTTGATCCTCAGGGTTCTTATGGGCAAATCTGAAGTCTCTGATTAGAATCATGAAACTCTACTCTAATTATCCCCCACCCCAAAGAAATTTTCTGACAGTGCAATTCGCTACTCAGAAGATGAGTCTATTCAGAAGTTTGAGTTCAATGAGACTTATTCCCCTTGTATAGGATGTCAGCCTTAATGTCATAATGATAAAGAAGTTTTAGCCAGCCTTGATGATAGTATAAATTCCAATATGCTCACCATAGTGGTGTGTATTGGCCCTGTGTGAACCTCAAACTATGAGGCAACTTGGATTTTCCATGTTTCAGAGTCATATTGTACCATTAACAATACATCTTGAGGCAGATTAGGGATGTGTCTAAGCTTCAAAGGTGTTCTGTGGCCTCGGCTGCTGAAAAAAGAGAGAAACAGAACCAAGTTGACTGTGGAAATACCCCAGAGAGGGGTGGGTTTTTCAATTTGACTTCCAGGGACTGGGCAGAGGAGGAATTGTGGAACTGCCTGCCCAGCCTGTCGCTTCCAGAGAAGAGGAAGACAGTTCAGAATTTCAACAGAGGTTTGAGGGAGATCATAGCTCAAAGGCAGATGAGGGGGAAAGTTGGGAAATAATGGAAGAGGAGGAGGAAGAGTTGGCACCAGGGGGGCAGCAGCCGATGGACACAGTGTCTTTAGAAAGCACTGCAGGCCTCCCATCCCAGAACCTGGTGAGTGTTGAAAGTAGGAGAGCAAAGAGCTCAAAGGCAAGAAGGCACATAGCAGCACCCATAGGAGAGATGATGTAGGAGAGATGATGAGATTGATGAATGAGGAAGAGGGAGAGACGGAGGGTGGAGATTCACTCGGGACAACGCCATTATCCAAGAGGCTGGGTTCTAAAGCCTATTTCTGTAAATACTGAGTAAAAAGCGTATGGTAAGAACATTCCTTGTCTTTATACATCCTGGGCTGTGGGATTCGCTGGCAGCCGCCTGACATTGACAGACAGCTCTAGCTTTTAAACACAGTGAAATACTTTCCCAGGGCACTCCAATCCCAGTGATCTGCAGGGAGGGATTAAAAACAGTGACTGTTTCTCATATGCATGTATGATCCCTGGTGCAAGTCATTGGAAAGATCTTCATTGTATCCCCCCAAATCTGTGAGAGTCAGAAACCCAGCCCCATCAACTCCTTCCCTCTTTCCCTGTGAAAGTCAATGGAGGGATTCATAGGTGCCAACTTCCTGGGGCCCTGGGTGCCCAAGCACCCACAAAATTCCCCATGAAGGCACCAGGCACCCACAAATTTTGGTGCCAGGGCCATGCACACTGCATGGCACCCATGGCCCCGGGCGTCCACGGTCGCGGGGCCAAGCTGGCACTCCTAGAGGAATCTCTTTCTCTCAAGTAGAAGACTGTATCACTAAGAATCCATGGTTGGGGGCAAACTTCCACTCATCACCATTGACCCTTCACCATCCCACCCACCCCCAATATTTTGGCAGTGTATAGAAGCATCAAAAATTGCTTTTAATGGGATCAAAACATGACTTACTTCCTCTGGATGCAGCCCAATGCCCTTCCAAACACCCCAATTCCAAACATTGACTGCACCTCTCTTCTTTGTTGCTGCCTTTAACCAGCAATGCAAACCCGCTTAGTAGACATTTCAGAAAATTCCAGGTTGTGTTTTAATCGCTTGGTATTCTCCAGTTGGGGCAAACACAGTCCTTTTCTGGAATGGAAACAAAGCCATAGGAAATTCATTCTGCCCTGAGTGGAGATTCTGCTGGGGTTGAACTAGAATCAGTAGGCAGTCCCTCGAAATTAAGTTTATGATCCCATTTGCAAAAAAAATAAGAAACATCAATTTAACATAACCATGAGTTGCTAACAAAGGCACTGGCGAGCAATCAGATACTCCAGTCAATTACATATGGCCTTTCATTATTAACAGGCATTCCAGCACCATCGTGTAATGGAGGTTACAGTACATTAAATGCAAATTGTTGTCTGCATGTGTGGTTGACTTAACATTCCTCAATCAGTTTTACTGTTATGCTGGAGGCTGTGTGCTAAATATAGCAAACAACTGCATTGTACTTAAATGGGGGGGGGGAGAGTGTGGTTGTCTGTGAACGATTAATTGAAAGTGGCAGGATTCCAAGCAGAATTTGCAGAGCTTTTCTTTAGTACTTTGGCTGCACTATATAGCTCCCATATTCTCCGCAAGGTAGCAGTGCCAAAGAGCGCTACAGCAAACTTGCCCAGATAGACTACACACATGCGTGCCTGATTTCATCATAATTATGCACACCAAGTAAAACAATCAAAGCCAGACCTGTGCAGATGAAAAAAACCACACACCCCAAATAACTGAGGAGCCAGAGTCACATTTCCAAAGAAGTTGAAAGCCAGGAAAATTCATTAGAAATTATCCAGAGAGTGCTTAATGATGCCCAGTGGAGCATGTGGCACAGACAGGGTTTCTATTCAGCATCATATGCACTTTTCGACCGATCACCGAACTATTGAAAGATGTTTACTTTTTAGATGCCCACTAACTTTTCTAACTAACGCCGGTGGCACTGTGGGTTAAACCACAGAGCCTAGGACTTCCTGATCGGAAGGTCGCGGTTCAAATCCTCGCGATGGGGTGAGCTCCTGTTGCTGGGTCCCTGCTCCTGCCAGCCTAGCAGTTCGAAAGCACGTCAAAGTGCAAGTAGATAAATAGGTACCACTCTGGCAGGAAGGTAAACGACATTTCCGTGTGCTGCTCTGGTTCGCCAGAAGCAGCTTAGTCATGCTGGACACATGACCCGGAAGCTGTACGCTGGCTCCCTTGGCCAATAAAACGAGATGAGCGCCGCAACCCCAGAGTCAGTCACGACTAGACCTAATGGTCAGGGGTCCCTTTACCTTTACCTTTAACCTTTATATGTGAATAATCAGAGGGAATCCAGTGAGCTGAATTTAGCTATCCTCTTTGATGGTTGCTGCTGTTGATGATGATTTATTAGGGCTGCCATATTTCAATAGGTAAAAATCTGGACACAAAAACTTTTAGATTTTTTTAGGGTAATCGTCTGATAGACCTGCACTGCTACCAAGCCCATATAACAGGGGTAGGCAACCTACACAAGTGGCCCATGGGGGTTGTTTAACCGGCCCTCGAGCCACCCCTGAACCAAGCTGCCTGCTCGGTGAGTCCCCACGCACTGCGCTAAACCGGCGCAGCACGGAGTGGGGACTCGCTTCCACTGCACCAAAAATTGTGTCTGTTCAGACGCAGATGATAAAAATTGCAGATGCACCCCCCCCCCCACACCCACCCACGAGCGCGCCCAATCCAGCCCATGGAGGAAGCCAGTGTGGTGTAGTGGTTAAGAGAGGTGGATTTATAATCTGGTGAACAGGGTTCGCGTCCCCGCTCCTCCACATGCAGCTGCTGGGTGACCTTGGGCCAGTCACACTTCTCTGAAGTCTCTCAGCCCCACTCACCTCACAGAGTGTTTGTTGTGGGGGAGGAAGGGAAAGGAGAATGTTAGCTGCTTTGAGACTCCTTAGGGTAGTGATAAAGCGGGATATCAAATCCAAACTCTTCTTCTTCTTCCGTTGGAGTGAACCAGCCCAGGCGAGGTAAACCTTGCTGACCCCTGCCATATAGCAAAGCAGTGTGTTCATCAATATCAATGAGAACAGCACCTGAGATTCCTGTTAGATTTGGATTATGGAATCATTCTGGAAAAGTAGACTATTCTTCTGGTTGTTATTATTTTATCATTATTTATTGAATTTACATGCCTCATTCATCCGAGGATCAAAGGGTGGTTGACAAGATAACAACACAAAAATACATAACGTATGGTTTGCATACGTTTTGGATTACAAACACGTCAATCCCGGAAGTGTGTGTCCTGGTTTGCAACCTTTTTCGGATTACAACCCATTTTTTTTGGGGGGGGGATTATGAACACATTTTTTTGGGAGGCCCCATTGGCGAAAGCACGCCTTGGGTTACAACCTGTTTTGCTTTACAAATGGACCTCCGGAATGGATTATGGTTGTAAACCATGGTACCACTGTATAGTAACAAACAGAAAAAACAACCCTCAATGTTTATTTAGCCAAAGGCCTGGGAAAAGGGAGGTGTTTTTGCCTGGCGCTAAAGATCTGTAATGAAGGTACCAGGTGAGCTTCCCTGGGGAGAACATTCCACAAATAGGAGCCACTACAGAAATGGCCCGTTCTCATGTTGCCACCCTCCAGATCTTCCATGGAGAAGGGCCTCAGATGATGATCTCAGGATCTGTGTAGCTTCATATGGGAAGAGGTGGTCCTTGTTCAGTTACAGCTCCCATCATTCCTGACTATTGACCAGTTATGTGGCTAAACCACTGAGATTACCACGTTTTGTAGATGTCACCATGGGATCAGTTCAGACAAGCTAATTGTGAAAAGAAAATGCTACAGTAAAAGCATGTTAAGATACTGGGAGATTGTAAAAAAATAATAATAGTGGCTCAGAACAGATGTAAAAGACCATTTCCCACAACTGGGTGACGATTACACCCAAAGAGGAAACCCGAAGTTTCCACTTTCACTTTTAAACTAACCACAGTTCCCTGTGATATCTGAACTTGGGGAATTGTGGTTTTTAAAGATGAAGTTTCCGAAATGCTATGTGATTTTGGCTTGTTCTCACTAACTCACTGTGTCCAATTTGCAGAACACATCATGGATAAATTTGCCCATATATGCTTTGACTTGGACTCTGTACAGATATTGTTTCCAGTGTGTCTCATCCATTGTTTCTGGATTCCGATTATTTAATTCTGTCTGAGGATGTGGCTGAGTTTTGCTAGGTGTGTTCATTTTGGAAAGAGCAGATCAGGTAAGTTCACCTTTAAATGCAAAGTGAAACAAATTTGTGGGAAAGAAATTGAAGAAGGGACGCAGGTGGCGTTGTGGTCTAAACCACTAAGCCTTTTGAGCTTGCCGATTGGAAGGTCGGCAGTTCGAATCCGCATGACAGAATGATCTTCCGTTGCTCTGTCCCAGCTCCTGCCAACCTAGCAGTTCGAAAGCATACCAGCATGAGTAGATAAAGACGTACTGCTGTGGCAGGAAGGTATACGGCGTTTCCATGTGCTCTGACTCTCGTCATGGTGTTCCATTGCGCTAGAAGTGGTTTGTCATACTGGCCACATGACCCGGAAAGCTGTCTGTGGACAAACGCCAGCTCGCTCATCCTGAAAGCGGAGATGAGAGCTGCACCCCATAGTTGCCTTTGACTAGACTTAACTGTGTAGGGGTAATTTACCTTTACCTAATAAATTGTAATAACAACAACACCAATCTGCTGAAGAGAGTTGTAATGACAATTGGTCCCCCAGTTTTCTTTGCCTCTTAGTTTTCCTACACAAAACTTAAGCTCAGTGCACTTTAAGGAATCTTCTTCTTTGGTGATCACTCGTAGCCGAGTAAGATTGTCTTCCATAAACACAGTTTTAACAGTGAGTTTGTAAGTGACTGTGGAGGCCAATTCTGTTCTCCAATTGGAGTGGTCACAGGCTGGTGTTTCCCAGTTGTCGGTGTTTATTCTACTTTTTTTTAAAAAAACGATTTGCCTTGAGAGAGTCTTTGAACCTCTTTTGATGACCACCAGCATTACGCTTTCCATTTTTAAGTTCAGAGTAGAGTAGCGACTGAATCTGTATCCACTGCCCATGTGCTGGTTCATGACTAGAGGCTTCCAGATTTCACGGTCCTGCCCCCGTTACCATTTGCTGATCTCCATGGAACTTTTTGGGGTTTGGGTTTGGGATGGGTTTTTGGAAGACACCTGTGTGTGAATTTGTTTTATTTGTGTAGATCAGTGCATGCTGACCAACACACAGTCGTCAAAGTAAGGCTCTATTCTGATGTCATGAGTAGTCATGATGACCAGTAGATTCTTATCTGCTGCAGCCTTCACCTGCCTTCACTCTGTTGTAACATACCACTTGTTATCTTCCACTTGTTTTGGCATTGAGGACTTCTTGGATCATTCTTTGACCTTACCACCTTGGGTGACCCGCTGGGAGTATGAGACTCCTGATAGCTTCACTCACAAAGGCAATAGGAACATGCAAGCCCATCACCATGAAAAGGTGATGATCTAGCGAGTGATTTTAAGGGATCAATGGCCAAGGGAACTTGGTCAATGGTAAGGCATATTCATTACATGCAGAAAATCCCAAGTTACATTTCTGGTGTCTCCAGTTATACCAAGGATCGTAGGTAGCTGTGCTGGCAAAGATCACTGTCTGAGACCCTGGACAGCAGCTTCTAGTCTTAGCTGATGCTCCTAGGACAGACCAACTAAAGCCTTGACTCAACGTACGATAGCTTTATGTGTACTAAAGAGGAAACAGATTTCAATAGCATGAGAAATGTAACCCAAGATCTTCTATTCAATTCCCTTGCATCTTGTTTTCAGTATCCACATACAATCGACATCTGTCGCCTTGCTTTTGAAAAATAAAAATTAAATGTCATCCAAGATGAATGTCATCTATATTGTATCATCAAAGGCAGAGGAGGGGCAGGAATGGTAGGTGGTGGCAATCACAACCTATATCTCTATATCGAAAGGTAATTTCAGGGCAAAGCTAAACATTCTCGAAAGTGACATTTGAGTCATCTTGTAAATCACATTTAAGGCAATTTTCAACATCACAATTTGCATTGGGCTTGGGCCTGTGTCTACACTTAGATCTGCGCCCCACCGTCAGAAATGTGAAATTATTTCTTTGCTTTGGATACAGAAGTGTTAGCAAAGAGTGGCATTTCTCTGGCATTTCGAGATCACGATGCTGTGTGGTGGGCCAAGCAACTTGCTGCAGCAATGGCATCATAATAAGCGGGTATCTTGCTTTGTGCTCTCATTGGGTCCTTTTGTTTGGCTGGAATGTGTTCTTGAGCTAGGATGGTTCCCTTAGGTGCCGGGATGGAGTGATGTGTGAAATGAGATATTGAAGCCCTGACATCTGTATGGCTGGTGTGTGGCCTACTGTACAATGCTAAGTCATATCTGTTGCCCAACCCACTTTAACCTCTGGCCCTGCCCACAACTAGCATGTGGCCTATGAGGAAATGCTGCCTTTGGACTGATAAGGTTTTCCCTTCCTTGTCCTAGAAGGAAGACTACAACCCTCAATAAGTCAGTCATGAGACCAACATACCCTCCAACATTTCTGGAATGAAAATAGAGACATCCGATTTCTTAATAATAATTTTATCATTTATACCCAGCCCATCTGACTGGGCTGCCGCAGCCACTCTGGGTGTCTCCAAACATATATAAAAACATAATAAAAACATTTAATATTAAAAAAAATCCCTATACAGAACTGCCTTCAGATGTCTTCTAAAGGGGCTACCTTTGAAGGTGATCTGGAAACTACAACTAATCCGGAATGTGGCAGTTAGACTGGTGACTGGGAGCGGCCGCCGAGACCACATAACATCAGTCTTGAAAGACCTGCACTGGCTCCCAGTACTGATATAGCACTGATATCGCAGCATAAAACGATTAAAAATCAAGCAATAAAAAGTTAAGGTAATACAGTCGAACCTCGGCACCCGAATGCCTTGGGAGTCGAACATTCTGGCTCCTGAACGATCGAAAACCGGAAATGAGTATTCTGGTTTTCCAACGTTCTTTTGGAAGCTGAATTTCCAACGGGGCTTCCATGGCTTCCGATTGCCTGCAGGAACTTCCTGCAGCCAATCAGAAGCCGCACTTTGGAAGTCGAATGTTTCAGAAGTCGAACAGACTTCCAGAATGAATTCTGACTTCCAAGCTACGACTGTAATGCACTATGAATGTAAAAAGTAGGATGTCATGTGCCCATCTCCATTACCAAAAGCATTCCTTAACCCTTCCTTAATGTTAAAAACCATGAGTGTAGATCTGCCCCAGGCCTGGGAAGACCTAGGTACAAGCCCCCAACCAACCATGAGTTCTTGTTCAGCATAATCTATCTCACAGGATTATTGGCATTGAAGTCATGTATGTCAACCAGAACTCATTGAAGGTAGGTTGAGAAATAGATGTAATAACGGGATAAACAAATTGGGAATCATATCAAATTGTGCCCTTCTCTGCTCACAGATTTTTATTCCAGCTGAGGCTTCTATGGGCAGAAAATGAGGAGTGTTCCTTTCCTCCAAAGTCTTTGATACCCTGTAATCATCTTCTGGGGACGCGGGTGGCGCTGTGGGCTAAAGCCTCAACGCCTAGGGCTTGCCGATCGAAAGGTCGGCGGTTCGAATCCCCGCGGCGGGGTGCGCTCCCGCTGCTCGGTCCCAGCGCCTGCCAACCTAGCAGTTCGAAAGCACCCCCGGGGGCAAGTAGATAAATAGGTACCGCTTACCAGCGGGAAGGTAAACGGCGTTCCGTGTGCGGCTCTGGCTCGCCAGATGCAGCTTTGTCACACTGGCCACGTGACCCGGAAGTGTCCCCGGACAGCGCTGGCCCCCGGCCAATAGATGTGAGATGGGCGCACAAACCCCACAGTCTGTCAAGACTGGCCCGTTCGGGCAGGGGTACCTTTACCTTTACCTTTAATCATCTTCTGAAAATCCTTTAGAACATTGTGCGAGGTAGTTCTACCCAGGGTGGGAGCATCATGAGATGGGAGGAATTTTCAAAAGTCCCTCCTCTTTCCATTCTTGGAAGATTCCACTGGAGCAAAGAATCTCCCATAAGTAGAGGGACACAACTGGATGTAACTCATGAGAATGTGATTGCCATACAACATAGCTGAATTTTTTCTTGCAACTGTTGGAAAGCTACTGGTTCTCTCTAAATGAAAAGAAGGAGTCTTGGGATCTCAGCTCCTCTCCCACCACACTTGAACTAAGGAATAATAGAACTGGTGCATAAATTGGAGCTGAACTCCCCCCTCCCCCTAACCAATTAACGGCATTTTACAGGATATGCTGAATCAAGAGATTACTATGGAGACTTGGGTGAGATGTGATTTATATAAGCAAGGAAGCTTTTAAAGGGGGGGCAGGTGGGTGCTAGATACTTAAGGGTGCACCATACACACAATGGGCTTGCTGGAGAATTAACCCCTTCCTAACTAGCCGTGAGTGCCTTCAGTCTGAGAGCTTCAATGTTCCCTTACGTTCAGGAGCTGCGAAAACCATACTGTGGGCACAGTTATTAAAATGGCACCAGTGCAAGCAGTTCTGCTGAGAAGCTTTTGATTATTTCTCAGCACACACAGAACCAAATGTCAGGACTTGCAGGCTGCAAGCACAGTCAAAGCACGATCTGGAAGGCAGACAGAAGATCATAACTGAAGAGACAGCCCATATTAGGGCAAGGGAAGGTGGCAGAACATGCACTGCCAAGCCAAAACACAGGGGGTCTTGGTCCACACCAACATTTTCTTCCCTGCGATTTGCACTCTGTTTGGCTCATTTTGTAAGCAGAGGCACAGATGGGAGCTCAAACGTTCATGTCCTTCTGTTGCCACAGAAGGCTGTCTGCACAAACACACACACTGTCGATGGCCACACAAACACCCCTTTTCAACCCAATACCCTTTTAGTTTGTGGACCTGTCTGCTGCTTCGACACTTGGCCAATCATAAGATATGGCATAAGAGATGCCCTCCAGATGTTGAGGACTGCAGCCCCAGCCAACACCATCACTGGTTATGGATGTTGTCCGCCACATCTGGAAGGCTCCACATTGCCTAAGCCACTTTTCCTGGAATGCTAGCAAGAGGGATCAGGGCAAATACAGCCTTGCCCACAGCCAGCTGAGAGCAGGATTGGGTTCAACCCACCTATAGAAACTCTCACCGTCGCCCACTTTCTCTGCCCCAGTGCCAAGAACCTCACCTTGCGGCAGGTGAAAGGAAAGGCAGAAGTGACAGTGATTATGGGTTCATCTCTGAACCCCACCAAGTGTTGGGACTAGAACTGCAAGTCCCAGCATCTGTGGCAGGACAGAGGCAGTCATGAATGATTTTCAAATTTCCATCTACATGAAATGCCCTAGTAGCTAGAAACAATATATTTTGATACCATGCTGGGCAAGCTGGAATTTCTTTTAAAGAAATTCTTCCCTCCAAACTGCCTAACTCTTCAATAACTTTATGCCATTTACTCTGCAACACTCATTTATTCTTAAGGACAGAATGATTTGCTCTCCTCCTCCATTCAGTGAAGAGAGAAAACATTGCCAACTGCCATTGAGTATATTTTTGACTATCGGATTTGAATTTTTTTACATTGACAGAAGAAATTATAGAATGGAGTCCAGAGGCAGATGGTGTTGTTTGCAACTAGATGAAGCCTACTAAAGAGGAAAATCTGAAGTGCAGTGGGGGTAGGGAATACTCTCCACCTGTGTGAATGGATTATGGAAGTGAGGGAAAAAACGAACTCCGCAATGCAAGCCCCATTGAGAGGTATGCAGCTTGAATTTCAGATGCAACCCAGGCTCCTCAAAGCAAACTCACAGCAACTCACCATAGGTCTATTGGCCCAGACCCTCCAAGCATCCCCATTTTCCAGGGACAGTCCTGGATTTACAGAAGCCGTCCTGATTTAATGCCCCACATAGAGCACATTGCAGTAGTCCAAGCGAGAGATAACTAGAGCATGCACCACTCTGGTGAGACAGTCCGCGGGCAGGTAGGGTCTCAGCCTGCGTACCAGATGGAGCTGGTAGACAGCCACCCTGGACACAGATTTGACCTGCGCCTCCATGGACAGCCGTGAGTCCAAAATGACTCCCAGGCTGCGCATCTGGTCCTTCAAGGGCACAGTTACCCCATTCAGGACCAGAGACTCCTCCACACCCACCCGCCTCCTGTTCCCCCAAAACAGTACTTCTGTCTTGTCAGGATTCAACCTCTATCTGTTAGCCACCATCCATCCTCCAACCACCTCCAGACACTCACACAGGACCTACACCACCTTCACTGGTTCTGATTTGAAAGAGACGTAGAGCTGGGTATCATCCGCATATTGATTTCTCTTTCAGGCAGCTGTTTTGCCCTCAACATTTGGATACAGAGCTAATATCCGTAAGCTATATTCTTGCTATCTGATTGCTAGGATTTGACATTATTTTCTGAAGTTTGTTTCCGGTGTGCAGCTCTGTCTACTTCCTCAATTCTCAAGTGAGTAGGTGTGACTCATGTGAGGTTTTCAAATTCTGGAGTCAGATTGCACTGTTAATGAGGCATCTCGAGTCAGGATTAGGGATTCCCTGAAGTCTCAAATTGCTCTGTGGACTCAGACGCCCCCCCCCCATGCTGCATTTTTTTTAAAAAATGACCACTGTATTTCTTAAAACAAACAAACAATTAAAATGAAACCAAGCTGATTAAGGAAACAGTCTGAGCTTGAATGGGGGAGATGGTAGAGAGATGGTAATGAGGATATTTCGTTTTGACACACAGGTCTAGGTTTTAATCCCAGTTAATTATTTTCCCAGTGCACTCCAGTCACAGCAATGTGAAGAAGGGATGTGTTGAAGAGAATAATAAAAACTGTGTTTGCTTTTCACAGGGATCTGTGTTACTTTCGTCAGTGAACTCATCTCTCTTATTCAAATCAATGGAAAGAGAAGAAGAAGAAGAGTTTGGATTTGATATCCCGCTTTATCATTACCCGAAGGAGTCTCAAAGCAGCTAACATTCTCCTTTCCCTTCCTCCCCCACAACAAACACTCTGTGAGGTGAGTGGGGCTGAGATACTTCAGAGAAGTGTGACTGGCCTAAGGTCACCCAGCAGCTGCATGTGGAGGAGCGGGGAAGCGAACCTGGTTCACCAGATTACGAGTCTATCGCTCTTAACCACTACACCACATTGGCTCTCTCAGGGAAGAAAAGTGGCTGTACCCCCCAATTCCACAATGAGGGGCAGAAGTACACCTCCAAACCCTTGGAGTAACAGGATTATTGATAAGAGGGTAACATTTCCACCGCCCCAGGTTTTCCTCGGAACCCAAGCTCTTCCCCACCCTTAACGATTCCTATTGTACCCACCCTACAACAGTAAAGGCTGCCCCTGTGGGCATGGCAATCACCCTGACATCTGGCAGGCATTGTCTCCTAAGCATGGGCAATCAGGCCCATAAATTGCATCCAGGCCTGGCAGAAAATGAAAGAGCATCACTCTCTCTATGTCAAACTTCAAATATCTGGCATCCTAAAGGACGCGGGTGGTGCTGTGGGTTAAACCACAGAGCCTAGGGCTTGCCGATCAGAAGGTTGGCTGTTCGAATCCCCGCGACGGGGTGAGCTCCCGTTGCTCTGTCCCAGCTCGCGCCAAACTAGCAGTTCGAAAGCACGCCAGTGCAAGTAGATAAATAGGTACTGCCCTGGCAGGAAGGCAAACGGCGTTTCCATGCACTGCTCTGGTTTGCCAGAAGCGGCTTAGTCATACTGGCCACATGACCCAGAAGCTGTATGCCGGCTCCCTTGGCCAGTAAAGCGAGATGAGCGCAGCAACCCCAGAGTCGTCCGCAACTGGACCTAATGATCAGGGGTCCCTTTACTTTTACTTTTAGAGGACCACTTACGCCTGCACAGTTCTTAGCAGCATGAAATTGTAAAGTTGGAAGGGACCCTGGGGGGTCATCTAGTTCAACCCTCTGCAATGCAGGAAGCCCAACTAGATAATATGTGGTAAGCTATTCCTCAAAACCTCCAAAGAAGGGAAGCCTTTCATGGGATTCTCTTGTACTGTACTGTCAAACAGCTCTTGGATGAACATTAGGAAGAACTTCCTGTCAGTAAGAGCTGTTCGATAGTGGAATTTGCTGCCAAGGAGTGTGGTGGAGTCTCCTTCTTTGGAGGTCTTTAAGCAGAGGCTTGACAACCATATGTCAGGAGTGCTCTGATGGTGTTTCCTGCTTGGCAGGGGGTTGGACTCGATGGCCCTTGTGGTCTCTGCCAACTCTATGATTATATGATTCTATGATTCTTACTGTCAGAAAGTTCTTCCTGCTGTTCATCCACTTCTGTGAAATGGGGGGAGGGGAATACAGCCATTTTAAACTTCTCCATTATAGAGTATGTGCGTGTGTGTGTCCTACCCTCCAACATTTCTCCGATGGAAATAGGGATCTCCTGTTCCATAATGATAATTTTACTATTTTTACTATTTTGCTATTATTTTACTATTTTACTGTTTTTATTATTTTATTATTTTACTATTTACTATTTACTGATTTACACATCTGACTGGGTTGCCCCAGCCACTCTGGGCAGCTTCGAGCATATATGTAAAAACATACTGAAACATTAAACTTTTTATTATTATTATTATTCCCCATACGGGACTGCCTTCAGATGGCTCAGCGATCAGATAGCTCCGTACCCTCCAACATTTCTCCAATGAAAATAGAGACATCCTAAGGAGAAGTGGGACATTCCAGGATCAAATCAGAAACCGGGAAGGCTTCTCTAAATCAGGGATGTCCCTGGAAAATAGGGATACTGGGAGAGTCGGTGTCTGTGTGTGCATGTAGAGAAGCAGTGTGTGTGTGTGTGTGTGTGTGTGTGTACACACACACACACACACACACACCCCGTATTTTTCGCCCTATAGGACACACTTCCCCCCCTCCAAAAATGAAGGGGAAATCTGTGTGTGTCCTATGGGGCGAATGCAGGCTTTCGCTGAAGCAAAAATGTGTGCACCGACCCCTCTTGCTCTCCAGGCTTCAAGAAGCTATCAGCAAGCGTGGGGAGCCCACGGGAGTTCCCGCAAGGCTCCCTAGGCTGCGGATAGCAGCCTGCTGCCCAGAGCGCGGGGCACTCTGAAGCAGAGCACCCCACGCTTCGGGAAGATATCCACAGCCTGCTGCCCGGAGCGTGGGGCGCGCTGAAGCTGAGCGCCCCATGCTTCAGGCAGATATCCTTTTCTCTTCTAAAAACTAGGGTAGGTGCGTTTTTAAAAGCTTGGGCTTCCCCCGCGGCTGGGGAAAAAATAATTTCCCCCTTTATTCCCCCCGAATAAAAAATTAGGTGCGTCCTATGGGCCAGTGTGTCCTATAGGGCGAAAAATACGGTGTGTGTGTGTGTGTGTGTGTGTGTGTGTGTGTCCAATTTGATGCCAAATAACAAGTTGAATTGAAAAGACACAGAATGGCTTCAAAACAGGTTGGACTGCTTCCAAAAGCTACAGATACTGACTCACATTGAATTTTGCATCCAAAGCTCACCTGTAGTTTCAATTCACCTTTACAAAATGACATACAGTCCAGTTGTCAAATTACTCTGATGATGCTAACAGTATAGAATTAATAAAATCTGTATGGACACTTTGGTCATACTTTGGTTCAGAAATGACTGTTTTGTGTTAATGAAATATTATGAGTCATAGAATTGTAGAGTTGGAAGAGACCCTGAGGATCATGTGGTCCAAACCTCCTGCAGGGCAGGACCCAAGATATGCTATTTTTCAATGGTAGGGAAACTTTGCCGGGGGGTTTAAATTTCATACAGTGGTACTTTGGTTCTCAAACGTCGTCCATTCTGGGAATCCGTTTGAGTCCCGAAACCATTCAAAAACCAAGATGTGGCTTCCGATTGGCTGCAGGAGCTTCCTGCACTCAAGCAGAAGCCGTGTCAGACATTTGTCTTCCGAAAAATGTTTGCAAATCAAAACACTTATTCCGGGTTTGCGGCGTTCGGGAGCCAATTTGTTCGGCAACTAAGCCATTCGAGAACCAAGGTGCAAACTTAATTCGTTCTGGGGGTCTGTTCACACTCCCAAAATTACATAAACAGAGTTGTGCTTCTGTGCATGCATGTGCAGCGTGATTGAGTGCTTCAGCGCATGCACAAGGCATGTGTGCAGAGCATTTCTGTGCATGCATGTGTGGCGAAACCCAGAAGTATACACTTCCGGGTTTGCCGCGGCCGTAACATGAAGATTACGTATGCAGAGGAATACGTAAACAGAAGTACGACTGAACTCAGTTGTTTCAGGATATACATGTGCAAAAGATACGAGCAGCTTCTTACAGAGCCTCAGGTGACTAGACTGATTTGCCTTAAGCATTATTATGAATTGCATCATTCATAAGTGATGGGAGAGTTCTACCATGAGAATGTACCACTGGTTCGTTTTTCCAGCTATGAAAACTACTAAGCACATCAAAATGTGAGATTGGACAGTCAGCATGTGTGAATGCATTACATAACCTACTGTATCTGCTGGAAGCTTACTTTTATTGCACTTTTATAATAAATCACTTTCATCGACATTTAATAAGAGAGCAAGTAGTCTGAGGAGAGCTGGCTGGTTGGAGGGAGATGCCTACCAAATTCTCATAGCAGGGAACTGCCTTCATGGTGTGGTACATAAGCATCTTGTCAAGGGCCAGCATGAAAGGAGAAGGAGGAGAAGGAGAAGGAGTAAAGGCTCCATCCTATTATTATGGGATGATGGAGAAGGAGGAACAAAGGCTCCATTGAACCCAATGCACATCTCCTCCTGACTACAACACTGTGTTCATGGGACAATGGACTCTGCACACTGTTTTAAAGTACTGGATTTTTGAAGCCAACTTTATTGCCCTTCGAATGCTCCAGGATAGGACCCACACCTCTCTTATTTTCACTGATAAGGAAAGTTGTAAGTTAAACTTGGAAGCTTTCCTTCCAGTAAAAATAGCAGATGCAGGCTCCCCAATTTGGATTGGAACCATAAAGCATTCAAGCCCCTCTCCCACCCACTCACAACCTCAATCTAGATTGGGGAGGTGGGCTGTAGTTGCTACTTAGACTTTAAAAACCACTCATGCAATTCCTGTTTGTGTGACTTTTGCACAACTTAGTGGTGTTGGATAGTTGTTGGCATGTAATGAGGATCTCTCCCTCATTGCAGTCGATCAGGTATATGAAGACGAGCAGCAAAGTCAGTCCTCAGGGAATGTGCAGGCAACCTTGAAACGGACAGCTCACGGAAGAACCCCGACCAAACCTAAGAGAAGGCATGTAGTGGTGATAGGGGATTCCCTACTGAGGGGAACAGAAGCAGTGATCTGTGGGCCTGACAAGATGTCTCGGGAAGTGTGCTGTCTCCCCGGGGCTAAGATCCAAGATGTAACTGAACGACTGCAAGGAATCATAAAACCCACTGACAAATACCCCTTCCTCCTGGTTCATGTGGGAACCAATGACACTGCAAGCAATAGCCTCCAGAAGATCAAAAGAGACTACGAGGCTCTCGGCAGGAAATTGAAGCAACTAAATGCACAAATTGTCATCTCATTTGTCCTCCAAGTTGAACGACGTGGCCCAGGGAGAGAGGGAAAAATAGTGGAAGTGAACAGCTGGCTTCACAAATGGTGTAAACAGGAACGGTTTGGATTCTTAGATCACGGACTGCAGTTTCTTGAAGATGGACTTCTGGCAAGCGATGGGCTGCACCTCACAACGGTTGGGAGAAATGTTTTTGCCAAAAATCTCAGAAACCTCATCAGGAGGGCTTTAAACTGACTAATGTTGGGGAGGGAGACAGTGCTCCTGAAGGTAGGAGTCTATCAATTGATGAAGATGATCATCCAAATGTCATAGACCAAATGGAGCAAACAGCACGCAGACCTAGTGGTGGGAGGAAAAAATCCTTAAATAAGAGACACGGGGGAATGATTAATGGACTTCAATGTCTGTACACTAATGTGCAAAGCATGGGAAATAAACAAGATGAGCTTGAGCTCTTGGTACAGCAAACTAAATATGACATAATAGGCATCACTGAAACCTGGTGGGATAAGTCCCACGATTGGAATGTAATAATGGGGGGATACAATCTATTTCAGAGAAACAGACCAGACAAGAAAGGAGGAGGAGTGGCGTTATATGTCAGGGATGTGTATACCTGTGAAGAGATCCAAGATTTAGAACCTCAAAGCCAAAGTGAGAGCATTTGGGTCAAAATTAAGGGAGAGAAGAATAACAGTGACCTCATTGTGGGAGTTTACTATAGATCCCCAAGCCAAACGGAGGACATAGATGATGCCTTCCTGGAACAGATGGCCAAGCATGCAAAAGGAAGGGAGATAGTAGTAATGGGGGACTACAATTACCCGTATATTTGTTGGATGTCAAACTCAGCCAAGAGCATAAGGTCAAACAGATTCCTCACTGGCCTTGCAGACAACTTCATTGTCCAGAAAGTGGGAGAAGCAACAAGAGGAACAGCCATTTTAGATCTGGTCCTAACCAATGTTGATGACCTGGTTAGTGGGGTAGAAGTGGAAGGATCATATGTCAGGAGTGCTCTGATGGTGTTTCCTGCTTGGCAGGGGGTTGGACTCAATGGCCCTTGTGGTCTCTTCCAACTCTATGATTCTATGATTCTATGATTCTATGAATCTGGAGTTAATCGTTTTACGTACATCCCGGCACTGGGATTGCGAAATCAAAATCTGGACATGTTTCGAAATTCGAAATTCTAGACATTGATTTCAAATTCTGCATCAAACAAACAGCACATCAATTGCCAGGCTAACTTTGCGAACTTAAACCCACTTACCTGGAGGTGAGCCCCACTAAAATCATTGACACTTACCTCTGAGTAACCGCGCATGAGCTTACACTGTTGCATCCAGTGAGCCTTATTCCTAGATAATTATACATAGGATTGCAGCTTTAATCTATCTCTCCCTCTGGTCCAAATCTCCCTAACCTTTTGGTGCCTTAATATAAGGCTGGGGTTATGTAAGATGCCATCACTTTGTTTAATAATAATAATAATAATAATAATAATAATAATAATAATAATAATTTATTTATACTCCACCCATCTGGCTGGGTTTCCCCAGCCACTCTGAGCAGTTCCAATAATAATAATAATAATAATAATAATAATAATAATAATAATAATAATAATAATGCGATAAAACATCAAACATTAAAAACTTCCCTAAACAGGGCTGCCTTCAGATGTATTCTAAAAGTCAGATAGTTGTTTATTTCCTTGACATCTGATGGGAGGGCGTTCCACAGGGCAGACGCCACCACCGAGAAGGCCCTCTGCCTTCTTCCCTGTAACCTCACTTCTCACAGTGAGGGAACCACCAGGAGAGGCCCTTAGAGCTGGACCTCAGTGTCCGGGCAGAACGATGGAGATGGAAACACTCCTTCAGGTATACTGGGCCGAGGCTGTTTAGGGCTTTTGTGTTGATTGCATTTAGTTAAAATGAAAAAAATAAACAACAGCAATACCACAAGCCATGGCATGGGACTTTAATTAATGCAGATTATTAAGAAATCCCAGCTTTGGCTGAAAGGATATATACTGGTGTGTACTGTAATAATAAACTACTGTACTGCATCTTCTGTCTGCCTGTGTGTGTGTGTGTGTGTTTTAACACAAAACTGTGGCTAGGAATTACCCATGTGTTAATAATCCTTTCGGCAGACCCAGAGCAAAGGAACCGAATTCCATGTGACAGGCGAAAACTCCCTACAGCAGCAGCAAGCACAGCTGGCTCATGCACTGCATCTTCCCCTCGGTTTCCTTAGAAACCATTTGCTGTTGAATGTAATTTTCATTGTTAACAGACTGCATGTGTTTTGCTTCGGAGGCTGGGGTCACTTGTGCAAATGCCAAGCCTTTGTAAGCTTTTTAATCAAAGGGAGCAAAGTTCTCTTATGAGTTTCCTTTACACAGATTTCCTTTTCTTTTTTTCTTTTTTAAAAAACCACCTTAAAAGAATTGGTTGTAATTCGCCTTCAGTGCCCCCCCCCCAGCAAATTTCATGTTGGAAATTATATCCCTCCACGTTTCAAGCGATACTCAGTTAGGGGAAACTCTTTTGTTAGTTTAAAATAACACTGCCAGTGCAAGCCAGCTGCAGATATTTTAATATCTGAATGGTGCTCTTGGGGGTTCAAAGAATTGCCTAGTTACTACGGTGTATTATTATTATTATTATTATTATTATTATTATTATTATTATTATTATTACTATTACTATTATTTCTTCTATACTGCCCTTCATCCAAGGATCACAGGGTGGTTTACAATATAAAAGCACAAAAATACATAACCTAGTAACAAATGAAAACAATACCCTTCTCCAGTTTAAAAGGCCATGTTGTTGTTGTTTAGTTGTTTAGTCGTGTCTGACTCTTCGTGACCCCATGGACCAGAGCACGCCAGGCACTCCTGTCTTCCACTGCCTCCCGCAGTTTGGTCAAACTCATGCTGGTAGCTTCCACAACACTGTCCAACCATCTCGTCCTCTCTCGTCTCCTTCTCCTTGTGCCCTCCATTTTTCCCAACATCAGGGTCTTTTCCAGAGACTCTTCTTTTCTCATGAGGTGGCCATAGTATTGGAGCCTCAGCTTCAGGATCTGTCCTTCCAGTGAGCACTCAAGGCTGATTTCCTTCAGAATGAATAGGTTTGATCTTCTTGTAGTCCGTGGGACTCTCAAGAGTCTCCTCCAGCACCAAAATTCAAAAGCATCAATTCTTCGGCAATCAGCCTTCTTTATGGTCCAGCACTCACTTCCATACATCACTACTGTGACTCATCTTCCAGTGTCATAACTTTTATATGCCTGTTGTCTTTGTCCATGGAGTTTTCTTGGCAGGGATACTGGAGTGGCTTGCTGGTTCCTCCTCCAGGTGGATCACATTTGGTCAAAACTCTCCACTATGACCTGTCCATCTTGGGTGGCCCTGCATGGCATAGCTCATAGCTTCTCTGAGTTATTCAAGCCCCTTCGCCAAGGCAACGCAGTAATCCATGAAGGGGTTAAAATGCCATAGATAGTTTAGTTAGCCAAAGGCCTGGGATGAGAAGAATATATTTTGCCAGGTGCCTAAAGATACGTAACAAAGGCACCAGGAGGCCCTCCCTGGGTGTTGTGACTTGAGTGTTGGACTAGGACATGGGAAGCGGGGATCAAATCACCAACCACTCAGCCATGAAACTTCCTGGGTGATCTTAGGCAAGTCCCTGCCTCTCAGCCTGACCTACCTCATAGGCACAGGTGTCTTCCAAAAACTTCCCAAACCCCAAAAGTCCAGTGGCGATCGGCAAATAGTAGTGGAGGCAGGACCGTGAAATCTGGAAGCCCCTAGTCATGAACCGGCACATGGGTGCTGGATACAGATTCCGTGGCTCTGACTCAAGGAATGAGGCTGTTGAGCAGCTAGGTAGCTGTATCCATGACTGAGCAGCCCCATTTAGGTTCTACTCTGCTCTCCCCGAATAGGGGAAGGGGTTAGAAAAGGTGCCCTAAAAATGTAGTATAAAAACCAACAACTGGGAAACACTAGCCTGCGAGCACTCCAGTTGGAGATAAGACTTTACCAAAGGTGTCATGGACTTTGAAGACGCTTAAACTCAGGATGAAAGGGAGAAATGCGCCAAGAGGAAGGCACGCTTGGCAAACCCTCACTGTGATCAACTCCTGCCCGGAAACCTCTGTCCCCACTGTGGAAGGACGTGTGGATCCAGAATTGGCCTCCACAGTCACTTACGGACTCAATGTTAAGACCGTGTTCATGGAAGACAATCTTACTCAGCTACGAGTGATCGCCAAAGAAGAAGACCTCATAGAGCTGTTGTTGTGGGGATTGAATGAGATGGGGAGGGAGAACAATGCAAGCCAACACAAGCTCATTTTGCTTGAGATGCAAAATGCAACAAACAAACAATATAAATTCTTCACAACAACTCCAGAAAGTTATTCAGTGTTATTATTGGTGGCAGCTTGTCTGGTGGGATGGAGTTGTCATGCTAACTTACTGATGGTGGAGTTGACGCTACTTGCCAGGCATTGCAGCTCCTCCCCACCACAGGAGCTGCTTCTTTTTATCCCCATATTGCAGCTGTGGGGACCAACTTAGGCTGGAATGGAAGAGCTTCCCTAAGGTGGCCTATTCAGTGCAAATTTTGAACCAGGGACTTCTTGGTTGGTGCCTAGGTCTCTTAGCCCAGGGGTAGGCAGAAGGTAAATCAGATTCTAAAGGTAAATTGACCCCTGACCATTAGGTCCAGTCATGGCCGACTCTGGGGTTGCAACGCTCAACTTGCTTTATTGGCCGAGGGAGCTGGCGTACAGCTTCCGGGTCATGTGGCCAGCATGACTAAGCTGCTTCTGGTGAACCAGAGCAGTGCACAGAAACGCAGTTTACCTTTCCGCCGGAGCGGTACCTATTTATCTATTTGCACTTTGACGTGCTTTTGAACTGTTAGGAAGTTCAGGAACAGGGACTGAAGAACAGGCGCTCACCCCATCGCGGGGATTCGAACCACCGACCTTCTGATCAGCAAGTCCTAGGCTCTGTGATTTAACCCACAGTGCCACCTGCGTCCCAGATCAGACTCTACTGACAGCTAATAGATTCATTGGATAGGATCCAAGGGTAATTTAGACCAACCCCCTGCAATGCAGGAATTGTGGGTGTGACAGGAAGTCCTCCTAACTGGAGTAACATCCCCCTGTGTGTCCACTCTGGGCAAACAGGAAGTGTTGTATTTGACTGCTTATGCTACATCCCACAGGAATCTCAGCTAAAGCATCCATAACAGATGGCCATCCAATCTCTGCTTAAAAACCTCCAAGGAAGGAGAGTCCACAATCTCCTCAGGGAGTCTGTTCCACTGTTGAACAGCTCTTACTGTCAGAAAGTTCTTCTTGATGTTTAGTTGGAATCTCCTTTCTTGTAACTTGAATCCATTGGTTTGAGTCTTAGCCTCCTGAGCAGGAGAAAACAAGCTTGTTCCCTCTTCCCTTGAGATATCTGAAGATGGCTATCATGTCTCCACTCAGTCTTCTCTTTTCCAGGCTAAACATACCCAGCTCCTTCAACTGTTCTTCATAAGCCTTGGTTTCCATACCCCACACCCCTGTCTTAGAGTCAAAGTCAGTTTTTTTTCCTGGTTCTGAGTGTTTGCTTTACTTCCCCCCCCCAAAGAATTAGGTCCAGTCGCTGTTGACTCTGGGGTTGCGGCACTCATCTCACTTTACAGCTTCCGGGTCATATGGCCAGCATGACTAAGCCACTTCTGGCGAACCAGAGCAGTGCACGGAAACGCCGTTTACCTTCCTGCTGGAGCGGTACCTATTTATCTACTTGCACTTCGTGCTTTCGAACAGCTAGGTTGGCAGGAGCAGGGACCAAGCAATGGGAGCTCATCCCGTCGCGGGGATTCAAACTGCCGACCTTCTGATCGGCAAGCCCTAGGCTCTGTGGTTTAACCCACAGCGTCACCCGCGTCCCTACAAAGAATTATTACAAGTGTCCTATTTTGATCCAAAAGGCTTTACGTGAAACCATCCTCTAGGCAAACGATTTCTTTGACAAGCTACATTGCTGAAGACGACATGGCCTCATGGCCTTGGCGAGTGACCTGGTCACTAGCTAAATCTCATTAAACCTGAGGCCGCCCAGACTCCTGGCTACTTGCCAGCACCGCCAACTCAACTCGCTGCAATGCTGGGTCTTTCTTCTTGTGTGCCGGTGGCTCAGTGGCGGAATCGCTTTTATCCTGGTGAGAGTCCTCTAAACAAACAGGCCTCTTGCGTGGATTGGTCTGGGACTCCGAGTGCACCTGAGAACTGTAAACAACTTGACTTCAAGAATCCCAGCTGAGCAGCCGATGATATCTGACTACCGTTCGGCCGTGAAAGCTCAGCTTTCTCAACCTTCACAAAGGATGAAAAGCAGAGAAAAGGCTGCACTTTTTGCAGTTTCGTGCATTTGAAAGTCACACACACACACACACACACACACACACAAAGCCTCTCTATAGATAAAGGAAAATAATCCTTGTGATGCTATGCTTTGGTAATTAAAGTTCATAGTCAGCCGCCTCTCATTTTTTTGCACACTTCGTAAAGAGAGAAAGAGAGTCTTGTTATCTTATTTTCATTGTTGGCTTCCTTAAGTCTGCAAATATATGAAGATAGAATCCATCATCTCTCTTGCACACGATCATGTCTCTCGAGAGCATGATCAAGGTGACTCTTCAAGCTTATTACTTTCTTTAAAAGCAAAGAAAGCCAAGTAGATTGTTCCGCACTTCTAGATTGTACTGATAAGCATGTTTGCCTTAAAATATGCAGTTGTTCAAGCTGTCATTCCTGTATTAGTCCCAGCAGAGTGGAGAGGAAATGAAATCAAGACATTAGCTTCTGTCAGATGAACCGCTTTAGGAATGTTTTACATTCCACACGCAGGGCTCCTCTTGTTGCGGGTTTAAGATCTGTGTTTTGGAGTCAGAATGCCTTCTCACAGCCAACTCAGGTGGTCAAGGCGCTAGTAATTTGGAGGTGAAACACGACCACCTGAAAATAAGACCCATTTCTATGTACCCAGGTAACATATGCAGAATTATGGAAATTTGTGAAATAGAAGACAAAGGGAATTGAAAAAACCCAAACCAAACCAAAATCTTTCCTTCATCTATTTAACCCAAATCAACTTTGTCTATATTTGGCCAAAGCACAGAGAAGAAAAGTTGCAAAAGCCAATCTGATTACATTCACTTTTATTTTTAAACACTCCTTCATGTCTATGATTCTGTGTAAGTAAAAACATGTGTTAAGTAGTAAGTGTGAGCAATCGGTCGTGACAAAACCCATCTGCAAAGCATTGTGGGCAGGAAAGTGAACATGTAATTCTTGTTTCCTCCTTTGATGTTTCCTAATTGAGAAAAGGTAATAGAAAAGAAGAGGGTTTTTTAAGGTATATGCAAAGGTAATACTAAAGAAATCTAATGAAATCTTGCGTTCTGTACAGAGGAATCAGTATATCACACAATTATTTATCAAATCATATTACAAAGAGGTTTCCCAGTGCTCACCTAAAGGACATTAAAGGTAAAGGTACCCCTTACCATTAGGTCCAGTCGCGGACGACTCTGGGGTTGCGCGCTCATCTCGTTCTATAGGCCGAGGGAGCCAGCGTTTGTCCGCAGACAGCTTCCGGGTCATGTGGTCAGCATGACTAAACCGCTTCTGGAGAACCAGAGGAGTACACGGAAATGCCGTTTACCTTCCCACTGGAGCCGTACCTATTTATCTACTTGCACTTGACATGCTTTCGAACTTCTAGGTGGGCAGGAGCAGGGACCGAGCAACGGGAGCTTTATAAGCATTATAAAGGCAAAGGTACCCCTGACTGTTAGGTCCAGTTGCGGACAACTTTTGGGTTGTGTGCTCATCTCACTCTATAGGCCGAGAGAGCCGGGGTTTGTCCGCAGACAGCTTCTGGGTCATGTTGCCAGCATGACTGAGCCTCTTCTGGCGAACCAGAGCAGCACATGGAAACACCGTTTACCTTCCCTCTGGAGCGGTACCTATTTATCTACTTGCACTTTGATGTGCTTTCAAACTGCTAGGTTGGCAGGAGATAAGCATTATAAGTAGAAGTTATTGTTCTCTGAAGTAAGGAGGCAGAATTGCATTGCAGTCCTGTTCACACTGACTTGCGAGTAAGTCCCAATGAATTCAGTAGGGTTTTTTGTTTTTGTTTTTCGTTGAGTAAATGTGCATAGGGCCAAGTTGTGCAAATGTTGAATGTAAGAATAACCCTTCATTCTACCTATAATGGCAACTCATTTGGCACTGTAAACAGCGGGGCGTAAGAATAACCCACTTTTCTAGGGATCATTTTGTCTCAGATCGTTATCCTTCCTCCCTTGGTCTTAGATCAACAGAATCTTCTTCTTTTTCACCACATGTTGAATTGGATGGAGCATAAGAGAACAAACCTTTCTCCACACTCCACTCAATCTAACCTCCGTATACAAAGTGATTCAGGAACCTGGCTTCATCTGCTGATCTCAAAGGACAGAGGAAGGAATACAGTGGTACCTCGAGTTACAGACGCTTCAGGTTACAGACTCCGCTAACCCAGAAATAGTGCTTCAGGTTAAGAATTTTGCTTCAGGATGAGAACAGAAATCGTGCTCCTGCGGCACGGCGGCAGCAGGAGGCCCCATTAGCTAAAGTGGTGCTTCAGGTTAAGAACAGTTTCAGGTTAAGTACGGACCTCCGGAACAAATTAAGTACTTAACCCAAGGTACCACTGTACTGTATTCACCATTGCATTTCCAATCCCTTTCCCTAATATTCCTTTCTTTCTTTTTAACTGATCCAGCCTTTTAAGTCAATACTTCAGCTTTCCCATCTCAATCCCAAGGTCTCTTTCCTAGTTGGCCATTCTCTAATACCACTTCTTGAGCAGAGCTTAACATATTTTTTTTTGTCTTAAAGATGATATACTATAATTTCCAAGAGGTCAGGAAGGACCAGCTTGTTCTTCTAGTTTCAAGTTGCCCAAAATGAGGAGTGCTCCGGAGAAGCATTTAGACATTACTTTGGGTAATTTCTTACTTATCCATTTAATTATGTTCACTTATGACAAACCCTGCTTCCTAACAGTGGGTGGTGCTCTACTTTATCCTAATTAATGAATCAGTTAATGGCCAGCCTGCAGAGTCTGAATATGCTAATTTAGATTGATTCTGGTTAATTCATTTCTTTTTCTTTTTTAAAAAAGATATAGTATTGGTGTTACTCAAATTGCCTTTAGTTTGAAACCCTTGAAGTGTTGAGCATATTGCCTATTTAACCTGTGGTCAATGTGATCAAAGATAAGAACTCAACAATACTCATGCTTCATCTTAAGTTACCCCTAGACTGTCAATATTTTGCGGAAGGGATTCTAGAGCATCCCGGAAATATAAAAGGTAAAGGTAAAGGACCCCTGGCAGTTAAGTCCAGTCGCAGACGACTCTGGGGTTGCGGTGCTCATCTCGCTTTACAGGCCAGGGGAGCTGACGTTTGTCCGCACACAGTTCTTCTGGGTCATGTGGCCAGCATGACTAAGCCGCTTCTGGCGCAATGGAACACTGAAACCAGAGCAGCGTACAGAAACACCGTTTACCTTCCCACCAGAGAAGTACCTATTTATCTACAAACAAACAAACAAATGGGGAAAAAACCAACCTTGGCTTTTTGCAGTTAGGAAAGTGAGAGTGATACATTGAAAAGTATGAAATGAATGAACAATTGTCATACAATCTCCCCACAGTTAGGGATGTTAAAAAATTTGGACAAAAATAGGGAAGGAAGCAAAAATTGCAACAGTTTGCATATTTGTCTGTGGTCAGCAACATAAATCAGTCCAAAAATTGGGAATGGTTCCTTCACATCAAAGCTGTTTCTAAGTCCACAAATGAAATGCAATATTAACTTTGCTGTGATGTTTCCTTTCATTGAAATGAATATAAGTTTTATAAAAAGTTTTGGATGTTACATTAATTAATGGGCAGTAAGACTAAAAAAATACCTGATGAGCACAGCTATATTTTGCCTCCCATACAGTGCCCTATTTCCTTTATTTAAAAAGCAATTAATATTTTTTTGGGGGGGTTCCCCCTAAAAGCTCCATCCATAAACAGAATGGAACAGGATAAAACAGAACCGATTTGGAGGAGGAAATGGAACTGGCATGTGATGGAAATGGGATGATGCATCCATTGCTAGAAGTCACCCATCTTTACGCAATTCCTGTAATCTGCTACTAAGCTATTCGTACTTCCTCCCCAATGGCTGCATGCATGGACCCAGGGCTGGCCCAATACATTGTGCTACTTGATGCAAAGGATACAATGACACCTTCCCCATTCCATGTACAAATGCCCACCAGGCTGTTGAATTTTACTTCAGCACCCTCTATTGAACATGAAGGCAGGAGATTAGCTGAGAGGCTGCATGGCACATAAACACAGAGCTCTGTCCACTCCCTGTCTTTTAGTATTTTTTTTTAAATGATATTTATTGATTTTTTTTAAGTTACAAAAGAAAAACAAAGTAGAAAAAGAATAAGAGAGAAAAAAAGACAAAAATGCACCACAAACATTTAAAAACATTTAAAAACAAATCCATTATTCTCAACTCCTCAACTATCATTACCCTCTTTCCTTGACCTCCTCCTCCTCCCCTTCCTTGTATCCTGGTTGTTAATTGTCACAGCAAATCCTTTCCATATTCCATAATATTCTGTCATTACATTACCTTAAACTATTTTAATCTTACCTTACTATAAAAAACCTTGAAACTTATAACTTAAATCTTATTTTTACCAACTTCTCATAAGCATAATATTCTTGCATAATTCTTTAAGCATTTTTACTAAAGCCAAGTAATTTCATTCCAACATTTTTCTAACATTCATCAATTTTGTAAAACAGTCCTAGTAGTGAAAAAAGGAAATAAAAACAAATCCAATCTTCATCCAGCGTCCCTTCCTCCTGGTCCTGGGTTTTGTCAGTCCTCATTATCCCATTGATCTGGCGCATTAACCTGGTATCCTAATATCCGAGGCCCTTAAGTCTCTTCCATGTCCCGCAGCTCTTCTTCATATTTGTAACTGTATTTTCCCTTGTCTCCTGCTTGTTTCACTCGTGGGAACTCCAGCTTAGCAATTTTTTTGACCCTTCTCAACAGATCAGCCCCTTTTCCATAATCGACACTAAATTCCATGTGGTATTTAAAGACATGTTTCAAAATCCCTCCAAAATTGAGAGCCCCCACAATCCGAAACATCTCACGGCCCATTGCCAGACTTGAAAAGTCCAAACATCCCTGCATAGGAGGGTCTATCCAACCCCCCATTTCCAGACCAAACCAAACTTTTTCTTTCCAAATCTGGCTTTTTCCAAGTTCATTTGTCAAATCCAAAAGTTCATATTCCTGTTGGGCCTGTTCTGTCAGGTCACACTCCTGATTTAATTCCTGGGTGGGCTCCACATATTTTTCCACTGCCTGTTCAAAATTTCTAATCGAATCAGCCATCAAATTCGTCTTCTCATGTAGCTGTTCCAGTAGGGCATTTGTTTTATAGAAAGCACACAACAGAGCTTCTGAATACATTGTCCTGAAGGTCAGATGTCTATTCCCACAATTGTAATCTGTAACAGCTGCCAGCTCCCAGGAGTTGGTTACAGTTTCACAGTCTCTCTCTAGGGGGAAAACTTCTATTTAATCTTTCTTTTAAAGACAAGTCTAACAACAGAGTTTCCTTTTTTTCAGATATTTTGTCAATATTTGTTCCTTTAAGGTGCGAAAGGAAACAATGGAATCACTATGTTTCTCTTCTTTTAGCTATCTGTCAAAAGCGTTTGTCTCTGGTCAATGAGCTTCAAACGTCAGTCCTGACACCCCGCTCCAGGATCAGGATGATGGAAAGTTACTTTACTTTAAACTCACTTCTGCAGGTTTAAACAGTCCAGAAAAGATCCCCCTTCTTCTCCTGCTGCCGAAGGGGGGTTCAACAATTTTAAATGATGAAAGCCAATCCTTTAGAAGCGATTTTCTGAGCTCTTGTTTACGTTGTCTTTGCTTTATTCTGTCTACAAAGAAACGGAAGGCTGGTTTCCTGTTTAGACCTTCCCGTTTCAGTACCAAATTGAAGTAAAATTTTTAAGTCCAATTCCTTTCTGCTCGCAAGTCCTTATTTAAAGTCCAATTGTTCAAAGTTTAAGTACTCACAGGTGCTTATTTTAGAAGCCAAATTGTCCCAGGAAAAAGGCAGCGCTCACCGGCAACGGCTGTGCGGCTTCGCTCCACGGAAATAGCACTTGACTCACAGCACTGCCAGCTATGAGGAGAAGGAGGCTTTGTTGCTGCCCCAGTTCCAAAGACCTGGCCCAGGCGTGGCTTGCCTCCCTGTGGCTCTGGCCTCAACGGGGGAGCCTGCTGTGTGTTGTGCCCCCTCGGAAATTTGCACCCAGTGCCATGGCCACTCTGCCTCCCCAAACTCCACCACAGATCTGATGACCTGGAATCAGCTACATTGAAAACCATGGAAGCAAGAAGAATTACCGACGAAAGAAGAATGGCAAATGAAATTAATGGACTATGCAGAATTAGATAAATTAACAGGAAGGATTCGAAATCTGTGGGATCAGAGATTCTTAGAAGACTGGAGTAAATATTTGAACTACAGTGGTACCTCAGGTTACATACGCTTCAGGTTACATACACTTCAGGTTACACACTCCGCTAACCTAGAAATAGTGCTTCAGGATAAGAACAGAAATCAGGCTCCGGTGGCGCAGCGGCAGCAGGAGGCCCCATTAGCTAAAGTGGTGCTTCAGGTTAAGAACAGTTCCAGGTTAAGAACAGACCTCCGGAACGAATTAAGTACTTAACTCGAGGTACCAGTGTATTTGAAAAGCAATTGCAATAAACAGATTACGCTAGTAGGACTGCAAGAAGTTCTGTAAGGAGAACTATTTGAAATATTGTAAGAAAGACTATGATGAGAATTATTAGTTAAGAACAATTAAAAGTAATAGAGAAATTAAGAAATGCAGAACAAGTGATAATGGAAAATCTTCAGAAGTTGCTGATGGAAGTCTAAAATATTGTATAAGATAAGAAGTTATGTTAAATGATTGTTGGAAATGATATGTTTAAAAAACCCAATAAAAATGTGTGTGTGTGTGTGTGTGTGTGTGTGTGTGTGTGTGTATATATATGAGAAAACCGAGGGCAGCATATATGGCCATGGAGATACTGAGGAATTTGTATGTGAGCAACTCACTGCACAGAGGGTAGCTGCAATGCAGCTGATGTGAGCACTTTAATCTGGATTCTCTCCTTTTGGTATACCTCAAAGTAGGCTGGTTATACCTGGGAGAGCAGCAACTACAACTGTGAGCTGATTTATCTGCAAATGGGGCTGCTGATTTCAAGAACAATTTGAAGATGCACCTTCAGTAGCTAGTGTGGTGTAGTGGTTAAGAGCGGCGGACTCGTAATCTGGTGAACCGGGTTCGCTTCCCCGCTCCTCCACATGCAGCTGCTGGGTGACCTTGGGCTAGTCACACTTCTCTGAAGTCTCTCAGCCTCACTCACCTCACAGATACAGATAGGTAGCCATGTTGGTCTGCCATAGTCAAAATAAAAAAATTCCTTCCAGTAGCACCTTAAAGACCAACTAAGTTAGTTCTTGGTATGAGCTTTCGTGTGCATGCACACTTCTTCAGATACACTGAAACAGAAGTGTATCTGAAACCTTCTGTTTCAGTGTATCTGAAGAAGTGTGCATGCACATGAAAGCTCATACCAAGAACTAACCTCGTTGGTCTTTAAGGTGCTACTGGAAGGAATTTTTTAAATTTCACCTCACAGAGTGTTTGTTGTGGGGGAGGAAGGGAAAGGAGATTGTTAGCTGCTTTGAGACTCCTTAGGGTAGTGATAAAGCGGGATATCAAATCCAAACTCTTCTTCTTCAGTAGGGCTGCCATACGTCTGGGTTTCCCCAGACATTGCCGGGATTTCAAAGGTGGAATTGATGTCTGGAGGGAATTCCCAAAAGGCAATGCTTTGTCCTGGATCTTAGGCAAGAAAGGCTCACCAATTTTGGGGGCTTCCTTAAAAAAAGCTCAACAGGCTTTCTCGCATGTGTGTGTGTATGTGTGTTTTCACAGCTCTGCGTGGTGGTGTTCTTTCCTCCGCACCCTCTTCTCAGCTGAGACAAAATTTTGCCTCGGAAAATGGTCTCCAGAGACCTTGCCTGCTTAATATGCAGGTGGCATTTTCCGAAAGAGTTTTCTGCAAAGGCCCCATTGGGCTGGGCGTTGCTTCCTCTGCAGGAAATCCAGGGCTGCAGCTGCATCACAGATCCCACACAGCACCGGGATGCCGACAGTCTTGCATGATGCTCAGATCCCTGCATTCTTTGTGAGAGGGCGATGACGAAGGCAAAGATATTGAACATTCTTTGCACTTGCCTGCAGCACAGTTTAGTCATGGCAAAGCTCTCTGCTGCGCAGCCTGTGTCCTCGGTAAAAGCAGCAACTCCTGATGAAAGGCAGCGAGATAAGAGAGCATGAGTAAAGGATGAGTAAGCAAGCTTAAATTTATGCCTTAGAACACACCACAGTGGATGACAACTTCTGTAGCCCTTGGCTTGCGTCAGGACAGGAGTAAGGAAGCTCATTCTGCCCTTCAAAAAAAAAAAAAAAAACAGAAAAGAAAAGAAAAAAAGGTTTGCCTGTTGATCTATCTATCTATCTATCTATCTATATCTATCTATCTATCATCTATCTATCTATCTATCTATCTATCTATCTATCATCTATCTATCTATCTATCTATCTATCTATCTATCTATCTATCTATCTATCTAGATCTATCATCTATCTATCATTTATCTATTATCTATCATCTATCTATCTATATCTATCTATCTATCTATCATCTATCTATCATCTATCTATCATCTATCTATCTATCATCTATCTATCTATCTATCTATCTTCGCTGAAAAATGGAAATATAGACCTGTCTTGTTCTATGTGTATGTTCCAGCTGGACTGATAGGGCCAGAGACCCCAAATTAGGGTCAGAGACCCCCCCCAAAAAAAGATGATTAACTTATTTTTGTATGCAACAACAGCAGCCAGAATCTTATACACACAAAACTGGAAATAAGAGAATGAAAGAAGAATGGTTTTTCAAGTTAACGGACTATGGGGAGCTGGTGAAACTAACAGCAAAAATAAGAAACCAACAGGATGGCGTTTATAAGTGGTCCATGTTTCACAAGCATACAGTAAGGACTCATGGCCGTGGTGGGAGCAAAACTAGCGCATCCTTTCTGACAGTGAGCTGAATCAGCCAAGAGTCCTTGTACCATACAAGACTAGACTCATCTCTTCCATTTCACTACTTAAACACAACAAGTGGAGAATCGTAAATTTTGTTTTCAAAATGCATATTTCTAATTTTAAAAGTTGGGGTTTGAGGAGAACCAGACAAAGTTCTAAGGCAACTTACATCAGCACTCCAAGATATCAATTGGGCTTAACTCTCCTAAAAGAGAAAAGAAATGTTTAAGAGATCCTGCTTAATTGACAGAAAGAAACAGGGTGTACTATCTGATACTGACTGATTTTGGAAGTGGGTTTGATGTCCTATGGATGTAAGGCGTTGCCATGGCAATTCTTGCATATGTGTGATTATTTTCCTTGGGAAGGAGCCTTCTTGGGGAGGAAGTGCCCACCTGTAGTCGATCTCTGTTAGACTGGCTGGCTGAACCAAGTGCCAGTGTCACTGAAGCTCACAGAACCACATCACTGTCAGGAGCTCGTCCTACACTCAAGTACCATCCTGGCAGAGACACATGCCCGACTGGCATGTTCTCTCTCTCCTGGTCGATTGTTCGGGAGCTTCAAAAGCTTTCTTCAGTCCGAACATCACAGTGACCGATGCCAACAGACATCGGCACACTTAGGGATCCACAGAGTATTTGCAGTTTGCGTAACAGACCTCATCAACTCAGCATTTTGGCTAATCTACTTTATTTACATATAAACACACACGGAGCACTGCAACATGGCTCCCTCTCTCTCTAGCATCAGACAGCAAAGAGAAAGAACAAAGGACAATAATCCCACTTCACGGAACACAGTAACACAAACATCCTGTCTCCGTCACTTCCCACTCTGTGGAGTCAAAACATACACTGTCATTTGATAGACAACAATCCCATGACTGCAATCACAGAGCAGGAATTCTAACAGTCACAACACAGCAGTGTAGGCTCCTTTGAACAAAAGCTCCCTGTAGAACCAGATTTACCCTCCCTGCCATTTTCACTGTCATTTTATTATCTGCTTCCATTTTCTGGCTGTGTTAATGCTGTCTGTTAGTATTGCTATCATAGGATCCCTATGGTTTTATGTCTCAAAAAGTTGGGTAGATTTCCATATGCTTGATAGGCTTATTCTGTCTATCATCTATCAGCTGAGCGTTTCTTGTTTTTCTCCCTTGTTAAAGCAGATCTTGAAGAAGTCATACATGTCCCATTCATTGCTCATGAAAGAGAACTTCAAACTGGCTTTTCTATTGTTACAATATTATGGGTTCTGAAAGCAAATACTGGCAACATAGAATCATAGAATCATAGAATCATAGAATCATAGAATCATAGAGTTGGAAGAGACCACAAGGGACATCGAGTCCAACCCCCTGCCAAGCAGGAAACACCATCAGAGCACTCCTGACATATGGTTGTCAAGCCTCTGCTTAAAGACCTCCAAAGGAGGAGACGCCACCACACTCTTTGGCAGCAAATTCCACGGTCGAACAGCTCTTACTGTCAGGAAGTTCTTCCTAATGTTTAGGTGGAATCTTCTTTCTTGTAGTTTGGATCCATTGCTCCGTGTCCGCTTCTCTGGAGCAGCAGAAAACCACCTTTCTCCCTCCTCTATGTGACATCCTTTTATATATTTGAACATGGCTATCATATCACCCCTTAACCTCCTCTTCTTCAGGCTAAACATGCCCAGCTCCCTTAGCCGTTCCTCATAAGGCATCGTTTCCGGGCCTTTGACCATTTTGGTTGCCCTCCTCTGGACACGTTCCAGTTTGTCAGTGTCCTTTTTGAACTGTGGTGCCCAGAACTGGACACAGTACTCCAGGTGAGGTCTGACCAGAGCAGAATACAGTGGTACTATTACTTCCCTTGATCTAGATGCTATACTCCTATTGATGCAGTCCAGAATTGCATTGGCTTTTTTAGCTGCTGCGTCACACAATATTATGGGTTCTGAAAGCAAATACTGGCAACATGGCAGAGGCTACAACTCTGGTATATGTTTTTATAATTAACTAACAGGAATTTATGCTGAGGTACCCTCCTTGCCACCACTGTATAATACCATCACACCACCGTTGAAAGATAATGAGAACCATACAGGTCGCAAACTAGATATGCGAAAATGTTTCACACATACTAGCTTATAAAAATAATAATATCATTATTTTTACCCCACCCACCTGACTGGGTTGCCCCAGCAACTTTGGGCGGCTTCCAGCATATACAAAAACATAATAAAACATTAAACGTTAAAAACTTCCTTATTCAGGGCTGCTTTCAGATGTCTTCTAAAGGTTGTATAGTTAATTAGCTCTTTATCCCCACTGTTCTGCCCGGACACTGAGGTCCAGAGCTGAGGGCCTTCTGGCAGTTCCCTCCTTGCAAGAAGCTAAGTTACAGGGAACCAGGCAGAGGGCCTTCTCGGTAGTGGCACCCACCCTGTGGAACGGCCTCCCACCAGATGCCAAAGAGAACAACAACTACCAGACTTTTAGAAGACATCTGAAGGCAGCCCTGTTTAGGGAAGCTTTTAATGTTTGATGCATTACTGTATTTTAATATTTTGTTGAAAGCCGCCCAGAATGTCTGGGGAAGCCCAGCCAGATGGGCTGGGTATAAATAATAAATTATTATTATTAACATTTGATGCCTGATGGGAGGGTGTTCTACAGGGTGGGCGCCACTACCGAAAAGGCCCTCTGCCTGGTTCCCTGTAATTTCACTTCTTGCAGTGAGGGAACCACCAGAAGGCCCTCAGTGCTGGACCTCAGTGTCCGGGCTGAACGATGGGGGTGGAGACGCTCCTTCAGGTATACAGGGCCGATGCCGTTTAGGGCATTAAAGGTCAGCACCAACACTATGAATTGTGCTTGGAAACGATTCCATGCATGTGTGTGCCTCTTGGGCAACTGTAGTTTGATTTCACACATCATGGATTCACCCTACAACACTGCCTGTGGTGGATTGCATCTCTGAAATTCAGCTTCATCACATGGTCAACATCACATGCAAACACACTTGGGGAGAAAAGACTGTGTTTTAGATCTGGATGTGGGACAGCCACCATGTAAACCACAAGAAAGAATCAAAATATAGAGAAGCTCTTCACCATGAAGAAGAAGCTGATTGGCCGCGTGGTATGCTCACAAAATCTTTTAGTAATTAACAAGAGTTTTACTGAGAGAAAGAAGCTAACCTTAGAGAATATCAAGCTGTAAAACAGTTGGAATCTTTCAAAGTATCTTGCTTAACATCACTAGCCAGAAAAGAAAATTCTGAGTCATTTCCAGGAGAAATAGCACTCAGTTCATAATACGGCAAAGCATTACAAACTGAGTAACATCATTAGCCAGTTTATAAATGAAATCTTGCTATTCCTATTGTTGTTTTTAAATGCTGATTGGAGGGGAAAAACCCACTCTCTATTGTTATCACCTCCTGTTTTTGTGTGTAGATTTTGCTGGATTGAGAGTGAGATCTGTTGTGCTTAAGATTTCCCCTCTTTGATTGTTTCTAAAACAGACAGAAATAGCTTACATGGTATTTCTAGACACATTTGGGTAGCTCAAATGGACAAAGGTACCTTGCTTCAGTAGCAGAGCTGGATCTTGAATCGCCAGACTATTCTTTGGGATGTATTTCCATGAACTCTTGTCTATCATTTAGCCATGTCTCATATGAATTTCATGAGCTGGAATATATGAACAGCTATGATACAAATCACTTCATCTCATTTACAGTTAAATTAATACAAGACCATATGGCATTGACACTTTGTTTGAGCCTGTACATAAGTTGCCAATTAATCAGTAGCAGGCCTGATAGGAGAATAACTGCAATCCACACTTCCATACTAGAGGAAGTTAGGTCACTTGAAAATGGTGCAGAAAATTGTATTTGAGTAGTGATCTTTGGATGAAGGGTGGTGTAAAAATTTAACAGTATTAGTAGTATCAGTAATAGTAATAGTGGGCTTTGGTGCTAGAGGGAGTTATGGACCGTAAATCCTATTATACAGTCTTTCTCTGTGTTATTCTAAAGTCCTACGCACAGTCAGGCCAGGCAACTTTGAATAGCCCCATCTTGGCTGGTCCATGGTGGGTCAAACTAGGCATAACTACAGATACATTTAAATGCATCACCGTCTCTTAATATACATTTCATTTTATTGGTTAAATTTATACCCGACACTTCCATATAAAATGCCCCAAATCGCTGACAACAGTAAATCTTCACACCTGCACATACACACAGAGAGATGTCTATATTGAGAGAAATTTGCACTAAATTGCTGATGGGTTTTCAGTGGGCTTTTTAATAGGTAAATAAACAATTTACAAACTGAAGTTGGAATCTACAGAACTAAACATAAGGGTGGGAAAATGAGAAACCGACAGAAACTGAAATCAACCGACTCATCCATCCCTAGTACCGGTCTTCAAATACAGTGGTGCCTCGCAAGATGAAAAGAATCCATTCTGTGATTCTCTTCATCTAGCGGTTTTTTCGTCTTGCGAAGCAAGCCCATTGACGGATTAGCGGATTAGCGCTATTAGCGCTATTAGCGGCTTTTAGCGGCTTATCAGCGGCTTATCAGCTTATCGGATCAGCTGATAAGCGGCTTAGCAGCTTAGAAAAAAGGGGGGGAGGAAAAACCCCCGCATGAACTTGCAAGACATTTTCGTCTTGCGAAGCAAGCCCATAGGAGATTCGTTTTGCGAAGCACCTCCAAAACGGAAAACTCTTTCATCTAGCGAGTTTTCCGTCTTGCAAGGCATTCGTCTTGCGGGGCACCACTGTAAGATGACAGAATCCCTTCCAGTATTTAGGCTTCATCTGCATTTACAGTTCTGTGAAATGCACTTCTGGAAAGATCAGGCTTAGAAATAAGGACGCTGGACGCTTAGCTTCCCTCCTGCTGAACAGCAAGATACGTGCAATTTGCTGTGATAGCCGATGTTCTTCCATTTTCCCTTTAGAATGCAAACAACGTTTTACAAAAGGCTGCCAGTTATTGAAATCCCTTCTGGAGTTCTTCCAAGCCATAAAATCGTGTGGGTGGGGAGCTCACATCGATCAGGATGGTGATTCAGCAGATTCAAACGCTAGTTAGAGAAGCTGCAATTTCCTAGAAAACCGTACCATGAAATGTGCTAGAGCATCTCAGCGTACAATGCAGGCATCCATTTAATGTGTGTGTGTTTAATGTTAAAGCTTTTAAGCTAATTTTCAAGCTGCATTATTTTATTAGCAGTGAGCCCGGTAAGATAATGTAATGCAATGTTTGGTGATGCACTAAATGGCACATCCATTATATAACTGTGCTATAATCCTTGAGTGGTACAATACAAGAAACAAAATAGTAACATAAACCTATTTTGAATAATAAAATTCAGCCTTGGCCTGGACCTGTTTATACATGATTTCGAAACCTACATTTCATTTTATCCAAGTATGCAGATTGCACAAGAATATATTGTTACGGATTTGAGAGGGGGACCTCTCCTAAACCCTAGAAATTAATAAATGGTAGGATCTTGATTATTTGGGATGTGAAGAGAGAAATACAAACTGCAGTGGAATTCCTGGCCTAGCCTATGCAAAATGACCTGGCCAAGCTAGGGCCATTAAGACACAACACAGGGCTATTGAGGACCATTGGCAATGCAAGAAAACTGCCCTTCCTCTGCAGCTTGTAGAAGAAGGAAGAAAGACTGGGATCCATCTTGAGCAGGCTGGCTGCAGGCTGGGTGGAAGAGATGCCTTGGACTCCAGGGCTGCAGTGCTGTGTGTTACAAGTCCCACTTGAAATGACCACGCTGTAAGAAATGGACTCCCTCCATGCAGAATGAAGGTGTAAATAGGTGAATAAACTATATTTCTTAAAGCTACGAGAGTCTCAGCTGTGTCCTTCTCCAAAGGAATACAGACCATGGGCGAGTGTCTGGAACCCCATGGGCTCTTGTCATTGCTTGGCAGAGACAGAGGGAGGTACACAACTTTTTTTCCTGTGCAGGTCCAGGGTGCAGTTATGGCCACAGCACAGGAGGATTTGAAGAGAGGGTTGGTGGTACAACCCCTTCTAAAGAGTCCCCCTTGGACCCAGCTTGGACTGCCCAATGATGGATATTCCTTTTGGGGGGCAAGGTGATCAAAAAGCTGGTGGCTGGACAGCTGGATTAAGCGAATTATCTAGACCCATTGCAATCCAGTTTCAGCCCTTATCAGCATGGAAACTGCTTTGGTTGTCCTGATTGATGCTTCTGGAGCAACTCCATGTGTTTGGAGGGCAAATGTGTTGCACTGCTTCTGCTCCTACCTACAAGATCATTACTAGAGAGTGCCCATGGGAGACCCTGTTTGGCCCCAGTGCATTTGAATGTATTCTTGTTTTCCCATAATATTTAATCTATATGAAACTTCTGAAAGCAGTCAGACTGGGATTTGGAGTGCAGCATAAATACAACGGTACCTCGGGTTACAGACGCTTCAGGTTACAGACTCCACTAACCCAGAAATAGTACCTCGGGTTAAGAACTTTGCTGCAGGATGAGAACAGAAATTGTGCGGCGATGGCACGGCAGCAGCGGGAGGCCCCCATTAGCTAACGTGGTACCTCAGGTTAAGAACAGTTTCAGGTTAAGAACGGACCTCCAGAACAAATTAAGTTCTTAACCTGAGGTACCACTGTAATATGTTTTTTAAAAATAAAAATCTCAATTTCTCCATTCTGTCTGAATCAGGAGCTGTAGATGTACTAGACTAGAGGCAGTGGTGGGCTGGATGAAGACCAATAAATTGTGGCTTAATCCTGTTAACATGAAGCTACTATGGCTGGGCAGCTATGTGAGGAAAGGTGCTGAGGGTCCTACAGAAAAAATAGTGGCATTAGGGAGGTCTGGGGAAAGTGTGAATATTTGCACAATGTAAGTTGTTTTTTTGTTTTTTTTTTAAAAAAAATCCCTCCCAAAATATTCTAGTTTGCACACTCCAAAATCAAAATCGGATAATATTTGGTGAAACACTTGTAAAAATGTTAAGAGAAATAAAGCCCTTTCTGGAGGCATTTTGTAGTTAATGAGCAGGGATAACTTTGTAATTTTCTTTAAAGTCGCTTTGAAGGAGCTTGCTCAGCAGAGTTCGAAGAGCTTGCAAACAGCTCTCTGTAGCTTTTACTGTCGTCATGTATCTTCTCGTTTCCCCTGGAAATTGCTTACCTGGAACTTCTACAGCTTGGCAAACTGTTCCCTTTATCCAGTACAGTATAAGGCCCTGTAAAACTGCCACTCATGATCTACTATAGAGAGGTTGGATGCCAAAAAATTGGGGGGGGGGGAGAGAGATACGGAGCCAGGCTTTCAAATGATTGAAATCGGTGATGTGCTCTGTGTTAATGATACAGATGCATTTAGACTGATTATGTGAAATCTGCAGCCAAAGAATAGGTTGGTTAGTGGAAATAAATGTGAAGTGCAACTCTCCCACCCTGTGCTTTTGGGTGCACTGCTTCGCAGTGACACTCTTACTGATTAATTTTTTTTTTTTTAAATGTCCATTAGCACCTTAAAAGGTAAAGGGACCCCTGATCATTAGGTCCAGTCGTGGCCGACTCTGGTGTTTCGGCGCTCATCTCGCTTTATTGGCCGAGGGAGCCAGTGTACAGCTTCCAGGTCATGTGGCCAGCATGACTAAGCCGCTTCTGGCAAACCAGAGGAGCACACAGAAACACCATTTACCTTCCCTCCGGAGCAGTGCCTATTTATCTACTTGCACTTTGACTTGCTTTCGAACTGCTAGGTTGGCAGGAGCAGGGACCGAGCAACGGGAGCTCACCCCGTTGTGGGGATTCGAACCGCCAACCTTCTGATCAGGAAGTCCTAGGCTCTGTGGTTTAACCCACAGCGCCACCTGCATCCCTATTAGCACCTTAGAGACCAACTAAGTTTGTTCTGGGTATAAGATTTCGTGTGCATGCACACTTCTTCAGATACTGATTTGTCTTAAACCTGCTTTGAGTGGATTTCCACTTTTTATTATGCTCACTGAAACAAACCGGACTTTGCTACCTGTCTAAAAGTGAGCAGCAATGGGGTAAAAGACTCTACAAATATTGATATTACAAAGAAGCAGGATCTCGTTAGCCGCTGCAGAGACACCCAAAAGCTTTGGATGGACTCTGAGAAGGGTGATGTGACGCATTTTTTAATTGGGATCCGCCATTATGGGATAAGACCGTGTTGCAGAGATAAATAGTCATGGGGGAGGTGAGCTCTTAATTTGTTATTATATCTATATTTCAAGTCTGATTTGGCAAATCTCCTCTGGAAAGACTAAAGTTTGATGCAACCTGTCTGAGAAAATTAATGAGCAAACGTCTGGATTTTATTTCATCAGAACTGAGAGAAGATGGTGTCTGCCACTAGAGAAGGACTTTTGGATTGATTCGGCATAAACACCAGCGTGTGAAGACATTCTGCAAACAATAGACTTACCAGCTGCAAAAAAAAGGAGAGTCATACAAACTTCACACAGAAGCACATTATTGTTTACTTCAACTCGCTTGTGGAAACAACTCAGAGGCCACGAAAGAAGGAAGTATAACAACAGGAAGACTTAAAGAAGGAACTATTGGAAACTCAAGGTAGTAGAAACATAAGATGATTAGAGCCCCACTGAACTTAAAGCATGGGAAGCCCCAACAAAAATTTATAATTTGGCAGAATATTTGGACTATATGATATGTATTTATATAATTTGGAATACTTAATGTGATCTGATTGGATTGTTAAAATGGAAAACTTAATATATATTTTTTTAAAGTGAGCAGCAATGGAGCCCGACAGCCTTCTTTTGGAAGGCTGTCACAAATGTTGGGCACCACAACTTAAAAGGCCTTGGTACATCAATGACAAACCTAGACAGCATCTTAAAAAGTAGAGACATCACCTTGCTGACAAAGGTCCATATAGTTAAAGCTATGGTTTCCCCAGTAGTGATGTGTGGAAGTGAGAGCTGGACCATAAAGAAGGCTGATTGCTGAAGAATTGATGCTTCTGAATTATGGTGCTGGAGGAGACTCTTGAGAGTCCCATGGACTGCAAGAAGATCAAACCTCTCCATTCTGAAGGAAATCAGCCCTGAGTGCTCACTGCAAGCACAGATCGTGAAGCTAAGGCTCCAATACCTTGGCCACCTCATGAGAAGAGAAGACTCCCTGGAAAAGACCCTGATGTTGGGAAAGATGGAGGGCACAAGGAGAAGGGGACGACAGAGGACGAGATGGTTGGACAGTGTTCTTGAAGCTACCAGCATGAGTTTGACCAAACTGCGGGAGGCAGTGGAAGACAGGAGTGCCTGGTGTGCTCTGGTCCATGGGGTCACGAAGAGTCAGACACGACTAAACGACTAAACAACAACAACAACAACATCAGCCATATTTCGGCTGTGATCCTTAAGCTATCATTAGTTGAAGTATCTACATCTGAATGGTTTTTAACACTGCAAAAGAATTGCCTTTTGCTCCACTCATTTCCTCTCTTTCATAGCGTTTTCTGCTCCAAGAATGTTTTCACTCACTTTGCTCCTGGTACACCCACACAATATCACCCTATCTTCCGCAAATACATTGTACCCGGTACCCAGAACTTCCTTCCTGCAGCTCCCTCAGCCACCTCCATTGTTGAGCTAATCATGTTTTGCCGAACTTCCTCCATTTCTGACAAAGAGAGGACAGGTGTCCTCTTCAACGTTGGGGTTTTTTTTGTCTCTGGAAAAGGCAAGGACTGCATTTCACCTCATCTCCATTGATGAAAAAGAGGAAAAGGTCTTGGGTTGCATTGAAAGGCTATCCTTCAAGTGGCAATTAAGGAATCTAAAATAACAGCAATGGGCCTTCACAGCGAAGGTTACGAAATAGCATCCTTGACCAGCTCATCAATGCAGCCTGCTTCAGATATGGCCCCCACAAACACAAAGGAGACAGATGGGAACAACAACAATTGAGGATCACAGAGGATTATCTTTGTATACTGATGTCTTACAGCGGTATGATTTTAAGTTCTAAAATGGCCTTAGCATATGACATTCCTCAATCGAATTAAAAACGTGGTAGTGCAATTTTAACTTGATAGCATTATACAGTCCTATCTAGTTCATCATGTCTGTGGGTGAAATCCTATGGTGTCCATTCACCAAGCACCCATGGTGGAAGCAGTTCCCTCTGCCCCTGACCCCCTCGGGGGTGGGGACTACTCCAGGGGAGCTGGATAACCCTCTGGAGAAGATTTGATGGTGGGAAGAGAAAGGAAATAGAAGATTGGGGAGTCCCATTTTATGAATGGATAACTGCTTGGTTGTACAATGGATGTTGTCCCATATTATAAGTTTTATATATCTACGATTCCCATTCAAGCTTCCTCTTAAGGCAGTTTCCCCATCTCTGCTGTACTCATGCTTGGTTGGGATTGAGAAACAGAACAGCCCATGGGTCTGGGGCATAGTGATAGGCCTTTCCTGTGCTTCTCCTAAAGAAAGGCTGGATATTCTATACAGTACTTCTTCTTCTTTGGCGGTCACTCGTAGCTGAGTAAGATTGTCTTCCATAAACACGGTTTTAACATGAGTCTGTAAGTGACTGTGGAGGCCAATTCTGGATCCACATGTCCTTCCACAGTGGGGACATTGGTTTCCAGGCAGGAGTTTATCACGATGTGAATTTGCCAAACATGCCTTCCTCTTAGCACATTTCTCCCTTTCATCCTGAGTGTCTTCAAAGCCCATGACACCTTTAGTAAAGGCTGTTCTCCAATTGGAGCGGTTGCAGGCTAGTGTTTCCCAGTTGTCGGTGTTTATACTACATTTTTAAAGATTTGCCTTGAGAGAGTCTTTAAACCTCTTTTGCTGACCACCAGCATTACGCTTTCCATTTTTAAGTTCAGAATAGAGTAGTTGCTTTGGAAGATGATAATCAGGCATCCACACAACATGACCAGTCCAACAAAGTTGATGTTGAAGAATCATTGGTGATATTTGCTTCTTCCAGTACACTGGTATTAGTTCGCCTGTCTTCTCAAGCGATGTGTAAAAATTTTCGGAGACACTGTTGATGGAATCTTTCAAGGAGTTGGAGATGGCGTTTATAAGTAGTCCATGTTTCACAAGCATAAAGTAAGGTTGGTAGCACAATAGCTTTGTAAACAAGCATTTTGGTTTCCCTGCTCTGCACTGCAATCGGGAGAAAGCTGTACTTGCAGAGCTCAGGCGATGCTGGATTTTGGCATCAATGTCGGCCCTTGTGGAACGATAACTGCCCAGGTAGGAGAAGTGATCAACATTTTCCAAAGTTACACCACTGAGTTGGATTTGTGGCACTGCAGAGGGGTTACCTATACAGTACAGTACAGACAACTCTAAACCTCTATTATGTGAGTAATGTGTAAAAGCCAAGATAATGTATACTCAAATCAAATATAATGGTGGATGAGAATTCCAAAGGTTTTTAAGGGGGGGGGAATGTCCACCTCTTTTTTGTCCTCTTTTATATATTTTCCTCCAGGCTTGTAAAGCTGAATGCATACCCTCCTCAGATGAAAATAGGAACATCCTATTCCATCATCATAATCATTTATTAAATTTGTATACCACCCTGCACCTACATGTCTAAAGGCAGCTCACATCATCATCATTTTGCTATTTATACCCCACCCATCTGACTGGGTTGCCCCAGCCACTCTGGGGGATTCCAACACATATAAACATATAATAAAACATTAAACATTAAAGAAAACCTTCCCTATACAGGGCTTCCTTTAGATGTCTTCTAAATGTTGTATAGTTACTTATCTCCTTGGTTCGGGGGTCGCACAACTCCATACCCTCCAACATTTCTCTGGTGAAAATAGGAACGTCCTAAAGGATAAAATCAGGACTTCCTAAGGAATTCTGGAATCAAATCCAATTCCAATTAAACTTTTTATTGCACTAGCCATAGGCCATGGCATCATTCAGAAGGAGAACAAACAACAACAATAACCATAAAAATAATCGGACACAGACATACAATAAAACCACTGTCACATCTACTAAAATTATTTGTTGCATTAAATAGAATAGAATAGCACAAGATTTTCAGGTAAGATGTGCCAAATTAAATATCCAAATCCCCTTTGCAGTTGACCTCTATTTTGTCTAGTTCCTTCCTCCTGATCTTCTTAGCTGACAGTGCATAGAGTGTGTTAAGTTGTGGGTGAACATATCAGACGACACAGGCCAGAACTGAACTGAACTGAAGGGTTCAGCCAGCCTGCTTATATAGAGCTCCACTAGACCGCAACAGTAACCATTTTCTATCCAATCACTGAACGTCACTTTCAATCCCTTATTTGCATATGTGGACCTGAGTGAAAACTATCTACAGTATCCCCCTGCTGGCCCAGGATGAGAACTTCAGTACATAACTGAGTGCTACTTTATAAGTAACCAAGTCGCTGGTCTCGCTCAGCAGCCATTTCACCCTTTCCACCCTATTCAAATGTCTCCATTCACAAACAGGGGTTTTATAAATCGGTCTCTTGGGTCTATATATAACGGACACCGCAATAAATAATGGCACAGGTCCTCGATGCAGGGTTGTCCACACAGACAGAGTCTCTCTTTGTAATGTACTTTGCCGTACCGTCCAAACAACACCACTGAGGGCATCGATTGTAGTTCTGTAAAAGCGATTCTTAGGACAGGAAGTGGGAGCTTTGTCAGGTATCTGGCTTGGGCACGCTCCGTTTTGATAAGTGGGAAGGAATCAAATCAGAAACCTGGATGGCTTCTGTAAATCCGGGACTGTCACTGACACTTGGAGGGTCAGGTCAGCTTTCCCCACCCTTCACTTTGGATGGCATGGGGCAGTCTACCTTTCATTACTTTACACAGAATGTATATGATCTGCCTGTTCTATTCAAGGGAGATTCTGGGGTTGGGAAGATCAAATTTCACTTTAGCAACTGCAGAGCTCAGACAGGCCGATTCTCAGAAGGTTAGCAAGTCTGAACTGTGCCTGATACTCGCGACACCGTCAAATAACATTCTGCTTCAGGAGAGAGAGAGAGAGAGAGAGAACGTTTTCAAAGTCTAATTACCCGAGAAGGTTTGTGGCGAGTGATTAATTGGCTCAGATCCTTTATTGGAGTTCAGTCTTGAGGAGTCCAAATGAAATCACAGGGCCAGAGACAGTGCGCATTCTTTCCCTTTTTTGGCATGCCAGAGGTTGTTTAAATGGGAGTGTGCTGCCAGAAAAAATACATCATGAAAGGGAGGTTAGTTTTGTGAGCCTTCACCCTGGGCTGCGATAAATGGTAAATAAACTATTTCTTTCATCCAGACATCCAGACAGATAAAGATGAGCAGTATAAGGTTACCAAATAAGTGTTTGTCAAAAGAGATCAGTCTTGCTGGAGTCAATAAACTGTGGTTGCCTGTAGAGGGCTCTCAGAGTTCTTCTCTGAGATTCTTAACCCAGTTTTGCAGGCTGCAGCTGGAGGTTTTCTAAGGTCATGGAGGTCTTTCTTCAAAGGGCTAAACAAAAGATCGTTCAGAATAAATTTTCATGGGTTTTTCTCTCTCTCTCTCTCTCTCTCTCTGCCTCCCTCCCTTCCTAAGAATTTGTAGTTTCTCCTACAGTATCTCAGCACATCATTGCCTTTTTTGTTTTAGAAGCAGATGTTACAGATGTGACGAGCCCTCGCTAAAAGAAAACAACATGATTGCAACGGAGTGTGTTAATAGATGAGCTATTTCTGTCCTGTAACATTTGCAGGTTTAGGAAAAGAACGCACGATATGGCAACAAGTGCAAATTGCAGAGACCTGCTTTGCAGTCGGATGTGCCAAATTTGCGCGTTGTTCCTTGCAGAATCCAGAACGGGGGTTCCTCTCCACCTGAAGCTCTCATGGAAGTGGTTGTGACTCAGTTCCTATAAACTCCAACCTGTGTGGCTTATGGGCAAGAATGGTACAAGTTGGAGTCCAGCGGCATTTGGAGGTCACAGGTTCTGCGTTCCTGAACTAGGGTTCAGTGACGCCATCTAAGAGGGGCCAGGAGCTGAGGTATCCCCCCAAAAATTCAAGGAGGTGGCTGGGCTCCCTCAATATTCCATGACGCCATGCACATGCCATGCATGCCCATGTCACTCGTGCACATGTCAACGCATTGTGTGGCATTCGCACACAGTACAGTGGTACCTCAGGTTAAGAACTTAATTCGTTCTGGAGGTCTGTTCTTAACCTGAAACTGTTCTTAACCTGAAGCAGTACTTTAGCTAATGGGGCCTCCCACTGCCACTGCGCCGCCGGAGCATGATTTCTGTTCTCATCCTGAAGCAAAGTTCTTAACCTGAAGCACTATTTCTGGGTTAGCGGAGTCTGTAACCTGAAGCGTCTGTAACCTGAAGCGTATGTAACCCGAGGTCCCGCTGTATCTGCATATCTCATGGTGCCAACCCCCTCAATCGCAGGGGTAAACCAGTCAGTATATGTTTTTTGGACAAAAGGGAATTCCTTTTTTTTGGAATGTGCTGGACAGTCAGCAAAATGACAAGGGGCCAGGGTTTGGAGGGTACAATTCCACTAGCTTGTTTCTTCTCAAATCACTGGCTCAGTTTTATGCAATTTTGGCCAAGCCCCTGTTTCTTGCCATCTTTAGGTCCTGCTGTGATCTCCTCAGATCAGCTGAGACCACTGCCACCTTTAAAATACCATAGAAAGCACAAGGTTTGGTTTGGACAGAAGGGATTTCTAAGACACTGGTGCCAGTAGCTACAGCGTAATTGCAGGGGCTCTCTCCTCCTGGAAAAGGGCCAAAGCCTTGGCTTGAGCAGCTTTGGAATACAAAGTAAGGCCTTTTAAAAAATGGGGGCGGGGATGAGCTGTGTTAGTACACGGACATTGACCTGGGAGTTTAAACATGTGTTTATGACTTCGGCAGTTGCATGGGAATTTAGTGATATTCAAATGAGATATTGCACATTCTTCATACCCTCCATCATTCCTCCAATGAAAATAGGGGCGCCCAAGTCTATTATTATTATTATTATTATTATTATTATTATTATTATTATTATACCACACCTGTCTGACTGGATTGCTCCCAGCCACTCTGAGTGGCTTCCTTATATAGGGCTGCCTTCAGATTTATTCTAGAGATTGTATCGTTGTTGCTTAGTTGTTTAGTCGTGTCCGACTCTTCGTGACCCCATGGACCAGAGCACGCCAGGCCCTCCTGTCTTCCACTGCCTCCTGCAGTTTGGTCAAACTCATGCTGGTAGCTTCGAGAACACTGTCCAACCATCTCGTCCTCTGTCGTCCCCTTCTCCTTGTGCCCTCCATCTTTCCCAACATCAGGGTCTTTTCCAGGGAGTCTTCTCTTCTCACGAGGTGGCCAAAGTATTGGAGCCTCAGCTTCACGATCTGTCCTTCCAGTGAGCACTCACGGCTCATTTCCTTCAGAATGGATAAGTTTGATCTTCTTGCAGTCCATAGGACTCTCAAGAGTCTCCTCCAGCACCATAATTCAAAAACATCAATTCTTCGGCAATCAGCCTTCTTTATGGTCCAGCTCTCACTTCCATACATCACTACTGGGAAAACCATAGCTTTAACTATATGGACCTTTGTTGGCAAGGTGATGTCTCTGCTTTTTAAGATGCTTTCTAGGTGTGCCATTGCTTTTCTCCCAAAAAGCAGGCGTCTTTTAATTTCGTGACTGCAGTCACCATCTGATTGTATAGTTGGTGATAATAATTTTATCTACTTACTTATCTCCTTGCCTTGCAGGACCACATGATGCCATACCCCCAAACATTTCTTTGATGCAAATAGGGGCATTCTAAGGAAAAGTGGGACATTCTGTGATCAAATGAGAAACCAGGACGGCTTCTGTTAATCTGGGACTGTTGCTGAAGGCTCTGCGTTCTTGGCATCCTGTTTTTATCCACCCCAAGTTCATGAGACGAGATTTCCATGAACAAACGATACTGCAAAGTGGGGCAGGCGATGCTTTTACATAATCAGGGAATCCGGACGGTCTAGGTGAGGTGAGGGTAATGAGGGTGCTCGCTGCTTGATTTGATGATGGGTTGAACATCGTTTTCTGCCACCTCCCTAGCTTCACCAAGAGTCGCTTTTTGTGCCAAAAGGTTGAGAAGAGCTGATTGCCCTCACTTTACAGCGCATGGTATTATAGGAAGATAATTGATGCAAATAGGGAAAGCCTGACTGGATCGCGCTGATGACTTAATGGAAAATACTTGTGTGGAAATTGTTGCACTCGCTAATAAAGGCTGAATATACGCAGATGGACCCAAAGCTTGTATTGAATGTCATTTACACATTCATACATCCAGTATGGCGGTCTAACCCTTAGCCTTGGAAGCTAATCACATATTCTAATTACTGGTAACCATGGTTTCCTCTCCAAAATAATGACCTGGTCTAGAGGAAGGGAAACGACCTTTCCCTCTTTTGAAAACAGTCTTTATTTTTAGGCACCCCCTGTGCAGCTGGGATTAGCTGCAAGTGCAAAATGAAGAAATCGGTATTTACACATCTTCTGCGGAGTTCCTGTTTGCCCTTTTTTAGCTAATTGGGATGGAGGGAGCACCACTGATGACTTCCTTTTCTCCTTCCATTTGTTAGGGAAGGTAATTTCCCACCGTTTTGTCGATGCCTTCTGGGGGTACCCGAGAATCCTGTTGTTTGCTGATTCACAGAGTCCGGAAAAATTGCTTTGTAGCTCACAGCAGTTCACGCTTCCGTTTCCTCTTGGCATAAACAGACGGCCAACACAACCTTTGAGTCAGAATGAAATGCCACAATGTGTAAAGTGATGTCATTCCACCGTACACCTGTTTGAACCTGTTTGTTTTTTAAGTAAAGCAAGCAGAATAGTGCTTCCTCCTATTCTTCAGGTATTCCACCAAGCTTCCAATGTTTAATTCTGCAGCTTGGTTTCTAGCAAAGGGATAGAATGGGAACGAGTTTAAGGAGTAGGGGTGGGGGAGAAATTCACATTTAAAGCCAAACTCAGCGCTAGAGCTAACCATGAATGTCTCCCTTGTTGCGTGGTGAGTTCCTGCCTCCCCCCAAGGAAATAATGACACATGACAACATTATATTAGGTTAATGGGCTAAAATTGCCCACAACTTTATTGGTTACAGGTAAGAGCGGTATTGGCTTAGGCATTGGTCCTATCAGACTATCCGGCTTCAGCCTGTTTGCATGAAGACCGGGAAGGGTTAACACCAACAGGGGGAGCCCTGCTGATGCACATCAACTAGGTGCTCCCCCGGGGTCACCGCTCGGGGGCGTGCTTTAGGCCCTGACTTCCGTAGGCTTCAGATGAGGCAACGCCCCCCGGAATCCTTTACTGGACTACCCTTCAGTAAATGGGGGAGGTGATGGCGCTCCCCCCCCAACACATCTACATAACAATACCCCTACCAATGCCTAACCACCAAAACCAGGGAAGTTGTGACGATTTGCTACGAGGTAGGCGAAAAACCAAATGGCCGGTGCCAATTTGCCAAGTTGAAAAAATTCCTACCAGGCCCCTTGACAACGACCAACCGAGGTCCATAGCAAGGTCGAAAGAGAACCTTAAGGGCGGGCGGGTGGGAAACGTGAGCAGCTGTGCAGGCAAAAGAGGGAGATCCCGTGGCCGTGCTTGCCTTAAGTGAGGCAAGCCACACACTCCGATCCAGCCAATTGGCTGGCTGAGGTGATGACGCGTCGCCCGAGGATTCCCCCGATCACGCGGGGCTGAAGCCAGCATCTGCGCGTGTGTTAGGGGGGGTGAAGTCCACAACCCCACCTCCTCCTGATGTCAGAAGTGCCTTTCTCTTATACAGTCGTACCTTGGCTGTCAAATGTCCTGGAACTCAGACGTTTTGGCTCCCGAACGCTGCAAAACCAGAAGTGATTGTTCCAGTTTGCGAATGTTCTTTTCCCCCCATTTTTTTATTGATTTTCCAAATTTATAAACAAACAAACATAAAGCCTAACTATAGTTTTTCCACTATTGTGAACATTCTTAGGTGACTTCCTTGAATCCCCCTGGCTGAGTTTCAATGTATATCAATGTAACAGTTTTCCACAACTAATTTCTCATAAAATTTACTTAGTCAATTAACATCTTTCATTCTTTTCATATTAACTTTAGACATATTATTCTAGAACATCACATATTTAAATCCTAAGCCAATCTGGTATTTGCAAGTATTTCTGTTTAAGTTATCTTAGCATATTTAGCTAAATAGTCTTTAAATTTCATCCATTCATCCTGGTACTCCTCCTCCTTCTGGTCGCGGACTCTTCCGGTCAGGTTGGCTAGGTCCCAAAAGTCCATCATCTTCATCTGCCATTCCTGTTGGCACTTCTTGTGTTTTCCAATTTTTGGCCAACAAAATCCTAGCAGCAGTTGTGGCATGCAAAAACAATCTAACATCTTTCTTAGGCAATTCCAAACCCATTATTCCAAGAAGAAAGGCCTCTGGTTTCTTAATAAATGTTTATTTCAACATTTTCTTCAGTTTGCGAATGTTCTTTTGGAACCCGAATGTCTGACGGGGCTTCTGAGGCTCCTGATTGGCTGCAGGAGCTTCCTGAAGCCAACCAGAAGCCACAATTTGCTTTTTGAATGTTTTGGAAGTCAAACAGACTTCTGGAACAGATTCCGTTCGACTTTCAAGGTATGACTGTAATGGCAATGGCACCCACCTGAGAGGTGCTGGAATTCAGTTCTGGCAAGTTCCAGCTGCAGAAAAGCTCTGAGCAAATTTATCAAATCTGTGCTTTCTGAAGCAATATGCGAACCAAAAGACAGCCAGTCATCCTTTGAAATTCACACAGGAATGTGTAAAGGTAAAGGTAAAGGGACCCCTGACCATTAGGTCCAGTCGTGGCCGACTCTGGGGTTGCGGCGCTCATCTCACTTTATTGGCCGAGGGAGCCGGCGTACAGCTTCCGGGTCATGTGGCCAGCATGACTAAGCCGCTTCTGGCGAACCAGAGCAGCGCACAGAAGTGCCGTTTACCTTCGCGCCAGAGTGGTACCTATTTATCTACTTGCACTTTGACTTGCTTTCGAACTGCTAGGTTGGCCAACCTTGTGATCAGCAAGCCCTAGGCTTTGTGGTTTAACCCACAGCGCCACCCGTGTCCCACAGGAATGTGTACAAAAATGATTATATTAGGGTGAAGTGCCCACATCAATGCATACACATTATTGAAAATAACACCAAATATTCACTCTATTAGAGAAGATTTGCTTTGCCGAAATGTGTGCATAGACAAAATTGCATACAAATTCACACTGACAGGTTGATCAATTTTAATGAGGAGTTTTGTTCTGTTTTATTTTGCAAACCTATGTAGACTTGTGGAGAACGGAAGTTAACCCTGGAAAAATGTAAAAAGCATTAGAAAAGACTGGTTCGGACATCCCTATTAAGGAGCGTTAGTGATGTATGGACGTGAGAGCTGGACCATAAAGAAGGCTGATCGCCGAAGAATTGATGCTTTTGAATTATGGTGCTGGAGGAGACTCTTGAGAGTCCCATGGACTGCAAGAAGATCAAACCTATCCATTCTGAAGGAAATGAGCCCTGAGTGCTCACTGGAAGGACAGATCCTGAAGCTGAGGCTCCAATACTTTGGCCACCTCATGAGAAGAGAAGACTCTCTGGAAAAGACCCTGATGTTGGGAAAGATGGAGGGCACAAGGAGAAGGGGACAGCAGAGGATGAGATGGTTGGACAGTGTTCTTGAAGCTACCAGCATGAGTTTTACCAAACTGCGGGAGGCAGTGGAAGACAGGAGTGCTTGGCGTGCTCCGGTCCATGGGGTCATGAAGAGTCGGACACAACTAAATGACTAAACAACAACAACATTAAGGAGCATATGGAATTTTGCTCCCCACACCAATACCTCAACGCCCCAAAATAAACTTGAAGAGCCAGAAGGGTTTGTGAAATGTCCACCTGCATTCTTGGTAGAGTCCTCACTCTGGTAAAATTTGAGTATTAGACCATTGGATTCTCTGCCGCAGGGAAAGCTGAGAGCGTTGCATGTTTGAAACTCTGGAAGTACAACTTTTAAAGCCTGCCTAGTTCCTCTGTTGCAAGCTGATTTACATTAACCACATCTAGGAATATAAAATAAAGAGCAAGCACTAAGTTATTTCGAGGTACAGATTTATGGATATTTTTATGCACAGAGTAAAAAGGGACAACAAGCAATCTTTTAAAGCAATTATACATTGTTATTCTTGCTGCAAACTATTGAATAATCCATAAACCAAACCTCTATCTTAACAAAAGGCATCTTTGTCATAAACGTTTTGAGTTTGCCTGGGCCACTTATGCATATACATTAGCTCGGGAAGAGAAACCTCAGCATTTTCTAGGTGGCTTTCATTAATGATAAAGGATTTAATTAACAAGTGAAAGCTTTGGTTAAATACTACAGCCTGCGATTGCCAACGCTCGTTCGACCTAGGCATGACCCAAAATTGTGTTGGACAAGCTGTCTCAAATAAATGTCAATACGTCCTTCCCTTCCACTTTCCACCGATCTCTTATGCTGTGGAAAATGCTATTGGACCCACACTGTCATGGAGGAGAAATATCGCTGAAATACTCCATAAGGCACTCATTAAAGATGGCTTCCTTTGCACCCGGTAACATGTAGATTAGAGCTTTTCGGAGGCACACATTACTTTCTCATGCATGCAATTTTGGGTTGGGGAAACTGGCTAAAATGTTTTAAAATGTTTTAAACGGTTCTAATTTTGGTTCCTCTGTTTTGTTTTTGTTGGGTTGATGTTGGTTAAATGTTTAGTTGGGGTTGGCGGTTATTTTAATTTGGATATAACTGTAAACTGTTTATTGTTGTTGTTGTTGGTTTCTATTGATTTATTGGTTGGTTTGTTGCTAGTATAGGATATTTTGTTTTTTCATGTTTGATGCTTTGTTGTGTTTTTATATATGTTGGAAACTGCCCAGAGTGGCTGGGGAAACCCAGCAAGATGGGCGGGATATAAATTTCAAAATAATAATAATAATAATAATAATAATAATAATAATAATAATAATTTTGTTTGAATTTCCATTGTCTGAATTTACACTGAATTTCTCTTTGTGGTATGCCCGGTATTCAGGACATTGGTATTTAAAATGTGGGCATTTGTGGGCATGTCCTCATTGTGTATTGTAGGGGCACTAAGTAGGATCAACTGCAAGCGCTTTGTGACTTTGTTCAAGTTTCGAAGGACTTTAATCATCCTGACCAGCATCTTGAATGGGGCACTTAGCAGTCCTTGTGATTGCTTGAAAACGTGTTTAGATGCTTCTACGTTTTCACACCTGCCAATAAATATGTTGCAGTGTGAGCTGAAACTTCCAGACTGATTTCAGTGTCAGAGAGCATCTTCAGCATGGATGATGATGGTGATCTTCCAGGAAAGGACACAGCCAGTACATGAGATCATAGAATTGTACAGTTTGGAAGGGACCACAAGGGTCATCTAGTCCAATCCCTTACAATGCAGGAATCTTTTGCCCAACGTGGGGCTCAAACTCACAACCCTGAGATTAAGATTCTCATGCTCTACAGACTGAGCGATCTCAGCATTTGTATAATGTAATTTGTAATATATTGCACTTAAACGTGACCTTTTTGTATACTTGTGAAATACATGTCATTATGACTATACATGTTGAATTTGTGTCTGAAGATAGATGAGCTCTCAAAAGCGCCTCTTGGGTTAACTTGGAAATTACATGAGGTCTGTGGGGAAGGGGGGAAGATTGAAGAACTCAGATTGGTTTTCTGAGTCAATCTGAAGTTTTGAACCTCTCATGCACCTTTTTTCCCCTGCTCCCTGCCTCCAAATAAGAGTGATTTTTATTTAAGCTCTGTTCCATAAAGACGTCTCATGCCCAGTGGCCTAGAAATCGATGCATCAAATTCCAAAGAAACCGGTTATCTCCAAGTGAAAACCAACCCGGGCTGCACATCTCCCGAGTCCTACATAAATGCTCCTCAGCTTCATAACCTACGCTGCAACTTTCAAGAAGCAGAAGGGTTTTGCAGGTGAATGCGACGCTGCAGAGTTTAGAAAAAAATATGGAGTCCAGATGGTGGAAAGTCTGCAGAGAGCATATGTTTCCCATCAACACTTCGCTGAGTGCTTGTACAGGTCTCCAGTTGATTATGTCATCATATCATTCTGGCATGTGATCTGAAGGGGGCCAGTGAGCCACCACTTAGGAACGCTCCATATGCCACTCCAGCCCCTGTAAGGAAGAGCAAGATTCGAGCACAGCACACTTAAAACTTTTGCCCTAGATCCTTGCTGAATGTGCAACTCGCCACAGTTGATTCTGAAGTATGGAATAATAATAATAATAATTTATTATTTATACCCCGCCCATCTGGCTGGGTTTCCCCAGCCACTCTGGGTGGCTTCCAACTGAATATTAAAAACAGTACAGCTTCAAACATTAAAAACTTCCCTAAAGAGGGCTGCCTTCAGATGACTTTTAAAAGTAAAATAGTTGTTTATTGCTTTGACATCTGCTGGGAGGGCGTTCCACTACCGCCACTACCGAGAAGGCCCTCTGCCTGGTTCCCTGTAACCTTACTTCTCGCAATGAGGGAACCGCCAGAAGGCCCTCGGTGCTGGATCTCAGTGTCCGGGCTGAACGATGAGGATGGAGACGCTCCTTCAGGTATACTGGACCGAGGCCATTTAGGGCTTTAAAGGTCAGCACCAACACTTTGAATTGTGCTCGGAAATGTACTGGGAACCAATGCAGATCTTTCAGAACCGGTGTTATGTGGTCCCGGTGGCCACCCCCAGTCACCAGTCTAGCTGCCACATTCTTGATTAATTGCAGTTTCCGGGTCACCTTCAAAGGTAGCCCCACGTAGAGCGCGTTGCAGTAGTCCAAGCAGGAGATAACCAGAGCATGCACCACTCTGGCAAGACAGTCTGCAGGCAGGTAGGGTCTCAGCCTGCGTACCAGATGGAGCTGGTAGACAGCTGCCCTGGACACTGCATTTCCTGCATTAATGTTTTGGAAGTAATCACACACCCCAGATCACAACAGTTCATGGTAGGCGAAACAAGGCATCTCAGGAGGCCCCCATCTCAATCCTACTTAGCATCTGATAGCAACTGGCCAATTCTGCACTGTCTGAAGGGTGGATGGACACATTGCTATCTGGCAATATAGATTTCCTTCCCCACATTTGTAATGCCTGCCTACCAGATCACCCCTGTCCATACATGCTTGTTGACACTCAAAGAACTCTGAAAGGTTGGTGAGACAAGATGTCCTTCCTTTTGCAAAAGCCATGCCTTGTTCAGCAGGTCTTGTTCTTCTACGTGCTTAATAATTTGACTTTTAATCATGCTTTCCTCTAATTTGCCTCCATCCTATCAGCCTGACTCCTGATCCACTTTATATATGTATATATAAATCAGCACTACACTGGCTACTTTCAAACTGCTTTGGTATGGCAGCTGGTTTGGGGACAAATAAAGAATTGTTCATTGATGAGGAGGGTTGACTGAGACTAAATCTGGCTGATGTCTTTCTATAGACCTGGGCAAAAGCTAGTTTTCATGAAAATTATCAGTTAAAACAACATTTGCTCTTTCCCCAAGAGCCTTTCGTACATGGCCTCTTCATATCCAAATTGCAGCTGTGAGAGCCAGTCTAGGTGAATAAAGTCCTTAAATTATATATTTGCACATTATTATCAGGTAGCTCCCAGTGGTTTACAATGGTAGCTCTGAATATTCGAAATAGATGGAAACTGCCTTATTTATTCACCTAAAATATGTATACATCTAGTCCCCTGAGCATACAGATACCAAGTTTTCCAGAAGGCAATATCCTCACCTCAAAAAAGGCATAGTCTGAGCAAGACAGAAAGCTTACAATCTTCGCTTCACTTTCTTTAGCCCCAAACAAGTCTCACTGCAGACTTTTCTGTGCCTTCTTTGAGTCTGAGGTGAAAATTTCACACGATTCCATTAAGTTAATTGGCAGGGTGCTTTCTAGCCTATAAAAACGCAGTGTTCACGTCTCCTCACATCTTCGAATCAATTACTGTTCTACAAAATTAATTTGGTTAAAAGTATGCAATAGAAATTTGCCCAGCATATGTCGCCTCAGGAAAAATAATTTTCATGTGATGATATACAGTGTACCCTGCAAGGGAGTGAACCACATTTGCTTTAGTGTGGAATGGTGCCTGACAGGCATTTTAAGCAAACAAGAAAGTGAGATATATATGCACACACACTAACACATACAGGGTTCGGTGGTAGATGTAGATGAGGTTTCTAAGCATCATCATAGTCATAATAATTTTATTATTTGTACTCCACCCATCTGACTGGGTTTCCCAGCCACTCTGGGCAGCTTCCAGCAAACATAAGAACACAATAAAACATCAAACATAAAAAACCCTCTCCTATACAGGACTGCCTTTAGATGTCTTCTAAAAGTTTCATAGTTATTTATCTACTTGACATCTGGTGGGAGGCTGTTCCACAGGGAGGGTGCAACTACCGAGAAGGCCTTCTGCCTGATTCCCTGTAACTTCACTTCTCACAGTGAGGGAACCGCCAGAATGGCTTTGAATAGAAGGCCTGTCAGGGCTGAATAATGGAGATGAAGAAGCTCCTTCAGGTATACAGGCCCAAGACCATTTAGGGCTTTAAAGGTCAGCACCAACACTTTAAATTGTGCTTGGAAACATACTGGGAGCCAGTGAAGATCCTTTAGGACTAGTATAATATGGTCCTGGAGGCTGCTCCCAATCACTAGTCTAGCTGCTATATTCTGGATTAGTTGTAGTTTCCAAGTCACCTTCAAAGGTAGCCCCACGTAGAGCGCATTGCAGTAGTCCAAGCAGGAGATAACTAGAGCATGTACCACTCTGGTGAGACAGTCCGCGGGCAGGTAGGGTCTCAGCCACTGTACCATATGGAGCTGGTAGACAGCTGTCCTTGACACAGAATTAACCTGCACTTCCATGGACAGCTGTGAGTCCAAAATGACCCCCAGGCTGTGTACCTGGTCCTTTAGGGCCACAGTTACTCCACAAAGTTACTCCATTTAGTTACCCACACCAGCCTGCCCCCTGTCCCCCAGAAACAGCACTTCTGTCTTGTCAGTGCTCAACCTCAATCCATTTACTGCCTTGCATCCTCCAACTGGGCACCAGACACTCACACAGGACTCTCCAGACTCTCAGATGGACAGCTATATATTTATAAAGAATTCCATGCAATTAGCAAGCCTGATTGTGCAGAATTTATGGTCACATGGAAAGCTTTTGTAGCCTCATGCTCACTTTCCACTGTATTTGCAAAGATCAGGGGAAGGAATCGATGCAGACCTCTTCCTCTCCCCATATTCACTCTCTGCCCGGAGCAAAAGCTACGCTTGCTATGCCGCTGCTTGTTTCTGATCTACTTGGATTGATGGCTCACTGTCCTCCTTGCTGTCTTCCCAAGACTGGGATGCAATTGCTTGTGAAAGGCCTGATTAGTCATCACTGCCATGTATTTAGAACAGGCCTGCAAGGAATGTGACTCATCAGGCGCAACACAGCCCACCAGCCATGTATCGTGGGCTGTCAGGTACTTGACAACTCTCATCCATTGGTGTTCATGCAGTCCCGGGCAATCTGCAAAGTCAGGCAGTTAATTGGCTCCCTGATAGGCCATCATCAGAGCTGGGGGATGATGTTCTTCCATTTGGACCATAGGTTGTGGACTTGGTCTAGGATGCAGAAATGTTGGGGTGGGGAGTTTGGAAATGTAAGATTCAGAGTAGAAAATAACTACAGACATATGGAACATGAAATTTATTACAGTCAGAAACCAGCTTGAGAAACGCAAATGGAACTACAATCCCAATAGCAAAACAAACATTTAAAACAATATACAACAATGGATTTTAAGTTTGAAAGTGGGACATACTACAAACATATATTCCATTATTGTTGAGTTTTTGGGTTTGTTTAGGGGGATGTTTCTTGTTTTGCAGAAAACCTGGAGTTACAAGTGTAGAGAATAAATTCTTCACATCCCAATAGGCTGGATGTGATCCAGGCAGCCTACGTAATTGCATAAGTCATAAAAAGAAAGTATTGTTTAAATTGCCTTTTGCTGCTGTATATAAAGCCACCAATTAGAAACAATAAGGAAGTTATCTGTGCATTTCCAAATTGTTTGGATTCTTTACTACCAAAGCCTCTCTTTTTTCTACTCAGGGATCTATACTCAAGGACTCTGTACGGAGAGGGTGCTGACTGCTGAATGAGCATATTTTGAAAGGTCAAGAAACAAAGAAATCTCAGCTCATGCACAAGGCCTAAATAAACAAATTGTCCTTCCATGCGACAGCTTGAAATACATGCATACATCTTCTAGGTAATTCTTTTAGGGATCCAGTGGAACACAGTCACTCACAGACTGAGCTGTGGAACAAGACTCTCTGCCACAAATCCATTATGATGGTGGCCTTAGGCATGCTACTGTTTCTCAGCCTCAGTCCCCCCCCCCAGGGGCATAGCAGGGGGCAGTGGTGCCATGACCCCGGGCGCCCAATTTTTGAGGGGGTGTAAACCAGATGCCCCCCAGGTGACCACAGTGCAGCCCAGTGGGGATGGGGTTGCTCTGGCAGCATCGGTGGTGAGGGCTGGGTTGGTGCTCCCTGCCTGGCATGCACCCCTGTGCCTGACACACACACATGCCCCGGGCACCAGCAACTGATGCTACACCACTGTTTCTCACCTCTGCAACTTGGGGGATATTTTCTGACTTACATTATATGGTTGATATAGGGACAATGCATGAGAAGTGTTTTGAACACTTGAAAGCCCTAAGCAAATGGTGATGGCGACAATCTGAGCTGCCCTCAACAGTGCTAGTGCAGGTGTTCAAAACAGGTTCATTAAAATTAAGTTTTGCTAACTTTTGAAATTCGATGGTAGTGGGATTGTGGAGTTCTGGGACACCCACTGATGTGTGCCTGTGGTACACAGGATGAAATGCTGGGCCCTGGATTCAAATCTCGCCATTATCCATGAAGTTCATTGAGCCATTCACTATCTCTTAGCATAGCCCACTGGGCAGGGTTACTGTGAATATAAAACGGTAGTTCTGAGCTCCTTCCTTGGAAGAAAATAAACCAGGCCTCTGTGATCCCACTTTCAGCTCTGTTGTTTGAAAATCCAACTCCTGACAAAGCTACCAGTTGCTTTAATTACTCATGGTGTGGTATGTTTGTGAATATGTGAGGAAATGTTATTTGAAGCCCCTTGTGATTCACTACCTTGTGGCTCCTTTGAGAGGCGATCTCAGTGAATATTGGAACATCAACAAGCCTAGTGATTATGCAACAATCTCAACTTCTGGTAGCTTCACCAGGCAGCAACTGAGTGATAACCCTCATGAAACTGGACTTCAGGGGCTGCAAAGAGTCCATGCCTTCCTTCTCTTCCAGTGTACCACCAAAGAGACAAAGGTGTCTTCTTTCTCCGATCCAGATTCCAAGAAACCTGAAATGCAAAGGGAAATTGCATCTTTCCTGAATCTATTCATATTTTCTCATAGTTTGCAACTGGGTCCTGTGGCTTTTACCACTATACCAAACTATTTCGTTTTGGTTTCAAATTCAATTACTGTTTTCCGCACATGGGAGCCATTTAAAACAATAACTCGAATAAAAGTATTCGCCAACAATTGTGTTTTTCAGATGTGTAATCTTTCATTGATTTTTCTTCCTATTATGTCTTTTAAGAAATGTGATGTTTCCCAACCCCAGTTTACAAACTCCCCCCCCCCTCTTGTATGACATTCTTGGCATACTTTGGAGCAAATTTGCAGCATGTTGCCATAGTAATTCTTCTATCTCAGTTACAAAAGGGAAACATCTTGCAATTAAGATGTACTACGGAATAAATTCATTCTAAAGCTGATAAAATTGCAAAAGGTTGTGTACAGCAACGGAAGCATGCTGGAGGACAAAGACTGCTCAAAGAGGGATTCAAGGTGTTTGCACACACAAAATGTAGTATAGACAGCGACAACTGGGAAACACTGACCTGCGAGTGCTCCAGTTGGAGAACAGCCTTTACCAAAGGTGTCATGGACTTTGAAGACACACAACTCAGGATGAAAGGGAGAAACACGCTAAGAGAAAGGCACGCTTGGCAAACCCTCACCATGATCAACTCCCGCCCAGAAACCTATGTCCCCACTGTGGAAAGACGTGTGGATCCAGAATTGGCCTCCACAGTCACTTACGGACTAACTGTTAAAACTGTGTTCATGGAAGACAATTGTACTCGACTACGAGTGATCGCCAAAGAAGAAAACACACGCACGCGCGCGCACACACACACACACACACACACAATGGGACCACTGGAAATCCTTGATGTTATTCTCATAGGCTTACATTACCAGTCCTAATTATTACTCAATAATTCCAGTTGTGAAGTTTAAAGTGTAACTTATATAACACAATAGTAATGTGGCCTGTTAGGAAGATTGAAAAAGAGTTAATTGAAACTAATGGGAATTTATGTAGACACGGATTACTCCTATACAGTGGTACCTCAGGTTACAGACTCTTCAGGTTACAGGCGCTTCAGGTTACAGACTCCGCTAACCCAGAAATAGTACCTTGGGTTAAGAACTTTGCTTCAGGATGAGAACAGAAATCACGCGGCAGCAGCAGGAGGCCCCATTAGCTATTTTTCCGGGTTTCTACGCTTGCACATGCAAAGAAGCAGCACCTCTGGATACAGATTTTTTGGGTGCACATGGAGCCCCGGAATGAATTAAATTTGTATCCAGAGGGTCCACTGTAATGAGTTAAATAAAATGTTTTAAAACATTTTTGTTAAAAAACTGGAAGCCTTCTCTGGGCAAAGAGATACCAAAAAAAAGATAAAAGACTGTCCATGTAAGCAACAACAGTGGCAATAATTCTTTTAGCCCCAAAATCGAAACAACAAGAAGTCCCAACAAAAGAAGAGTGGCAGATGAAAATGATGGACATTTTGGAACTGGAAAAGCTGACAGGGAAAATCTGAAACAAGCATGATCAAGTATTCCAAAAAGACTGGAATAAATTTATACAATATTTGTAAGACCATTGTAAGCAATTAACAACACTAGTAGGGTTATCTGAAGACTTGTGAAGAGAATTTTTTTACCTTTCTACATTTATTTAAACTTTGAGGTATTTTGTAATGAGTTATATTAGAATTGGAAAATATATAAAATGCTGTGAAATAAAGGTTACTTTTGAAAGCCAAGAGGTGGGAGGGAAGGAAGTTGACAGGCTCTAAAGAGACAAAGAAGTAAAGAGAATAATAATGATGTGATTATATATGTTTAAATGGAAAATTAACAAAAATTATATTTTTTTAAAAAAGTATCTTCATAAATTAGCATGCGGAATAAAATTTGGAAAGTTAACTAAAATTAATTGGGGAAAAAGAAAAGGAATTAGCTTACAGAATGACCTGATATACATCTATTCGGCTAATATGCAGATTGGAACTTAGCTATCATGTTGCAACACAGCAGTTTAAATGTATGAAAAGGCAAAACCAAATGCCATTTTGACAGAAAGAAAACATTCAAATACAGATTGCAGATTAATACAGAAATGCAATGGAATTCTAGGATTTTCAAAAGTGACCCAGTGTAGACCAATTAGCCCAACCCTTCTAAAGGGTTGATTTCCTGAAATATGGAGGAAATGTTATGTCGCCATGTGTCATTACGTAACATTATGGTTTTTTGTTTGCTTTTTTACCAGTAGCCATAACCCTGTGTGATCTTTCATGGACAGCATTGCCAAATGCGAAGATGTATTTTTTAAAAAGCTGTCCAAAAAAAGTGGTGCAAAATTGGTAAAATGAGGTGGGGGGCAGGAGATGCATCTCTGAAAGCCAAGATATGAAAGTGAAAATGACTATCACAAGATTTGGGTAATTCAACATATCTCTTCCTAAGCACTCAGTGCTTGTCAAATATTATCTTGGGGGGAGAGATATATTTGGGCGCATCATCCTTTCTAGAGCACGGTTCTTGGTGCAGTGTAAAACATGATTTTATTTGCATTTCTGCTCTTGTTTTATATGTTTCTTGCTGTACACCCCCAGTAGTTAAACCCATTTGTTAGATATGAACACATAACACTTCCCTGGCTAGCAAGCCATAAACCAATGGAATCTCTAAACACATTAATCAATGAATGATGTGCGTGGGAGGCGTTTGCTGAGCGAGTGAAGAAAGCATGTGAATAATGTGACTGAAATAGAAGAGTTTATTTTGAATCGTTTTGCAAATATTGAAGTTTATGTTTACGGAAACCGTTAACTAACATGGCACTCTGTAACAATAATTATAGTGAAAGTAATAACGGTTGTCACTGCCATGTTAAATAGGGAGAAAGGGGTTGCTTATCATAACAAGTGCATATACAGTCGCTGGAAGGACATAACCTAACAAATCACTGCAGAAATTGCTATTTCATCAATTTCTAATCAATATTGTCAGAAAGAAATGGAAGTAAGTTGGAAATCACGTAGGTTGCAATCCTTAACACACTTGCTAGGGAGTAAATCATATGGAATATTGTGGGTGGGACTTATTTCTGGGGTAAATATGCAGAGATTGAACTGTTAAACAGACACGGCCATGATATAGCATTAAAAATATTGTTTGCCCTCTTTCCAGATGGAAAGAAGATAAGGTCCCGACCAGAGAAGAATCGCAGATTAAATTGATGGATTATGCCAAAATGGCAAAAATGACCGGAAGAAATAAGAGAGACCAAAAGTTTAATAAGGAATGGGGAAAATTTATAATTTATTTTAAAAACCATTGTAAACAGTTAAAATTGTTAGTAGGATTGGAATAACACTTGTAGTTTAATGGTGAATGGTGAATTTTGGATATAATGGAGATGAAAAATGTTTGGATTATTCTAAAAGATGCAGAAGGAATTGATTAATAATAGGACCCCCTACAAAGGGGAGGAGGGAAGTCCAGGAGATTTGAAAAGCCATATGTATGTGTGTGTGTAAAGGTAAAGGGTAAAGGGACCCCTGACCGTTAGGTTGAGTCGCAGACGACTCTGGGGCTGCGGCGCTCATCTTGCGCTATTGGCCGAGGGAGCTGGCGTACAGCTTCCGGGTCATGTGGCCAGCATGACTAAGCTGCTTCTGGCAAACCAGAGCAGTGCACAGAAACACCGGTTACCTTCCCACCTATTTATCTACTTGCACTTTGACGTGCTTTTGAACTGCTGGGTGGGCAGGAGGAGGGACCAAGCGACAGGAGCTCACCCCGTCGTGGGGATTCGAACTGCCAACCTTCTGATCGGCAAGCCCTAGGCTCTGTGGTTTAGACCACAGCGCCACCCGCGTCTCATCCATATATATATATATAGCCTTAAAGGCAAGGGGTTTCATATTTTTCCAGCCCAGCCCAAATATGTTATGGGACCAACACCATAAACATGGGCTTGCAAGGAAGACTCTAGTGGGACTGGTGGTCTTCTGAACTAACAAACCACTGGTCCATATCCCAGGTGTGGGAGAGTTTGTGTGTCTGGTCAGAATCTGGGCCCAGACGGATTGCGAACAAAATGGTCTGAAGTGACCATTCTGAAGGGACTCCTCCATAGGCATGGTGAAACATGAATAGTCCCACAATACACTGGACCCACAATGCAATGTGGGTCCTTCTTCCGAACTCGGGGGTGATTTATGGCAACAGCGGGTGAAAACTTCATCTCTCCCCCCTGGAGAGACGAAGGAGACTGATTTACTCCCCATAATCAGCCTCTAATTACCTCGTGCAAGCTGGATAGATGTTAATATCCGCCATCTTCCAAGGCGCCCCTAGCGGCCGCCCCACAGCCTTCCTTCTCCATTGCCTTTCTACATTACTTCTATAGCAGCTGCTGTGGTGTGGACATACTGCTGACCATGGTTCCTCACTCACACCCTTTTCTGGAACTCTGAAAGTGTGTTCCAGTAGATTAACATGGTTTCAGGGACTGGGCAGAGGAGGAATGGTGGAGACCTGACCCTTCCAGGGAGGAGGAAGAGGAAAACAGTATTGATTTACAACAGGGGTTTGAGGGAAGTAGAAGCTCAGAGGCAGATGAGGGGGAAAGCTGGGAAATCATGGGAGAGCCAGAAGAATCCCCAGCTGACACGTTGTCATTAGAAAGCATTCCAGACCTCCATCTCCCAGAACCCAGCGAACCTTAAAAGTAGGAGAGCAATGAGCTCAAAGACAGAGGGCACCTGTAGAGGAGATGAGAATGATGAATGAGGAAGTGGGAGAGATGGGGGGGTGAAGATTCACTTGGGACAATGTCATTATCCAAGAGGCTGGGTTCTATAGCCTCTCTCTGTAAACATTGAAATAAGTAAGGGTGGTCAGAATCTTTTCCTAGTCTTTATACTTTCCTAGGCAACCTGCTGGGAGCCAGAGACAGCATCCTGACACATGGGGACCATGCCTGGTAGGGTCTTCACCCCCACACACTCCCTTACATATCCTCCTGGGGGTGATGGAGGGTGGCAGGAATGATTAACCCAATAGGGTATGCATCTAACCATGTCATATGTTGTAGGCATGGTGGAGTGGCTTTGGAGGGGCGATTTAAGTGACTGTATTAACCAGGCGTATTTCTCCAGTCTCCCACTAGATAATTAGAAGGGGGCAAGTGGATGGAAGACTCAGCAGGATAACTGGCTTCCGGGACTAATATGAACCAGAATACCAGAGTTAAGGCAGATCAGGTGACACCTAGCAGATTCTGGATTTGCGTGGGGGTGATTCTAATGCGGAAGTATCAGATGACGGAACCTGCCTGGATAGTAAAGTTCACAGTGCAACACCATTAAGTTCCCCAACAGATAACCAGGCAAAAAATAAGAGGGCTAGCAACCACACTTTGGATTTGTTAAAGGTTAAACTCTGCTACTGTAGATGGAATGTGGTGGGGTTATGCATATGAATTTATACCTGACATTTAGGAGACCCCTTCTTTCTGTGATTGGTTTGGACCTTTAGATTGATGAGATAGATACCTTTAAAACTAGTGAGACTATTTGTTGTTGTTGTTGTTGTTTAGTCATTTACTCGTGTCCGACCCCATGGACAAGAGCACGCCAGGCACTCCTGTCTTCCACTGCCTCCCGCAGTTTGATCAAACTCATGCTGGTAGCTTCGAGAACACTGTCCAACCATCTCATCCTCTGTCGTCCCCTTCTCCTTGTGCCATCAATCTTTCCCAAAATCAGGGTCTTTTCCAGGGAGTCTTCTCTTCTCATGAGGTGGCCAAAGTATTGGAGCCTCAGCTTCACAATCTGTCCTTCCAGTGAGCACTCAGGGCTGATTTCCTTAAGAATGGATACATTTGATCTTCTTGCAGTCCATGGGACTCTCAAGAGTTTCCTCCAGCACCATAATTCAGAAGCATCAATTCTTCGGCAATCAGCCTTCTTTATGGTCCAGCTCTCACTTGGAGAGCCAGTGTGGTGTAGTGGTTAAGAGCGGTAGTCACGTAATCTGGGAAACCGGGTTCGAGTCTCCGCTCCTCCACATGCAGCTGCTGGGTGACCTTGGGCCAGTCACACTTCTGTGAAGTCTCTCAGCCCCACTCACCTCACAGAGTGTTTGTTGTGGGGGAGGAAGGGAAAGGAGAATGTTAGCCGCTTTGAGACTCCTGAAGGGGAGTGAAAGGCGGGATATCAAATCCAAACTCTTCTTCTTCTTCTTCTTCACTTCCATACATCACTACTGGGAAAACCATAGCTTTAACTATACGGACCTTTGCTGGCAAGGTAATGTCTCTGCTTTTTAAGATGCTGTCTAGGTTTGTCATTTTCTCAGTGAGACTATAGCAATGTACATATCTGAGGAGTCTGAGCATTTTCCATATTGATAGCCATGAAATAAAACAGTAACATTTTCTTCTACCTTCTGTCATGGATTGTGAAGAGAGTTATCAGCCTGGTTTGACGACTTCTTTTTCAGCCTTGCCCTGTCTGAAGAATACAGTGTGTTTAGTGGCTGCAGGGCAACTCCAAAGTTTTATTCACTTGGATCTGGTAAGGGTAAAGATTGAGCCTGCAATGGTAGAAGAGGAACCAGTATGATATTCTTATTTAAAACCAATGCTTCACTTTAGCAATGTGGGAACTGTGTTTACATGTCAGAACAATGACATGGGCCATTCTCGTCAGTCTGGGTGGAAGAGAATTGGTAGCAGTGGTCCATTATGTAGCAAATACATACAAGGTGTGACTGCAAAGTTCGGTGAATGGTCAGAGAAATTGGACAGCGAGAAATATTCAAACACACATGCCTTAAAGGCCTTCAAAGTAGCCCCCCTCTGATACAATGCACCATTGACAACAATCATAAAACTGTTGGAAACTTCTGGAGAAGTCCTCTTTTCGTACTGCTTTCAGTTCCCTCATCACAGCAGCTTGGACGTGTGAAATGTTGGAAAATCAGATTTGGAAAAAGAAAGAAATTCAGTGGGGCCAGATTGGGAGAATATAGAGGGTGAGACAACTCAGTAATGATTTCACATGGAATATGCAATTTTTCCGCCATCATTCAGATGGACAAACACCAATCCTGTATCAATAACTCATGAACTCTGTCGACATTTGCCGCTGTTCTGCCTGTCAACGGTCTGCCAGATGAAGGGTCATCTTCAGTGGTTTGCCGCCCTTCACAGAAATGCTTAAACCACTAACACACAGCTTCATCTCCGTACACAATTGTGAGCATTCCATGGGTTTCCAATGCCGATTTAACCAATTTGAAACAGAATTTCATATTGACTCTCTGCTCCATTTTCAATCACAACGCACTGCACTTTTAACAGCTACTAAACACTACCACATGAACGTAGGCCTGTCAACAAATGCTGAGACACGTGCACATATGTTAGCTGAGATACGGACAGACGCCTCCCACATGTCTCCACAAATCCGGCAGTTACCATTATGGCATACAGGGGTGATTCACCCTACTTTCCCGTCACACCTTGTATTTTGGAGAACTTGGTGTCTCTCCTGTTGCAGCATTTGGACAGCAACTGTCACCAAGCAAAGAATTGTATCTGACCAAGTCATCCTGTTAGTGCACGGACTTCCACCTACACGATTCTACTTCCTATCCTCTCTTCACAAATCCCACACCTCCCCAAATCTGCTCTGTAGATTCCCCCAGAGCAGATTTGGATGGGCACGGTGGGGACATGGGAGAGGAAGTCCAGTTGTGCAAGCAGAAGTCATTGCGCTGAATGGACAATTTTGTTGAATACACCCCAGAATTTCTTTCCATAGCTGAGTGGTGGAGAATATGCTTTGCAAGGAAAAGATCTCAGGCATCTCTACGTAGGTCTGGTATGGACTTCTATCTGAAACACTGGAAGCCCCTGCCAATCTGTGTAGATAAACTGAGAAAACTGGACTAATTGTTAGTATAAGGCAACTGCCTGTGTTTCCAAGGCATGGCCTCACGAAAAGAAATTCTGCAAAAAAATAATGAAAGGGGGGGGGGGAATGACAAGGACACCAATACTAGCAAAGCAAATATTCTAATGAGTCCTCGTAAATGGAGCACATTACTGGTGGCTGAATAACAGCTCGAGTAAATTTGTCCAGTCCCTAAACCACAAACACCCTAATAAGAACCTTGAAGTCTCATGTTAGCAATCAAGTGAGTGTAATTTGAAGCACAGAATAAATACATGTAATTATTATGAAAGTTAAAAACAAGATCCCATTCACAGCCTCCGACTAAGCCTCTGTAACTTTATTTCCTTACTAAGGGATAGCGGCTCTATAAGGCAGTGAAGTGGAATAAAAATGATGATGATTTTTCAATGGGCTCATTGTAGGAATAAAGAAAAAAAGGGGGGGAGAAGAACCAAGCAGGCCTTTATTATCAAAGTCCAGGACGTTTCTGTGCAGGAACTGAAACATGATGGAGAGACACGCTGTCGCCAAGTAAAGTTTATATCTATTTCCTATTCATGGCGTTGTCTCAAAAGCCATACAGAAGGGGAAAGGGGTTAAAACAACTGAGAACCCCCCCCCAAAAAAAAAATTATGTCAGCAATTACCTCAGAGCAAATGTGTCTTTAGGTTTTTTGTTGCTAAAGAGCTGGTTTTTATATGTGTGCCGCAGGAGTTGAAGCTCAGTTGGAACTCTGTCAGATGTTGACCTTATTATTCCTGGCCTAAGTAAAGAAAACTCTCAGCAGCTTTTTTTATAATGCTTTCTATTGCCATCACAATCACAAAAGACCCCCTTTTTCTTTGGAAGGGGGGGGGGAGAAAACTTCATTTCCCGGATGAAATCATTGCATTAAGAAAGAAAAGCGATGGGGATGCCGTGCTTTATTTAAAATGAAAGCAGACAGCAGAGAAGGGACTGGTGAAGGTCTGGCAAGCCGTCAAAACATCGGTCACTGCTAGGCACTGGGTGGGTGAGACTGTCCTCACAGCTGCATGGACCGAGGAAAAAGAATTGGGGGGGACACTAAACAGTGAGTGTTTGTCAACAACTGGAAGCATTTAAACAAAGAAACTATTTTTTTTAATTGCCTCCTTATGTAATGGAGGAGGGGAGGAGTTTGCAGAGCAGGTGGGGTGGCCACTTTCATCCAACCAGAGTGCCATTAGCATATTGAGCGGTCATCCATCCTTCAGAGCATGGATGCAGAGGGTTGGATGAAATGCCAAATGCTTTGAATGAGTTTTTGAAAGATGCAGTTTGTTAGTGCATGTCAAGGACTGGTCTGAGGAGGTATGGTGGAGACCACTCCCCCACTTCCCTTGCACTTCCCAGAGAAGAGGGGAGAAGAGACTATAGATTTACAACCATGGTTTGCAGAAGGTCATAGTTCAGAGGCTGCAGAGGGGAGAAGCTGGGAAACAGATAGCCCCGGGCAGCTCTAACAAAGCCTCCGGCATCATTACTCAAGATGACCCTTCTGAAGACTCCTTCCAGCTTCTCCAGCAGATAGTGAACTTACAACCCATACGTCTCTTTGTGCTGGTCTCGTGGGTTTCTGTGAGGCGTGGTCCAAGTCCAGTCCGGGGTCGAGGGTGAAGTAATGAGGCCGTCCGTCAAAGCTGAAGCTGGATCCAAGGCAGGGAGTCAGGTGAGGTCAGGAGATCCGGCAGGACAGGGTGCAGGCAGGAACTGGTTACCAACAATGTTGCTCCTGCAACTTGGGACTGGGGCTGACTGGCTTTTATCTGCCCCGAGGCATAGGGTGGCCCCAGTCCACAGGTGACTCTCCCGGCCTGGAGGCGAGCACTCCTCCTGCAGGAATTTAGTTCCCTCTGCCTCTCTGCTCTGAGCCTCTGCAGCTCAGGAGAGGCTGGAGGGTTATCGGACCCAGAAGCAACCTCAGCTTCCCCTGACGGGGCTGAGAGTGGAGCACCTGCAGGCAATGGGTCCTCCATCACCTCCGGAGCCAGAGTAGACTCAGCTGGTGCCTGCACCTGAGGATCCAGCACAGGTGAGGACCCTTCAGGTTCAAGCCCCAGCTGGTTCTGGAGGCAGGGAATCCTGTACAGGCTGGGATCCCTCAGATTCAGCCTCCGAGTCTGAATCCCAGGCCATCACACCCTTGCTTTGCTTCCTGTCTAACAACCCTCCCATTTGCCGACTCCTCAGACTTACTGGATTAGCTCCAAATTCTTCCAGGTCTGAGAGGCTGTCTCTGGGTTTCTTCATGCCGGATTGTGCTTCCAGCAAGCTTGGGCTGTGTTCTAGCCTGCTCTCAGCTACTGCCTTATCAACCTCTCCATCAAGGTCAGGAAGAGCCGAAGTCTGCAGCTGCCAGCTCTCCCCTGTCTGACTAACATCAAAGCCTCTCTGTCCCTGGCTGCTTTCTGCAGTTGACTGCAAACCTTCGCTTGGAGCTGGCTCATTCCTGACAGAGTACCAAGGCGTTCAAGAACCAAGGTACAACTGTACATTGCTATATTTTAGCAACCTGCCTCAATAAAGCGGAGGGTGTCCATGGTTATCAGCCTGAAATCCTTGAAGTATGGGATGTAAACAACAGAGAAATGAAAAAAGATAAGAGGGCTTAAAAAACATACGCACACAACATGAAAAAACAGTTTTTCTCTTTCCTCCCGCAACCAAATCTTGTGACACTTGCCCATTCTAATGAGACAATCTGACACCCCTGCTCGCACATAGAAATAATTCCTCCATCATTGTCCATTGTCCTTCTTCACAAGTGCTACATCACAAACAGCAAGGACCTTAGGGAACAAGTATTAAATGGCATTGCATGTGAGCGCCAGGCATCTGGGCAGCTAATAAGTATGTCAGTAGGTCAGTGTGGGAGTCAAGTGAGATATTTCATGTGCATAAGAAACACAAAATAACCCAGGATGAAAAAGAAGAGAGAAAGAACCCACAGCAGGAAAAAGATAAATCCAAAGCACAGTACTACTTTCTGCAGTTTCTGGTAGTTTTACACTGTTTGTTCTCATGTGGTTCACCTAAATGCTATTAAGATCAAGGAATTAGATGTGTCCATCACATGAGCAATACAGAACTGAAGGTACGGACTGTTCCCAATACAGTGGTACCTCGGTTTAAGAACAGCCCTGTTTACGAACTACAGTGGTACCTTGGGTTATGAACTGAATTCCAACGTCCGTTCTTAACCCGAAACCATACTTAACCTGACGTGCGCTTTTGCTAATGGGGCCTCCTGCTGCAGCCGCGCCACCGGCGTGTAATTTCCGTTCTCATCCTGGGGCAAAGTTCTCAACCCGAGGTACTACTTCTGGGTTAATGGAGTTTGTAACCCAAAATGTTTGTAACCCAAAGTGTTTGTAAACCAAGGTACCACTGTATTTGGTTTAAGAACTCTGCAAAACTGGAATTAGTGTCCCAGTTTGTGAACTTTACTTCAGTCTAAGAACGAGAGCCGAATGATGGAAGGGCACCGGTGGTGGGAGGCCTCATTAAGGAAAGCGTGGCTTGGTTTAAGAAGGGTTTCAGTTTAAGAACGGATTTCTAGAACGGATTAAGTTTGTAAACTGAGGTACCACTGTAGTCATAAAATCCAGAAGCAGGTGGTGTGGTCGGGAGGCCCTGTTCACCTGACTTCCTATTATAAGGTACACAGATGAAGCAAGTTTGTTGAGGATAATTCCTGAAGGTCCAATCAGACTGAGCTTGTTGGGGCTTAGCTCTTTCCTGGCCATTCTCAAATGGGGTATTAGGTACAATTAGCTATATCATAAACTGATGGCTGAAACTGGTACCAATTGGTGAAAACAAAACATTGCTGGTACCTCACCTACAGCTTGGACAGGGTAACCTCGGTTTCCAGTTGAATGGGACCATTGGTTCACAATCGAGAAAGTTCAAATAGTGGCCGGTTGCAGGGGTTTAACATTATTTCTCCATCTTTACGTTGGATCCTGGAGTCACTTCCTCCCAGCTAATTACAATGAAGAAACCTACATAAAGGTTTATAGAATATACGTAAGACAGTGTTTGTGTGCGTGCGTGCATGATAAAGCGTGTTCTCCTTCTTGGAGAGCACGTGTTGCGGTGGGGGCCGCCAGGACACTCCAAAGTTGTGGGGCGGGCTAATTGACCGTTGGCCACTGATACGATTGGGCTTCCCTTGTTGATGGGAAGAAGTTAATGTTGCCATTTGTTGATTGACAGCCAGAAATGCTAAAACTCCTTGCACAAGGCTAGGGCTTCCTCTTTTCACCCGTGCATCAGACTGCCTGTCCCCCCCCCTAGAATTAGGGTTGTTCGCTTTGACCTTGCTATGTCTGTCATGGGGTCGTCTGCTCATGGGGCAGGGGCCCGGTAGGAATTTTGTCCATCTGGCTGATTGGCTGGGGCCATTTGGTTTTTGCCTGCTGCGTAGCAAATCGTCACAACTTGTAAGGTTGCGGTTAGGCATTGGTTTATGGTTTGGTTGGTTGAGGGGCATGGATTGGCTGTGCCTGCCCCTATAATGCTGCTGCTGCTGCAAGGGATTCCGTTAAAGGAATTGGGGGCTAACTATTGCTTGTCCACCCTGTCAAGGGGGCTTGGGCCACTGCAAGAGCTCCTGGCTGCATTTGGGGGTTGTCTGAGGGCAGCTTCCCTGCTCCGTCGCTACCCCCAAGTGTATTCCCCTTTTCTGACTTTTGCAGGTGTGCGGAATGTCAGTCTGTCCCCCACGGTGGGGTCAGATAGTCGCAACCAATGCCTAAGCAACCACTCACTTGTTTGTATTTTAATAAAATTGTGGCCAAAATTATGCCAAAAACCTTAAACAAAAATTCCATATGAGTGTGAGTTATTGGGGTGGCCCTGGGGACCTCGACACGCAAATCATACAAAAAGATATACATACTCAAATGAGATGTGCATTATTTGACTATAGGGCATGTCTTCATGAAAGAGGTGGAATTTACAGGCAGAGGGGGGGAGAGAGAGATCTGAATAAATATAAGTATAGCTTTAATTACAGGAGGGCTGAGAGTGTCTCAAAAATGGAATGGGTGATTAGTGTCCTTGAGGCTTACTTTACACTTTTAAGGTCAGATTTACAATAATTGTGGTTCTGATCCCTAATTTCTAAAGGCCAGTGATTCAAAGATTCATAAATAATTAAGAATTGAAACATGCTATGGGGCAGCAATTGCTGATGATAGGAACAGTAAATCATAGGTGAAAGAATACTTAAGACACGAAAAAGCCAAACCATGCATGCTTAAAGTTATAATTTGCATTTACAATCCTCTCCAAAGTTGTTTATTTAGCAGATTTATGGCTAACACAAAGAAGCTTTCATGGCTCCTGACCATCTCACAATTTCAATAATCAGAGAACTGTTTAACTCTGTAGAGCTCTGGTCGGCAACTCATTCCAACAAAGGCTCCTTTGTTTTGTATGGCTAGAAGCAGGGGGAGGGCCAAATTATTCTGCACCCACTCCACACACACACTGCCCGCTGTCCAATATCACCAATCCTCCCTCTCATCTTCAGCTGGGTAGGAGAGGTTGCCAGGAGCAGAGAGATGCATGAAGTTATTCCTAGAGTTCTTTGCACTACCATAGAGTTTTCCAGGGCACAGTTGTGTAGAGCAATTGTCCGAGACTGAAGTCAAAATCTGCATATTCCCTGGGCTGTGTTGGAGAGTATACAGATTGCTTAGAGAATGTACGAAATGCAGTCAATATCATCGTCATCATTGGGTTTTCTTACAGCATATGAAAACACAATACCATTAAACCAATAAACAATAACCCTGTCTATAATCCCCAAAATAATATCTGCAGTATCTGAAGTATTTATTCATGTGGCAAAATTAATCTGATACAGTCTCTGTTGGACAGTACGCAACTAAATGTTGTTGAGATTGGCACATCCCCAAAGGCCTGTTAGAGAGTATGTATTTCTTGACCAAGAAATGACCACAATTCCATCTTCATGGGTAGATTATGTGCACATTCTCCATGAGGTGTGGCAGTCAGATTCAGGTTGGTTTTTGCCTGAGAAAAACAAATTTCAATCATTATGAGTTTATGAGAGGGAAAGAAGTAAATGCTGGTAAACGTCAGACCATCACATATAACAACAGTACATGCTTTATTTATTTATTGCCATGTATTTATCTTCTCACAAGACATGGATTTGTTTTTGTAATTGATATTCTAACTAAGGCACTCACCTCATTAATCAGCTGATTGTGTGAGCTTTAGTCAGTTAAGTAATTGATTATATTTCCATACATTTGCAAATGCATAAAACCAATAGTTCAAGGGAAAAGAAAGAACATATTTCTTGGATCAGAGTTACTCAATTGTAAAACCCGACCGATGTCAACATGGCTTACTCTCAAGGAAATCCATAGCATTGCTCATAAATGTATCAAGGACTTTGACAAAAGCAGTGTGAATGGACCTTGTGAAACATTTACCTCTCTGATAATTGAGAAGGCCCACAGCGCTGGTAATCTCTGTCACAGGCAGCAAAATATGCGGTGACATAGAAAAATGACTCCATTTGTTAAAAATACAAAAGGTATGTAGTTTAGCTAGTCAGTCTTGTATGGCTGATGAACAAGTCGGCTGTTGCGGGAATAGACCTACTGTTTGAAAGTGCCTGTCAGGGATTCTTCACATGGCGTTGTGTTGCTGATGATGAGAAGCAATTTGAAATATGGCATGAAATCCAGCATGAAGAGGAAAAGAATCTGTTGTATCGGCAGGCCTTAAGAATGTGTATTTGGGCAAAAGATTCCATCTGGTTTGATAAAACTGCATGTTTAAAAAGGAAATGCTGTTGGTTACGAAGGACGTGATCCAACCGAAACAGAACGCTTCTAAGTTTTGCCATCTTCCATGAAGGAAAACTGCATGCTAAAATCTTTCTTTCCCATCAAAATCAATAAAATTTAAAAGTACTTAACTTGGGCTGGATCATGCACTTACAGGGTTGCCATATTTCAAAAAGTAAAAACCAGGACACCCTGAAAGTTGTAGAGTTGTTTTTTTAGGAAGACTCCAAAGAAACACGATTTTTCAACTGACTTGCCTAAGATCCAGGACAAAGTGCCATGGTTTTAATTCAACAAGTCTAAGGATGCAATCCTAGACATAGTTATCTGAGAGTATGTGTCATGGAATTCTACTCAGTATTGATCCAGAGTTGATTCAAAGGAAAGTTTGCAAAGTGAAAACTTAAACCTGTTGCAGGATTCCCAAAAAATAGACCAGAGACAATTGTATTCCATCCAGCAGAGCTTTACTGCCACTGAAGGCAAATGAGCATAATGGTCACAAATCCAATACATTCAGGATTGGCACTGTCCATAAGAAATCCAGTGGTGCAGAGCTAACAACTTGCTCATAAATACAAGGAAGACAAAGGAGCTTGTGGTGGACTTCAGGAGACAGAAGAGCAACATCCAGCCACTTTTGATTGATGGGGTCTGTGTGGAGAGGGTAACAACGTTCAGATTTTTGGGCATTGAATTACAAGAGGATCTGTCCTGGAGTGTCAACACAAGGGGGCTTGTGAAGAAGGCGCAGCAGAGACTGTACTTTTTGAGAATACTAAGGAAAAACCATCTTCCGCAGAAACTGCTGCTTGCCTTCTATCACTGTGCCATTGAGAGCGTGCTTACTTATGGCTTATGTGTGTGGTACGGAAGCTGTACTACCCAGGACAGGATGGGGTTGTGCAGGGTTGTTAAGGCAGCAGAGAGCATTGTTGGCTGCCCACCTTAGAGCAGATTTATGCCACAAGGTGCCATAGGAAGGCACTGGACATAGTTAAAGATCCATCGCATCCTGGTCACTGTCTCTTCGAGCTCTTGCCGTCGGGACGGAGATACAGGACGATGAAGACAAGAACAAGCCGTCTTAAGAACAGCTTCTTCTCCAGAGCGATCTCGGCCCTGAATGGGAAGCCCGGACTTTGAAAGTCATCTAATCTCCCTTGCTGTATTATACTGTATTGTTTAATTAGTGTTTTTATGGAGCAGTCAAGTAATTTCGTTGTCCCCGAAGGGGGCAATGACAATAAAGATATTATTATTATTATTATTATTATTATTATTACAGACTTAACTGAAACGTACAATAGCTTATAATAAGTCTAAACCTTAACACTAAGCATGCTTTGTAAAGGACACCATACCAGAAGGGAGATAGAAAAAGAAAGTGAAACCTTTCTAGCCTCTTATTATAGTCAGTATGACCTTGGCAGAAAGAGATAAGAGAACCAGTTTAAGCCAGCTATACTCAGCTTCTCTGAAGGAATAACCCAAACATCATGAACCTTCTGCTTGTTTCTTTCACACAGAGAAGCTTCCAGAACCCTCTTGAATTAATTAGGTAAAGGTAAAGGTACCCCTGCCCATACGGGCCAGTTGTGTCCGACTCTAGAGTTGTGCGCTCATCTCACTTAAGAGGCCGGAAGCCAGAGCTGTCCGGAGACACTTCCGGGTCACGTGGCCAGCGTGACGAAACTGCTCTGGCGAGCCAGCACCAGCGCAGCACACGGAAATGCTGTTTACCTTCCCGCTATAAAGCGGTACCTATTTATCTACTTGCACTTAAGAGTGCTTTTGAACTGCTAGGTGGGCAGGAGCTGGGACCGAAAGATGGGAGCTCACCCCGCTGGTGGGATTCGAACCGCCGACCATACGATCGGCAAGTCCTAGGCACTGAGGTTTTACCCACAGCGCCACCCACGTCCCTCTCCTTGAATTAATTAGAATAGGAAATATCTCTACACATCAGATCAATACTTTCTGCACTAAGAACTGCAGACTGACAGTATGATCACAGAATGCCCCGTTTTTGCCCTTACTGCCCACAGGGGATGGCCATGGTAGAAAAACATTGTCTGCCAGTGACACGAGGATTTCCATAGTGGGTATCTCAGGTGTTCTGGGACTGCACTCATATTCCATGACTGATCCAAATAACTTGTAAGTAGGAGCCTGTGGGGCCAAGTCTTGTTAGTCTTTCACAAGGCGGAATGCTTTCATTATAGCATGCTGTTATGGTTGATACGATTATAATGCAGACGAAAAAGACAGGTACCCTGAGGAACTTGCCCTCTGAAATTTAACCCAGAGAAACAACTCAGGAAGGTGATTTTAGTCCAGACTCTGTAAGAAATGGGTAGCTATCAGTTTGGATCCTGAAATCCCCTCCCCCACCCTTTAACCAGCAAAGAGGTAATCTTTTGATAGACAACGAGGTATACTTTCTAGTTCTGTGGCTACTGTTCCCAATTTGGTTCCACAACATTTACATGACATACCAGACCCTCAACATTGCTTAAAATTAAGTCCACTTAACACTAATCTGGCCAGTTCCATGACCAAATGTTCTAGGGCATCATCATATAGGGTATCTAGACATTTTACTTTTTTTCATGTCTTGAATCAGTTTCTGGTGCTACTATTAATGAGGCCTGTGAGTTTTGACTGTACTTGACAAATTGCGGGAGAAAAGTTACACAGAAGTATCATGTAACCCTCTTTTCGATTGTTAAGTTGCTGAAACGTAAGGTTCCCCCATCAAATTGGATTAATTAGTCACTCTGTTATTTTCCTGATTTGCTTTTGGATTCTTCTCTTTAGAGCTTGGAAAGCAAAACGCACTGGTAAACAAACAGAGCTGTGGACTCTTGAAACATCATGTACTCACAGCATTCTGGAGCAGAATGACCCAGGAATAAAATGTAATGGTGTCAAACCGTCTGATAGTTGGGGAGCTGTCCTCGGTTGTTCTGGTTTTCTTTATTTGCTCTGTGTGCTGTATTTGTATTCATTCTCAATGCTGTATTAACGCACAACATCAAATACAGGTGTGGTTCACTGTACATTTGCTGGTTTAACTGTCCCACAGGGAGCGCAATCTGTTGCTAAACAAACAAACAAACAACTCTGTTTTTTTATATTGCAATTAATTTTGACAGAGTTTTTTTTTATTTTTATTTATCAAATTTTCAAAAACAACAGAAAAAATATTCCATTTAAGTTTTACATCCAATTCCAATCTTTGTACTTTTTTGGACTTCCCTCAGCCTGTCAGAGAATTTTTCATATTATCACTATTATTCACATTTCTTCAATCTATATTGCATTTTAACAATCTTAGTCTTATCAAATCTTATAAAACAATATTTCTATCAATTCTTATCACAGAACCTCTTGAAAACCTACAAACGTTAATTGCTCTTCACATATACTTTTAATATACTCTGTAAATTTATTCCAGTCCTCGGTGAATCTCTGGTCTCGTCGGTTCCGAATTCTCCCTAATTTTGACAGAGTTACCCAAATAAAAAGTATATCTTTGAGATCAGACAAGGGGTATCTATGGCCTTTGTGATGTTCTTGGGCTTTAATTCCCACCATCACTCACTATTGACCATATGCGCTGGGACTGATGAGAACTGGAATTTAAAAATATATGGAGGGCCACAGGTTCTCCCTCAATTTAGGTGTTGTTGTTGTTTAGTCGTTTAGTTGTGTCCGACTCTTCGTGACCCCGTGGACCAGAGCATGCCAGGCACTTCTGTCTTCCACTGCCTCCCACAGCTTGTTCAAACTCATGTTGGTAGCTTCGAGAACACTGTTCAACCATCTCGTCCTCTGTCGTCCCCTTCTCCTTGTGCCCTCCATCTCTCCCAACATCAGGGTCTTTTCCAGAGAGTCTTCTCTTCTCATTAGGTGGCCAAAGTATTGGAGCCTCAGCTTCAGGATCTGTCCTTCCAGTGAGCACTCAGGGCTGATTTCCTTCAGAATGGATAGGTTTGATCTTCTTGCAGTCCATGGGACTCTCAAGAGCCTCCTCCAGCACCATAATTCAAAGGCATCAATTCTTTGGCGATCAGCCTTCTTTATGGTCCATTCAGGTAGGTAAATTTATCATTGTGTCCCACTATAGCAAATGTGTAACTCTGTTAGCAATATAGTGAGTGCAGTAAAATCAAATAAATGAGCAGCTTTCTGCTCTCTCACTTCAATTTCCTCAAGCCAATCTTCATCTGTGTGTCCCTTGATTCTTGCTAATAGTGCCAGGCAGGGCCTCAAAATGAACGTTGGCATACTGGATTTAACCGATCTGCCTCCTAGATCTATTTGGAACCATGCCCAAGCTCTCCAGACCCAAAATGGATCAGCCCCTCAGCATAGAGTATGAGCCTTCTTTGCCTTACGTTATGTGATCTTCTGGGCAAAATTTGGTAGGATTCTGGCAACACCGAGGTCTACCTGATTTCATCTGTAGTCATATGGGAGTGGATCTTCAGCCAGAGCCAGAGGCAGCCCAGCCATTAGGTAGGGTGATGCCTCTATGCCAGGTGGCATGCCCACAGATGTCTCACCTGCCATCGGTGGAGAAGTGGTGCCACCATTGGCATGATTTGGGGCAAGATTATGTCCATCCATGGTGAGAGCTCATCCCAAACTGGTACAATCTTGCTTGAAATCGGCATTGATGATGGTGCAGCTTCTCCTTTAGCAACCAATGGGGCAGGGAGCATGGCAGCAGCAGAGCAGGAGATGGCAGAAGGAGCAGGTTGGTGGGGATGGCAGCGGTAGCAGTGGAAGGGCAAGGCATGACGGAATCTCCATTATGACCAAGCTGATAAAGCTCATTTTCCGGAATCCCCCTCCGACATGATTAACCTGAAGCTTATGTAACCCGAGGTACCACTGTACTGGAAGACGACAGGCTTCTTCACACATTACGCTGAGCACAGGTACAAACGGTCTCTACACATATTGAAGTGTCTGTTTGACAAAGTGATATGTACAGTTTAACTGCGGTGTACACAAACTCTCGTTGAATGTGCACCTCAACAATTGTGTACACTGGTACACAGATTATACACTCACTGAATGTAATGTGTGAACATCCCAATCAGAAGAAGAAGAAGAAGAGTTAGGATTTGATATCCCGCTTTATCACTACCCTAAGGAGTCTCAAAGCAGCTAACAGTCTCCTTTCCCTTCCTCCCAAACAAAAAACACTCTGTGAGGTGAGTGAGGCTGAGAGACTTCAGAGAAGTGTGACTAGACCAAGGTCACCCAGCAGCTGCATGTGGAGGAGCGGGGAAGCGAACCCGGTTCACCAGATTACGAGTCCACCGCTCTTAACCACTAGACCACACTGGCGCCTGGCTGCTTAGATGTAAAGAGATTAGGATACATATTCTCAGTGTTTGGAGAGCAAGATGCTCTCAGTGTACCCCTTTGGGTGTGCCCATCTTTTTTCCCTTGCAACAGCTCCACTTCCCATTCTCTTGCTTCTTCCTCTGAACCTAATTTGGACCTCTTCTCAGATCCTCTAGAAGAGGGTTCACCCAGAGAGGGCAGGAGAAGAGGCTGAGACAGCAGTGAGGAGGAGCAGAAGGATCAGTAACCTCCCATAATTGGCAGGAGATCCGCTTTGGGAGTGTGGCCTTCAGTAGTTGGCCGCAAATGCTGACCCCTCGCATTAAGCCTAGACCCCTTGCATAAACCGCTCATGTCTACTAATGCCTGACAGAAGTAGCCATTTTAATCAAATGAGTGATTATCTAAATAGAAACTTTTAGTTGTGGTAAGCCAGTTGTGTTGTTGTTAAAAAAAACATTGTGAAGGAGGGCAGTAACAAGGTATTTCTCCCTTTGAGCAAATCTTGAAGAGAACATTTGTGACATTTGTTCAAGGGACCCTTTTCCCTCTTTTCTGTTTCAGACTTTCAGAACCTGCTGCCACATCTTTGGCATCCCTGCAGTAGCAGCAGCAGTATTCTCACTTCCTCCCCATCTTCCTCCCCACTAGGAATTGTGCTAGCACCACCATGCTAACCTGGAAAAGAGGAGACTGGAAGGAGATATAAGAACCATTTTAAAGATCTCAAGGGCTCTCCATTGGCCAAGGGAACGAGCTTGTTTTCTCCTGCTCAGGAGGGTAGGACTCAGACCAATAAATTTAAGTTACAATAAAGGAGATTCCTACTAAACACCAGGAAGAACCTTCTGACAGTAAGAGCTGTTTGACACTGGAATGGTCTCCCTCAGGAGGTTCTGGGTTCTCCTTCCTTGGAAGTTTTAAGCAGACGTTATATGGTCATCTGTTCTGGATGCTTTAGATGAGATTCCTGCATTGCAGGCGGTTGCACTAGATCAGGCATGTCCAAAGTCTGTTTCGGGGGCCCAATCCGGCCCGCCGGTCGGTTTGATCTGGCCCCTGTGGCAGTTTATTTCCTGGGGTAAAATCCTAAAAAAAACCACCTTCACAACTTCAATCCTAAAAGAAGCTCCACAACTCCAACCATAAAAGAAACTCAACAACTTCAATCCTAAAAGAAGGTCAACAACTTTGGTCGGCCCTCACGCATGTTCACTTCATCAAATCTGGCCCTCTTTGAAAAATGTTTGGACACCACTGGACTAGTTGAAATGTGAACCAATTTCAATCTGTGCCTAGTTGTAATCAGGGTTTGGCTACGACTGTATCTGAGGGTGAAGTTGAAGAAAGCCACTTCCACCCTGTAGAGGAGGTGGGATTGCGGGCGTCACGGACCCATCACGCGCGCGGCCGCTGGAGCCCAGCAATTCGGGGAATCCCTGGCCGCGTCACCCCCTGGCCAGCCAAATCGGCTGGCTTGGGGGGGGCGTGGCCTGCCCTATTTAAATGCAGGCACAGCCAGGGAAATTGGCACCAGCCACTTGGCAAATTGGCACCAGCCACTTGGTTTTTGCCTACCTCATAGCAAATTGTCACAACTTTCTTGGTATTGGCACTTAGGCATTGGTATTGGTATTGTTTTGTAAATGGAAGAGGGGAGGAAGCACCATCATCTGTCCCGCATATTGAAGGGTAGTCTGATAAAGGATTCCGGGGGGTGTGGCCCTGTCCAAAGCCTATGGAGGTGAGGGCCTAAGGCACGCCCCCAAGCAGTGACTCTGGGGGAGTTCCTAGTTGAGGTGCATCAGCAGGACTCCCCCTACTGGTGGTTAACCCTTCCTGGACTTCAAGCGGATGTGCTGAAGCCAGATATAGTCAGTTAGGACCAATGCCTAAGCCAATACCGCTCATCACCTGTAACCAGTAAAGTTGTGGCCTTATTATTAACCTTAATAATTGTGTCATGTGTCTTTATTTCCATGGGGGGGGGGGGACTCGCCATGCAATTCCAAAAAAATGGAAAGAGGAACGGAAGTTGTTTGATGTTCATTGGTAATCAACCCATTAAATATGATCGGCATTTCCCGTCTGCAAATGATACACAATTGATTGTACTTCCCCCCATTTGCATTGTGTTTCCTTTGAACTGAAATGAATGGGGTAGAATAATCTCATGACAACGTAATACATTTAATTACGTAGCTTACTCAGTTTCATCATAGCAGATAGCCAGATGAATAAGATTTTCATGGAAGATGAACTCCAGCAGAAGGGAAACATCACTGCGTTCAAATACAGGGTGGAACAGAGAGCGATGAATTATTACATCCCTAAAATGTGAGCATATGGATGATGAAAAGTACTCTCTATTAAAATAAAAGGATCAGATCCTAGATATGCAGGAAGCCCTTGCATTCAAGGGAGCTTCTAAACCTACAACAAACTACTGGAAAATAACTATAATCTTCCATCTGCACTGCTGGAAATGTCAATGCCTGGATCATCTGAAAATGGAAAACACCTATGGGTTTATTTTTATCTAAGGATTTGCACATAGTTCAATGACGCACTATGTGGTTTATGAAATGACTAAATGGAAGGCAATCTATGAAGACTTTAATTGTATTTTGATCTAAAATGATTTTAACAAACAGTATCCATGCCCCCCCTTTCCTACCCCCTAAAATTTAATCTCACAACAGCACAGAGCGTATAGTATCAATTATGGTGGAAGGTAATCTGAAGAGATTAGATGGCATGATAGCATCGCACCACAATTTCTCAGACGGATCTGGGAGATAGCTAATGGACTGAGTCAAAAAATGTGAATCTGAGCTTTCAAAGAGAGGCTGATGTGAAAAAAAGAGAGAGCCAGCCAAGAAAAACAAAGATTTCCTATTATCCTCAGCTGCACCAAGGAGATTGCTCACATTTTGACATAAGTACACACTTAATAAAGGGAAACCCACTGCAAATATTGATTTCATTTTTATACCAAACAATTGTCTGTAAAAGGCTTATAATACTTTTTACAATGCTCTGGAGAGTCCCCCCCCCTTTGTCTTTAAACAAAAGACATTTGTTTCAATGTGTGAGTAAGATTCCGGAGCACGGTACAGTGAGCAATCTGAAATTGCTAGAGCTGGAAAACTGCATATCCCGCTATTGATTAGTGTCTGGAAGTAGACTCATAAATTGCCGTATGGGCAAGTAAACAAAATTTCACTTTTGCTTGCACAAGCACAACTCAGCGCATCTAAATCAGGGCTTTCATGATATGGTCTATGATCTATCTACCTGTATGCCCTTTCCATATGTTCTATGCTGTGACAAACAGAAAAGAGAATGCCGGTTTTCACCTAATTGAATGTATTTGAAGTTTGTATCCTAAGCAGTCAAGGTCCGTATAGTTAAAGCGATGGTTTTTCCGGTAGTGATGTATGGAAGTGAGAGCTGGACCGTAAAGAAAGCTGATTGCCAAAGAATTGATGCTTTTGAATTATGGTGCTGGAGGAGACTCTTGAGAGTCCCATGGACTGCAAGAAGATCAAACATATCCATTCCTAAGAAAATCAGCCCTGAGTGCTCACTGGAAGGGCAGATCGTGAAGCTGAGGCTCCAATACTTTGGCCACCTCATGAGAAGAGAAGACTCCCTGGAAAAGACCCTGATGTTGGGAAAGATGGAGGGCACAAGGAGAAGGGGACAACAGAGGATGAGATGGTTGGACAGTGTTCTTGAAGCTACCAGCATGAGTTTGACCAAACTGCAGGAGGCAGTGGAAGACAGGAGTGCCTGGCGTGCTCTGGTCCATGGGGTCATGAAGAGTCAGACACGACTAAACGACGAAACAACAACAACAAATCCTAAGCAGTCAAGTCTGCAGAGCAAAGCAACGAAAGGAGGAATGGGGTTGAAATGTTTGATATACTTACATCAGGGGAGGGCCGACTTCAGGCTTGTGGGATCCACTTTGGGTTTGTTTCTTTTCTTTTCCTAGAGCCCTGAGATCCACCAAATGGAGCCAAGCACAAAAGACATGCACTTAGATTTAGTGTATTCTGAACCCAGGAATTTGTTGTGGGAATCAGAACTGAATTGAACAGATCCCATACTCCTGCTTAAGTTCCTTCCACTTTCTTAATTTCAACAATACAATTCAGAGAGGAGGGGGGTCATTTTTTAAAATTATTATTATTATTATTATTATTATTATTATTATTATTATTATTAATTTATTTATACCCCGTCCATTTGGCCGGGTTTCCTCAGCCACTCTGAGTGGCTTCCAACAAAATATTAAAAACATGATAAAACACCAGTCATTAAAAACTTCCCCAAACTGGGGTGCCTTCAGACATCTTCTAAAAGTCAGATAGTTATTTATTTCCTTGACATCTGATGGGAGGGTGTTCCACAGGGTGGGAGCTACTGCCAACAAGGCCCTCTGCCTGGTTCCCTGTAACTTGTAACTTGGCTTCTCGCAGTGAGGGAACAGCCAGAAGGCCCTCGGAGCTGGACCTCAGTGTCCGAGCTGAATGGTGGGGGTGGAGACTGGGCCAAGGCCGTTTTTTCTTTAGCAACATACTATCCAACATTTCTCTGATGAAAATAGGGATGTCCTATATTATTATTATTATTATTATTATTATTATTATTATTATTATTATTATTATTATTATTCCCCACCCATCTGACTGGGTTGCCCCAGCCACTCAGGATGGCTTACAACATATATAAAAACATAATAAAACATTAAACAGAAAAAACTTCCCTATACAGTGGTACCTTAGTTTACATACGCTTCAGGTTACATACGCTTCAGGTTACACACTCCGCTAACCCAGAAATAGTGCTTCAGGTTAAGAACTTTGCTTCATCATGAGAACAGAAATCGTGCTCTGGCGGCACGGCAGCAGCAGGAGGCCCGATTAGCTAAAGTGGTGCTTCAGGTTAAGAACAGTTTCTGGTTAAGAAAGGACCACCGGAACGAATTAAGTACTTAACCCGAGGTACCACTGTATAAGGGAATGAATTCAGCTTTTCAAAGTAGGAGGTGGGTGAGGAAGCAATGCAGAATTGCAAGATTTCACATTAGAGCAGTCTCTGCATTGGTGCGACCCTGTAGTTTTTGTAACAAAGAGGGGCGACATCCTGCCCTATCTGAATCCCACTTCAAGCAGCGGCTCAGACGTTTTCAAAGAGACAATCATTACTGGTGTGTATTTAGTAAATCACATCCTCAAAACTTGGAACGGACTCCCAGCCACGTAGGCTTCTAAGTCGCAGAACGCCGAGTCTCTGTGATATCAAGTTTCCGACATTTTTTAAACAGATCAATCTTGTATCCGGAATACTACCATACACTCGTTTTTATGATAACTGGATACACATGATATACACACCCCACATTAAAAACCCAGACGTTCGTCCTGCAATGACACCGCAAATGTTCCTGAGTGTGTTTGGTTTGATACGAGACAGAGGCAAGCTCTTTGAGCTCGGATCAGACAGCAGCTGCAAGTCATTTCCAATGCCTTTGGTACTGTGGCTTGTTTAATGGGTGGTGAGTCACAAAACACCATCTGAAACCACTTGCCATGGCGTGGGAAGATGAAAGTTGGAAGGTGCTTTTTTCTGTATCAGAGAAGCATCAAATGAAAGGGATACAGGTTGTGTGTATGTGTGTATGCTTTGTGGCGGGGTCAAGGAACTAGCCTTTGGTCTTCAGAGAAAGATGTCGCAATTAGCCTCATGCGCGCTCCCATTGATGACGGTTGCCAAATTGACTGAGGGCCAAAATTGCCATTATACCGCCATGGAGATATTGTAGAAAAGCCCTCCTTGTGTGTGATGCCCAACTCTGATACAATGTTCCGAACAACTTACCATATGGATGGATTATATCACAACCCAGAAACTTCAGCGGGTGCCGAATGCCGCAGCGAGACTCCTTACGGGGTCCTCGCTGCGAGATCACATTTACCCGGTGCTATACCAGCTGCACTGGCTCCCAGTGGAGTACAGGATCAGGTTTAAGGTGCTGGTTTTAACCTTGAAAGCCCTATACGGCCTAGGACCCTCATACCTACAGGACCGCCTCTCCTGGTATGTCCCACAGAGGAACTTACGATCTTCAAATAAAAACATCTTGGAAGTCCCAGGCCACAGAGAAGTTAGGCTGGCCTCAACTAGAGCCAGGGCTTTCTCAGCTGTGGCTCCGATCTGGTGGAACGCTCTGCCACAAGAGACTAGGGCCCTGAGGGACTTGACATCTTTCTGCAGGGCCTGCAAGACAGAGCTCTTCCACCAAGCCTGACACTCTCCTTTGGCAATCTTCACAGAACTCTAGCCCAATGGTTGCCATCAATTTGATTTGAATTAATTTTATAATGAAATGGTTTTAGAATGTTGTATTATTTTATTGTTGTTAGCCGCCCTGAGCCCGGCTTCGGCTGGGGAGGGCGGGATATAACTAAATAATAATAATAATAATAATAATAATAATAATAATAATAATAATGATCATCATCATCATCATCATTATCTGGGGTTGTGAGGCTCCTTAACCTGGACAACAGCTGTCTGGAATGTTCAATGGGGTGTGGAAAACTCATAAGGTGATGGAAGCAACCACCAGCCAGTGGGATATGACTGAGATAGAAATTATTCATTTAGGAGAAGGTGTGTGTGTGTGTGTGTGTGTGTGTGTGATTTAAAAAGCAGCATTCCTGTGGTGAATCTAATGTGCATTTTAGACCTGAATGAACCCAGCTTGACAAAATAGCTACGGCCACATCAAACCTGAATAGTTTTTGCCTGTTTGCTCTTTGTTATATATTCATATCACAATACGACTGGATTAAAGACACACATACCTATTTTTTTACCTCAGAGTCTGATATTCATTTGTTTAAAAATAGTTGGGGAGTTTGAGCATTTTTCACTGAGGCACCGAACTCCTAGAAAGCAGCATTATACCAAGTCAAACCATTGGTCCCTCGATTTGGTATTGTTGACAAGCCCACCAACTCTATGGGGCCAAGGTATTTTCAACCATCAACCCCAATCCGTTGGGAGGGGGCCAAGCCCCCTCAATGCTGAGGGGGCAGAAGAGACCTAGTGCTAAGCCAAGCACAATGTGGCTTTGATGGCCAGCTCCTTCCGAGCACAATATAAATTCAATAAATAAAAATATAAAGATAGATGATAGATAGATAGATAGATAGATAGATAGATAGAGAAGAAAGAAAGAAAGAAAGAAAGAAAGAAAGAAAGAAAGAAAGAGCCACCAGCCATTGAAGCTGTTCCACGCTTGACCTCCTCCCATGTGTGTCATGCGTTGTGTGCATGACATCACACACACATGACGCTGGACCCCCTCAATCTTGGGCACAGGTCAGCACCTTAGATTGTCATCAATGGCGGGAAGGGGTGTCTCTCTGCCCTACCTGAAGAAACCGGGGATCGAACCTGAGGACTTTTGCATGCAGTGCTCCACCACTGAGCCACAGCCCCACTTTCAACACAAAACCAAGCCCTCCTGTGTTATTGGCACACCCCTGTGGAATACTCTTCCCACAGAGACCCAGCAGGTAATTTCCAAATGTTTGCTGAAAACCTTTCTTTGGCACCAGGCAATTGACGAAAACATTTTCTGCAATAGTCAGCTGGTGATCTGTTTTAATTTTGGCGTGGCATTTGTCGTATTATAATTGTTATACACAGCTTATATATATAATGTGGAGGCATGCTAACATTTTAAATACAGCCATGACTTGGTTTTCAAACAGGGTAGTTCTCGAACGTTGCAAACCCGGAAGGGACTGTTCCGGTTTGCGAACTATTTTTGGAAGGCGAATGTCTGAGGGGGGCTTCCATGGCTTTTGATTGGCTGCAGGAGCTTCCTGCAGAAGCTGTGCTTTGGTTTTCAAACTTTTTGGAAGTCGAACAGACTTCCGGAAAGGATTCCGTTCAACTTCCAAGGTGCGACTGTAAATAAATAAAAACAGCCCTGTAGGCTTGCTGATAGTGACTGGCCTGGGTATCCCAGTTTCAGAACTGAGTGGGGTTGCAAATCAGTGTCTCCCAGTCAATCCTAGTCCAACACACAAAACTGTACACCACACTGAATCTCTTAAGTGAACAATATCCAGGGGATGTTTTCGTAAGGTTTAGTCAGCCTCTCCTCGGTCCAGTCTTCACTGCAAATTTGATCCGTATATTAAATGTTGCCACAGCCTTTCATTTAGGAAAGGAACCGATCATCTGCCATCTATCCGAATCTATTGTGAGTGTTTATGTTTGATATCTACGGCCCCTGCTTTACAGGCCATCTATAAAAGCAAAAGGAAAAAGAAAGGAAAGATATTATAAAGCAAAACTTACACCCATAAAACATGAACATTTGTCATTTTGTCTGACGGCCGCCGTGCGGCTTTGTGCTTGCAGCTGTGTTATGGAATTTACATTCTTTTCAGAGATAATTCTGCTGGTGCCAGACTACAACTACGGAGGGACAGATGGGATTAACGGAGCATATGTGTAAGATTTAAAAGCAGCAAGAGAACTTACCATGCATTATGGAATCATAAATGCATTACACTGACTACTCCAATTGGATTAGACTAAAGGTTTCTCTAGCTAGGACACATTATCTGAGAGCTGTTAAAGCTCGCAACATATGCCTCTGGAATTTTGCTTTAGAGAATCTGGGCGATCCCTTTGTTCTTTTGTGTTAAATAATGTAAGAGGTCTTGGGAGCTCTTTGGAACGTTGAATGATATCATACAGTTAAAAACTGCATATGAGAAAAACTGCTGGCTTCATTTATTTGCTTTAGAAAATTATTTTAGGATGGGAGAGGGGGGGATATTGCCGCTTTTTTGAAACAGGGTGTGCACACACCAAACTTTTCCTGCTGGCAAACAGACTCAGTAGGTTAGGACGATGTTTCAGAAACCTGCAAAATTTGACTGACCCAACCTGATTGTTAGACAAAAGGAATGTGTACAGTGGTACCTCGGGTTAAGAACTTAATTCATTCCAGAGGTCGGTTCTTAACCTGAAACTGTTCTTAACCTGAAGCACCACTTTAGCTAATGGGACCTCCCACTGCCACCATGCCGCTGGAGCACAATTTCTGTTCTCATCCTGAAGCAAAGTTCTTAACCTGAGGTAATATTTCTGGGTTAGCGGAGTCTGTAACCTGAAGCGTATGTAACCTGAAGCATCTGTAACCCAAGGTACCGCTGTATTAGGGATGGGGGAAAGCAGCCCTGTGTTTGCCCCCAAAATGTGTCTTGCCTGTTCAGCATTAAATGATCAGCCTCACAGAATCCACTCAGATGGCGACTGGGGACTCGACAGCAGGTGGAAGAGTATTCCAACAATGACTGGACAGGCCTGTTAGGCCTACCATCCATTAGGAAGTTAATAATAATAATATTTTTTATTATTTATACCCCACCCATCTGGCTAGGTTTCCCCAGCCACTCTGGGAGGCTTACAGCATATCTAAAACATAATGAAATGTCAAACATTAAAAGCTTCCCTGAACAGGGCTGCCTTCAGATGTCTCCTAAATGTCAGGTAGTTATTTATCTCCTTGACATCTGAAGGGAGGGTGTTTCACAGGGAGGGTGCCACTACTGAGAAGGCCTTCTGCCTGGTTCCCTGTAACTTTGCTTCTTGCAGTGAGGAATTTCTCGGGCGTTTCCGAAATATTGTAGTTGGAAGCAGTGTCTGGGTGAAAATTGCAAAAATGCTCCGGAAAATCCAGACGTATGGCAGCTTTCCACAAATTTGGCAAGAAGGAGGAGGAGGAGGAGGAGGAGGAGGAGGAGGAGGAGGAGGAGGAGGAGAAGAAGAAGAAGAAGAAGAAGAAGAAGAAGAAGAAGAAGAAGAAGAAGAAGAAGAGCTCAACAACTTTTCTGTCTGGATTTTCACTGTTTGAGATATGGCAACCCTGCCATCAGCTGAATGATGAGGGTGGAGACGCTCCTTCAGGTATACTGTCTCTGGGGCATTACGTTGGCAAGCTCTGGAACAACACCAAGTTTGTGACCCTCTGGAAGGTACAAAACGGTGGCCAGGCTATCATCACAGTTGCTGATGTGGCCACTTGCATTGGCAGCAGCAGCAGCAACAGCAACACTTGTCTGGAAAGAAGAAAGGAGTCGTGCCACCGCTAATGATGAGACCCACCTTCAAAATATCTTTGGGGAATTTCTCCTCCCTCAGTGAAATGTTCCTCTCCAGTTTCTTTGTCCACAAATAAGGCAGGGAGTTTTGAGAGGCCATAACTCGAAACATGATTGCTCATTATGTCATTGGTGTCCTTTGCTAAGAGAGTGAAATGGACATCTGTGAAATGGACAGATCCTCATTTCTCCCACAAGCAAGACACTGTCCGGGAGCCCCAGCCTCTTGCAAATACAATATTATAATCATTTCCCCAGGCATCCCTTGTATCATCCTTTGGCAACTTGATGCCCTCCAGCTGTTTTGGACCGCAAGCACAGTCAGCTGGGGCTGATGTGATTTGTAGTTGAAAACATCTGGAAGCTTGGCAGATGCTGTCTTGCAGACTTGCTGTAGGAATTGCTGTGATAATATATGTGTTTCCGTGTGCTCTGGTTTATATGTGTTTCCGTATCTTCCGTCACGGTGTTGTGCCAGAAGCGGTTTAGTCATACTGGCCACATGACCTGGAATGCTGTCTGTTGACAAACGCCAGCTTCCTCAGCCTGAAAGCAAGATGAGCACCCTATCCCATAGTTGCCTTTGACTGGACTTAACCATCCAGCGGTCCTTTACCTTTTTATCTATATGTGAAGCGCTTTGAGCAAACAAACACTTCTAAAGGCTAAGTATTATTAAGACGCCATGTGGCTCTTTGTAAGACTTCGTAAGATAGGGAAAATACTATTTTTAAAAAATCCATTTCTATAATCATGGCCTGTTTAGATTTTCATCAATTCAGTAACTTCCTTTCTTTTCTATAGACCATTCTTCTTTCTTTCTGCTTGCTGTTTAAGAGCAACATTATGGGTCTTGTTATTTTTCTCTCTCCATGTTGGAAAGTGGGAACAATACGTCTCTTGTTTAAAATGTGGTGTTATTTTTAATGTAAAGCTCCTATTGTTTGCAGCTTTCCAGTGACCCTGACTTGCATGGGATGGATAGTTTTACCCCAGTAGCCCACATTTAATAGATGTAGACTACTGTGCTTCCCAACAATGAATGGAATCCTCCTACGAATTGCATCAATATGCCATTCACTAAGCATCTGATACAAGATGAACGTAGTTGAAAGGTGGCTTTTTAATTTGGAAATGTAAAGTCACGGGTGCTTGACCCTTTAGGACTGAGGAGGCACTGCCCCACCAACTTCAGCCTTCAGCCAGCCTTCACAAATTTTCCAGGGATGATTGTTGCAGATCCTGGCTGTTATTGTTAATAAAGCTGTGTCTCCTAAATTGTCATTTATTGCTCCTTGTCTTTTGGTGGGAGGGTGAGCAACTGCATAAATGCCAGTGTACTGGAAGAAGCAAAGATCACCAGTGTCAAATCAGTGATTCTTCAACTGCAGATGCCTGATTATCATCATCCAAAGCAACTACCCTACTCCGAACTTAAAAATGGAAAGTGTAATGCTGGTGGTCAACAAAAGAGGTTTAAAGACTCTCTCAAGGCAAATCTTTAAAAAAGTAGTATAAACACCAACAACTGGGAAACACTGGCCTGTGAGCGTTCCAATTGGAGAACAGCCTTTACCAGTGGCGTAGCGTGGGGGGTGCAGGGGGGCCGGCCGCACCGGGCGCAACATCTGGGGGGGGGGGCGGGCGCTCGCACTCGCAGCTCTCTGCCCCTACCTGGCTCACTCACTCTCTCTCACTGCAGTGCTGGCTGTGCAAATCCGATCCGAGCCGCTGGGTCGCCGCCCACTGTGGAGGGAGTGGGTGCCAGGTGTGCGGTGCGGAGAGAGAGTGAGGGACTATCTGGGGGAGGGACAGTGCAGTGGCCACCCAGCACAGCACTGAGCGGGGGAGAGAACCACACCAGACCAGACCAGGCAGCAGCAAGAAGAAGCTGGCAGCGGCGGCAGGTTAGGGGTTAGGGGGCGCAAATTACTTGCCTTGCCCCGGGTTAGGGGGCGCAAATTACTTGCCTTGCCCTGGGTTAGGGGGCGCAAATTACTTGCCTTGCCCCAGGTTAGGGGGCGCAAATTACTTGCCTTGCCCCGGGTTAGGGGGCGCAAATTACTTGCCTTGCCCCGGGTGCTGACAACCCACGCTACGCCGCTGGCCTTTACTAAAGGTGTCATGGGCTTTGAAGAGGCTCAAACTCAGGATGAAAAGGAAAAACATGTTACAAGGAAGGCACGCTTGGCAAACCCTCACCATGATCAACTCCCACCGGAAACCTATGACCCCACTGTGGAAGGATGTGTGGATCCAGAATTGGCCTCCGCAGTCACTTACAGACTCACTGTTAAGACTGTGTTCATGAAAGACAATCTTACTCGGCTACGAGTGATCGCCCCAAAGAAGAAGATAACTATGTTCATATCAAATCATGAACTACCCTCAAGATTTCATTATGGGGTCATATAAGCATGGGAAGCTACCTTACACCAAGTCAGACCATTGGGCAATGTAGCTCAGTATTGTCTAAACTGACTGTCAGCAGATCTGCAAAATTTCAGGCAGCAGTCTTTGCAAGGTTTATTTGGAGTTGGGTATCTATGATCATATCTATGATACAGCGGGTGGCGCTGTGGGTTAAAGCCTCAGCGCCTAGGGCTTGCCGATCGAAAGGTCGGCGGTTCGAATCCCCGCGGCGGGGTGCGCTCCCGTTGTTCGGTCCCAGCGCCTGCCAACCTAGCAGTTCGAAAGCACCCTCGGGTGCAAGTAGATAAATAGGTACCGCTTACTAGCGGGAAGGTAAACGGCGTTCCGTGTGCTGCGCTGGCTCGCCAGATGCAGCTTTGTCACGCTGGCCACGTGACCCGGAAGTGTCTCCGGACAGCGCTGGCCCCCCGGCCTATAGATGTGAGATGGGCGCACAAACCCCAGAGTCTGTCAAGACTGGCCCGCTCGGGCAGGGGTACCTTTACCTTTACCTTTATCTATGATATCGGCTTCTTATACTGTAGGACTGAGTATGGTTTGTCAAAGCACCTAGCATACTACAAAGTCAGTTGTTTGTTGGTTGGTTTGTAATACAGGACTTTAATTGCTGGTCTGGATTAAGCAAAAGTCTGTCTAATATATTATCTTTTGCCAGCCAATAGTCAGGGTTATGTGCCTCAGGCAAAGGCACAAATAGACAACTGGTGCTTCTTAGAGCTCAGTAGAATCACCTGCCCTTGGGGATACTTTCTTCCTAACACCAGACGTTCTGCCCTGAAGCAAGAAAGTATTTCTCTTTTGTCTGTATATTTTTTTCTTTTCCCTTTTTTATAATTTACAGTTCAGAATGTTCTTGCTCTTCCTTGCCTCTGGCTGACCTGAAAATAACCTGGGTCAGGCACAACCAAAAGGGTTTATCCGCAGAGCTTCCATTATCGTTGCATGCTAGACAAATCAAGCAAGAAGGCTGCATTATTTCAGCGATCTGGGAGATTTCAGTGCATAGAGGAGGTTTTGTAGCATGCTTAAGGCCTTTGGATAAATTTGGATAAATTTGAGACAAACTGCAATAAGTTGTTGTTGTTGTTGTTGTTGTTGTTGTTGTTGTTAGGAACATTAACAATGCAATTGTTTATATGTTCACATGGCTCAAGGGAATTGATTTCAGAGGATCTATTCTGAGTACGGCTTAGTTAAATATTACCCAGAACCAGTGGCGCCAGCTTGCCCCCCAGCACACGATGTCATCACACCCTAAGCATGCTGATGTCATTCACACATGGAGCGGGGCACAGCGACATAGCATGCAAATGCCGGGGGGCATGATGACGTAGTGCGAGTATGCCTCATGGCATGCATGCGTGGCCATGTCACACATTGTGGTTGCCCATTCCCCCTCCATTAAAAAATGTTGTGGAAGCCAGTGTCACGAATTCTTCACGGCACTTTAGCAGAAATGCTCAGCGTTCCAGGTTCTTCAGTGCAGTATATTTATTGTTAGCTATATATACAACTGAGGGACACGGGTGGCGCTGTGGGTTAAACCACAGAGCCTAGGACTTGCCGATCAGAAGGTTGGCGGTTTGAATCCCCGCGACGGGGTGAGCTCCCATTGCTCGGTCCCTGCTCCGAGCAATGTTTGAAAGCACATCAAAGTGCAAGTAGATAAATAGGTACCGCTCCAGCGGGAAAGTAAACGGCGTTTCTGTGCGCTGCTCTAGTTCGCCAGAAGCGGCTTAGTCATGCTGGCCACATGACCCAGAAGCTGTATGCCGGCTTCCTCGGCCAATAAAGTGAGATAGCACAGCAACCCCAGAGTCGGCCACGACTGGACCTAATGGTCAGGGGTCCCTTTACCTTTATATATACAAATATCTACAGGCTATAATACACGAGCAGTTCATGCAGTCAAACAGAGTACCTGGCTGCGCCTTAAGGCAAATAGGAAGACCTCTAACTCACACTCTCTCTGTCTCTGACCACACTCCTCTACACCACCACCTTACTGTTGGACAGGTTTCTCTTTTAAACCAATGACAGCCAATCAACTGACAGCACATTACAGTGGTACCTCGGGTTACAGACACTTCAGGCTACAGACGCTTCACGTTACAGACTCCGCTAACCCAGAAATAGTACCTCGGGTTAAGAACTTTGCTTCAGGATGAGAACAGAAATCGTGCAGCAGCAGTGTGGCGGCAGCAGGAGGCCCCATTAACTAAAGTGGTGCTTCAGGTTAAGAACAGTTTCAGGTTAAGAATAGACCTCCTCTCTTTTAATTTCTCTTATCAGTTTTTACTCATCCATTACCTATGTTTAAGCAAGTATTCTTTGTATATGTTTTATTTTTTTTTTTTATAAAATTTTTATTGGTTTTACAAAAGTTTTTATAACAAACAAACATAAAAGAAAAACAGACAAACAAACAAATATAATTTCAAAATGTCCTTTCATAAACTTCTTTCCTCGGACTTCCCCATACCTCCCCTTTCTGCATCCTCATGTCCAAATTTTATAGCAACTTATAAATGTTTTTTCCCATCCTAATTCATCATAGTCCTTTCTTAATCTGATCTTATATTACTGCAACCCTTTCTCTCTGTAAAATCTCGACATTCTAAGCTTCATCAAGTTTATAATAGTTCTTAAGATAAATCTTAAATTTCTTCCAGTCTTCTTCCGCAGTCTCCTTTCCCTGGTCACGAATTCTGCTCGTCATTTCCGCCAATGTCATATAGTCAATCACTTTCATCTGCCATTCTTCCAAGGTGGGTAAATCTTGTGTCTTCCAATACTTTGCGATCAGTATTCTTGCTGCTGTTGTTGCATACATGAAAAAAGTTCTATCCTTTTTTGGCACCAATTGGCCGACAATGCCCAAGAGAAAGGCCTCTGGTTTCTTAAGGAAGGTATATTTAAATACCTTTTTCATTTCATTATATATCATCTCCCAGAAAACCTTAATCTTCGGGCATGTCCACCAAAGATGATAAAAAGTACCTTCAGTTTCCTTACATTTCCAACATTTGTTATCAGGCAAATGGTAAATTTTTGCTAGCTTAACTGGGGTCATGTACCACCTATAGACCATTTTCATCACATTTTCCTTTAAAGCACTACATGCCGTAAATTTAATACCAGTGTTCCACAACCTTTCCCAGTCAGCAGACATAATATTATGACCAATGTCCTGTGCCCACTTAATCATAACTGATTTAACTGTTTCGTCTTGTGTATTCCATTTCAACAGCAAGTTATACATTCTTGACAAATTCTTAGTATTGGGTTCTAACAATTCTGTCTCAAGTTTTGATTTTTCCACCTGGAAGCCAATTTTCCTGTCTTGTTTAAAAACCTCCATTATTTGATAATAGTGGAGCCAATCTTGTACTTTGGGTTTTAGTTTTTCATGGCTCTTTAATTTCAGTTTCTCTCCATCCTGTTCTAAGATCTCACAATACTTTGGCCATCCGACCTCCATATTAACTTTCTTGTGGGCCTTAGCCTCTAAGGGTGACAACCATCTAGGGGTTTTGTTTTCCAACAGATCTTTATATCTCATCCAAACATTAAACAACGCTTTCCTTACAATATGGTTTTTAAAGGCACTATGCACTTTGATTTTGTCATACCATAAATATGCATGCCAGCCAAATGCATTATTGAAACCTTCTAAGTCCAAGATATCTGTATTCTCGAGGAGCATCCACTCTTTCAGCCAGCAGAATGCTGCTGCTTCATAATACAATTTTAAGTCCGGCAGGGCAAATCCCCCTCTTTCTTTTGCATCTGTTAATATTTTATATTTTATTCTGGGCTTTTTGCCCTGCCAGACAAATTTCGCAATGTCTTTCTGCCACCTCTTGAAACAGTCCATCTTGTCAATAATCTGCAAAGTTTGAAATAAAAATAACATTCTAGGCAGTACATTCATCTTAATCACTGCAATTCGGCCTAACATTGACAATCTCAAATTTGACCATATTTCTAGATCTTTTTTAATTTCTGACCAACATTTTTCATAATTGTCCTTATACAGATTCAAGTTTTTAGATGTTAAATTAACCCCTAGATATTTCACCTTCTTAACCACCGTCAGACCTGTCTCTTCTTGAAACTTATTCTTTTCCATATCTGTTAGGTTTTTCCCTAAGACTTTAGTTTTTTGTTTATTCAATTTAAATCCAGCTACCTGTCCAAATTGTTGGATTATTTCCAACACTCTTTTTGTACTAGTGTTTGGCTCCTGCAAGGTCAATACAAGGTCATCTGCGAACGCTCTTAACTTATAGTGTTTGGTTCCGACCTTTACACCTTTAACTTGCTGGTCATCTCTAATCATGTTCAGCAACACCTCCAGGACCGAAATAAAAAGCAATGGGGAAATTGGGCACCCCTGTCGTGTTCCTTTTTCTATCTTAAGTTCCTCAGTTATTACATTGTTTACAATCAACTTAGCTTTTTGTTCGGAATATATTGCACCCATACCATTCTCAAATCCTTGTCCTACCCCCATCCCATGAAGATTCTTTTTAATAAAACTCCACGAAATATTGTCAAAGGCTTTCTCCGCATCCACAAATATCAAAACTGCTTTAGTATTTATGTTCACCTCTAACTTTTCCAAAATGTCTATTATGTTCCTAACATTGTCTGAGAGGTGTCTTTTTGGGAGAAAGCCTGCTTGGTCTCTGTGAATCTTCTCCATCAGTACTCTTTTAAATCTTTTTGCTAAAATGTCTGCAAAAATTTTGTAATCCACATTCAGTAACGAAATTGGGCGGTAGTTCTTCAGTTGAGTCTTTTCAGTCTCTGTCTTTGGTATGAGTGAGATATATGCTTCTTTCCACGATTCGGGTGCCTTTTTTCCCTCTAAGATCTCGTTACAAACTTCCTTTAACGGTTGTATCAGCCATTCCTTTAAAGATTTGTAATATCTGGAAGTCAGTCCGTCTGGCCCTGGAGATTTGCCCAATTGCATGTCCTGAATGGCACCCTCTATCTCTTGTTCTGTTATTCTCTGGTTTAGCTCCACCTTGCTATGATGAGAGATTTTTTGTAATCCATATTTATTAAGGAATTTATCTATGTCCTCTTCATTTTGTAATCCTTGGGAATAAAGTTTTTTAAAATAACTCACAAAACAATTTCTTATCTCGTTGGGTTTAGATATATTTTTTCCATCCACTTCTAGACTTGTGACTGTATTTAATTTCTGTCTTTTCTTAAGTTGCCATGCCAGAAGTTTACCACATTTGTCTGCCGACTCAAATGTCTTTTGTTTCATTTGCTTTATTTTCCATTCTATCTCTTGGTTCATCAATTCCATATATTGTGTTTGATACAACTTAATCTCCCTCAAAATCTCCTGGGACTTTGGTTTTGATCTTAATTTTTTCTCTCCTTCTTTTATCTTTTCCAAAATTTTTTCCTTTTTCTCATTCTGTTTTCTCTTCTTTATTGAATTTTGTTGAATCAAAAATCCTCGCATCACAGCTTTACTTGCGTCCCAGATCACTCTTTTTTCCACATCGCCCTTTAGATTGATTTCAAAATAGTCCTTTAGAGTTTTTTGGGCCTTCATGTGGATCTCTCTATCTCGAAATAGGGTGTCATTCATTCTCCATCTAAACTGACCAGTTGTTGTAAATTTCATTTCCATCTTCACGGCGTTATGGTCGGAACAGGTTTTTGGGCAGATTTCTACCTTCTTAATCTTCGGAGCCATTCCACTAGTAACCCATATTTGGTCGATTCTGGTCCAGGTCATCTTTGCATGGGAGAAAAAGGTTCCCTCTCTTTCAAGAGGGTTCCTTGTTCTCCAAATGTCTATTAAGTCCATATTTTCAGTCATTTCGAAGAAAGTCTTCGGGAGTCTCCCTTCTTTAGTAAGTGTCAGTCTTTGTGTCTTGTCCATGTTTGTAGAAACTACACCATTCATATCTCCCATGATTATCATATTGTATTCCAAATAATCCGTCAAAGTTTCATGGAGTTTTTTGAAGAATTCTGCTTTACCTTCATTTGGTGCATAGATCCCAATTATCAAAAATTTTTCTCCTTGTACCTGAATCTCCACCGCTAAATATCTTCCTTGTTCATCTTTGAACATCATTTTTGGAGCCCACTTCTCTTTTACATAAATCACAACTCCTCTTTTTTTCACTTTGTCCGACGAAATAAATTCTTGTCCCAATTTTTTATTCATAAGCAGTCTCCTGTGTGCTCTAGTTATATGAGTTTCCTGTAAACAAATCAAGTCCAGTTGTTCTCTGTACAAAATATGGAATATTTGTCGTCTCTTCAAAGGACTGTTCATCCCATTACAATTCCAGCTAAGGAATTGCAGGGCCATCTTGTTATTTTTCTGGTATTCCTCCAACAGCTCCCAATTGTTGTTCCTCCTCTGTTGGTGGTGGAAGGTTCTGTCCAAACGAAAGGTTCAGGATGTCTATTACACTCTTTTGCTCAGCAATTGGGTCTACAGTTCCTTTCTGTAAATCTTCTTGATTTCTTTGCAGGAACCTGTCTTTATCCTGTATCGTCTTTATTTTCACCTTCTTCCCCCTATAGTCAAAAGACAGTCCCTGTGGAAATTCCCACCTGAAGAGAATGGTGTTCTTCTTCAACAGGTAGACCAAATCCTTATAAGAAGCTCTCAAGTCCAAAATATGTTTAGGAATGTTTTTAAAGATCTGTATCGGTGAGTTCCCAATTTGTAAGGCCTTTTCAAAGTGCAGTCTTAGAATTTTGTCTCTTTCCTCCTTCGATCTCAAGGTAATCAGACAGTCTCTCGGCGCCTTTCTGTTCTGTCTTCTGCCCAGTCTAAATGCTGTTGTGATTTTAAATTCGTCTTCCTCTAGATCTTCCCAGGAATCAGCAAACTCTTTCGTTAAAAAGTCCGTAAGATTGTCTCCTTCGTCCTCTGGAATTGATCGTAATTTCAAATTCCTTTCTTTTCTTTGTAGTTCCCACAATGCCAGAGTTGCGTCGTGGTCATAGACCTTCCTGGCAATCGGTTCTAATTTTTCCTGGGTCTCTCCAGCAATAGTTCTGGCTTCCTCCGCAATTTGGCGTGTGGCAGAATTTTCTTCTTCGTAAGCCTGTTTATAGATTCTGTATTCAGGTCAAGTCTTGTTGTTAAATCTGTCAATTTCTGTGAATTCTCTGTCAATTTCTTGGTATTTTCTGCCGTCTGCTTTGTTAGATTCTCCAGAGACTGGTTTATCTTAAGAAGGGCTTGCGACACTGCATCCATGGAGACTGCTGTACCTTTTTCTTGCCCTGTTGTCACTGTAGGGGTTATGCCTGAGATCGAGCCTCTTTTCTTGTGTTGCTGTAGCTGTTGTTGATATTGCCTTGTCTTGGCTCTCGTGCTTATCTCGTCTGCTGGGCCACTCATATCCCAAGGTCGTTTCCCACGAGAGCCTTCTCCTAAAGGAAAATTCCACTGTCCCAAAGTGTAGCAACTTTTAATTTACCCTCTAGAGGGAGCAAATCAAGATGTCCGCAAACAAAGGCAAAGAGTATTTAAAAAGCAAATTTATCGGGAGGCTTCTATATGTATATTGCAACACTTTCCCAATAGATAGAGTCCCAGCTTTCCCTGATATATTGTGTCCACAGAGTCCCAAAACTTTGTAACAAATAAGCAATGAGACTTCCACTTTGTTACTTTCACAGGAGTCTAAAGTCAGTTCAGTGTTCCTTTGTTTTAATAGCAGTTTGTGCCAGGTTGAAGGCTGCAGAGAGTTCCCTTTCCTTTAAGTTGGTCATGCAGCTTATAAAATCACTTATTCCTCCCCTCTGCCCTGCAAGCTAGAGGGGATAGTCAAAGTCCAAATGTCGGATTCAAGCAGTTAAAGACAATATCCCATACGGATGCAGCTCAGTAACTTTCGTTGCTTTAATTGTCATGCAGTCGGGGGAAGGCAGACTTCCTTAATTTTCGCCTTTCCCGTTTTCAGCCTAATTTCAAGTAGTTTTGACACGAATAGAGGTTCAATCTTACTCACGGGTCTTTTTTGTCCAGATTATTCAGGAAGGGAATCGGCGCTCTCCACTAATGGCGACGCGGCTTCACCCTGCGGGCTGGGTAGCGATTCTCAGCACCGCGCTCCCCGTTGTCGTTCCGGAGCCTTTAAAAAGGCTCTTTCTGCGGTAAAGGGGGGCGCTTCAGGTGCCCACCGAATCTCCTTGTTCACAGGCTCCGTTCCTGTGATTTTAGGGGTCCCCCGCTTGCCGTAGCGGGTCAGACCCGAACTCGCAGAGCCGTCCTCTCTCCGGAGCTCGGAGAGGGAGCAGCCATTAGCGCTGGCGCCGAACCGGAAGTCCTCCTTTGTATATGTTTTAATCTACGTTTGGTTCTTGCTCCCATTATTTAATAATCATCCGCTTAGTGCTACTGTTATGCTATTTATTTAGATGTTTTCCTTATGCTGTTCTGTGACTGTAATAAAGTAAATTCATTCAGGATTCTATCCACTTTACAACACTGGGTTTTAAAGGCTGAGATTTTGTATCCAGCACAGCAACGTAACAATATTATTATGCATTACTTGTCTGACCTTGGCACTTATAGTCGGGTACACAATACCCTCCAATATGTCTCCAATGAAAATAGGGATGTCCTATTCCATAATAATAATATAATATTTCTACCGCACCCATCTGACTGAGTTGCCCCAGCCACTCTGGGCAGCTTCCAACATACAATGGTACCTTGGTTTAAGAACAGTCTGGTTTAAGAATGATTTGGTTTACAAACTCTGCAAAACCGGAAATAGTGTCTTGGTTTGAGAACTTTACCTCGGCCTCATTAGGGAAAGCACACCTCGGTTTAAGAACGATTTTGGTTTAAGAACGGACTTCCAGAACGGATTAAGTTCGTAAACCGAGGTGCCACTGTATATAAAGACATAATAAAACACATTTTTTTAAAAAAACCCTTCCCTATACAGGGCTGTCTTCAGATATCTTCTTGGCTTGAGGGACACATAGCTCCACACCCTCCGACATTTTTCTGAGGAAAATAGGGACGTTCTAAGGAAAAGCGGGACATTCTGGGATCAAATCAGAAACGAAATGGCTTCTGTAAATCTGGGTCTGTCCCTGGAAAATAGGGACATTTGGAGGGTCTGTACACATTTAAGACTGTATTAACTGAAATCCTATGCATGTTTAGTCATATATAAACACTGTGATGAATGGAGTTTTACTCCCACAGAGCATGCTTAGGAGTCAACCTTAATTAATGGGGTTTACTCCCAGGAAAGTGTGCACAGCATTGCAGACTTAATTACTTTTTAACCATTTTTCTCCCTACGACATCAGAGTAGCGTCTCTGATGTTACTGTTGAAAGGGAAAGATGTTCCTCTGGACAGTCTAATTCTCAGCAGCATTTTGACGGACAGGTATTTCTCCTGCGAGTGGTATCTGCTGTAATGTGTAATTGATCTTAAATGGCTGCTTTGGGCTGACTTTCATGGGCACGATTAAAAGAAGGGAGCTTCGTTTAATTTAATTCTGTCATGCTCAGCTGATTGGTCATGCCATTTACTGGCTCCTGGTTTGGAAACGGCCGGCCCCAAGATGGGAGCCTTTAGCTTGCTTGTGTGGGAATCGCAAAGCCGAACAATGATTCATGGCTTCGCATGCTCCGTGAATGAATCACTCCCATGAGTTCACGAGCTTCCCCACCTTCTGCCTCCCTCTCAATGCGCCGTCGTGACTTATCTATTAATCTGCGGCATCATCTAGTGCAGTTCCTCTTCCGTTAGGTACCAGTGCCGCAGTCAGGCATGGATGACTGTCAGCTTCCCTGCAAATAATCCACACTTTCTTTTCTGCAGATGCTGAGAGCCTTGCTGTCAGAGAAACAGTTCGATATGCCTGTGATGAAAGAACTCCCTTTCAAAGTACTTAAGAGCCTTAACAGTGTGGAGTCTGTCGCTCACTAGGAATTTATGCCATACGACAGTCCTGAAGACACAGTTCCACAGGATTCTCATGTAATGGAATGTCGATGGAATGGCTGCACCCAGACAGGCATGCATTAAGCAAGCGGTTATGTGAGCTGAATAATAATAATAATAATAATAATAATAATAATAATAATAATTAACAACCACTTAATAAAACAACGCTCAACTTAATAAAACAACAACCCTCAAAGCAATGTACAGTGGTATCGCGGGTTACATACGCTTCGGGTTACAGACTCTGCTAACCCAGAAATAGTAACCTGGGTTAAGAACTTTGCTTCAGGATGAGAACAGAAATCGTGCTCTGGCGGCACGGCAGCAGCAGGAGGCCCCATTAGCTAAAGTGGTGCTTCAGGTTAAGAACAGTTTCAGGTTAAGAACGGACCTCTGGAATGAATTAAGTACTTAACCCAAGGTACCACTGTACATAAAAGCATGATCAGGAATTCACAGAATAAATCAGCAAATGTTTAAAGCAAATATACATAAGTAAATTATGTGTCTGCATAAAGGTAAAGGGACCCCTGACAGTTAGGTCCAGTCACAGATAAGTCTGGGGTTGTGGCGCTCATCTCGCTTTATTGGCCGAGGGAGCTGGCGTACAGCTTCCGGGTCATGTGGCCAACCTGACTAAGCCACTTCTGGCGAACCAAAGCAGCACACGGAAACGCCGTTTACCTTCCTGTCGGAGTAGTACCTATTTATCTACTTGCACTTTGACGTGCTTTTGAACTGCTAGGTGGGTAGGAGCTGGGACCGAGCAATGGGAGCTCACCCCATCGTGGGAATTCGAACCTTCAACCTTTTGATCGGCAAGCCCTAGGCTCTGTGGTTTAGACCACAGCACCACCCGCATCCCTCATGTGTCTGCATAAAAGGTAAAGGGACCCCTGGCCATTAGGTCCAGTCGTGACAGACTCTGGGGTTGCAGCACTCATCTTCTTTATTTGCCAAGGGGGCCAGTGTATAGCTTCCGGGTCATGTGGCCACCATGACTAAGCCGCTTCTGGCGAACCAGAGTAGCACATGGAAACATCATTTACCTTCCCGCCGGAGCAGTACCTATTTATCAACTTGCACTTTGACGTGCTTTTGAACTGCTAGGTGGGCAGGAGCAGGGACCGAGCAACGGGAGCTCACCCTGTCACGGGGATTCGAAATGTCAACCTTCTGATCGGCAAGCCCTAGGCTCTGTGGTTCAGACCACAGCACCACCCGCGTCCCTCATGTGTCTGCATAGGCTTTCCCAAATAAGAAGTTTGGGAACATGAGGGGGGACCTGCCTAATTTCAAATCATAGGTGTTGCCACACCCAGCAAATCATAGAATTGTACAGCTGGAAGGGATACCGAGAGCCATCTAGTCTAACTCCTGCAATGCAGGAATCTCAGCTAAAGCATCCATGACAGATGTCCAGCCAACCTCTGCTTAAAAACCTCCAAGGAGGGAGAGTCCACAGCCTCACAAGGGAACCCATTTCACTGTCAAGCAGCTCTTACCATCAGAAAGTTCTTCCTGATGTTTAGTGGGGAACTCCTTTCGTGTAGCTTGAAACCATTGGTTCAGATCCTACCCTCTGGAGCAGGAGAAAACAAGCTTGCTCCATCCTTCGCGTAACACAGCGCTTTAGATATTTCAAGATGGCTATTGTTATGTACTGAAGTTCTCACCCTGGGGACTTCCGGGTTGACGCGATCTGGAAATGGCGGATTCCCTCCGAGCTGCGGAGGGAATCGGCTCTACCGAGGACGGGTCTTTGCCGCGCCGGCGACGCAGGGACCCTTAAAAACCGCAGGCGCGGAAGCCTGCGGACTGAAGACTCGGCGGGTGCCTTAAGCGCCCCCCTGATCCACGAAGAGCCTTTTTAAAGGCTGCGGAGAGGATACGGGGGTGGCGTGGCACTGAGAGTCGATCGCTACCTCGGTGGAGCGAAGCCGCGAGCCATGACCAGAGAGCACTGACTTCCTTCCTTGAAAATCTGGATTGAAAGAATTACCCGTGAGTAAAACGGAATGGGACTTTAAAAATTTTACCCTGAATTGGAGACGACCGGGGGGTGTGCTAAAAGGAAGTCCGCACCCCCCCCTTGCAGACGATCTAAGCAACGATATAAGAGCTAAGCTGGAGAGCCTACCCTTGGTGGGGTGAGTTAAAAAGGACACTAACTTTCAAGATTTAGCTAAAGGAAATTTTGTGCTGGAGAGTAGAGTTTTGGAAACCCTCTTTTTGCTTTAAACAACCCCCCCTCCCGGGCTCGGGAGTGTCCTGCTTTTGTGCCTGTGTAAGAGCTGTGGAGTTTGACAGCTGTCAAAGCTGTCAAACGGGCAGTTTAAAGTGGAAAAATCGCTATCTAAGATCCCTCTGGACTAAGACGAGTTACAATTCAGCCAAAATTGTTGGAAACAAAGTAATAATAATAAGCTAAAGGACTGTTGGAGAAAAGATTAATAAGTAACCAGATTCCCCCTAGGGGGAATTCTGTGAAACTACAATGGCTACAATGGCTGTGGATGGAAAGTTACTAGTGGAAATCGAAAGGATGTTTCAATTGGTGGGAATCTTACAAGAGCAGAGCTTGGCCATGAATAAACAACTTATGACTATGACCTTGGGAACAGGCAACTCTGCTGTCTGTATTGAGGACCTCAATGAGAAAGAATCCACAGCCGAATGGGAAACAATATCTACAGAGGTGGAAGAGACTAAACAAGAAAAAGAGAAAGTAACCTTGGGAAGCAACAACCAAGAGCTGACATCTGTGGAACATAAGCAAGGAGATTTTGGGAATATATCTACCACAAGTCTGCGAAAGACGCAGAAGAAGAAGGAGGAGGTCCTGGGACAATATGGAATACAGGAACTTAAAATAAAGAAATATGATTGGGGCCTCCATTTGGACTTTGATTTGGAAGATGCAGGCTTGGTGGAAATTTTCCAGCAGTTGTTTTCAAATCTCCTTGTGGGAAGAGAATATATTTTGATGGTCAAAGAACTTTTTCCAGACTCGACGACTGACATAAAGGACTACCAACAAGACCGGCGGAGAGGGGCTGAAAGAGACTTGAAAGCCTCGGACGTGAGGAACCCAGGCTGAGAATCTTGACTCTGGATTTCTATTGGGAAGGGACAAAAACCGGGGATGGGAGGGAGGGATGAGGAGACTTTTAAAAACTCTCAAGACTTTTAGGTTTGGTTAATATGACTTTTAAATAAGATAAAATGAAAAATCGATGGAAGAGAACTTAAGTCCAACTTAGGAAAATCAATTTTTTTATTATAAAAGAGGTAATAAGATGAATAAGATGGTTAAGAGGAGAAATACCAACTTGCTGATATAATCTTGGGAATTGGGATGCACGAGGGGGGGTGGGGGGAGGTCAGGGAACAAGGTTATGAAACAAGGATTTGCTGAATTTATACATGTTTTTGTCTTGTGCTATTTTTGTGTGTGTTTTGTCTTTATAAAAGTGGAAAACCCAATAATTTTTTTTTTAAAAAAAGAAGTTCTCACCCTGGGCCAGCAGGCGAATACTGTAGATAGTTTTCACTAATAATGATAATAATGATAATAATGATAATAATGATAATAATGATGATGATGATGATGATAATAATAATAATAATAATAATAATAATAATAATAATAATAATAATAATAATTTATTTATACTCCACCCATCTGGGCGGCTTCCAAAAAAATATCAAAATACACTAATGCATCAAACATTAAAAGCTTCCCTAAACAGGGCTGCCTTCAGATGTCTTCTAAACGTCTGGTAGTAGTTGTTCTCTTTGACATCTGGTGGGAGGGCATTCCACAGGGTGGGTGCCACTATTGAGAAGGCCCTCTGCCTGGTTCCCTGTAACTTGGCTTTTCACAGTGAGGGAACCACCAGAAGGCCCTCGGCGCTGGACCTCATTGTCCGGGTAGAACGATGGGGGCGGAGACGCTCCTTCAGATATACTGTCTCTGTATGGCTGTGTTAGAGCGTTGAGGAAATTCTACATATGGTACCACCCCTGTAGAAAATCATAGGAAGTGGTGCTGCCTGTCAGCTTCTCCTTAATTGAAGTCAAAGAAGAAAAAGGATGCTCAGGAGGACTGATTAATACAACTCCAGAACCACTGATGCTGTGCATTGTGGGTCAAAACTCACAAGACTCCTACATCTGAGAATGGCCTCAGAAAATATAACACTAATGTTTTCTTGCACATTTTGTGTGGGTGGGTGTTCTTTCAATGGGTGGAAGCAATTCCTGTGATGAAATATTCTCCTCACATTCAAACTGGAAGTTTGAAATTGTTTTAAAAATGGAAAGTGGCATATGAAGGTACCGGCATCTCTACTCTTATTTTCTTGTGAAAATTAAAATGCATGTGCCAATGTGGAGCACATGCGGTGAAAATAAATGTGTATCTTGCATGCCAAAATCCATCCCAAGCAAATTATTATGGCCGAGTCCAGAAGGAGTAAAACTACAGGTTTATAATGGAAATGCTGACAGGCAACTGAAGAAAGTAAATAAAATTAATAAGAATGATTGGATGTAAAAGCCACCAAAAGAGAAATTATGAACCTCTCTGTGGGCCAAAAAAGGAAGTTAAAAAAATGTCTGAGTGAAATTGGATTACTTTTTATAAACCAACAATTTAAAGTTTTCCCATCCAAGGTTTCTATTAATGTAAATCCCCCCTCCAGAAATATTCTTTACAGTTACCCTGATTTTCGGTTCATGTTCTACTATTATATATATTAAGCTATAGAGGTGTGATAGATTAAAAAGAAAAAACAAACACACATGAAATTAAGAGATTCCATATGTTGTGTATATAGACAGCTGTTTCTTCTGGATAAATAATTTTAACATTTCGAGAGAAGGCAAAGTTCTATGTTTAAGTAGAACGTAAGTTGTTTCAGTTTCAATATTGGACCAAATATTTAATGGCTGGAAGAAAATAGGAAGGCATTTTAGGACCAAAATAAACATTTGCCATTGGGGTTCCATACATAATCATAAACAAAAGTAAGTTATACTTTTAACTGTATACTGTATTATGTATTAAACTGTATTATGGGATGCAGGTGGCACTGTGGTCTAAACCACTGAGCCTCCTGGGCTTGCTGATTGGAAGGTCGGTGGTTCGAATCCCCACGATGGGGTGAGCTCCCGTTGCTCTGTCCTAGCTCCTGGCAACCTAGCAGTTCAAAATCACACCAGTGCAAGTAGATAAACAGAAATCGTGTTCCGGTGGCACGGCGGCAGCAGGAGGCCCTTTAGCTAAAGTGGTACCTCAGGTTAAGAACGGTTTTAGGTTAAGAACGGACCTCCGGAGCAAATTAAATTCGTAACCAGAGGTACCACTGTATAGGAAAATGGTCCTTGTGACATGAAAAATCGCAATTTAGGGAGGGACAGTATGTCACTATTCCTTCTTCTCCCCACCACCAAATTTTGGATGAGATTTAATTATTTCCTCATATATTCATATATATTATACAGTGGTACCTTGGGTTACAAACACCTCGGGTTACAAACACTTCAGGTTATAGACTCTGCTAACCCAGAAGTAGTACCTTGGGTTAAGAACTTTACCTCAGGATGAAAACAGAAATCGTACGCCAGCAGCACGGTGGCTGCAGGAGGCCCCATTAGCTAAAGTGGTACCTCAGGTTAAGAATGGTTTCAGGTTAAGAACGGACCTCTGCAACGAATTAAGTTCATAACCAGAGGTACCACTGTATATGGCTTTTTCCAGCTGGAACTCACCAAAACAGGTGGCGTTGCATGGGTTGCCAGTGTACGGGGCCACACGGAGGGGTGTGAAATGGATGCTCATTCAACTGCCTATCAGTTGATCAGGAGATTGCAGCCGCAGAGATGAGAAAAGAAGATTCATTTTATTGCCTGAAGAGGTAACTTCTTGGTTCGCATGGAGAAGCTGTTTTCAATGGAGCCCTGCAATGGAAGTGTGCAGCTCCAGATTTTGATATTTTTATGCCCTAACAATTTTCCACCCGGGACAACCACTCCTGTGCCTCCCACATGCTAGGCCACTGACCGGTATTCAGTTCGGTTACCTCCCAGGTGGGCACCATTGTCATTCTAAGAGAATGAGGGAGGCATTCATGGTGAGTTCCGGTATCTCTTTTTGCGTGGCGGGTACCCACCTACCCCCTTGGAAAATAAAGACACAAGACACAGCATTTAAGATTAATGGGCGAAAAAGGCCACAACTTTATTGATTGCAGGAATTGAGCGGTATTGGCTTAGGCATTGGTCCTATCAACTAACTGGCTTCAGCCTGATTGCTTGAAGACCGGCAAGGGTTAACCGCCAGCAGGGGGAGTGCTGCTGATGTACATCAACTACGAGCTCCCCCGGGGTCACCACTTGCGGGCATGCCTTAGGCCCACACCTCCTTAGGCTTCGGACAGGGCAACGCCCCCCAGAATCCTTTATCGGTCTACCCTTTGATTTGGGGGAAGGTGATGACACTTCCTCCCCCCCTCATCTGCATAACAATACCCTTACCAATGCCTAACCGCCACTCGAGCAATAGCTCGCTGCCAATACCCTCAGACCTGCAACCAATCCCTAATTCCAGAAGAAATGTCATCCAACCGAATATCATTTCCAGCATCTGAAAGATGCACACTATCAACTCTTGCTGAACTGGATGCTGGGGTGGCCAATGACACCCCCCAAGCCGTCACTAAGAAGAGAGGGATATCCTCGGCCGTGCCGGCCCTAAATAGCCCGGGCCAGGGAGATGACGCATCCGAGGATTCCTCCAGTCTCGCGGGGGCTGTGATTCAGCCTTCGTGCATGTGGGGAGGGCATGGGGCCCACAACCCCACCTCCTCTCCAGCTCGGAAGTGGCTTTCCAGAAAAATAGCACTGTGTGTATGTGTTTGTTTGTATGCACGCAAACATATAGGAGCAATACACACACACAAGAATTGCTCGTAGAATAAGCCACACTTCTTTGAAATGCAATCTTCAAGGTACTCAAAAGTAGGACTCAGAAGATTCAGCCTGGCTGTAAATCTCATCTCCTCTTCCTCCTTGAAATCCCTTTCCCTACCCACCCAGCATCCCCCAAGAAAAGAAATGTATGTTAGTGTCCCTGGTAAGCATACTGATAAAAGGAAAGTCACATAGTTCACCTAGAATGGACTCCCTTATATTATGTAGATCTGATAAAGTTCTTAACTTGTGACCTGCCCACCTAATTTCTAACTCTATGGAAATCTACTATAGCTTGGTAATTGCCACCATTAATTTGTTCTTGGCGTGTAGCAAAAGTGCTTATAGCTTGACTTTATTTCCCAAACTTTGCCAAAAGAGTAATTTAGCAATTAATGAGAGGTTACGGAAGAAAGTTCCAGAATAAAATTATAGGCATCGCTTGCCAACGTTAAAAATACACTTTTGGGGGATAAATTCTGTACATTTTTGCCACTTCGTATTTTAAAAACTGGAAGAGATGTGCCTTTGGCTTGAAGTTTCATTCAAATCCATTATGGATTATTGGTGCTCTTACAGATGCGTAAATTTCCTGTCAAAATAGGGAAATACTATTTCTTGGAATTTTTCAAAATCAGGATCAGGAAAGAAATCATGAGCCAACCTTGCAGAGTGCTGCAAGATTGTCTTCGTTTCTATGTGCCAAGCTTATGGATGGACAAATTTGCCAATTGTGGTCTTATCCAATTCTCAGTTTTTTCCATTCTTAAGTTTGCTGCATTTCCACGTCAGTTTGCAAGTTATTATCTTTCAAATAGTCCTCGTGGAAATCCATCAGCATTTTAATACACATTTTTCCAAATATGCACATTTTTAATGCAATGTTGCAACACACAGAAACAGAGTAGACCCACTGAAATACTGGATCACATAGCTGAAGGCCAGGCCAGTTGGCTGGAGCCCTGCACAAGAACTTCCTCCTAAGGGGTGATGATGCCTCACAACGTTTTGTCGTAGGGCTCCCATTTGTTTTCGTGTTTATGAGGAATTGTACACTTCTCTTCCAGTTGTTAAACACAATGCTCAGGGTGGCTATGGTGCACAGATGGCAAAAGCCTAGAATAATGACGTAGAACTGTTCTGACTATATTCAAGCTGGGTATGCAGAGATTCTTGTATAGCAGTACTCACCACCATACTGCTGGCATTCCCTTAAGTGCTCAAATTAGCTTACGCAGTATTTGAGGCTGCGGGGGGTGGGTGGGTGGCTGTGTGTATGATATTTACTGCAGAAACATTCTAAAGTAGATGGCACAATGGTAGCTAATGGAGCAAAGACCCCAGATGTGGTGAGGATTACCCCCTCTCCTTTGATATAGGGAATTTGTCCACCATCTGCTTCTATAATTTACTTAGCTTTGAGCTTATAGAGTAGCAGCTTGTGCCAAGACAGCCTTTTAACATCTTCATCTGGCCAGGAGATTACAACTGTACCTTCATCAACTTGTTGACCAAGATGGATTTAGATCTTCAATAGGCCGGTCTCTAGATATTTTGGACGGCGGATAACTCAAGAAGAGAGGTGGCAGGGAGATGGCCTTTGCTGTTCTGCCAATAGCAGCAAGATGTCGCGGTCCAACCCATTTTGGGATGAAGGAACATTGAATTCAGTGGAACGTCTCTGAGTAGACAGACACAGGGTCACGCCATCATCTTTCAACACTTTATACATAGGATTGCTCCTGCCTGTTTTTAGGGCATGCCTTATTTTTGCAATTGTAAGTTGTTTTAAAGTTTTAAGTATTGTGTCTTAATGTTGTACCCTACCCTGGAACTTTAGGGTTGGGCAATCAATCAATCACTCACTGAATAACGTTTTTTGTTTCCACGTGAGACGTGTTCTCAGCTTCCATCTGTAAAGTTTGTCAACTTCACATTTTTATAATGGCATGTGTTCAATTGGCTGATTAGTTCAATGTCTTAAAAAGTACAACAGTTTGAAAATCTTGGCCTCAACCAAATTATCCCATATTTTATGTGGGCTGCTCAAAAAATGTTGTCTGGACCATACGAATCTGTCTGTCTAGCCCTACGGAGAGTTCTAGAACAGCGAAACAGCTTGAGAGGAAGTCTGTGCATTGCTGTTACCTTCAGTGCTTTTTGACTGTCTGAGAGACATTTTTGATAATCCAGTCTACACTTGATATTTGCTTAAATCATGTTTTAAATCCCTCTTTTTCAATAATGAAGGCTGTGGCATTTAAGAAATTTAAGTACAGGAGAGAGACGATGAGATGGGAAGACCCACTGTTTAGATGCTGGCCCAAACTAGTTGAGTACAGGGGGCTTCATCTAATACAAGCAGAAATTAAAAAAGTGAAGCTGTTTCTCCCCCTGGAATGGAGATGAAGTGAGTGGAAATATTTCACTGGATAAAATTAATATTTATGCTTTTCATGCAGTTGTTATCATTGTGGTTACTGCCCTTGGTATCTGTATCTCGGCCTTCTTCTTCATCATCATAATTTTATTTATCATCCTAATCACTGGTATTTATGGCCCAACCTTCCTTCAAGGAGCTCAGTCATGGTCCCTTGTTTAGTTAAGGTAGGGTAACATAGCTGTCAACTTACAGATTTGAAAATAAGGGACCAGCAGCCTTGAAAATAAGGGATCAGCAGCCTCAAAAATAAGGGATCAGCAGCCAAAATAAGGGATTTTAGTCAACCAGCTGAAATACGAAGTTAAAAGGGACCAGATAATTTTGGAGAGCAGCGCCAGTTTTTAGCCCTTCGTTTCCAGAGGTTGCTGCTCAAGACACCAGCCGATGAAACACTGCAATTAAATAACTACAAGCAGCCACCACTTTTCGCGCAAAACGAAGTCCAAGCTACGAAGATGCTGCTGCAGTTCTGTATCTTTTCTTGCATGCTCCATCTACAGCTCTCAGTTCCATCAGGCGGGGCAGGAGGAAGGGGGGGGGGGAAATAGCGCCCGACGTAAACCCGCAGATCAGACCATCTATGCTAGTCTACCACTACAAATCTATGGGAGAAGCGCTTGCGGTCCTTCCTCCGCTTTCCCCCTCTATGGTTAGCCCGTGGTCTCCTGCCCGCGCCTCTGCCTCCTCTCTCTGAACTGCTTTCTCTATGGTTGCCCTCGCTCTCCTCTCAAGTCTCCTCAGGAATTCATAGGCCATGCCAGGCTGCCCATCTCATCCGGGTCCTTCAGTGGCACAGCCACAGTTCGGCCTAGTGGGAGCAGCGGTGACGGGCAGAGGGGAGGCCCCAGGCAGAGATGCTCAGTTCAGTGGCCGCGAGGAGGATGGTGGCGGAAGAGCCTGAGGCTCCCGCCAGTTCCGGCAGGGAGAGGCTCCTGGGGGCCAAGGCTGGTGAGAGGAGACCAGAGGGGGGCGTGCCAGGCAGCCAAGCAACACAGTTGGAGCCTCCCTCCTCCCTGGCCGGCAGGGAGGGAGGGAGAGGAGCTGCTTCCTTTGAAACCTGGGAAATTTAAGGGATATCATCAATAAGGGACAGCAGCGGGACATGGTGCTGGGATAAGGGGGTTTCCCACCCAATAAGGGACGGTTGACAGCTATGTAGGGTAGGCAGACAGTCATTGACCTAACATCACCCACTAAGCTTCATGGCTGAACCAGGCTTTGAAATCAGGTCTCCCTCAGCCCAGTGAGACATTCCACTGTACCACACTGGCTCTATGTATGCGGCAGGCACTTGCCAAATGTGATAGTCTGTCTTAATTTCCTTTGAGACATAGATAGCTCAGTTGGTTAGAACGTGGTGCTGAAAATGTGAAGGTTGCAAGTTCGATCCCCATATGGGACAACTGTATATTCTTGCATTGCATCGGGTTGGATAAAATGATTCTCAGGGTCCTTTCCAATTCTGCAATTCCATGACTCTAGATCAGGAATGGGGAACCCATGGCTGTCTTGATTTTGTGGTTGAACTATACTACTTTGTGGTTGAACTATACTGCTTTGTCTCTAGACTGGCTGATGCTGATGTGACGTAGAGCTCCATAATATCTAGAGGGCCACAGGTTTCCCAATCCTACTTTAGACATCAGAGGAACCTCAAAATAGTCACATAATGATGAGTTGCAGAGCCTATATTTTTAAATGAAATGCGTGCAAACCCACCCAGCCCAAAAAGTCTAAGTGAGAAGGAACCAAGAAGTCTCTTTTAGAAAAGCTACTGCGGATACAGCAATTATATAATTCGTGCATGTGCATGTTTAAAAATTCCTTATTATGTTTCTGAATGGGTCTTCTCAGTCATTCTGGTCTTTTGCATAGCTGTGTAATTAAGACATACACTATACATAGGGAAATATTTACAAAATTTCTAGAAAAAACACACTGCTTAGGCTCAGAACAGTTCCAAGAACTACTCACTTGTGGTTTTCGGTATCACCCAAACCACACATGAGAACTTGGGAATTCAAGCGACAGGCGGGCCAAGGAGCCGTTATAATTATAGAAGGAACCTGGTAATGCCTGCTATTCAATAGCCACTTTTCTCATCCTTTTCTCACAGGTTAATGTTTGAGAATAGCATATTTTATGCCATTTCAAAGTCATAAGAGCAGCAATTTTGACTTGTTGATTTCTTCTCCATGCAGGCAGATATGTACGTTCTCCTTGGGATGTTAGAAAAAAAAATGAAAAAATAATATGAAGTGTAAGTAATCTTCTCTCCCCTGCCCCCATCTTGCCTCAATGAATTTCCAAACATAGCTGTTGGCGTCCATTTGTCTTGAGAGACAATGGAGTGAACCTCTAGGGGCAAAGTCCAACTGCTTTGCTAGAAGCATTGTTGTGACCTCCCTGGTTGCCAACCTAGGGCAGTGTGTATGGAGGTCCTGGGCTACTCAAACAACAAGACACCCCTCTCAGCCTCACTGATGTGGAAAGCAGAGCAATACATTTGTCACCAGCTTGGCTGCAGGGATTTCTGGAAGGAGGCATACAAGGTGCCATCCATTCGTCTTAGGACACAATTCCAGATTTGTGTAGGGTTTACTCCCAGTCCTTTTCTTCTTCCGAAGATGTCCCACATGGTAGCAGAGGTTTAGGATCAGAATTTTCCTTCTCCTAGGTGGGCTACTTTCCCAGGTCAACATGCCCCATCTGCCCCTACTGTGTGTGCCCCTGCAGGATGTGCAGAAACCGCCTTCTTGACTGTTGGACCCACTACTGGTCTCATCCACTCAACCTGCCAGAGCCTGTCTTCACATGCAGGGGAAATCCCTAACTCACTGAGGGTTTGAGACCCATCTCCTGCATTCACCTGATTTAGCCAGCCAGTCAAATGAGTTCAGCCACTGAAGGGATAGTTACTGTATTTTTCGCTCTATAAGACACACTTTTTCCCTCCTAAAGAGTAAGGGGAAATGTGTGTGCGTCTTATGGAGCAAATGCAGGCTGCACATCTATCCCAGAAGCCAGAACGGCAAGAGGGATCGCTGTGCAGCACTCCCTCTTGCTGTTCTGGCTTCTGGCTTAGCCCCTCAGTCCCTTCCCCCACCTCCCAGATAAGCCCCCAAGAGCTGCGCTCCCTCTAAAGAGCTGTGTGGAGCATGTGTGTGGCTCTTGGGGGCTTTTCCCCGAAGAGGGAGAAGGGCAGCCTGTCAGTGATGGGCTGCCCTTCTCCCTCCTTGGGGAAAAGCCTGCAAGCGCCACACACACACGCTGCATGGCTCATGAAAGGGAGCAGTGAGCAGAGCTCAGGATGCAGACAGGCTCTGCTCAGCGCTCCCTTTAATGAATTTTTTTTATTCATACTTTTTATTAATTTTTTAACATGAATATACAGTTTTAATCCAAATTTTCACAAATTCCATACTTTGGAATTCCATACTGTTGGACTTCCTTGAACTTCTCTGACAATCATCCATATTTAACTCTTGCTTACGCATTTCTTCTGCTCTCTATTGCCATTAGCCCCCCCTCCAATCATCCATTTTCATTTAACAATATACCTCAGTTTTTACAGTGCTTCTTTAAACCCCACCAGCGTTGTTTGTACTTCACATGTACTTTTCAGATATTCCACAAATTTCCCCCAGTCCTCGATGAACATTTGGTCTCGAAGATATCTAACTTTCCCTGTTAACTTGTCCAGTTCTGCATAGTCTGTTAATTTCATCCTCCGTTCCTAAAGAATATTTTTTTTCTTGCATCCCCCCTCTAAAAAATAGGTGCATCTTATGGTCAGGTGCGTCTTATGGAGTGAAAAATACGGTGCTTTCCAAACATACCTTGGGCAACAATCACGTTAGCTTTGCAGAATAACTTGCAATAAAAGGAATCCATGAAACCAACAATAGTGCATGGACTGTCTCTTTAGAACGGATTCAAATATTTTTTTAAAAAATCCATTTTTCAGACATCTCCAGCTCCAGTGTGCATTTTCATCCCTTTCTCCATGCTTTCGACAGGTTTTTGACTATTTAATCCTTTATTTTCCCAGGAACCTAGAATGTTTATCCATTTATATCACGTCCATTTCCCGGGATGCTATATGAAGCTACATCACCATCAAGGATCGTTCGCAGGGCATTTGGAAGGGAAGAAAAGTATGGCTCCCACTAGAGATCCCTCTTTGCTTTTCCATAGAGTAACCCTGGGAATGATGCTAAAGGATGATGTGGCGCTGCTCGAATGGGCATTATTGCAAGCTAGTGGTGGTGTGTGTCAGAGTGGATAGGCAAAAGGGGAAATGGGTGAATAGAGTCCTCCTGCCAAGACCTCCCCCCCCAAATATGGGGGTTTGAACTTTCAGCCCATTGCTAGTTTGGATCATGGCTCAAGTGATGCACATTTTTCTTCATCCTAATCCAACTCCCATTCCTCAAAGATTAAATGTGAATTGTATTCATAGCCCACTTTTCAGCCATAATGGAGGTTTCGGTAATCCAGTCTGCATAATGTATATGTATTGATGCAAATTTAGAATTATTTGCTGTAATTTAACTAGAAAGACAATAATAAAATCATAGAATTGTAGTGTTGGAAGGGGCCCCAAGAGTCATCTAGTCAAAGAAGAAGAAGAGGAGGAGGAGTTTGGATTTGATATCCTGCTTTATCATTATCCTAAGGAGTCTCAAAGCGGCTAACATTCTCCTTTCCCTTCCTCCCCCACAACAAACACTCTGTGAGGTGAGTGGGGCTGAGAGACTTCAGAGAAGTGTGACTAGCCCAAGGTCACCCAGCAGTTGCATGTGGAGGAGCGGGGAAGTGAACCCGGTTCACCAGATTACGAGTCCATCGCTCTTAACCACTACACCACACTGGCTCCTAGTGGTTAAGAGCATGGCTCACCAAAACGCATAGAGCTGTTGCACTAGGTATCTGGCAGGTGGGTCTCTTTTGCTTACTGGGAGGGAGAAGAGCAACATGGTGGGACGATCAATGTGGTGCAAACACATCAGTGCAGCCAGTCTGGTGCTCCTGCTGATGGGTAAGCACCGCACCTGCCTCTCCTCTCCCATCCAATGAGACACAGTGACCCACCAGCCAGGAAGCTAGCGTAGCAACGCTGCCCCACCTGGTGAGCTGCTTCTGAACTATCCTCTAACAGACTTCAAATAGATGACTGCCCGCTGTCTCTAAGAATCAAATGCAAAACAATGACAGAGAGGGAATTAGTAGGTTTTTATATACACAGATGGAGGGACGATTATTATTTATTTTCCCTCCATCTGCGTGAACATTATTATTTATTTCAGAAATAATAATTAATGAATTAATGTGGATTGATAAACGGATGAATAATCCTCACTTGACGGTACTGGAAATATTAACTAATGTACGAGCAGGAATTAACAAATGGATAGTTGATGGATAAGGATAAAAGGGGGGGAATGAAATGTGAATGAGAGATAACTATGAAATATAAGCAGCAATATGGGACGCGGGTGGCACTGTGGGTTAAACCACAGAGCCTAGGACTTGCTGATCAGAAGGTCAGCGGTTCGAATCCCCACGACGGGGTGAGCTCCCGTTGCTCAGTCCCTGCCCCTGCCAACCTAGCAGTTCAAAAGCACGTCAAGTGCAAGTAGATAAATAGGTACCGCTCTGGCGGGAAGGTAAACGGCGTTTCCGTGCACTGCTCTGGTTCGCCAAAAGCAGCTTAGTCATGCTGGCCACATGACCCGGAAGCTGTACGCCGGCTCCCTCGGCCAATAAAGCGAGATGAGCGCCCCAGAGTTGGCAACAACTGGACCTAATGGTCAGGGGTCCCTTTAACTTTTTATAAGCAGCAATAAGGGTTAATTTTGGAAACATCTAAAAAGGAGGCGGGAATTTTTTTCTTGAAAAGGTTGTACTAAATTTGCTTAATTTGTTATGGATTTGTTAAAAATTTGGAAAATCAATAAACTTTAATCTGCTAAGAAAATAGAGGACCGCTTGCTGTAAAGTAGGACACATGGCTACTCTGATTCTGCAACAAATCTTCTCTCCATCCCCACATAATGCAAATTTTGACTGCTAGCTAGAATATTCTGCAGATTTATTTGAAAGCGGGGTGGGGGGGTGGGGTGAGAGATGAAATAGAGGAGCAAATGTTTGTTTCAGTTCTTCCATCTTTGCTGTGCTCCTTGCTGTTAAATCTGCATTCATTTTAATTAAGCTGCCTTGAGCTTGCAACACTTATCAGGATTACATGGGACAGATGAGGCAGGGGGAGGAGTGTGTTTGCTCACCAAGCAGATTTTTTTTTCCAGGCTCTTAACACTTTAATTATTTCTCAGAAGTGTTTACTTGAGGGAGGGGGGCAAAACCACCGCAGATGGTAAATTAGTGGGGAAATGTTTCTAAAAATAGTGTGTGAAAATGGTTACAAATGATCTCTTGTTAATTCAATGCACAGACAAGAGGCTAAATATGTATGTTGGCAGTACCCCCTAACTAATTCGGCAAGTACCCCCTAACTATTTTCGCCAATAGGATATGGAATCTATAGGCAATTGCTGGAAAAGGAATATAGAGCCTTCTCAGTAAAGGCAGGGTGCTGCATTCTGGAGAGAGCTCTGAGTGGAAATGGTTGAAATTTTGCTTTAATACAGGGGCTGGGTGATGTTGTACCCCAGTTCCCATCAGCCCCAGCCATCTTGGCCAGTGGTCAGAGAAGACGGGAGGCACAGTCCGGCAACATCTAGAGCAGGTGTAGGCAACATAAGGCCTGGGAGCCAGACGCAGCCCATTCGCCTTCTCAATCCAGCCCGCGGATGGTCTGGGAATCAGTGTGTTTTTACATGAATAGAACGTGTGTTTTTATTTAAAATGCATCTCTGGGTTATTTGTGGAGCATAGGAATTCATTCATATCTTTTTTCAAAATATAGTCCTGCCCACCACATGGTCTGAGAGATAGTGGACCGGCCCACAGCTGGAAAAGGTTGCTGCCCCCTGATCTAGAGGGTCACAAGTCCTCACTCCTGCTTTAGTGTGAAAGACCAGAATTGCCACTTACACATCACCTAAAAAGGACAAAAGACAAATTTGCACAAAAGCTACATATGCTGATTTCTATGTATTGATGCAAATTTTGAAATTATATCTATATGTAATACAGAAGTGGGGTAAAATGTGGCCAGGTGACCTGTTTTGCCTGCTCAGTCTGTTGTCCAGATGCAAAGGACTTGTCCATACTTTTGCTTGTCCTGCTGGCAAACGAGCCAGGTCAACCACAGGGCAGGCACACACACACACACACACACACACACACACAAACACAGGCGGCACAGAATGCAATCCAGCTGAGACATTGCTGAAACTGACTGCTAGCTCCATCGCCCCTCTAGCCTCTCACTCTGGATTCCTCCCAAGCAACGAAGGCTGTGTCAAGGGGGCGAGCTCCTCCTCTGGGCCTGTCTGGCCCATTGCTCAGCAACCTGCAAGACTTTTCTCGATCACGGTGTCAGAGGCGGAGGAGAGCTGCCAGGACTGGAACTGTCCTGGGTAGCAGGGGCTGATGTGTAGGTGGGTTCCCATGAGGTGAGACACAGTGATAACAGCAAGAGCCTTTATTGAACTAACAGAACTGGACAACAGGGGCAAAGCAACTACTTATGTACATTTCTGAAGGCCTGGGCCACTCCTACTCCCAAGGTGATTGGCTGTCTAAACTCCCAAGCTGCGAATCATAACGCAGAGTTTAAGGGCCAATGGCAGTGGCCCAAATCCTGAAATGCTCTGTGATTGGATATCATGTATCAAATCAGAACACAGGGGCTCAGAATTCTTAGTCCAGATTCAAGCTCAGGAAAACACAGACCACTGAATACATAACAGGGGCAATCTCTGACTCGTCTCTGTTTGAGTATGTGCTCACACTGCAACTCTCAGCCTTTAACCCTGTCCTGGAAGGCCCTCTTTCTTCTTCTGACCCCTATTGATTCTTCTAGCATCTCCCTTCTCCATCCAGCCAGCCCCTGATGCCCTGGGGATACCCACCGTTTACCACTAAATCAGAACAAACATCAATGGGTGTTTTCCTATAGAGTGATGTTTATTCTAATTCAGCAATAAACAGTGGGTTTTTATGGGGAAAGCAGTGGGGTAAATGAAAAAGGGCTCCAACTCATGTCTAAAAAGCATAGGCACGGGAGAAGGAGAATTGCGCATGAGCCCCAACTGTTGGTAGGGAATTTCAAGATCCTGACCCTCCTTTCTGGTGCTTCTTTGTGTTTAAACCAAACTTGAACTGGACACCCTTTCAAATAGAGGGTTGTCCTCTGCAAACTGGAGCAAATGGCCATCTAAGGAAGGACACCATCTTCTTGTAGCTTTTCTCTGTAAGCTCCATTTCAGTTATACCGTTACTACTGAGTTATATGCCTACCATAGAATATGGGCAGGGAGCAAGGCCATCAAGTGAGGAGGCACTGGGCAGGCTGTGGTATGGAGGCCCACCTGAAAAGCAACCTTCAGTCCACTGGTGACTCCTAGCCCACTCTTTGAGAAACACTGCTGGAGAGTTTATAGATTACAAATCTTTACACATCACTTGGAAAGACAAATGAACTAATGCCAGTGTACTGGAAGAAGCAAAGAACACCAGTGTTGAAGTGATGATTCTTCAACATCAACTTCGTTGGACTGGTCATGTTGTGCGGATGCCTGATTATCGTCTTCCAAAGCAACTACTCTATTCTGAACTTAAAAATGGAAAGTGTAATGCCGGTGGTCAACAAAAGAGGTTTAAAGACTCTCTCAAGGCAAATCTACAAAAAAAAAGTAGTATAAACACCGACAACTGGGAAACACTGGCCTGTGAGAGCTCCAGTTGCAGAACAGCCTTTACCAAAGGTGCCATGGGCTTTGAAGACGCTCAAACTCAGGATGAAAGGGAGAAATGTGCTAATAGGAAGACACGCTTGGCAAACCCTCACCATGATCAACTCCCGCCCAGAAACCTATGTCCCCACTGTGGAAGGACGTGTGGATCCAGAACTGGCCTCCACAGTCACTTACGGACCCACTGTTAAAACCGTGTTTATGGAAGACAATCTTACTCGGCTATGAATGATTGCCAAAGACGAAGACGAAGATTATAGATCTGTTCAATTATATGGAGGGACCACTTGCACCCCCAACATCCCTCTACCCCTCCACCAAGGCCTGACCTCGATGTCCAAAGATTGGTATAGTGTCTCAAAGGGAAACTTGGTCCTCTTTCAGGGCTTCATGAAAGTATTTGCTTGGTCCCTACTGGAGTGTGCCAAACTAGATGCTGATCCAGCAAAACCGTTCTTTTGAAATTCATTGAAACAAATGTATACAAATCTGTAAAAAGCCTGAATTTAGTTTATTTGAAGGGATTTTGAGAATGCAGGTTTCTAAAGCTTCTCACTGAGAAAAGTCATTCTGCGCCTATTCAACATTTTTCCATTGTCTTACATAGGAGGGGAAAAACAAATTCTACTCATATCTCCTCGTCAAGCTAACCTGATACGCTGCATTCATAATTGGCAGGAAGAAACCACTGAACACCTCCTGCTAGGTGAGTCCAAGTTTTCCCATTTGTTCTCTTCCTTCAGGGATGTAGCACATAAAAGAAAGGCAGAACCATCAAAGACAGGAAATTATTTTAACAATAACAAGCCTTGATTAAATTCCAGTCAAATACAGTAATAAAATCATTATGTTCAATTAGAAACTGTCAGACAGTGGTGGTTTGGGTGGAAAACCGATAATTTATTCCCCTATTCAATTGTTCATTAAAAATTCATTGAGATAAGAAGAACAGTACGCCAAAACAGCGGCGTTAATGAATGATATACAGCGCAAGTCAAATTTCCCCAATGCAGCAAAAGGAAAACAGTCGGAAGGAAAAAGCATGCAAAGTGAATGCAATGGGAGCTTTTGGTTTAAAAGTTTGAAACGGGGATGTCTTTAGGTTTGGGAGGGCACTGGTCAAAGTGCCATTGGGGGTGCCCTCCATGTTAAGGGTCCACCCAATTACAGTAGCCCCTTCAAAGCTGATGGGCCCTTATGGCCGGAGCTGACAATGGGGTGAGCAGGGGCAGTATGGGCACCAGCGGCAAATGCGCCAAGAGGAATGCCAGGCGGCTGCAGTGAGCAACAGTGGCACTGGGGCTGGTTTGATTCATAGCCCCCCTTCCACCATCCCTGCTTGATGTTTGTAGTGCTGGTGAGAAGTCCCCATTCACTCCAATGGAAGCTTTCCCCTCTTTAGTCCAAAGGAAGTTTTCCTCACTCCCATGCACCCACGGCAAATGGTGGGGTGGGGTGTGGCGATCACACAGGGTCCCCGGACGTTCCACCATCTATTGATCCCTGTGCCACCACTTTATTTTTCGCTGCCACCACCCAGGCCCTACCTGGTACAATACTGAGTCCAGTCAGGGTTAAATTGGAACATAAACTTCTGTTTACAGTGGTACCTCGGGGTACATACGCTTCAGGTTACAGACTCCGCTAACCCAGAAATAGTGCTTCAGGTTGAGAACAGAAATTGTGCTCCGGTGGCGCAGCAGCAGCAGGAGGCCCCATTAGCTAAAGTGGTGCTTCAGGTTAAGAACAGTTTCAGGTTAAGAACGGACCTCCGGAACGAATTAAGTACTTAACCCGAGGTACCACTGTATTTATTGCAGTTTAACAAGCGTGTGGTTTCATAAACGGTATTGGTCAATTACAGTCATGGGATGCCTATCCAGCCCTATAACTTCCGCTACCTGCTCTCACTCACTAAACCACCTCTCAGATATTTACTTGTCTTCCTAGCTCCTAACTGTTCCTGACTCAGCTTATTTCACTACACTAACTCAACCGACCCACAGACTCTATCCCAATTCACTCCCACTCCAACCAACCACCCAACTCCCAACGAACTCCCCCCTTCACCCCTCCCAGAGCTGGTTTTATAGTCCCTCTGACTCCACCCCCCTGGGTTTTGGGTAACCTGTTTAACTATTTCACCTCCATCACTCTCATATGTTAACGTCACAGTGGGGGGGGGATCAAAACCATATCATGGGGTCTGGGTTAAAGTCCCCTCCCAGTGAGAGCCAGTGTGGAGTAGTGGTTAAGAGCAGTGGACTCATAATCTGGTGAACCGGGTTCGCGTCTCCGCTCCTCCACATGCAGCTGCTGGGTGACCTTGGGCTAGTCACACTTCTCTGAAGTCTCTCAGCCTCACGTACCTCACAGAGTGTTTTTTGTGGGGGAGGAAGGGAAAGGAGAATGTTAGCCGCTTTGAGACTCCTTAGGGTAGTGATAAAGCAGGATATCAAATCCAAACTCTTCTTCTTCTTCTTCCCTCACCGCTGCCCATGCTACAGTCCCAGCCCATGTGACCTCCCCATATTGGTCATCAAAGGGAAATTGTGAGCTCACGGACAAAGCACATGAACTATATCACATGCAATTTGATCCTGAGACCCTATCCACCACCATTTGCATATTTCCTCACCAACTATTGGTTGATCTTTTTAAAATAAAAAATAAAAACAGCATGCAAAGCATGAAAACAATATTTCCACCTTCCTTTCCGGTCTTCTTTTATTCCGCATGAAAAGCACCCTTTGGCTTAATATTGAGTCGTGAATGCTTGTCAACCAGGAGTTAGCAGCCTCTTCAAATTCTCTGGATTCATCCACAAAGCACGGTAAGAGCTCTTGAAATGTGCTTCAACATAGCAGGCTCTAGTCTTTCTCTCTTTGAAAAGTCTCAATGTAGTCTGAATTTTGTGGCCTTTTGAAAGTCTAACTGGTTATGCAGTACAGTATCAATATTTGGACAAACACACTTCAGGAAACAAGAAGTCTTTTCATGGTAAATGTTCAGGGGCACATTGAGAGGCCATCCTTTCGATTAGACTCAACAGCACTGTGGCCAGGGGAATCCTCAGCCTATCTCCAAGAGTTCCTGCAGAAGTGGCAGTGGATTTACTCTCCTGTCAGCATCTCCTCCAACTGTTTTTTATCCCAAAACTGGCACACACCTGCGCGCCATGCCACCACCGTTAGGGCCGCCTCAGCCCATTGCCATTCCTCACCCACAAATGCACCCAGGCTGCCTCCAGGTGATTGGCAGGTATGTGTCATTACACTTTCATGCCAGTTTTAGTTTACAAAGTTCTGTGGTGGCAATTGCACTTGGTGAAGCATGTACCATTCTAACTGTGAGGGACCAGCTTCCCATCAGTCACAGTGTGATTATGTATAGTGGTGCCTTGGTTCTCTAACTTAATCCATTCCGGGAGTCCATTCAACTCCCGAAACGGTTTGAAAACAAAGGTGCGGCTTCCGATTGGCCGCAGGAGCTTCCTGCACTCAATCAGAAGCCACATCAGAAGTTTGGCTTCCAAAAAACATTCGCAAACTGGAACACTCACTTCTGGGTTTGCGGCATTTAGGAGCTAATTTGTTTGGGAGCCAAGCCATTCCTGTGCTAAGGTACCACTGCATTCAGTTCTTACAGACTTTATTTGCACTTTATTTGGGTTGTATTCATTTTAGTTCATCCTACTCAACTGCTAGTCAGCAGTTTGTTGCTAGGGTTAGGGTTGCTATATTGAGCTATTTTGGGAAAGGTTTTGAGCATTTTTTGGGAAATCACTCAAAACATTGTTGAGCTTTTTTTTGGGGGGGAGTTCTGAATATTTTGCCAGTATCCCCCCCCCCCCCAGACACTAATACCATCCATCTTTCTTTCCATCATGGAACCCAAGGCAGTGTACTTATGGTTCCTCAGCTGCCCAGGCACTGACCAGACCTATTTCGCTTCAGCAAAGGACTGGCCTCACCTGCCTTCAGACCATGTTGAAGTCTCATGAATTTATTGGTGGCATTTGAGATCCTGGCCTCATACACTCAGGGTTTTCATGTGAAAATGAGTTCCAATGACATCAGTATGATTTCCTACCTGATAAAGTCATTTATGATTGAAGACCAGGATTTTAAAAAAGAAAAATGATAAAGAGCACACTCCACAAGAACGGCATGATCACACACCCTATAAAAGTCTTTGTTTTCTATCTCCTGGCAGATTTTATGTGCCTAACATAGCTTGGCGGCTGCTACTATCCCAAGTACAGTAGCAATATTGGATTATGGAAATCCTATTTATCACCATGAAATGAAACCGCAGGTGCAAGACACTGGAAATTCTCTTATGATAGATCACGTTGGTTTACATGGCAGTGACATTCTTAGATGCATCTCTCCTGTATGTGTGATAGTTTGGATGATTAAGCTCCCAGCATATACATAAATTGCATCTGCATCAAGATCTATTTAAATGCATGAAAAGGAATTCACCCAATTATTGCTCAGCAACTTGGCTGTTTGAGAACAGAGATAATCACTCACAGGGGTCAAATAAGGCACACTCTTTTCTCCAGGACTCCAAAGGGTCTTGGAAGACCACACCATCCCCCTGTTCCCATGTGGCCCAGAGGTTAGAAAAGATCATCAAAGGCCACAGCCCCAGCTAGTACAAATTAGGATGGTGCAGTTAACTTCAGCATTGTGCTCATCTGTTTGTGTGTCGAGACCCTGAAACCACCCCCTCATTGATGAATAAGGTTAATGTTACTGGGCAAATTTTGGCCACAACTTTATTGGTTACAGAATGTGAGCGGTATTGGCTTAGGCATTGGAATTGACCCGACTATATCTGACCCCTGCCCGTCACACAGGAAGTCCAGTAAGGGTCAACCACTGGTAGGGGGAGCCCCGTCAATGCAAACCAACTCAAGCTCCCCCAGGGTTACCGATGGGGTCGTGTCATTCAGACAAGGCCTCTCCTCCTTCCGGAGGGGAGGTGTTGTGAGCGGGAGCCGACTCCCATGTCATGCAGGGGGCATTTTGCCCCCTGCCCAGCCATCACAGTTGGTGCGCCACGCCTCCCAGCCGGTCACCCAATCGGGAGACACCGCGGGGGGCATGGTCTAGCCGTTCAAATGTGGCCGCGCCAGTTCTCCCCTGCCATTGCCCTGCCGATTTCTGCGAGTCACCCACCTACCACTCCCTTGAATGGCTTTGTTATTCCACATGCTGATATCCGGATTGGCGATCAGGCCTTGTTCCGGGATAACGGTGTTCACCTTTCTGACCAAGGCAATGATATCTGGCTGGCCGACATCATCAGAAGTATTAGGGATTGGTTACAGCTGTGAGGGTATTGGCGGTGAGCCTCTTGGGCTCGGGTGGCGGTTAGGCATTGGAATGTGTTGTTGTTGTATGGAAGGGCAAGGTGTGGCCATTGCCTACCCCTTCACTTATGGGTATTCCGTTAAAGGAATCCGGCGGTCGTGGATCCTGTCCGATGCCTGTGTGGCGGGGGGCCATGGCACGACCCTCGGTGACATCAGGGGAGAACTTATAGTTGTATTTGCATCAACAGGCTCCCCCTACTGGTGGTTAACCCCTCGTTAGACTCACCCCTCATCCTGAGTGCGTGAATTGCTCTTGCCCAATGCCTAAGCCAATACCTTCTCACATGCTGTAATCAATAAAGTTGTGGCCTTTTCTTGCCCATTAACCTAATATGCCATGTCCACGTGTCTTTATTATTCCCAAGCGGGGGACGGGTCCTCGAATCACAAGATCCACACCCCTGGATTCCTTTCACGGAATACCCTCAAGCTTGGAGGAGCAGGTGATGGCCACACCTCCCCATCACATGATCAACCAATGCCTAACCGCCATACCTTACAAAGCTGTGACGATTGCTACGAGACAGGCGAAAACCAAATGGCCCTTGCCAAGTTGCCAAGTGGAAAAATTCCTACCAGGCCCCTCAATGGCGACCAACCGAGGTCCATAGCAAGGCCAGTATCAAAACTTGCAAATTAGGGAGAGCAGGCAGGAGACTGAGGAAACGAGCCGAGAGGAAGCTCTCCTGCTCATGCCTCAGTTTAAATGGTGCCTGGCCACGTCTCCCCAGCCAGCGGATTGGCTGGCCGGATGACGTGGCCAGGAACCTCCAGGTGACATGGGACTGAGTCCCCTGCCCCCGGATGGGAGTAGGTGGCCACAGGGTCCACTGCAACTCCTCACCGCTGTGAAGCAGAGCGGATTTCTAATAACCATGTGACACTCACTAAGGGCGCAATCCAAACCGACTTTCCTCCAGACTCTCTGTGTGTACTGGTGTCCCACTCTGCATTGCCGGCTTCTGCTGGCCTTCCCTGCAGTGCGATTGGCAAAAGAGGGAGGGAGATAGGAATTCTAGGGCTCAAATTAAAATCGGAGCCACAATAATTCAGAACTCTCAATGCTCGCCTTTGTTTTTGGGAGAAGCCTTATGGGTTGCCAAAGTTTGTGTTCAGAGCGAAGGAAATTTGGTGCCATCACTACACGCACAAAATTATTTGTTTATTTATTGTATCCTTTTTTCCAATTCTCACCCTCTATTTTCTCCTTTTTTTTTTTCCTTCTGCTCGCTCACTGAGAATCTTGGAAAGATTTCTGTGAAAGTCACACTTCAGAAACTCTTAATGGGACAATTCCCCCCCCCCACCCCCAGTAGAAACAAGGCAATGAACTGTAGTTCTTAAGAGATAACACAGAGCATTTATCTACACATCTGGGATTGGTGGGCAAAGCTTCCTCTGGCAGAGAACATGTCTTGCAGACAAATTTGAGCCCTAGTATCCTTGTTGTTAGAAATTAACTACTGGCAATAATAATAATCCTTTCATTGTGCGCGGTGCCAAGCATTGGACTTTCACTAGGATTAAATGTTTGAGGCCCTTATTAGAGTGAACAAGACTGTGCCAGATCATAACTCGGCTCCCAAGTTAGTTACTGGAAGCCATTTCTTTTTAGAGCTAATATTGATGTCTCCATAAAGCAAGCACTCAAGCTGAACGTTGGTCATCGGTGAGGAGTTTAGTCTAATACCCTGCTCTTTCTTTCTCTTTAACCATAGCAGACCTTCATGAAAATGATGCCAACTCATTTCATTTTAAACATGAACACGGCTTAGCACTTGAGTGTTTCACTGATTCTCCTCTGTAACATTTACAATGGGCTCACAAGATAGGTCAGTGCTATGATCATTTGTGTCTCCATATTATTGTAAAAGGACCCCTGACCATTAGGTCCAGTCGTGACCGACTCTGGGGTTGCGGCGCTCATCTCGCTCTATGGGCCGAGGGAGCTGGCGTTTGTCCGCAGACAGCTTCCGGGTCATGTGGCCAGCATGACTAAGCCACTTCTGGCGAACCAGAGCAGCACACGGAATTTCGGAATGAATATGTGTTATTTTTGTTTTTTCTTTTCTCTTTTTTTCTTTTAGTATTGTAGTGTTTCTTTCTTTTGTATATCTTATATGTTATATCTGTTAAAACCAATAATTTTTGGGGGGAAAAAAAGAAGAAGAAAAAGAAAGGTTGTATTAATCTATATTGTGATCTGCAGGGAAATGGAAAGTGGAAAACTGGAGGGGCAGAGGTGCTGTAGAAGAATAGGGCAGGATGGCATCACCGCACTAAATCCTGCTTGCGAGGAGAAGAATCCACACTAATACCAGTAAGGCAAATGAGTTACTATGAAAGATTTCTTGTCACGGACATGGTAAAGGTAAAAGTAAAGGACCCCTGGACAGCTAAGTACAATCAAAGGCAACTATTGGGTTGTGGCGCTCATCTCGCTTTCAGGCCGAGGGAGCCGGTGTTTGTCTGCAGACAGCTTTCCAGGTCACGTGGCCAGCATGACTAAACTGCTTCTGGCGCAACGGGACACCATGACGAAAACCAGAGTGCTTGGAAATGCTGTTTACCTTCCCGCTGCAGTGGTACCTATTTATCTACTTGCACTGGTGTGCTTTCAAGCTGCTAGGTTGGGCAGGAGCTGGGCAACAGAAGTTCAGTCCGTCATGCTGGAACATAAAAATGACTGCTACTCAGTACAATTGAGCCAGGAGATACGGCTCAAGAGGAAATGTCAGCAGCAGTGACTCCTTCCAAGGTGCTGAGCCCCAGGCAACCGCCCACAAATGCTGCAGGATCCCCGGATCCATTGTCAGAAGGCTAATTAAGCTATTCAAGGAGGATTCTTGAGGGTGGGGAATAGCACAACAGTCTGACATATCTATTGGCAGCGGACCTTAGCCGCGTTCTCATTTCCTCTTGAGTATGCTTCAGATAATTTTGGCAATTTTAACTGCGGACATGGTTTCAAAGCCGTATTCCTTCCATGCCTTTATGTATTATTGAGCTTTATAAACTGCTTTATAAACACTGCTGTGTACGTGGATGACTGATTGATCTATTGACTGATGCAGGCTCTTCAGAGGCTCAGAGAGGAAATGTGCTTAGCATACATCATCCAGAAGTGATTAGGTTCAGTTTCACGACTTCCTGTTGGCACAGCTTAGCAAAATAGATTCCGATGAGTTGACAGGTTTCCCGGGATCTGTATCGGAAGGCAGAGACCATGGGTTCCTCGACAGATATTACTGCAAGAAGGATATCTCTCTAGAAATGCTAGTTAAGTAGCTATGCTAGTGAGGGGCAGATAGGGCTCATCAACTTGGGAAGGTAGCCCATATAGGAGGGGGGAAACTCTGTTCCTAAACCTCTGCTGCCTTGTGGGATCTCTTGGGGAGAAGAAAACACTACACAAATCTGGAGTGGAGTCCGTAAGATGGTTGAATGGTTCCTTGTACTCCTCCTTCTGGCAAATCCTGCAGCCAAGCTGCTGCTGTATTACTCTGCTTTCCTTTGGACCACATCGGCGAGGCTGAGAGGGGTTTCTTGTCGTCTGGGCAGCTGGGGGCCTCCATACACACTGTCCATGCTTGTGTCATGGTCTGGTTTATGGGCGGTCAAAGTCCTGGCTGAGGACGTCAGGATTGGGGGCAAGACGGCAGAGAGGGAGCAGGAACGGGAGTCCGGAAGCCAAGGATCTGAGGGTCAGGAAACCAGGAGCCAAGAAGCCAAGGGTCCGAGGATCAGGAAGCAAGGAGTCAAGAAGCCAAGGGTCCGAGGATCAGGAAGCAAGGAGTCAAGAAGCCAAGGGTCCGAGGATCAGGAAGCAAGGAGTCAAGAAGCCAAGGGTCCGAGGATCAGGAAGCAAGGAGTCAAGAAGCCAAGGGTCCGAGGATCAGGAAGCAAGGAGTCAAGAAGCCAAGGGTCCGAGGATCAGGAAGCAAGGAGTCAAGAAGCCAAGGGTCCGAGGATCAGGAAGCAAGGAGTCAAGAAGCCAAGGGTCCGAGGATCAGGAAGCAAGGAGTCAAGAAGCCAAGGGTCCGAGGATCAGGAAGCAAGGAGTCAAGAAGCCAAGGGTCCGAGGATCAGGAAGCAAGGAGTCAAGAAGCCAAGGGTCCAAGGATCAGGAAGCAAGGAGTCAAGAAGCCAAGGGTCCAAGGATCAGGAAGCAAGGAGTCAAGAAGCCAAGGGTCCAAGGATCAGGAAGCAAGGAGTCAAGAAGCCAAGGGTCCGAGGATCAGGAAGCAAGGAGTCAAGAAGCCAAGAGTCCGAGGATCAGGAAACTAGGAGTCAAGAAGCCAAGGGTCCGAGGATCCAGAAGCAAGGAGTCAAGAACCCAAACACAGCAAGGCAGGAAGCGTTTTGCTGTGGCAAACAGCCAAAGGGAAATGCTGACCTTATAGCCCTTCCCGGCTCTAGCCACCAGGCACTGTGAGTTCCCAATGGGCCTCACCTGTGCGGCCGTGCCTTGCCTTACGAAACTTAGGAAAGCCCCAGTCCCGCGAAGCCCTACTGGTCACAGGGCCTGGCTCCTGCAAGCACTCCTGACAGCTTGCACCCCAGGGATGTCATTTCAGTGCTGCTAACACTGTGGTTTGACTTCACCCCCGGAGGTGCACTCCATTGTCTTTCAAGACAGACAGATGCCAACAACAGCTATGCTAGTAACGTGTGACAATTAACCTGCCAAGTAAGACTGCTTCTCCCCAGGCCTTGAAATCTGAAGCCTAATATATTGGTGGGATAAGCCCGCCCGACCCCATTAATTGTTAAATGGAGAAGAGTTTGGTGTTGTTGTGGATCCCCTCCCCCTCCTTCGCTTTAAAGGCTAATGTCACCCATATGGCAGGTGGGCATCTGGTACTGAAAGAGACTGAAGAAGGCAAAGTTTAATGAGAACAGCTTGGGAAGGACTGAGCCCTGGCTTATGGTGAGTGAGAAGCAAACACCTCGTTTGAGTGAGTCTCTCACATTTTCCCTTTGGCTCTCCTCCTGCTTTTTATCACGCCTCAGCAAAAAAATTGGCTGGGTAAAAATGGCATCCACCTCGGTAGTGTTTTTCCTCCCTCCTACAGCTATTGCTGCGAAGAGGCAGAGTCCAAGAGGGATTGCAGTGATTCAGAAAGAGTGGAGGCTCGTCAGGGTAGACATCAGCGAGATTGCTTTGAATCAGAGGCAGCATGTTTTCTTGTCTCCCACTGCTTGTAAATTGGCTCTGAGTATGCCCTCCTGTGTCAGCTTGGCCTACTCAGGAATGCTGCCCGCCTCCTGCAAACACAAAGAAGGAAAACAGCCATGCTTTAGTGAGCTGTGAATGCCTGACAGGAGGGCTCAGAATATTGTCAGTATCAGCTGTGGTGTGGTAATACACAGCGGTTCCCCAGTGGGAGTTGTCTTTCCTGTGGATCAGCTCTTTTGCCAACTTGTGTCTTTCGAGACGCATCCCAGAAGAGCAGAGAACATGGCCAAAGGCAAAAGTCTTTGTGATGCAAGAAGGGGCAAAAGGAGGAGGCCTCTTAAGTCCTTCTCCACGGGTACATCAAATACATGGAAAAAGGAGGAGGATGACACCCTGGGGCCAGAAGAAGAAGAAGAAGAAGAAGAAGAAGAAGAAGAAGGGGAAGAAGAGTTTGGATTTGATATCCCGCTTTATCTACCCTATTACCCAAAGGAGTCTCAAAGCGGCTAACATTCTCCTTTCCCTTCCTCCCCCACAACAAACACTCTGTGAGGTGAGTGAGGCTGAGAGACTTCAGAGAAGTGTGACTGGCCCAAGGTCACCCAGGAGCTGCATGTGGAGGAGCGGGGAAGCGAACCCAGTTCACCAGATTACGAGGCCACCACTCTTAACCACTACACCACACTGGCTCTCACCACACTGGCATACACCTGATAAGAGGTGCCCTGCTAGCACTGCCCCCTGGTTTTTGGACAGAGCACTCAAGTTCTGAGAAGAAGCCCTTATGTGAAGACATCTCCCCACATAGGTGCTCTATCTGGTCAAGAATCTTTGTTGCACCAGCTTCACAATCATGCAGCTCCTGTAGGACTCTCTAAGCGCCCCTGTTTTCCAGAGACAGCCCCGGATTTACAGAAGCTGTCCTTGGTTGTTTATTTGATCCCGGAATGTCCCACTTTTCCTTGTTGTTGTTGTTGTTTAGTCGTTTAGTCGTGTCCGACTCTTCGTGACCCCATGGACCAGAGCACGCCAGGCACTTCTGTCCTCCCGCAGTTTGATCAAACTCATGCTGGTAGCTTCAAGAACACCATCCAACCATCTCATTCTCTGTCGTCCCCTTCTCCTTGTGCCCTCCATCTTTCCCAACATCAGGGTCTTTTCCAGGGAGTCTTCTCTTCTCATGAGGTGGCCAAAGTATTGGAGCCTCAGCTTCACGATCTGTCCTTCCAGTGAGCACTCAGGGCTGATTTCCTTCAGAATGGAGAGGTTTGATCTTCTCTCAAGAGTCTCCTCCAGCACCATAATTCAAAAGCATCAATTCTTCGGTGATCAGCCTTCTTTATGGTCCAGCTCTCAGTTCCATACATCACTACTGGGAAAACCATGGCTTTTACTATACGGACCTTTGTTGGCAAGGTGATGTCTCTGCTTTTTAAGATGTTGTCTAGGTTTGCCATCGCCTTTCTCCCAAGGAGCAGGCGTCTTTTAATTTCGTGACTGCTGTCACCATCTGCACTGATCATGGAGCCCAAGAAAGTAAAATCTCTCACTGCCTCCATTTCTTCCCCTTCTATTTGCCAGGAGGTGATGGGCCCAGTGGCCATGATCTTCATTTTTTTGATGTTGAGCTTCAGACCATATTTTGCGCTCTCCTCTTTCACCCTCATTAAAAGGTTCTTTAATTCCTCTTCACTTTCTGCCATCAAGGTTGTGTCATCTGCATATCTGAGGTTGTTGATATTTCTTCCGGCAATCTTAATTCCGGCTTGGGATTCATCCAGCCCAGCCTTTCGCATGATGAATTCTGCATATAAGTTAAATAAGTAGGGAGACAATATACAGCCTTGCCGTACTCCTTTCCCAATTTGGAACCAATCAGTTGTTCCATATCCAGTTCTAACTGTAGCTTCTTGTCCCACATAGAGATTTCTCAGGAGACAGATGAGGTGATCAGGCACTCCCATTTCTTTAAGAACTTGCCATAGTTTGCTGTGGTCAACACAACTTTTCCTTAGGATGTCCCTATTTTCATCGGAGAAATGTTGGAGGGCATGGAGTTAGCAAAGGAGATAAGTAGCTATACGGTCTTTAGAAGACATCTGAAGGCAGCCCTGTTGTATTGTGAAGTTTTAAAATGTTTAATGTTTTATGTTTCTTTGTATGTTGGAAGTTATCCAGAGTCAGCTGGGCCAACCTAGTTACATGGGTAGGATATTATTATTATTATTATTATTATTATTATTATTATTATTATTGACGTCCCTATTTTCAATGTTGGACGGTATGCATATGTACATCTATATACACTGTAAGGGTCAGATCTTTGGCTGTATGGAGTAAGGTAAAGGTAAAGATAAAGAACCCTGGACAGTCAAAGGCGACTATGAGGTTGTGGCATTCATTTCGCTTTACAGGCTGAGGGAGCCAGCATTTGTCCACAGACAGTTTTTCTGGGTCATGTGGCCAGCATGACTAAGCCACTTCTGGTGCAACGGAACCAGAGCAGTGCACAGAAACGCTGTTTACCTTCCCGTCGGAGTGGTACCTATTTATCTACTTGCACTTTTTGGCATGCTTTCGAACTGCTAGGTTGGCAGGAGCTGGGACCGAGCAACAGGAGCTCACCCCATTGCAGGGATTCGAACCGCCGACCTTCTGATCGGCAAGCCCAAGAGGCTCAGTGGTTTAGACCACAGTGCCACCCGTGTCCCTAATGGGGATATATAATGACAGCTGAATATATAATGACATATATTATGACAGCTGAATATGCAGATTGGCTCCATTGAAAATTACCATGTTAAAAGTGCATTGGTATTGAGTGTTGTTTCTGTGGGGCAAGATCTGGGATGATTCCTTCCTTCAGTTGTGTATGTGTGAACCTGCTGTTTACATGGTTATCCCTGGGCAGAACTTGGATGGTGACATATATACACATATATAGGTGCTTATATTAGGACAGTGAAGGTGATAGGGAGATCCTTCCAAAGGTTCCTCACCGCTGGGAAATTTGTACTGTCTACAAATTATCCTTCTTATGGCTGCATTTAGGGGAAAGGTAGGAATTAAGTCTGTACACCTTTTCCAGTGGGTGGTGTTGTGGCCAGGCATCTGGGACCCTGAAGTGAACCAGCATGGGACCAGGGAGTTGACGCCCCCTTCCATGTCGTCCTGGCTGTGTCGCCGGCATTGGATGGGACCACACCCAGTGTGGCCCCACAGGTCAATCAGCGGCAGTAGGGGGCATGGCCATGGGAGATTTAATGGCAGCATGCCGGAAGTCCCTCCTCTCTCTCCCTTTTGCCGGATCGCCAGTATTCTGTCCCCAGAAGCAGAAGACAATGTATCATGGGGAATAGTTGACAGTGAGTGGACAACTTTCAACAGAGAGCTGTGTTTTCTTCATATTTTTAGCAGGTGCTGGAATATTACTGAGTTACTTTCAAAACGGAATGATAGCTGTAATTCTTGCTGTACTACCGAGAAGCAAAAACAAGCCGGCGAGTAGAATATTTTCAGACTTGCTATATAACGAGTAAGCAGAGTGAGACGCTAAGATGAAATGTCGAGGGCAGCCACATGCTCAGTTTCTGCAATTATTTTATTATCATTTCCGATTCACAGCAGATGGCTGAGAAGCCGCGATTAGATATACCATTGTGCATGAGGGGTGCGATGGGCCGTTGCTATGATGGCTATGGTCTCTGCTTTTCTGTATTGGACTTCTGGTGGAAATGCGCATGGTCTCACCAGACCATGTTCTGCACGTTGCATCTGTCTGGTCAACTCAGAGGTGGGGCTGAAGATCATACTTGACAAAGAAGTGGTGGGAGAGAGAATACTATTTAACCCTTCCCCTGCCAGCTGATTCTCTCCTGCTAAACCACCCATTGAGATCACCCGTCCCCACATACCTGAACACTGCTTAGTTCTTTTCTCAGGGCCTAGCAGGAAAACACACAGGTTAGACATGGCATGGAGGGGAAAGGTTAAGCCTCCTGTTGATTCTTCGCTGCAAATGTCTTCCCGCCTTGCATTGGCCGCCTTGAGGTTAGGAATGCTTTCCTTGCCTCATAATATTCTATTCCCAGTGAACTTGACATACCTTCCCTATATTTTATTTCTGGTCCCTAGAGATGTCACAGAGAATCTGTAAAAGATGGAATTAATATTTAGCATAAGAAAGTTAGCCACTCTTGAATTGCACTCCAATCTGTCACCAGAGATGACAGCACCCTCCTGCTCCATGATAGGGCTTACATATTTTTTCCATAATTGTAAAATGAACTCTTCTCCCCCGTAATTATCAGCAGTTTTGAACGTATCAGAAATCTGCGAGGGGCTTATGCATAAAGGCTCTTGGACTTCCTTCCTTTCCCCTTATTTGCTCACTTGTGCTGTGCTTTCCTAAAAAGCTGCTTACTCTGATTTTAAAAAGGTGAAGTTCATTTCTCCTTAATAGCGCAGCTTCAACGTACAGAATGCTCATTGATCACCTTCCCACGGACCTGAGCAGATATTTACGCTTCTGTGCTTTAGTTTTGCCTCAATTTCGCTGCAATAAATCATGTTACCACTTTCTAATTCCATGCATCCTTTGTTTCCATTACACAGCCAGCTCCCTTTTCTGCACTTCCTCTGTTATTTCGCTAACAGACAACATTTAGAAAAGGGCATTCTGTAAGGGTAAATGCTAATTTACGCTTAGCCATTTGCCTTTCTCTGTCGCCTTGTCGTGTCCCCGTCCCTTGTCCCTGTGTAGACTTGCAACCTCATTTGCCTTCTGCAGCTGTTGATGCTATTGAAGAAAGCACAGCAGATTAGTTGTGATATGAAGGGCCAGATGTTAATTCTTTCACATTCGCGCCTGCATTATTTAAGGCTGCCTCTGAATCAGCGCTGGCATATCAGGCAATCATGATCCACCCACGGAAGAATGGTGCTAAGTTGCTTCAAGCGAGTTAGTGTAAGGAAAGGCACAACCACCCCATTTTTCAAAGCTATGGCATTAGCTTGTCGCTGTCTAAACATTCAGGAAGCATTTAGCAGTATTGCCTTCTGGAAGACCACCACATCAGACCTCAGGTGGAGGAATGTGTGTTTGAATGCTCCTCGACTCCCTTCACATATGAGGAAAGGTGGTACCATCTGGGACTGAAGACAAAAGGTGAGTAACAGGTGACATGATAGAAGTGTGCAAACTGATCAAGGCATAGAGAAAGTGGAGAGAGCACTCCCCCCCCTCTCTCTGTCTGTCTCATATCCCTAGAACTTCCAAGAAAGCAGAGTGTTGGAAGATTGAGGACAGACAAATCTTCTTTGAAGGAGCATCTCCACCCCCCTTGCTCAGCCCAGACACTGAGGTCCAGCTCCGAGGGCCTTCTGGCGGTTTCCTCACTGTGAGAAGTGAGGTTGCAGGGAACCAGGCAGAGGGCCTTCTCAGTAATGGCGCCCTCCCTGTGAAATGCCCTCCCATCAGATGTCAAGGAAATAAACAACTATCTGACTTTTGGAAGACATCTGAAGGCAGCCCTGTTTAGGGAAGTTTTTGATGTCTGATGTTTTATTGTGTTTTTAATACCTTCCAAGTGGCAAGCCCAAGTGGCACAGTGGTTTAGACCACAGCGCCACCCGCGTCCCTAATACTCATCCTCAAATCAAAGTGAGCCAAAATAGCCAATGCAGTTGCATTTTCTCACATTCACTCCTTGCACCCTTCAAATTTCAGTGTGTACGCTTCTCCAGGCAAAGGATTGAATATTTTTATGTAGCTCGTGTTGTTGTGGACAAAACATGTGCTACAACCAAAACTTGATTTGCTACAACCAAAACTTGATATGTTGGAACTCATTTTCTTGGAAGGCATTGTCTGTCTGTTTGTTTTGATCTTGCCTTATAGAATAATTTTTTTAAAAGCCCTCTCCCCAGTGGCATATATGCAACAGAAGAAATACAATGATAAAACCCACATTAGAACCATGTGCTTGCTTCAAAATACAAATAATATAATATAAGAGCCATAAAATTTCCCTAGTGTTCTCCTAAAGCGGCTAATAGATTGAGGTTGAATCCTGACAAACCACTACTGGTGCAATGGAACACTGTGATGGAAACCAGAGTGCACTGAAACACTGTTTACCTTCCCGCTGCAGTGGTACCTATTTATCTACTTGAACTGGGGTGCTTTCGAACTTCTAGGTTGGCAGGAGCTGGGGCAGAGCAATGGGAGCTCACTCCTTCATGGGGATTTGAACAGCTGACCTTCCGATCGGCAAGCCCAAGAGGCTCAGTGGTTTAGAGCACAGCGCCACCTGCATCCCACCTGTAAGGACAGGATGATGTACTAGTAAGCTCTTCTTGTGTTCTTATATATCCAACACATCAAAAGGAAGAGGAAGTACAATCACTTCACCATAACTGGGTAACTATCAACAGCTCGGGAGTCTTCAACAAGAGAAGGCACTGAATTGTACAGTTGTGCAACTGCATGTTGGAATGGTGATGTCTCATATGGTTATGAGACTGTTGCTGCTGCCTTTGTGAGTGCTGGGGAAGGCTGCTCCCTCTTGCAGGCCAATTCCACCAGACCTAGGGGGCGGGGCCTATGGGACTGCCTCTCCTGGTATGTCCCACAGGGGAACTTACGGCCTTCAAACAAAAACATCCTGAAGGTCCCAGGCCACAGAGAGGTTAGGCTGGCCTCAACTAGAGCCAGGGCTTTTTCGGCTGTGGCTCCGATCTGGTGGAATGCTCTGTCACAAGAGACTAGGGCCCTGTGGGACTTGATATCTTTCCGCAGGGCCTGCAAGACAGAGCTGTTCCACCAGCCCTTTGGTCAGGGCACAGCCTGACTCCCTCCTTTGGCAATCTTCACAGAACTTTAGCCTAATGGTTGCCATCAATTTGATTTGAATTAATTTTATAATGAAATGATTTTATAATGTTGTACTATTTTATTGTTGTTAGCCGCCCTGATCCCAGATTCGGCTGGGGAGGGCGGGATATAAATAAAATTTATTATCATTATTATAATGTGAGACATAGTTTTTCTCTGGTAAGGCAATACATTATACAGTGGTACCTCGGGTTAAGTACTTAATTCGTTCCGGAGGTCCATTCTTAACTTGAAACTGTTCTTAACCTGAAGCACCACTCTAGCTAATGGGGCCTTCCACTGCTGCCATGCCGCTGGAGCACAATTTCTGTTCTCATCCTGAAGCAAAGTTCTTAACCCAAGGTACTATTTCTGGGTTAGCGGAGTCTGTAACCTGAAGCGTGTGTAACCCGAGGTACCACCGTATGTAATTTTTTTTCAAGCATCATGAGGCACTCTGTGTGGTTCCTGACCCACCTATTCATACCTCGTGGGAGATCTGTTTGCATCTGTTGAGGAACATATCCCCACAGAATATCTCCAGTTTGCATTGTGACTTCAATGTCATATAGAGCATATGCATTATAAAGTAAGTCATGCTCAGCTGTGTGGCAAAGTCTCAACCCACTGAACCCCCCCCCCCCATACAACCTGATGGTCAGAGTTCTGTTTCTGCAGAGACGGTAAGAGACATTTAACACCATTTTACTGTGGTGTTAAATGAAGCACAACTTGCAAGGTGGGGTCAATACAAATAGGTTTATTTTTCATGCTGCTGTGAGTGCTTTATGAAAATTTAAACAGACTACAATGGGAGGGTTGTAATTTTTTACTTTCCTTGTTTACAGCCCCCAAGCTTATTTTGTTTAAAAGATGCGTACACATGTAGGCACCACGAATCACAGCCAGCACCTCATAATTTCACAAGCTGTAAAGGGATTTAAAATTCATGAAAGCCTATTGTTAGTACATAGACTAGACTTTGTTTCACTTCATAACAGATGTGTACATAGAGTAAAAAATAAATAAACAATAACTATATCCATGCTAAAATATAATCCATAATTTATTGCTAGGAGGGTTAAAAAAACAACTCTCAGTTAAAATCAAAATTGCCAACACAATGTCTATAAGTTCACTCACAGAGTATCATCAAGAATTAAAAGATGCTTGATGCATTTTTGACCAAAGTCTTTGTCAGCATCCTACATATTTTGGGATCTCCAAAATTCTGTAGTTGCCACTGCTGTCTTGTTCTGTGAGCCCATGAGACTCACATGGAACACAAGAGGCTGATTCAGGTAAAAACATGAAGTCAAGTTAATTCAGGTAAGGACTGGTTCAGATTGGCAAATATTATTCAGACGAAATTGAGTTATGGCAGGTCAAGTTAGACCAAGGCAGGGAAAGTCTGCTCAAGGAAGCCAAAGTTAGCTCAAAAGCTCTCTTACACAGAGGGCAAACAGGACCTTGGAGAGTTCCAGTAATGATAGCAGGGCTGTATCCACCCCAATAAGGTAGAAGTCAGTTCTTGCGAGGATGGCCTGAATTCTAACATAAATATAGTCCACCACCACACACTCTGGGTCACAACAACCACCTTCCTCTTCACACAGATATAGTGCTATTCCAGTCAGACTGTTGATCTGTGATGGGGACAGAGAAAAATAGTGGATGGGGGAATGTAGAGAATGTAAAAGAATAAACTTGTGCTGGGTGTCGGTATGGCAATCACACAGGGTACCCGGACGTTTCACCATCTATTGATCTCTGTGCCACCACTTTATTTCTCGCTGACACCGCCTAGGCCCTACCTGGTACAATACTGAGTCCAGCCAGGATTAAATTGGAACATAAACTTCTGTTTATTTATTGCAGTTTAACAAGCGTGTGGTTTCATAAACGGTATCAGTCAATTACATTCATGGGGTGCCTATCCAGACCTATAACTTCCGCTACCTGCCCTCACTCACTAAACCACCTCTCAGATATTTACTTGTCTTCTTAGCCCCTAACTATTCCAGACTCAGCTTATTTCACTACACTAACTCAACCTACCCACAGACTCTATCCCAATTCACTCCCACTCCAACCAACCACCCAACACCCAACAAACTCCTCCCTTTGCCCCTCCCAGAGTTGGTTTTATAGTCCCTCTGACTCCACCCTCTGGGTTCTGATTGGGTAACCTGTTTAACCAGCACCTCCAGCACTCTCATATGTTAACATTACAGTCAGTATTTTTCTTTAAAAAAATAATATAATATGAATGGGCTCCCAAACTCCAAGGAAAGCTTTATTTTCTTTGGTGAATGGGCCAGACCCATGTACCTATAGAGATGAGTGTACGTCTGAATTGAAAAGCCATTGCCCAGTGGCAGAACATGCGTTTTATGCACAAAGGTCCCAGGTTCTGAAGGCTGAGGTATTCACAGAATATGAGGTTCATGTTGACAAGGGTAAGAAGAGGGGGGAACTGTTTAGCAAAAGCTCCTTGTACATATAGCATGGGAAGAAACCTTTGTCCGTGGATCATACCTGCTGATATGTATGTAACTTATGGTCATGTTGTGAGGATGCCTGATTATCATCTTCCAAAGCAGCTACTCTATTCCAAACTTAAAAATGGAAAGTGTAATGCTGGTGGTCAACAAAAGAGGTTGAAAAACTCTCTCAAGGCAAATCTAAAAAAAAAAAAGTAGTATAAACACCAACAACTGGAAAATACAGGCCTGCGAGCACTCCAATTGGAGAACAGCCTTTACCATGGGTTTTGAAGGTGCTCGAACTCAGGATGAAAGGGAGAAATGTGCTAAGAGGAAGGCACACTTGCAAACCCTCACCATGATCAACTCCCGCCCGGAAACCACTGCGGAAGGATGTGTGGATCCAGAATTGGCCTCACAGTCACTTACGGACTCACTGTTAAAACTGTGTTTGTGGAAGACAATCTTACTTTGGTACGAATGATTGCCAAAGAGAAGATATGTAACTAGACTGGTGACTGGGAGCGGCCGCAGAGACCACATAACACTGGTCTTGAAAGACCTACATTGGCTCCCAGTACGTTTCTGAGCATAATTCAAAGTGTTGGTGCTGACCTTTAAAGCCCTAAACGGCCTCGGTCCAGTATATCTGAAGGAGTGTCTCCACCCCCATCGTTCTACCAGGACACTGAAGTCCAGCGCCAAGGGCCTTCTGGCAGTTCCCTCACTGCGAGAAGCCAGGTTACAGGGAACCAGGCAGGAGGCCTTCTCAGTAGTGGCGCCCACCCTGTGGAACACCCTCCAACCAGATGTCAAAGAGAACACCAACTACCAAACTTTTAGAAGACATCTGAAGGCAGCCCTGTTTAGGGAAGCTTTTAATGTTTAATGTATTACTGCATTTTAATATTTGGTTGGAAGCCGCCCAGAGTGGCTGGGGAAGCTCAGCCAGATGCGCGGGGTATAAATAATAACTTGTTGGTGGTGGTGGTGTTGTTACCACTGGTGGCATATGTAGGGAGCCATGAACATTACCATAAAGAGAAGGCCAGAAGAACATATTCCATGAGGAAGCAGGAAAAAAGCCCTACTAGAATTGCCTTCTTTTACCTTTTGTAGTCTGGATTCTTCTTCACAAGTATGCAGTCTGGCAAACTCTTAAACTGATGAGTGTCGGTGCTTACAGTTCAATCCCTTGTATTTCCAGAGAGACCCAGGAAAGGATTTAGTCTAAAAGCCTGGAGGGCTGCTTTCAGTAAGTGTGGGCATTCCTAAGTTCAATGAACCAATGGTCTGCTTCCTGTGTTCCTACGAATGGGGAATCCCATGTGTGCAGATCAGATGCCAGGTTTTTGATGGGATGGATTTCTGCAGAAGAAAAATCCATCTTCTCTAGTGTTATCTCTTCTACTATCTGTTTGCAAAGCCTGTTAGCCAGCTTTCTGTCAGTGCAAGGAAACATAACAATTGCCAGGCTGCAGATATATTTCTGATTTTCTACTTAGCTCCCTATCCTTTCAAGCAAAATACTGGCATCAGAAGCACAGAGATTCACCCAACATGTGCTTAAAGTATGAAAACCTCTATTCTTCTTGAAATAATATTGCTTCCTTCTGCAAGGTTCCTAATGAAGCCAGCCAGAAACTAGCAGAGAGCTTGTAAGCATGAAAACTCTCTCTGTCCATTATTCACTTACGGCGCTTTCATCTTTGCATTAAAATATTCCCATTAATTAGTAAATTAATTGCAGGCACCATTTATTTCCCACTTCATTTTTACGTCTGAGTGCCAGAAAAACTTGTCAGGGGGAGGGAATTACAGGGAACGTGGTGCTTTGTCTTATGGCAAATGGGATGGTGAATTTAGCCTTACAGCAAGTTATTAAAATAAATTAAGAAAATAAAAAGACCAGTGACACCTATTTAGAATTTGGGGGGAAAGGTAATGAGGCTGATTAGTATTTGTTTGGAAGTAATGTGGAAATAAGAAGAAGAAGAAGAAGAAGAAGAAGAAGAAGAAGAAGAAGAAGAAGAAGAAGAAGAAGAAGAAGAAGAAGAAGAAGTTGTTGTTTCCCCAGCCACTCTGGGCAGCTTCCAGTCAAGTGTTAAAAACAATACAGCATTAAATATTAAAAACTTCCCTAAACAGGGCTGCCTTCAGATGTCTTTTAAAGAGAAGATAGCTGCTTATTTCCTTCACATCTTTCCACAGGGCGGGCGCCACTACTGAGAAGGCCCTCTGTCTAGTTCCCTGTAACCTCAGTTCTCGCCATGAGGGAACCGCTAGAAGGCCCTCGGTGCTGGATCTCAGTGTCCGGGCTGAACGATGGAGGTGGAGGCGCTCCTTCAGGTATACAGGACATGGGTTTCAGAATGAGTTTAAAATTAAACTCTGGTCCTATTCCTATTCGGATTCCTTTCTAATCAATATTGTCAGAGATCTCCTTTAGAGTTAAGGATTACTATTCTACCAAAGAAAGAAACATGGCAATCTATTCTAGCCCTATTCAGACATTCAGTATTGGAGGTGTAAAAGTACTGTCTAGAATATGTGGTCTTTTCATCCATGGGTACCCAGTCCTTTGCAACTTACTGCAGGAAGCATGGCCATTTGTCTCATTATAAAAAAATACTAAGGTATGCAGGAGCTCTGCTGTTTTAAGGAGTTTCCTCACTTGTAAGAATTTCCTCATTCAATTCAAAGGAGGGAATCCATGCATTCATGGATGGCCATCTGTCATGGGTGGTTTAGTTGAGATTCCTGCATTTCAGGGGGTTGGACTAGATGACCCCAGGGTCCTTTCCAATTCTACAATTCTATGATTCCTTCATATGCCAATGAAGCCCTTCTTCTTCAATTATATTTAAATTAGCTACATTATGTAAGCTACCATCCACAAACAACTCAAAGCATCTTACAAACATGATCTACAGCCTAGTGGATTCTGTTTGACTAGTATTATCAGACATCTCCTTAACTCTCAACTCAATTTTGTAAACGTGTTTCAGATTAGCCATATCAGTTTAACAGTTTCCTCATCATCGTTTAGCCGGCATTGGTCTCTGGGAAAATTCTCCACGTAGATGTGGCTGAGGAAAGCAATTGAGAAAGTGGACCTGAATGCGTGCTTCACTTCAGTGCTTTTCACACTGAGGCCTTAAATCAATCTCTAATTTCACTTGGATTAGAATTCGCTACAGAGGTACTGACTGTCTAAGACCAGACTATTCCAAGACAAATGAAGACAAGAAACTTTGCCCAAAACAAACCCAAGTTATAAAGACTTCATCCCAAGCCTTATCAAGCATGAAAATGTATTGCCTTAGGCAGCCTAACTTCAAACTTCACATAGCACATAGTCAAAGTGTGGAATACACTACCATAAGATATAGAAATAGTAACGGCCTAGGCTCCGGCAGGAAGGTAAATGGCGTTTCCGTGCGCTGCTCTGGTTTTGGTGTTCCGCATGACCCGGAAAAACTGTCTGTGGACAAACACCGGCTCCCTCGGCCTGTAAAGTGAGATGAGCGCCACAACCCAGAGTCGTCTGTGATTGGACTTAACTGTCATGGGTCCTTTACCTTTTACTTTTTTACCACCTGGGCTGGCTTTCAATGGGACAAATTCATGAAGGACAAAGCTTTCAGTGGCTGCTAGTCATGATGGCTGTATATTACCTCTTGAATAAAAATGTCTCTGAATGCCAGTTCCTGGAGAGTACAAGTGGAGAGAGTATTGCCAACGTGGGGATCCAGGGCACAGTCCTTCAATGGCTGTGCTCGTTTCCCTCTGGTGAGGGACAGAGGGTGGCGCTTGGGGGGGGAACTGTCATCATGCCACTCCCGGGTGTGTGGAGTGCCTCAGGGTGCGATATTCTCCCCAATGCTTTCCAACATCTTTATGTGCCCCCTCACCCAGCTTGTCCGGAGTTTTGGGTTGGTCTGCCATCAGTATGCTGATGACACCCAACTCTATCTGTTGATGGATGGCCATCCTGACTCGGCCCCAGACACACTGATCAGATGTTTGGAAGCTGTGGCTGGATGGTTACATGGGAACCAGTTGAAGTTAAATCCTTCGAAGACAGAGGTCCTTTGGCTGGGTCGGGACGATATGGGACAATATGGGGGGGGGGCAACTCCCATCTCTTGCGGGGGACCAATTAGTGCCAGCACCATCCGTTAAGAGTTTGGGTGTAATCTTTGACACCTCCCTTTCCATGGAGGCACAGATTGCAGCTGTAATAAAGGCGGCATTTTTTCATCTCCACCAAGCTAAGCAGTTGGCTCCTTACCTCTCTCGCCCTGACCTAGCCACTGTGATCCACGCAACGGTCACCTCCAGATGGAGGGCGGGATATAAATAAAAATTATTATTAATATTATTATTATTATTAATTATTATTATTCTGCTGCTCATATACTGCTTGTGGGATGATGACTGTAGCTGGATCTACACTGACGTGTTTAACGTTATTTCCCCCTATTAGAATGATGTTAGATATGTCATTCAAAAATGTCACAGAGCATACTTGTTAATCAAAATGTTTTTACCTTGTTTTTTTTCCTGCCAAGTGTAAGTAATATCCAGCCACACCATTTTCCAAAACACTGCTTCTTTCCCTTCTGCTGGTTGCGGGTTTCTCTGCTCTGAACTCTGGTGTCACATTTTAAACTGTGTGTGAGGATATTATTGTTTTGGTTTGTTAGGTACAGTCATACCTTGGTTCTCGAACAGAATGAGTTCTGGGAGTCCGTTTGACCCCCAGAACTGGTCCAAGGCACGGTTTCCAATTGGCTGAAGGAGCATCCTGCAGCCAATAGGAAGCTGCAGAAGCCGTGTCGGACGTTTGGCTTCTGAAAATCGTTCAAAAACCAGAATACTCTGGGTTTCAGTCGGAATCAATTTGTTCGAGAGCCAAGGCATTTGAGATCCAAGGTATGACTGTATATTTGTGTGTTTTTTTATTGTAAACTGCCCTGTGATCCTCGGATGAAGGGTGGTATAGAAATTTAATAAACAATAAGAAATAAATTTAGTGGCGGAGACCCACTAAAAACCACAGGAGGGAGAAGCCTGTGGATGTGGGATTCGGCTGGCACCTTTTGCGCCTCCCCTACTTGTGGGGAAACCCGGTTTCGGGGATCCGGAGTGACGTGGGGTGAGCGGCGCGGTGCTTCGAATCAACTGCTTCTTCCACGGAGTGAAGCCACATTGCTCTTGCCGGAGAGCGCTGACTTTTTCCTGTGGACAATTGGACTCTAAACAGCTACCCGTGAGTAGAACGGAAAATTGGATTTCTAAACTTCTTAATTTGGCATCGAAACGGGAAGGTTTCAAACAGGAAGTCCGCCTTCCTCTTTTGTAAATAGAGTGAAGCAAAGACGTTGCAAGCTAAAGCCTGGAAAGTCTTTTGTAAAGGATTAAATCTCCATCGGTTAAAATAACTAAACCCCCCTTGGAAGCAGGAGAAGAGTGGGGAAATTCTATCGTTTAAGCCTGCAGGAGAGAGTGAAGAAAGATAAATCACCACCGTTTCAAACCTGGGAACGGACTGCCAGTAAGATTGACGTTTTGGGAAAGTTCATTGACTGTGAATAAAACAATGTTGACAGATAGTTAAATAAGAGTAATACATTGTTTCCATTATTTCCTTTTACACTTAAAAAGGAGGAAAAAAAGTAACTGAAAATCGAAACTAGCTCTGTTGCTGGATCTGTGTTTAAAAGGATGGATACAAATAGAAATTGTTTCCCCTAGAGGGAGCTTTTGGAACTGTTGCAGGAGTGGAGCTGGGGAATTTTCCAGCTGCAGAGATTAAAGAGCGTGAGAATTAGAGTTTGACCTTGGACAAGAATGTTGACAGAAGAAGCCCTAGTGATTGCATTTTGCAAGACAAGTGCTTTATTGGAACAGCTTCATGAGAAGATGGATGTGAGGATTATTAAAATTGACAATTTGGGACAAAAAATGACTGAGTTGGGACAAAAAGGGAATACCTATACAGAAATTACTCAGGAATTGACCCAGGAATCTGTTTTGACATGGCAAGCTGTGGAGAAGACGAAGGAGAAAGTTGTTGTTGAACCTCAAGTAATTCAAGTGGAGAGAGCCCCGGCCTCCCAGAGGCAATTTGATGAACATAAGCTGTTGCCCTTTATGATTGAATCTAGACAAAGCCAGATTTGGTGGGATGGAGCCCTGCTTGGATTGGAGAAGGAAGTTGGATAGATCCTCCTATGCAGGGATGCTCTGGCCTTTGGGATCTGGATTTGGGTCAGGGGGAGAGTGGCGCTCTGAAATATCTTTTGGACTTTAGTTCTGACTATGGAGAATGGGCTGACCTGTTGAGAAGGAATAAAGACATTGCTAGGTTGGAGCTCTCCCGAGATCTACTCCTCAGTGCCAAAGGAATGAAATTAAGAACAAGATCAGCAGAAGACAATGTAATGTGCATGGATATATATGAAGAAGATCTGCAGAAGGGACATGGAAGAGAGTTAAGAGCCTCGGACAGAAGGTCACCAGGTTAATGGACTATATGGTATTGATAGAAAGGACTGACAGAATCCGAGACCAGGGAGAAGAGACGGTGGAAGAAGATTGGAAAAAAAGGTATTAAAAAAAAATTATTTAGAGAAATGTTGCAAAATTAATGAGTGTTAGAAAAATGTTGGAATGAAATTATATGGTTTTAGTAGAAATGTTATATGGAGTTAAGTACCGTATTTTTCGCCCCATAGGACGCACTTTTCCCCCTCCAAAAATGAAGGGGAAATGTGTGTGCGTCCTATGGGGCAAATGCAGGCTATCGCTGAAGCCTGGGGAGCGAGAGGCATTGGTGCGCACTGACCCCTCTCGCTCTCCAGGCTTCAGTAAGCTATCCGCAAGCCTTGCAAGCCCGGCGGGAGTTCCCGCGGGCTCACAAGGCTTGCGGGCAGCAGCCTGCAGCCCCGGCGAGTGTCTGCAAGCCTTGCGCGCCCGGCAGGAGGTCCCACCGAGCGCGCGAGGCTTGGGGCGGCAGCCTGTCGCCCGAAGCACGCGGAGACCTCCGGAGGGTGCCCCGTGCTTTGGGCAGGTGTGCGCAAGGCTTGGGGCGGCAGCCGCGGCAGGGGGGCGAATAAATTTTTTTTATTCATTTCCCCCCTCCCCAAGAAACCAGGTGCGTCCTATGGGCTGGTGCGGTATTTATTTACGGTATAAATAAATTTTAGGGTTATAATGGTAAGATAAGGTTAAAATAAATTAAGATAATCAAATGACAGAAAACAGTGAAAGAAGGAAAGGATTTGCTGAAATAATTAACAACTAGAACACAAAATGGGAGGTGTGAGGAGGTCGATGAAACAAGCTAATGAAAGATAAAGATATGGAAATATTGGATATGTTTTTAACTGTTTTTGCTTTTGTTTTGATGTATCGTGTTTTTTGCTTTTTTATATATATGTATTGTAATGTGTTGATTTGTACTGTTTATTTTTTCTCTTTATTTTTTACTTTTTTTCTTTAATTCTTAAACTTTTAATAAATATTATTTTTTAAAAAAAATGAAAGAAACTCAGCCCCATGTGCACATCTGAAAATACGAGGCTGGATTTGATTTAACCTATTAAAAGGAGATACTTTCAGATTAATGAAGACATGAAAAATTAAATCGCAACATCTTGAATGTCTCCGGGCTATGTACATCACTTAAAAGCTGGACTGTGAAAGTTAATTATGTCAGCTGGGAAACATGCAACATATGCAGAAAAGCCAGACTTTTGCTGATGGATTTGTCAACCTCGGGATTTGAACACCACATTGTAGAAGCAACACTACTTAGCATCAATTCACAGCCTCTAAATTTGGAATATGCAAATGGGAAAAGACAAAAAAAAATCTTAATGAGTAGGAAAATTCTAACTGTCAGTCCTTTTAAAGATGTAGTGAGGAAACACTGGGAACAGCAAGGGAATTTTTACAGCTAGCTCTGATGTGGCAAAGTGTTTTGCTTCAGGTAAACAGATCTGGATTCTGTTAATTAACATCTGTGAAATGTTCACTTCTGGAAAATCACATTGGAGATGTGGAAAAATCTACAATAATACAGGAGGAATGAGAAAATACTGTATCTCGTGCAAGTTAATTCCAAAGGATACTTGGGGAGAGACCTACTGTCATATAAACCTGGCTTCTACTCGCCCAGTGTGTTCACTACATGGTTGGACAAACTCTCCATATTCTGCTTCTCTTAGTAGGAAATCAGCTTTGCTTCTCTATCATCTACCTACCTACCTACCAACCTATCTATACATACATACATACATTCATACATACATACGTGGGTGGCACTCTGATCTAAACCACTGAGCTTCTTGGGCTTGCCGATCAGAAGGTCAGTGGTTCGAATCCCCATGATGAGGTGAGCTTCTGTTGCTCTGTCCCAGCTCCTGCCAACCTAGCAGTTCAAAAGCACACAATTGCAAGTAGATAAATAGGTACTGCTGCGGAGGGAAGGTAAACACCGTTTCCATGTGCTCTGGTTTCCACCACAGTGTTCCGTTGCACCAGAAGCGGTTTAGTCATGCTGGCCACATGACCCGGAAAGCTGTCTGTGGATAAATGCCGGCTCCCTCGGCTTGAAAGCAAAATGAGCACTGCTCATCGCCTTTGAGTGGACTTAACCATCCAGGTTTTTTTTTTCCTTTTTTTTTTCCTTTTACGTACATACATACATACATACCCCATTTTTCTTTTCTTTTTGGTGAGCTAGTTCACCCATGTCTCATAACATGATAACTCTCACTCAAATGTAGAAAATGATTTGTTGGAAATGTGCTGGATTTATGTTGACATCTGGTGGTGTCAAAGCATAGCCGGTAATAATAATAATAATAAATTTTATTTATATCCCGCCCTCCCCAGCCGAAGCCGGGCTCAGGGCGGCTAACAACAATAAAACAGTACAAAAGTACAGCATAAACAACACTCTAAAATCATTCATTATAAAATTAATTAATTCAAGCCACTGGCAACCATTGGGCCAGAGCTCCGCGAAGATTGCCGAGGGAGGGAGTCAGGCTGTGCCCTGGCCAAAGGCCTGGTGGAACAGCTCTGTCTTGCAGGCCCTGTGGAAAGATGTCAAGTCCCGCAGGGCCCTGGTCTCTTGTGACAGAGCGTTCCACCAGATTGGAGCCACGGCCGAAAAAGCCCTGGCTCTAGTTGAGGCCAGTCTAACTTCTCTGTGGCCTGGGACCTTCAAGATGTTTTTATTTGAAGACCGTAGGTTTCTCTGTGGGGCATACCAGGAGAGGCGGTCCCGTAGGTACGAGGGTCCTAGGCCGTATAGGGCTTTAAAGGTTAAAACCAGCACCTTAAACCTGATCCTGTACTCCACCGGGAGCCACTGCAGCTGGTATAGCACCAGGTGAATGTGATCTCGCAGCGAGGACCCCGTAAGGAGTCTCGCTGCAGCATTCTGCACCCACTGGAGTTTCTGGGTCAGTCTCAAGGGCAGCCCCACGTAGAGCGAGTTACAATAATCCAGTCTGGAGGTGACCGTCGCGTGGATCACAGTGGCTAGATCAGGGCGAGGGAGGTAAGGAGCCAACTGCTTAGCTTGGCGGAGATGGAAAAATGCCGCCTTTGTTATAGCTGCAATCTGTGCCTCCATGGAAAGGGAGGTGTCGAAGATTACACTCAAACTCTTAACGGATGGTGCTGGCTCTAATTGCGCCCCTGCAAGAGATGGGAGTTGCCCCCCCAATGCCATATCACCCCGTCCCAGCCACAGGACCTCTGTCTTCGAAGGATTTAGCTTCAACCGGCTCCCACATAACCATCCAGCCACAGCTTCCAGACATCTGGTCAGTGTGTCTGGGGCCGAGTCAGGATGGCCATCCATCAACAGATAGAGTTGGGTGTCATCGGCATACTGATGGCAACCCAGCCCAAAACTCCGGACAAGCTGGGCGAAGGGGCACATAAAGATGTTGAAAAGCATCAGGTATGCACAGAAGAAGCATCTAAACCCCCATCGCTCAGCCCAGACCCTGAAGTCCAGCACTGAGGGCTTTCTGGTAGTTCCCTCACTGAGAGAAGTGAGGTTACAGGGAACCAGGCAGAGGGCCTTCTCGGTAGTGGCACCAGCCCTGTGGAACGCCCTCCCAGCAGATGTCAAAGAAATAAACAACTATATGACTTTTAGAAGACACCTGAAGGCAGCCCTGTTTAGGGAATTTTTTTAATGTCTGATGTTTTATTCTGTTTTTAATCTGTTGGGAGCCACCAGAGTGGCTGGGGAAACCCAGCCAGATGGGCGGGGTATAAATTATTGTTATATTATTATTATTATTATTATTATTATTATTATTATTATTATTAGTAGTAGTAGTAGTAGTAGTAGTATTGATTTATCTGTGAATAACACATTCACAGATACAAGTGATGACATTATGCTATATTCAGGCAGCTAAGGAGGAACATGTATGTGTGAATTCATCCTAACTAGAACAGCTATGTGTGAGTCTAAATAAAGCAGTAAAACATACATAAACAAACAATATAGTACAATATTATTAACCATGCCATTTCAATGTTACCAGTTGGAAAAGCTGTTGCAAAGAGTTTTCTGTAGACTAACAGTGCCATTCTATACATGTTCACCGAAAAGTAAGATCAGTGGTGTTCAATGAGACTTACTCCCCAGGTAATGTGTACAGGATTACAATTTAAGATTAGTTAAAAATGATTCTCCTTTCAGATCAATGGACATATGACCAATTATTTTAATGGAGTTGTAATTACATCCAGGCAAAAGATAAGGATATCGGAGTAAAAGCTCCCAAATGGTGTCTTGGCTAAGATGCAGCAGCCGTTGAAAAACTCTTCACTTGATTCTCTCCATGATGAGAACAGGAGACAGAAAGGGAGTTATTCAGGAATAGTGCAACATCTTGCAGTAGCATTTTTCTGTGCACAATCCTTTTCTACGAACAAATGCTCAGTTTTCACTTATGGGCACCGTAAAATGATCTAACCATCTGGTGTCACAAGCACCACACTCACTGTATCCTCTGTGAGTAAATAGACGGTGACTGTTTGTACACTGTTTCCATGAACAAACAGCTCAAGTTTCTCCCAGGGTTTGTGATGCCAATGTCTCAATTGATTGAATTACACCTTGTACTCTTATATATTAAGTCCAGGAACATGTCATAAAACAGCATAACTAGGCACCCCGCAGTGTCCTCTATATTTACAAACTGGTGTGTATTGAAAGTAGTATAAACCTAAATTACATATTAAAAAGAGGGACAATTTGTTCCTCTTGGGGACAGCATCAGCGGCAATGGTAGCACCAAAGAAAACAGGACCGTGTCATTGCTGGGTCATGACCCAAGCCTAGTTCTCTGACACACACCGATGACCACATGCATCGCCACAGCAAGACTGTGTTTCCGCAAAGGGGCGAACAAAGGTGTTGTGACACCGGGGTGGGGCATTGCTACTTAGGGTGCATGTGCAGCATCGCTACGTATGACGCATGTGCCATATGTAGTGAGGCCGCACATGAACTGTACTGTACATGCTGGCGGTGCTGCTCCAGCGCCGTACGGACGGTGAAGGGATCCCTCTGTCGTCGCTACAGCCACAAACAGAGGATCCTGTACATGCGGCTGTAGCGGTGATAGAGGGATCCCACTGCCGTCCATACGGCACTTGAGCAGCGCCGGCAGCAAACCACTATGTACAGTGCAAGTGTGGTGGGGTTGCGTACAGCGCATGCATGTGACGCCACACATGTGCTGTACATAGCGGTTTGCCACCAGCGCCGGGATCCTCTGTTAAAAGAATCTAGGTTGTTTTCTCATACTGCCACCATACTGAAATTTGAATTAATATATGCAGGTTGTTATTGTTGAAATTCCTCTTTGGGACTGGAATATTGGTGGCATTTGAAATAGCAACCAAAGCCTTCTAAGATTTACATATCCTTAAAAACAGATGAAAGGGGGCAATTATAACTGTGCCAACATTTAGTGCTGTTCAGTTTTCTTTTTGAAATTTGAACTTTTGAAGATGCAATGTTTTTCTCCAGTTTTCTAGGAAAACAGACATTTGTTTCAAAAGGTTTTTTTTTTTTTTTGCACAGCAGCTTCCTTCTTCATGCTTTGCGGGAACCTTCAAAAGTAGAATTATGTGTTTCTACCCAGCCAACGGAATGTATTAACTGATTGCAGTGTAAGCACGAGAGGCAACTGATTCACTCCTTCCTAGCAATGCAACCTATACATTCTTAAGGAAATCAGCCCTGAGTGCTCAATGGAAGGACAGATCCTGAAGCTGAGGCTCCAATACTTTGGCCACCTCATGAGAAGAGAAGACTCCCTGGAAAAGACCCTGATATTGGGAAAGATTGAGGGCACAAGGAGAAGGGGACGACAGAGGACGAGATGGTTGGACAGTGTTCTCGAAGCTACCAGCATGAGTTTGACTAAACTGCGGGAGGCAGTGGAAGACAGGAGTGCCTGGCGTGCTCTGGTCCATGGGGTCATGAAGAGTCGGACATGAATAAATGACTAAACAACAACAAAAGCAATGCAGGCAAAGCTAAGCAGGCTCAGACCTGGACACGAGACTTTGGAAGAGTTCCTAGTTTTGCAAAGATCCTCTGGCTCTGGTCTGAAGGCATATGAAACCACCACCTTCTCATGCTAAGGGGGTTTGGGTCTGGTCAGTACTTGGATGAGTACCCACCTGGGAACCACATATTGGGGTTCATGATAGAATCAAGGTGGGACACAAATTTAGAGAACATAAGCACTCACGGCCTGGCAACATTTCACATAAGTAGCTTTATAGTTTATACAAGTAGCTTTATACAATACCTTGTCATTGACGGAAAATGCTGGGAAATGTGACATTCTCATGTGACAGTCATACTTTTGGGTTCAACAGGATCACTTCTGCTACGTTAATCAGGGCATAGTTGAAATACCACTTTCCCAGGAAACCCAGGATCCCACACATTGGAGTGTGTGTGAAACACAACAAGAAAAAAACAACACAGGTAGCTTTTCCCTGGCCACCCCTGGTCAGTACAAGTAGCCAGCCAAGATCTTCAATACACATACTGTATTTCAAATGTCTTGCATGGCCAATACTTCATCCTGCCATGGGCCATCTAAAACCAACATTCATTTGTTTCTTGTGCTGGTTGTCTTGTTTCACTCTGCAGCTTCCAAAGCATTTGCAGATTATTTGAGCAAGCGTGCTTTGATGATGGAACCATTTACACAAGTAAATTTATGCACATCTGTACTATTTTTGCACAATTTGTTCTAGCTTTGCGGTTTCTTGTCCTATGATGTTGTTGTTGTTTAGTCGTTTAGTCGTGTCCGACTCTTCGTGACCCCATGGACCAGAGCACACCGGGCACTCCTGTCTTCCACTGCCTCCCGCAGTTTGGTCAAACTCATGTTCGTAGCTTCGAGAACACTGTCCAACCATGTCGTCCTCTGTCGTCCCCTTCTCCTTGTGCCCTCCATCTTTCCCAACATCAGGGTCTTTTCCAGAGAGTCTTCTCTTCTCATGATGTGGCCAAAGTATTGGAGCCTCAGCTTCAGGATCTGTCCTTCCAGTGAGAACTAAGGGCTGATTTCCTTAAGAATGGATAGGTTTGATCTTCTTGCAGTCCATGGGACTCTCAAGAGTCTCCTCCAGCACCATAATTCAAAAGCATGAATTCTTCGGCAATCAGCCTTCTCTATGGTCCAGCTCTCACTTCCATACATCACTACTGGGAAATGATACACAAAACAATAATGATTTTTGTATATGTGTGTGATACAATCAGCCCTCCATATTTTTCCTGGTTGGAGGGAGTATAAACAATGAAAAATGTTATGGTGCTTTATGTTAGGTCTCATATAGCTAATTTTGGGTTTCATGAAAGCCAGCAAATTGTTTGTTATTTAATGCATAGCTGTGAGTTTTTTTGGTAGGTTTTTTTTTTTAACTTCCTGGGAGGGGCACTTGTAGGAACGGTTTTCGTCAGGTGAAAAAATGTCTTAACTGATCATGGATACTGTGCACCTTGACTTGGGATATAGGGGTACCATGTGTTTGTTTACCTCAGGCTCCCACATGCCTTCCTGTTGCAGTGATTATTCTAATTGTGGAACTTGCATTTCCCTTTCCAGAATTTAACTTTTGGTGGAACGATATTCTGAGGAATGGCATTTACAGAGAATTTCCTTGTGAGGGTAGGCACTGCCAAAAAGAGAGAGAAAGAGACAGGCAGTGTAATTAGGCCTGCATATCGAATGTACATAGCAAAAGAAGGGAACAATAATGCGAGCATTAAAAATATGCTGTCTGTTTATCCCAGAGGAAATGGTGTCTCCTTGCCTTTCTTCGGATGGTGCCTCTCACAATAATTACATTATTGAGTATCTGGTGGGCCCAGAAGGCTCTTATTTTAAAGACAATCTGTATTACTTCCTGTGCAGAATGCCGATAACAAGACTTCATTCCTGCTTGCATAGTTTAGCCTAATTAAATAAGTCTAGACTCAGAGAAAAGTGAGCTAAAGAATGCGAGTGACACACGCTTGAACCAGAACAGCCTGCCTTCTTAGAACATTAAGCCCTGGTGTCTCAATTTTCCTAGACTCCCACTAAATCCCGCTTTCTCTCCCAGCAGTGTTGCCACAGGGAAATGCTGTTTATAATTGTCATGCCTCTGTCTTGTCATCAGCTTAGATCTACTGAAGCAAGCAGGGCATGAAGGCAACAACACTCTGCCTACCTGTGATTGCCACCAGCTGGTATTCAGTTGCTCAACAGAAGGAGGTCAGGAACAGAGAGATTGAAGCCAGTGGGAAGTTGCGTGTCGAGGTCCCCAAGCCACCCCCCAATAACTCACACATCAGACATCAATTTTGGTTTGGGTTTTTGGCAAGATTTTGGCCACAACTTTATTTAAATACACGCAAGCGAGTGGTTGCTTAGGCATTGGTTCCAACTATCTGTCCTTGCCCAGGGACAGAACTGACTTCCGGATTCCAGCGGAAGCCAGTGAGGGAAACAATTTTGGGGAGAAAATGAAGCTGGGCCTCAGTCCCTCACTTCTCACCCTCATGCTCCTGGTTGCTTGCACGGCCCAAGTCCGATGCCAGGGACAAGGACGAAAAGAATGGCAAGCCCCTGGATTCCTTTAACGGAATTCCCTTTCCACACCACCATTGGAGGGGTAGGCACTTACCCCTCCACCAGCCAATTTGAACCAATGCCTAACCGCCAACCTTACAAGTTGTGATGATTTGCTACGCAGTTGGCAAAAACCAACACGGGTGGCGCTGTGGGTAAAACCACAGTTCCTAGAACTTGCTGGTCGTATGGTCGGTGGTTTGAATCCCCGTGGCGGGGTGAGCTCCCGTCGTTCGGTCCCAGCTCCTGCCCACCTAGCAGTTTGAAAGCACCCTTAAAGTGCAAGTAGATAAATAGGTACCGCTTTACCGCGGGAAGGTAAACGGCGTTTCCGTGTGCTGCTCTGGTGCCAGTTCGCTGGAGCAGCTTCGTCACACTGGCCATGTGACCCGGAAGTGTCTGCGGACGGCGCCGGCTCCTGGCCTCTAGAGTGAGATGAGTGCACAACCCTAGAGTCTGTCAAGACTGGCCCGTATGGGCAGGGGTACCTTTACCTTTACCTTAGGCAAAAACCAAATGGCACCAGCCAATCAGCCAAATGGACAAAATTCCTACCAGGCCCCTGCCTCAAAGCAGACGACCCCATGACAGGCATAGCAAGGTCAAGCGAACAACCCCCCCAATACAGGGAGGGTGGGCGGGTGATCCGGTGCAAGCAGCCGAGAGGACGCCCAAAGTTGGGCACCCAAAATTTAAAACCTCTGACTCCTCCTTCAAAATTGGCAACAAGCAATTCTCCCCAGCGACCCAATTAACCAATTCACTGCCTGGGTCACTCTGCAAATCCGCCCAGCAACACTGGAGTGGATTGTATCCCCCACCGCAACACGTGCTCTTCTAGGGAGAACACGTTTTGTGGGGAGGAGCTGATGCACATGGCTTTTGTCTCAGGGGAGCTGCCATGATATTAATACATTGGTGCCCATTTTGTTGGATTGGGAGGAAGGCAGAGGTGGAGACAGGGCCAATGATAGGCAAAGGCATTCATATTAGCTCTGTCCCCATATTTACCCCCACTGGTTTCTACAAGGGCAACACTGGGAGCGAGCAGGAGATGTAAGATTGCCATATTTTGAAGAGCAAAAAAGAGGAGAAATATTGGGCTGAATCACTCTCTCATTTTTGTTTACACTTATAATAGGAGGCTGACGACCTATTGGTTGTACTCCCTATGAGAAGATGTTTGGTAAGAAACCTTACTGTTATGTACTGAAGTTCTCACCCTGGGCCAGCAGGGGGATACTGCAGATAGTTATGCAAATGAAGGATCGAAAGTGACGTTCAGTGATTGGATAGTTTGTATGCAAATGAAGGATCGAAAGTGACGTTCAGTGATTGGATAGTTTTAGAAAGTTGCTCCAGTAACGTTGTACTGGAGCTCTATATAAGCAGGCTGACTGAGCTCTTCAGTTCTGTTCTGTTCTGGCCTCTGAATAAACAAGAGCTGTTTGAAGAATCGCTGTGTCGTCTGATATGTTCACCCACAACTTAACACCTACGTCAAGCACATGAGAATCTTTGGTTCTGACATGTGGGCCCACAGAGGAGCAAGCTTGGAAAGCGTGGGGCACATGGTTTGTTCATGGGGTGCGAAAAAGGTGCATACAGGGTACTCATGACTGACTCTAAGACCATTAGGGTCACAAAGAATGTTGAGCACAATCCTAAGTAAGGGGGGGAATGTGGGAATTTTCCAGAGTCACTCAGAAGTAGAAGATGTTGAGGTAGCAGAGGAAGCTGAGGATAGGGATCAGAGTTCGGATTCCAGCTCAGTGGGTGGTGCTGTTGCTGATATCAGTGACAGCGATGACACAGCAGACAACAAGAGCACAAAAACCTCACTCAGACCACCTGATGGGTCTGACACTTAACTGGAATAACCACTGTTCACCATTGGCCACTATTCTCCTAAGAAAGAGGAGATGAGTGCAGAAGACAGGCATGTGGCACACAACAACCATGCCTGTTCCTTTTAAGGTGGAGCGGAATATTCTAACACTATGATGACTCTCATTTCAAATACAGTGGTACCTCAGGTTACATATGCTTCAGGTTACATACACTTCAGGTTACAGACTCCACTAACCCAGAAATAGTTCCTCGGGTTAAGAACTTTGCTTCAGGATGAGAACAGAAATCACGCGGCGGCAGCAGGAGGCCCCATTAGCTAAAGTGGTACCTCAGGTTAAGAACAATTTCAGGTTAAGAACAGACCTCCAGAACGAATTAAGTTCTTAACCCGAGGTACCACTGTACTACTTTATATAGGCTACAGAAGCTGTGATATATTGCTAAGGAAGGCAGGAGAAGAGGAGAGAAAAGCAAGTCTTCAACCATCAGTCATGTCCACCCGGACAGAAATTTTACCTCTGAAAAAGAGGACATGTCCTGGAAAAAGGGGACACATGGCAACCCTACAGGAGGAAAATGCTGGCAAGCAGGTATGACAATGAACCGAAAACAAACCCCTGTGTTGCAATAAGAACCAATCACAACAATACAGTCTCCCAATAGTCTAGTGAGCACTGATCTTTAGCATGAATCTTACTTACATATTCTGTTGAAAAATATCGGCTGATGAAGACTATTACGAAACAGTAGCATCATTCCGGAGACACTGTCCTTTTGAGGCTTTTGAGACGTCTTAAATTGAAACTTTTGAAAGACTATTGTGAGACTGTCCTTAGACATCTGCTTTGAGCACACGGCTACGACTCTGTTACATTGTACAGTGGTACCTCGGGTTAAGTATTTAATTCGTTCTGGAGGTCCGTACTTAACCTGAAACTGTTCTTAACCTGAAGCACCACTTTAGCTAATGGGGTCTCCTGCTGCCGCCGCGCCGCCGCTGCACGATTTCTGTTCTTATCCTGAAGCAAAGTTCATAACCTGAAGCACTATTTCTGGGTTAGCAGAGTGTGTAACCTGAAGCGTATGAAACCCGAGGTACCACTGTACATATGAACTTTGATTGGCTTATTCCTAGAATTTGAATGATATCATTATTTTATTATTATATATGTATTCATATATATATATATATTCTGTACCAACTATTAGCCTACGTGTTGTGTTTGTATTGCTGCGATTGGCAAGCAGGTATGGGCAGGCTGAGGGCAAACATGCTTGGGGAGAATGCCCCGCTTTACTCAAATATAACAGCCTCCACTGGAGCCAGTATTTATTCCTCCATATTTCAGGCACTTCATATTTCAGTCTCTGTTCTACATCAGTGGCAGATGTTTCCTTCCATTTACAGCCCTGCCTGCATTCCTCATTTGGTATTACGGTTATGACGAAACTTCCCATTCCCTTCCAGCCCACCATCTCCTGTGGGTATTGTTTGGGGGCTTACATTATTTGCGAGTCTCCGGAGAGTCCCCAAGGCCTGCGCTGATGATGACCAAGCTTCCTCGACAAATTTAGACGCAACCCTGAAATTCTGTCTGTGAGGCCTGGGAAATGATTTACCGCAACTGTAGCTAAGGCCCCAATCACCTAAGTGACTGCTGTGTGTTTATGTGTGCTAAAAAGGAAGGTTATTACAAAAACAGAAATTGGCATGGATTCTCCCAAGCTCAGATGAGAGTATCATCTCAAATTTCTCAAGTGCCAGAGTGATATTTGGTCTACTTTGATCACCACTCTAGACAGTCTGCCTGTGCTTTTAATGGTTTGGATATAGCTGGCTCACTTCCAGAAGAATTGAGGCAAAATCTTCCAGTTCCACTCACATGTGTCAATGCCTTTACCTTAGGTCACCTGGCGTGTGTGTGTGTCTATCTGTCTGTCTGTCTGTCTGTGTGTAAAATAACAGGATAGAACAAAAATCTCTCCCCACTCTGAAGAGAGCAGCTTATTTTAAGGCGCTGCATTCCAATCTGGCTCGAAAACATGTTGATAGAAAAACAGCATAGTGGAAATGAACCTCGTGAACTCAAAAAGAAAAACAATAGCATCAGACAATGTTGACTACTTTCCTGAGTTTCCTGTCGTGGAGTTGGGTCCCTAAATCCCACTAGAGCCAGCCAGGGCAAACAACATTTTATAAAACAAACATAGAAGCCCGGACCTTTCCTGTTTTTTTCGCAATGAGGTCACCTGACAAGCGAGCGGGCTATGGCTCAGGTGTTTGCTTTTTGTCAGCTGCTGCAGCTGTTACACAGAGAAAAGAAGGGTTTTCTTTCCTGTTATTTGATTTTTATTACATTTTTACAACATGTCAGTGGGGGGAGAGAGGGGGGAAGGATACACAAAAAGCATGCACAGTGAAAACAATTTCCTTTCATATAAGGATGAGTCAGATAGGAACAAAATAGAACTCAGGATGTTGGGCAAACATGAAAATTATGCACCCATGAATTGAAAGCGGCTCAATTACAACTCCAACAATGGTTAGGAGATGAAGCGCTCAATGTTATTCCGGAACTGCCTGCCCTTGGATATTGTTAGAAAACCCTCCGTGCCCCCCCCCCCCAGGGAGGATGATAAAGAGAGAGGGAGAACGAGATTGCAAAAGGGCAGACGACACAATGGAAACAACCACCCCATTTGATACCAAAAGCTTTGCTTTCTTTCGCTCAACTTTATTTTTCAGTTTATGAAAATACATAAGGCAAACAATATACCCTCATCCCCCCAAGAAACAGCCCATGCATATATAACATAAATGATACACTCAACCATTAAGCAGACCTGTACGATACTTCAGAGTTTATTGTATCAGTTAAGTGTCTTCTACTCCCCGCCTTAATGAATTGTCTCAGAGTGAGCTGGGGGGTAGCTGGTGGCAAGGAGACAACATTGTCTTTTCCAGCATGTTGAATAAACATGTACCATACAGTTTCAAAATTGTCTTTGGCCTTTTTTTCTTTTCTTTTTTCTTTTTTTTTTACGATAAACAGGATAGTGGTGGAAGGAGAAGAGATAAACAAACCCAAAGAAATAAGGAGAGCCTTTTTGGATTTCTATGGAGGACTTTTTAGAAATACAGAAAAGAATAAGACGAGGAAAATAGAGAGATACTTAACATCTAAGAACATTAATAAGATTCCCGCAGTAGATAAAGAGAAACTAAACGCCCCAATCGAGGCGGAGGAAATAAAAGCAATAATAACAGACTTAAAAAATGGGAAAGCTCCAGGCCCAGATGGGTTTACTAGTAGATATTACAAAGAGATGGAATCGGTTCTGCTGAATCCACTACAAGAAGTCATGAACAACATTTTAAAGGAAAGAGAAATTCCGGAGACGTGGAAGGAGGCTCTGATCACATTAATTCCAAAGCAAGATTCAGACTTAGAGCAAATTAAAAATTACAGGCCGATTTCCTTACTAAATATAGATTATAAGATCTTTGCGGGAGTCCTGGCAAGAAGACTTAAAGCCATTTTGGTAAATAGTATCCATAGAGACCAAGCCGGTTTTTTGCCGGGTAGGCAAATGAAAGACAACTTAAGAAATATTATAAATATTATAGAATATCTAACAGAAAGGTGTGACAAACAAGGTTTACTGCTATTCGTGGACGCTGAGAAAGCGTTCGATAACGTAAACTGGGAATTCCTGCTGAAGCAACTGGATCATATGGTAGTAGGTACTGAATTTTTCAATGGGATAAAAGCAATATATACGGAACAAAGAGCAAGATTGATAATAAATAATGTGGAGACGGAAGAAATAACAGTAACTAAAGGAACAAGACAGGGATGTCCACTGTCCCCACTGTTATTTATAATGATACTAGAGGTTCTACTAAATTCCATTAGAGACAACAAAGCAATTAAAGGTATCAGGGTCGGCCAGCACGAACATAAAACTAAAGCTTTTGCAGACGATCTGGTCGTAACAATGGAAGATCCACTGGATTCAACTAAAGAGGTACTTAGAGAATTCGACCAATTCGGGGAAGTAGCAGGCTTTAAATTAAACAAAAGAAAAACAAAAATAATAGCTAAAAATATGCAGGCAGATGAAATTGAGGAATTACAAAGAGAAATAGAAATAGATGTAACAAAGAAGGTGAAATACTTAGGGATATGGGTAACGCCAAAAAACATAGATTTATTCAAAAACAACTATGAAACGGTATGGAAAGGAGTTAAGAAGGATATAGAAACGTGGGGTCGGCTTAGACTGTCATTCTGGGGTAGAATAGCCACAATTAAAATGTCGGTACTTCCAAGAATCTTATTTCTCTTTCAAAATATTCCGATTATCAAAGGTACAAAGATATTTAAAGCCTGGCACAGAGAGATTTCCAGATTCATCTGGCAGGGGAAGAAGCCGAGAGTAAAGTTCAAATTATTGACGGATACGAAAGAAAGGGGAGGCTTCGCCCTACCTGATTTGAAAATATACTATGAGGCATCTTGCTTATGTTGGGTTAAGACATGGATAAAATTAGAAGATAGGGAAGTGTTAGACTTAGAGGGTCACGATAACCGATACGGGTGGCACGCCTATTTGTGGCACGGGCGGAAGAAGGGCCACAAGGGATTCGGGAATCATATATTCAGGGGCCCTCTGATGGAGGTATGGGAAAGGTATAAGGATATGCTAGAACCCAGAACACCCCAATGGTTATCTCCACTAGAGGCTATGGCTATCAAAAAGATCAATATGGGAGCCAACTGGGCAACCTACGAACAACTGCTAATGAAGGAGGAAGGAAAGTGGAAAATGAGGCCGTATGACCAGGTTAAATCTCAAGTATATGATTGGCTGCACTACCACCAGATAAACGATATGTTTAGGAAAGATGTCAAAGATAAAGGCTACGCCGACAAAAATTCCAGATTCCAAACCGAGATCTTGGGGAATAATACAAAAATATTATCTAAAATGTATAAGTATTTACTGGACTGGAACTTAGCTGACGAGGAGGTTAAGGCGGTAATGACACACTGGGCTAGAGATTTCGGTCGTAACATTTATTTAGAAGAGTGGGAAAAACTCTGGAAACAACATCTTAAATTTACGGCCTGTGTGTCACTTAAAGAGAACCTAATGAAAATGTTTTATCGCTGGTACCTGACCCCGGTTAAATTAGCCAGAATGTACGGATCCTGCAACAAATGCTGGAAGTGCAAGGAAAGGGAGGGGACCTTCTACCACATGTGGTGGGAATGCCGAAAGGTCACAGGGTTCTGGGAGAGTGTATATAATGAAATGAAGAAAATGTTAAGATATACCTTTGTCAAAAGACCCGAGGCGTTCTTGCTAGGTTTGGTAGGAACGGAGATAAAGAAGAAAGATTACAAATTGTTCCAATATGCAACAACGGCAGCAAGGGTCCTAATAGCTAAAAATTGGAAACAAGAGAGTTTACCGACAACGGAGGAATGGAGATCCAAACTACTAGATTATGTGGAGATGGACAGAATGACAGGTAAAATTAGATATACAAAAGATCAGAGGTTTGTTAAAAATTGGGAAAGTCTTACGAAATATCTGGAAAGTTTAATCGATGAACAGATAACGCTAGTAGGTTTCAAAGGTGCTCTGTAAGAGGTAAAGGGTAATGCCAAAAGAAAATGGACGAACGAGAATGACTTATGGCATTACAAACAAGGAAACGCGGATTTAATGTTTATTGTTATTTTGGACGATTCGTGGAATGACTGAAGGAAGTCCTATTTTTTACTTTTAGTGAATTAATATGAGTATTGATACAGTTTGTTCTGTGCTTTGATTTTTGTAAACCAATAAAAATTATGCATAAAAAAAAAATTGTCTTTGGCCTTTGTGTGTCTTTGTTAGTTTCTTTGTGAGAGCTGTGTCCCATAGTCTATCCCACCCTGTCTGGAGAGTTTGGTCAGTAGTTGCTTTCCAATATTGCGTTAACAAATTTCTAGCTGCATTCGAGAAAGAAAGAGAAATTATTTGGCCCAAATGCTTTTACTGAGATATGAAAGAAAAGGAGCCAGGGGGAAAAATATGAAGACTTTTCTGTCATTGCTTTCATTTCCCCCCCACCCACCGGAGTTTGCAAACCGTTAACTCACACATGCCAGCTCTGATTTAAATATGCATCTCCTTGCAAAGTGGTGTTAAACATTTGCATCTGACTTTCAAATTAACTAAGAATAACATTAACACCTCCAATTAGTCTCCATTGTAAAAACTTTCTCAGCACTTCTCCTTTGACATGCAAAACTCCCATTCATCCCTCGCATATATTTAGGTACACTAAGCCCTCATATGCATAACTTACAATTTAGCCCGCTAGTGCGCTGCTAAGAATACGACCACAACAAGTCTTCTTGCCCATGATAATCATTCATTGCCTGCCCTTCTTGGCCCAGGTCAGAAATTCTCCCCACACTTCCTATTGTTCCTTGGGTGCCAGATGTTTGCTTTCTCCTTCTGTTCCCCTTTCTGAAAACCTGCCCCCTATTACAAGAAGAGAGTCTACTGCTAACTGTCTGGGAGAAGCTGGCTTTTGAAGGTATACTCCATTTCTCCAAGGATTCAGTTTTGTTTCAAAGTATGCATTATGAGATCTCCATCCTCAGGCCCAGATTTTGTGCACAGCAAAACCACCAAGCTTTTTTTACACGCAGGGGTTGATCGATTTACAGTGGTGCCCCGCAAGACGGATGCCTCGCAAGACGGAAAACTCGCTAGACGAAAGGGTTTTCCGTTTTGGAGGTGCTTCGCAAAACGAATTTCCTATGGGCTTGCTTCGCAAGACGACAATGTCTTGCGAGTTCCTGCTGGTTCCCCCCCCCCCTTTTTCTAAGCCGCTAAGCTGCTTATCAGCTGATCCGATCAGCAGATAAGCCGCTGAAAGCCGCTGAAAGCCGCTAATAGCGCTAATAGCGCTAATAGCGCTAATCCGTCAATGGGCTTGCTTCGCAAGACGAAAAAACCGCTAGACAAAGAGAATCACAGAACGGATTCTTTTCGTCTTGCGAGGCACTACTGTATTTATTTAGTGGCTTTACGGTCACATTTGCACCTTGCCTTTCTGCTGTAAGGTGGGATTGTGTTCACCGATGCAGTGCCACAAAGAGTAACAAAAAGCAAACGTGATGCAGTTGTAAATATGGCTGGTTTGATATTCGTTTTCTGTTTCACCGGCTCACAGCCACCAGTGAGCACAGCAATCAAATACTGCAGGAAAAAAGAGTCATGCTGCAATCATGTAAAAAAGTTTTTTAAATAATAATAATAATATATTTTATTATATTTTCACATAATACATCTTAGGAACATCATATGTTACCATTTTTATTTTTCCGTGACTTACCATATCACTCGAGAAGGCGTTGTGCCTCCACTCTCTGAACAGCCCCTTTTTTTCTAACAATACATAAGGTATAAAATATGGATCTAAAAATAACATATTCTTGTTCTTCAGTTGCTCAAGGTATAAATCCATCTTGTACTGGGAAAGAATTAAAGAATTAAAGTACAGTGGTACCTCAGATTACGAACTTAATCCATTCCAGAAGTCTGTTCTTAAGCTGAACCCATTCTTAAACCGAGGTGTGCTTTCCCTAATGAGGCCTCCTGCCGTCGGTGCCCTTCCAACATTCAGATTCCATTCTTAGACCAAGGTAAAGTTCTCAAACCAAGACACTATTTCTGGTTTTGCAGAACACTTAAGTTCTTTATGATACAGTGGTACCTCGGGTTACATACACTTCAGGTTACAGATGCTTCAGGTTACAGACTCCGTTAACCCAGAAATAGTGCTTCAGGTTAAGAACTTTGCTTCAGGATGAGAACAGAAATCGTGTTCCGGTGGTGCAGCGGCAGCAGCAGGAGGCCCCATTAGCTAAAGTGGTGCTTCAGGTTAAGAACAGTTTCAGGTTAAGAACAGATCTCCGGAAAGAATTAAGTACTTAACCCGAGGTACCACTGTATTAACACTGTACCTTATTCCTTCATTTGGGGAGGGACTAGCCTCAAAAAAAAAGGCGTGTAGCATTTAAGAGAGTAGAACGCATGTCAAAAACACTATACACTCCTTTTTGAGGCTATTCAAAAAATGAAGGAATTGCATACAGTGTGTATATCACAAAGAAGGAACCACCTCTTTGCAGTGCAAATTGTAAGGTCCACTATAAAGTGTTTTTCCAGTGTAATACCACCTGCCTTGTTTTGCTTTGCCTCCTTGGGAGGTTGCCAAGAATGCATTAAGCTTTAATGCCGTAGCCTACTTTCGTCAAGAAAGACTTGGCTTCCCAATCTCATCCTCAAATGACAGCTTGTCAACATTACTTAATTATTGCTGTCATTAGAAAAGAAGATTAAAGTTGCATGCTCCCTGCGTAATGTCTATTGTTTCTTTCAGTGCCCTGAGATTCCTATTGTGGTATATAATTCAAGCTGGGAGGGGAGAGAGAGAGAGGAAGGAATGTTAAAATATATAACTGTAAGAGGAGGAAAAAACAAAGTTAATTCTAACTTCTTTTAATTAGAAATATGCAACCCACTCTTTGCAGGAATTTTCCTGAGTTCTATTTTGCATTTAGTTATATTAAAGCTGGAATTGCTTTGCACTTAAGTTTGGTGGTACTTAAATTGTGCTCATTTGTCACAATACCACAGAGCTGAAAAAGAAAGAAACCCAAAAACCAAAGAGGATTTTTCTTTTTTTTTAAGGAACACTTTTATTTGCTCAAATAAACTCTCTTGCCTCCCTCACCCAATTCTGTCATGGATGGAAAGTGGGGCAAAAACTCTTTGTTCACAACATATCAGACTGCAGCAATGTGCAAATTGACATTCTTAGTGTCTTCCACTCACACCTTCTGTTGCCTTGAAGACCAACTCAAACTGAAGTTTCAGTGTTTAACAGCCAAAGTGGAATGGCATGAGACCTTTTAATTCAAACGGGGAGGATTCAGTGGAATACCAGAAATGTAAGTTTGTACAATTAAAGTGAATTAAATTGCTCTGGTGCAGAATAATAATAATAATAATAATCCATTCACACACACACACACACACACACACACACAGAGAGAGAGAGAGAGAGAGAGAGAGAGAGAGAGATTTTGCAATTAGGATAGTGACAGATACATGCACAAAAAAGCCCTAACCAGCCCTAAACGGCCTTGGTCCTGTATACCTGAAAGAGCATCTCCACCCCCATCGTTCTGCCCGGACACTGAGGTCCAGCTCTGAGGGCCTTCTGGTGGTTCCCTCCCTGCGAGAAGTGAGGTTACAGGGAACCAGGCAGAGGGCCTTCTCAGTAATGGCACCGACCCTGTGGAATGCCCTCCCATCAGATGCCAAGAAAATAAAGAACTATCTGACTTTTAGAAGACATCTGAAAGCAACCCTGTTTAGGGAAGTTTTTAACGTTTGATGTTTTATTGTGTTTTTAATATTCTGTTGGGAGCCACCCAGAGTGGCTGGTGAGGCCCGGCCAGATGGGCAGGGTATTATTATTATTATTATTATTATTATTAGGTGGAATTGATGACTGGTTGACAGGAAGATGTATAATCTCTGCACAAGGAATTCAGGACGAATGGTTAATGTCGCATAGCCTCCCTACAAACAAATGAGTACGAATGCTCAGTAAAGAACACATCCTATTACCCGCATGCAAACTTTGCACAAGCAAATTGGGATGAACGCTCAATAAGCCGGTCATCCAAAGGAGCCCTGGGAGAGGAGTTTGTTGGTTAATATTTTGTTACCTACCCCATGCACTTGGGACAGGGTGTGCTGTAATTAAATCACAGAAAATAAACAATGCATGCACTTGCTTATTGCTAAGAGGCAATGGATTGTGTGCATTGAGCAGTATTTCTTCTTGAATGAAGTTGCATCCATGAAATTATTTTCATGGTAGAGTCTGCTAATCCCTAAGCAGAAAATTGCACCCCTGCCAGCACATTCACACCTGTGCCTTCTCCCTGGGATTAGATTATCACTTGTGTCAAAAAGATGCAGACAGAAAGCTAAGGGACACATTGCTCTCAATTCTGGCAAAACTATTCACCCGAGTGAGCTCTTACTTACCTGTGAAATAACTAAATTCTCACCATTTCCTCGCAGGCTAGGAAGACTAAAAAACAGCACACTTTTTTTCCTCCCTTTGACTCTTCCCTAAAAATCCCCCCATCCCAAATTCTTCTCTGTAAAAGGAATCCAGATTAGCTATATAGCTATTACTCTGACGCACACCAAGACTGGAATATAAAAGCAAAGGTACAGAGCCCAAGCTGTTGGAGGGTTTGGAGGCAGTTGTAGAGAAATGAGGACACTTGATTGCGGCCTGAGGATCTGATGGGCTGGGCCTTTCTTAAAAGCAAACAAGAGTTTAAGGGTTGGGTGGGATGTGTGTGCTCAAGTTTGTACTGCATACAGTAATGATGGTTGGGCAATGAATCATAGAATCAGAGAATTGTAGAGCTGGAAGGGAGGATCATTCAGTCCATTACAGGAATATGCAGTTGTCCCATACAGGGACAACAGCCTTCTGCGACATCGTGTCCTCAACATTCAGGGGGCCTGGCTCCTTTTAAACAAATATTGAGGGGGCCAAAGACACCTCGCCCCCCTAGAGTTGGCGCATCTGATGAGCACCATGAATGAATGATTGAATCTTTATTTGCGTCAGCCATCGGCCATAGCAATAAAACAACAATATGATATACAAAGAATAGAAATAAAAAGTCAATTCTATAAAATACATTTTAGGGTTTTGAATCAATAGTCAAATGGTGGATCTTATTCTGATTGCCCCAGCTAAAAACCTTGCAACCTTTGCTGTCACCTGCTCATCTTGATCTGCCAAGAGAAAGGACACTGTGGTAGTGGCTGGGCAACCTGGAATTTAGAATAAAAGAGCGGTGATAATCTCATTCCTCAAGTCTTTAGAAAGAATGCAAGCCAGAAGGGCATGCTCCACCGATTTGGTACTGCCATCTCCACAGGGACATAAGCATTTTTCATGTGGAATCTGTTGGAATCGTCCCTCAAGTACAGCCGAGGGCAGTACATTCAATCTTGCAAGAGTAAAAGTGTGTCTATATTTTGGAATTGCTAGGTTATGCAGATAGGGTGCCAGAGAGCCAAAATGGGAAGGTGGAAAATAGTCATACCATGGGCAAAATTTCCTTATTGTGTCCAAGTTGTTCTGATGCTCGATATCATTTAGGCGCTGAGAAATTAGACTGTTTGCTTGACTAAAAACCCACAGTGAGTAGCTGTTGTGGTGATAAACCACAAGAGTGAAGTTTTTGATAGACAATTTTAGTCCAGGCGCTCTTGTGACAACCTTGCAGCACTAAGGATATTAGATCGGGGGGGATTTGAGTTTAGGCGAAGCCAATAGTTAAGTGTCCTACGCCCGAACTGTAATTCTACTGAGGGAAGATTATCCTCTAGGTGCAATGATGAGTTTGGGACACAGCGTAGTACAGAGAAAATTTGCCTTAAGAACTTTGATTGGACAGCTTCCGTAGATGAGCACCATGCTCTAACCAACTGAGCTATTCAACCTCAATAGCAGTTGACAAGACTGTGCCACCTGCAGAAGGATGCTGCCCACCTGGTTCCTCACTCCCCCTGCACAGATATCATTCGAATGGAGGGAGGAAATTTGCATGGGGGAAAAATACCTGAATGCCATTTGAAATCAGCCTCTAAGCATATTGTCAGGGAACTGACATCAGAGCGAGAGGTGAAGGGGAGGCTCTCAGACTCTGCAGACGAAGGACCCAGCACCAGGGGGAGAAGCAGCTCGGTAGAGGAGGAAGGAAATCAGCGCAACACCAGGGATAAAGGGGGGCAAATGGGGGAAGCGGAGGGAGAGCTCCGGGATTCTTCTCTGGACGTCAGTGAGGAGAGCACAGGTCCTCCACTACCCACGCCCTCCCTGCGCAGAAGACTCCCGCGCAGTGAGAGAAGGCGGCGACTGGGAGTCAGACAGCTTTTATGCTGGAAAAGGTTTAAGAAATGCCCACAGTCAGATTCTGCTAGCGACTGAGGCAGCCACGCGGAGATGGGCTGTGCAGTCAGAACGGTTTAACCAAGGCAATTAATCCTAGAAAGGCGGCAGTTTATGCACGAGTAACTCATACACATTACACATATGTATGCAATAAGATTTGTACTCCTTTTCATCTATTTTGTGGGTTCTTTCTTTCCCACTTCAATATACAGTGGTACCTCAGGCTACATACGCTTCAGTTTACATACGCTTCAGGTTGCAGACTTCACTAACCCAAAAATAGTGCTTCAGGTTAAGAACTTTGCTTCAGGATGAGAACAGAAATTGTGCTCCGGCAGCACGGCAGCAGCAGGAGGCCCCATTAGCTAAAGTGGTGCTTCAGGTTAAGAACAGTTTCAGGTTAAGAACAGGCCTCCGGAACGAATTAAGTAATTAACCTGAGGTACCACTGTACGCAGATATATGGAACTTAGTTCCACACTGCAAAGAACTGAACAATGGAAGATTAACTCTCCCAGCACACCAGGTCTGGAACAACAATGTTTATGAACGACTACACACGTGAAATGGATTTTATATTTATGAGATGTAACAGAGCTGCTGTTTGTAAGGAGGAAAAAGTGGTCAGCTGAAAGAATGGTTTAATGGCAAGTGAAGGTTGACTACTGGATACTAAATAAGAAATAATGTGGCTACGGGAGGAAATGATCGACATATGTTTGCAGCAGGAGCAGGAAAGCTGATTATAAGAAATTGTATTAAAGTAATTTGGTTTGATTTGTAATAATTTGGAAAATTAATAAAAAATAATTTGAAAAAAAGAAAAAAAAGAACTTTGTTCCTCTTTGGAGAAAGAGAAAGCAATAATATATACAAACCAAAGCACAGCCATCTTTCAAAATGTGCACTTTTGTGAATTTTGCAATGCAGTTTTCCATCCGAAAACCGTTTACAAAAGTGCTTATTGTAGGGTAAAGTATCTGGGGAAAACCCATATAATATTGAAAAATAGCATACACCATGTTAGGGAAAAATGAGCATATATTGCCCAAATGAGCATATATTACACAAAACTGCATACCCAAAATGTGCATTAGAAGAAAATTGCACCAATGTAGTGGTGAATTTTCATGGGGACTTTGTTGAGAAATGAATTGCAAACTGAAATGGAAATGTGGAGAACTGAATTTTAAGACTGGAAGAATGAGAAACCAAGAGAAACCAAAACTGTCAGGCTCACCCATCCCTAGTTTGAAGGAAACCTAACTGAAAGCTCTTGAGACAGTACATGCTACCACTAGGAAGGCTTCCTTCCTAAAAGAATGGGGGTGGCAGGGAAGAGATCTATGACACCTTAAAGGCTTGCAATGATCTTGTGGTATAAACTTTAGGGGGCTAGAACTCACTTGGTCATATTTGTGCAGTGTTGCATGTTTTGAACAGGTGCAGAGAGACCAAACAGCCAATCGAAAAGGCAATGAAATTCAGTGGCTGGTATTCCCACATTTGTACGTGTACCATATTTCTGTGCTTTACAGATGATGCCTGATTATCTTCCGTACCTTTAAAGGTGTGTGCTTATTGGCTTGTGAGCTCATTTTGGCCTGCCTGAGGAGCCAGCTGGCTAGCACATACTATCATCACAGCTGGGATACATACTGATCTGCTTGGGACCACCTGGCATCCCTTCCCCATCTCCCCGTTCAAGCTGAGACTGTTCTGCCAAGGCCATCAGCTCTTAAGGAAGACCATATGTTTGGTTGCAAACACTCTATTAGTAACACCAGGCAGTTTAAACCGTTTGCCCTGATTGGGAAAGGAAGCATTTGCACGCATCCTCTGTGTAAATTTAACACACAGAAGTCATTGGGGACCAAATGAAAGAGTGTCTGGGAAGGAAATGTTTGATAATTTTGTAAGGGAGACCCTCAGGACATATCTTTTATATTATTATTATTCTGAAGATGAATAAATGTTTTGAATGGAAACCAAGATTGCCCAATTTTACTGCAGGCACTCTGATTTCTTTTGAACAAGCGAGGTGCCCGTCAGTATGACAAATACACAGAATCAAAAAGGCAGTGAGGGAGATGGAGAAGGAGCTTTTGGCTCTAAGGACCACTTATCTTGAAGTTCTTTAGTTTCTTTAAACTTCTCGCTAATTTTAAAACAGATTTCTAGCCGCTGTGGGAAAACAGAGATGGCAAGGACACTCTCCTGGGCTATGTTTTTTGGGGTGCCTCACAACAAGGAGGCCCCTTGTCGGCCACTTGCTTGGCTCACTGGCAAAGCTCCTGTAGGACTCTCATCCTCCCACTCCTCTCAGTCTTAATCCATGGAAGAAAATAGGTCCTTCCTCAGAGTGAGGCAGAGAGGTGAAGAAAGCTGAAAGACCTACAGCAGCCTCACCGCAGGAGCCAGTGTGGTGTAGTGGTTAAGAGCAGTGGACTCGTAATCTGGTGAACCAGGTTCGCTTCCCCGCTCCTCCACAGGCAGCTGCTGAGTGACCTTGGGCCAGTCACACTTCTTTGAAGTCTCTCAGCCCCACTCACCTCACAGAGTGTTTGTTGTGGGGGAGGAAGGGAAAAGGAGATTGTTAGCCGCTTTGAGACTCCTCAGGGTAGTGATAAAGCGGGATATCAAATCCAAAACTCTTCTCTTCTCTTCACCAGTGAGGTAAACAAGTGGCTGGTGTTCAGATTTTGGCCCAGGGTCCTTGAGCTAAGGATGGGTGAGAAATCTGCTTCAGTTCACATTCAAAAGCAGAGCTGCCTAACACACAGCTTCTAAAAACAACAGCACAACTGAAGCACTTTCATCGTTCAAAATTCGCACCTCTGCAAATTTCGTGATGCAGCTCTCCAGCTAAGTAATGTTTCCAAAAATGCATACACTAGGGTAAAGTGTCCATAAAATGCAGATATTGGTGAAAATAGCACACGAGGGCATCATTTCAGGGGAAATTGATTTGCAAAATATTTGTATATGGGGAGATTTTTGCATGCCAACGTGTATATTAGGAGGTGATGAATTTAGAATGGTAGTGAATTTTCACGAGGATCTTTTTTAAAAAAACGTAAACTGGAAATGTGGAGAACTTAACTTCAGGTTTGGAGAAACGACAACCTGAAAGAAACCAAAGTTGACAGATTTGCCCTTCCTCACCACTGAGTTCCTTACTTCCAAATAAGTGTGCACATAATTGTACAAAGTGTCCTTGCGTCAGCATGCTGGTGCAACTTCTATTCTTTATGCCCTTTGTTGTCTCCAATTACCAATTTGTTGTTTTTTTTATCTGTTTCGTTTTTATGGTCCTGCTTTATCTTGTGCTAAAGAGATTCTGTATGATTGTACCTGGTTAATGCAGACTCTTAAAAAAAATCAATAAATATTTACTATATAGAACCCACAGAATGCCTGGGTGGCATAAACATTAATGAGCCATGAGCGCATTATTCTCTCAGCAGTACGGCAAAGCACATTGTGTATTTTCTGCAACAAAACTAAGTCTGCAATGGATCGTATGTAAGGAAACAGATGTTCAAGTGGTATTGAAAAGTGTGGGCTTGTAGAAGGACAAAAGAATAGCATCAGAGAAACATTAGAGAAGAGACATTTCTTTAAGGACTGGTCCCAAGCCTTAGACATAAAAAATACAGCACTGTGCACTAATTATAAAAAGGCTTTCTGAGTTAACACCTGGGAATGTTCATGCTTTTTCAAAATAAATAAAAAATGTTGCTAATTTATAGGGCTAGTTCCGTTTTCAAATGGTTGGTGGAAGACTACCAGCGAAGGGGATATCGCCAGTTTACAAGTAGCTCATATTTGCAAGAACAAAAAGATCTAAGAAGGTCCTTGATTAGGGCTGGGAGATATATTGATATATCATCCAAAACCAGTTTGCAGTTCATATCGTGATATTGGTTTCATAATTTTTGACCTGGCAATATATCACAAATCATGATGTGTGTGTATGTGTGCCATGCAGAAATCACAATGTGGGGAAAACCATGAAGCCAGTCAATGCTTCACACAGCCCCTGTTAACTCTGCTGGCTCAGTTCTCTTCTGCCTTGAGGGCAGTGAATCACAAGGCCAGCAAAAATCACGATGCGAGAAAAACCATGAAGCCAGCCAGTGTCCCTGCATAGCTCCATCCTTATTTCAGACATCATGATATAGCGTGTTCTCCCTCATGGGGAGCACGTGTTGCGGTGGGGTCCGCCGAGCCACCCCGTTGTTGCCAGGCAAGGTTTCTAAAGAGGGCCTAGGGCAACGATTGGATGGCTGGGTTGCTGGGGTAAAAGTTATGTTGCAATTTGGGTGGGAGGGGTAAAATGTTTAAATACTCTGCACGCAGCTTGGAGCTTTCTCTTTTGCTGCGTGCAACGGATCACCCGCCCACCCGCCCTAAGGTAAGGGGTTGTTGCGTTGACCTTGCTATGCCTGTCATGGGGTCGTCTGCCAGTGGGGCAGGGGCCTGGTAGGAATTTTGTCCATCTGGCTAATTGGCTGGGCCAATTGGTTTTTGCCTACTGTGTAGCTAATCGTCACAACTTGTAAGGTTGCGGGGTAACTGAGGGGTTAGGATTGGCTGGGCCTGCCCCTCCATGGTTGCTGTGGAAAGGGAATTCCGTTAAAGGAATCCAGGGGCTTGCCATCTTTTCGTCTGAATCCGTGGAATGGGGCTAGGGCCGGCAAGCCTGGGGAAGCATGCGGGGAGAGGTGAGGGTCTGTGACTCAGCTCCATTTCTCCCCATATTGTTTTCCCTTACTGGCTTCCGGTGGTGCCCGGAAGTCAGTCCCCAGGCGGGGTGGACAGATAGTCTTAACCAATGCCTAAACAACCACTCACGGTTATGTATTTAAATAAAGTTGCGGCCAAAATTATGCCAAAAACCTTAAACAAAAATTATGTGTGCATTATTAGTTATTTGGGGGGTGGCTTGGGGATCTTGACACGCAAATTGGTATATTGCCATGATTAGGGCTGCCACACGTCCAGGATTTCCCAGACATTACTTGGATTTGAAAAGCGGGAGTGACGTCTGGGAGGAATTTTCAGAAGTAGCGGTTTTTCCAGGATCTTCGGCAAGTAAACCAAAAAATTGTGCATTTTGGGGAGCGTTTTCATAAAAAAAGAACTCAACAACTTTTGGGGTGCCCTGGTTTTTACTTTTTGAAATATGGCAACCCTAGTGTTGAAAACCAGATATTGTCCAGCCCTAACCTTGATATAACACACCAAAGAGCCATCTACTTTAGGGTTACCAGACGTCCCTGGTTCCTGGGGACAGTCCCCGGATTTGCAAATCTGTCCCTGGACAAATTCCGTCCCCAGAATGTTCCCAGATTTGCACATCTGTCCCTGGGAAACGTGGCAGCGGCAACATTAGCAGCCCATAGCCAGCCTGGTAGTGCAAGTTGGCTCTGGCTGGCTCCGGGCTGCTGACTGCTGCTGCCACTGGCACTGCCAAAGGGGAACTGGGGACGTTCAGTGGTACAGATCTCCTGCCCTCTTCCCCCTTTGTTTTGACTGATGGGGGAGGCTCGGGAGTTGTGGGCAGGTGGCCGTTCCCCAGGAGAGGCGCAAGGCGCGTGGTTTCTCTGCCTGGCAAGGTGCAAAGCCCTTTTTTCACACCCCGTGAAACATAAATGCGCAGATTTTTTGAAAATCTGGGCAATGGCGCGCTGTGCACCCATGACTCCTGAGCCTGCTGATCTCCTGCCCCCTTCCCCCTTTGTTTTGACAGATTGGGGGAGACTCGGTAGCCACGTGCAGGCACCATTGCCCAGTTTTTAAAAAACTCTGCGCATTTATGTTTCACAGGGTGCAAAAGAAGGGCTTTGCGCCTTTATACATTAAGCATGTGTGCTTGGGCCCAGGGTCTTTTGCCTCACCATCCCCACTACTGACTGCCTGTTGCTACTCAGCTTCAAAAAAACCTGAAGGCCCATAATGTAAGACCTGTGCTGCTTCGCATTCTCTTTCAACTGCTTGTTTTCTTTTTGGTCTCTGTCTGCTTTAGCTTTATGTGAGTATGAAGGTAAAATTGGCATTCATTGCTCTGCCAATTTTTGCCTCTGGTTTCACTCACATGAACCCAACTCCAAAAGCCTAGAACATAAAAAATAAAATAAAAAAATCTTGCTATTTCAAGTCCCCCAGACTACAGAATGCAGTGTTACTTTTAACATTTTACACAGCACTGTGTTAACCAAATCATAGTAGAGGGCTCGTTTATGTCTTTAACACCATAATTTCCTCAGGGGGTGGGCAAGTTTTCATTGCCAGTGTAACCTTATTTTAACGGGGTACCTTTGTCTATATCTCATGGTAGTGCAGTCCTGGGTTCATAATCCCACTATTGGAGGGATACAATGGCTAACCAAACATTCTCACTGAAATTGTTTCTAGTTCAAGGGACTCAAAAACCAGCAGAAATGTTGACATTCTCTATTGAGAACGACAATGCAGAGCCAACATTGTGCCAATGAAAAGTGCACAGGGCTTTCTTCTAACAACACTGCCTTGTTTGGGGACTTTCTGTGCTTTGCAACAAATATTGCTTTTATAGGAAAAGCTTTTCTCATCGTTCACTATTATATACAGATTTTATTACATTATGCCTGAATACTAATCGTCTTGTAGACAGGCTTCAAGACAATCATGTGCATGTTTATGATTAGTTTACCCATAGCAATGAGGAAAAACCCATCCTCCCCCACCCACCATTTTTTTTAAAAATGCACTCATTTTGAAACATTTGTATCTTCAACAGCAGTGCTTCCTTCCCCACCACAAGTCGGAGCACATTTCTGGCACCTCTGCCCCCCCCCCCAGTCCACTTCTTGCCTTTATGTACTTCTGAAAAGCCCCCCCCCAAAAAAAAAAAATGGACGCTTGCCAGTGTGTGCACTTTTTACAAGATCTATGACTCCACCTAGTTCCTAGCCGCTCCTAGCTGCTGTTTATCTAGCTATAGGGCAGGGCAATTTGTATTTCCTTTTCTTCAATCCATTTCCCATGTGGGCTTTAAGCTTTCCTGTCAGACCTCAACCATTGCATATGTGCACATTTGCACGAGGGCCCTTCCAAGCTTCTTGCCGATCAGAAGGTCGGTGGTTCGAATCCCCGTAACAGGGTGAGCTCTCGTTGCTCAGTCCCCGCTCCTGCCAACCTAGCAGTTTGAAAGCACGTCAATGTGCAAGTAGATAAATAGGTACCGCTCTGGCGGGAAGGTAAACGGCGTTTCCATGCGCTGCTCTGGTTCTCCAGAAGCGGCTTAGTCATGCTGGCCACATGACCCGGAAGCTGTACGCCGGCTCCCTCGGCCAATAAAGCGAGATGAGCGCCGCAACCCCAGAGTTGGTCACGACTGGACCTAATGGTCAGGGGCCCCTTTACCTTTAAGAGAACAAGCAAGCCAGGCGTGCGTTTATTTGACCTGCACCAGAACCGGGTGGGAGCCCCAAATCAGCTAGGGGAACAGCTTGCCATGGTTTTTAACACCTTGGTGGGTGGTGAACATGGCAGTTGTCAAACCAGAATCGGTTCAGGGATGCCCAGAGGCACCTGATGAGTTGATGCAACAACTTCAGGATGAGTTTCTTGGGGCAGCAGAAGCACGGTTCAACAGTATTTCACAATTTCACATTCAAGTGTGTCAATGAAAAGGTGGCTTTGGCTTTTTCCAACAATTGGGGGCATACAGTAAAGCAGGGGTAACCCAAGTCATGTCCACCGTTCACTACAACTTCTAATCGTCCTCCACCATTGGTCATGCTGGCAAGAGCTGTTGGGAATTGTAGGCTAAAACATCTGGAGGGCACTGCATTGACTACCTCTACTATAGAGATTATTAAACCCAATTGGCATTGATGGGAATTAAGAATGTGATCCTGTGCAGCCTTACCTGGGAGTAAACCCCACTGAGTTATCATGCAAAGGATGCACTGCAGGTAATTATTATGTGATTGGTTTCAATGAGATTTTGGTGAGCCTAACTTTCTCTAGCACCATGGCAACCCTATAGATCATTGGGGAGTCACCATTCCCCCTTCTTATTGGAATTGCTGAAACAAACAGCCCTACATGGTACTTTTATCTTCAGGCAAGGAGTCTTAAGTCCTGTGCTTTCGAAATATACAGTGGTACCTCTGGTTACAAACTTAATTTGTTCCGAAGGTCTGTTCTTAACCTGAAACTGTTCTTAACCTGAGGTACCACTTTAGCTAATGGGGCCTCCTGCTGCCGCCGTGCGATTTCTGTTCTCATCCTGAAGCAAAGTTCTTAATCCGAGGTTCTTAACCTGAAGTGTTTGTTACCCGAGGTATTTGTAACCTGAGGTACCACTGTATATTATTTCAGAGGGATGTCTTATAGGGGAAACTACTCTCTGTGTAAAAGAAGAAACATAAAGCAAACATAGAAAGGACATTTTAATGAAGAAAGCAGTTTTCTTAAACCTGAGGTTTTTTTAAAAAATGTTTCAGTTGGTCTTCGATATTCCTGCCAAGTTCTTAGACCAATCGTATTTCATGTCAGTTCAAAAGCTCTCCGAAATAAGTGGGTTCCATTCAGGTATTGCTTAAGCTCTTGAGGAACAGATGTATGTTGTAATGATTTAAATGTCTGGAATCACAATTAATCCTACTTCAACATTCTTCAGCCGTAATCAAGGGCCCCATATCTGATGTGGTGCATTTGATCTATATTATGAAGTGATTTTGATTTAAGAGGCAGGAACCCCAGTTAAATATGGCAGGAACACATCCCAAACTCTGGAGAGAGAGAGAGAGGAAGAGAGAGAGAGAGGATAGAGAGAGAGAGAGGATGGAGAGAGAGAGAGAGAGATTTTTTTTTAAAAAAAATAGCTTCCTGTATGAATGGCAAGAAATAAAGCAGATCTGAAATCTTTCTTCTCTCATAGTCGCTTCTGTGCCTGCTGCCAGTCTTACAGTTCAATCCTGTGTTTACTCAAAAGTAAGCCCTACTATGCTTGGTTTTCTGTATTCACTGTGTGTATGGGGAAAGACCACAGCTCACTGCAAGAGAACAAATGGTTTATTCGAATATCCTTTATTAGGTATAGTAAACCACACATTATCAAACAGACACCGTATACAAATTGTGCAAAATACGAGCTCAACATAACAAGGTTTGTCTCAGTCAGATCTTTAACTGCAAGAGAACAAGTGGTTTATATTCCAGAGGCCCCTGGTTCAGAGCTTACCCACACCTCGGTTAGCCCCAAAAGGTCCGCCCCCCCCCCCCAGATTTCCCTGTGGTTAGCTCTGAATTGGAAAAAATGGCAATTGGGTCCATATTTACTGAGACAAAATGATGGTCCAGCACATGCACTGCCTCACCTGCAGATGTTAAACAGCACAGGGGATAAAGGCTCCACTGGGCTGACCCTCTGGAAACAATCGTCCAAATATTACCGGGACCACCACAATGCGGTACCACCCACCTCTGCAGAGGAGAAAAGGTGCTCAAAGCCTAAACCTCAATATATGGTAATCTGAGCATGGCAAGAGACTGAGGTCAATATGGGGTTTACCTCAAGGTAACGAGGTACCACTATATCTGACTTTTAGAAGACATCTGAAGGCAGCCCTGTTTTTAATGTTTGATCTTTTATTGTGTTTTTAATATTCTGTTGGGTGGGGTACAAATATATATATATATATATATATATTTGCTTTCGTAGATTTTCACGGGTACAGGAATGCAGGTTTTGGTGTCTTCGGGTGTCTTCCCGTGTAAGAGTCGGGGTGTCTGGGCGACGTTTCGACGAGGTCTCACTCGTCATCTTCAGGCTGGTGCTTTCGGCTTCTTGTTACTGGAACAGAGCCTCTGTTCCAGAAAAAAGCACTTATAATAATAATAATTATTATAATATCCCCTTCTGACTGGGTTGTCCCAGCCACTCTGGGTGGCTTCTAACATATATAAAAACATAATAAAACATTTTAAAACTTCACTATACAGGGCTGTCTTCATACGTCTTCAAAAGGCTGCATAGTTACTTCTATCCTCAGCTCAGGGGTCACATAATTCCATATCCTCCAACATTTCTCTGATGAATGTAGGGACTTCCTAAGGAAAAGTGGGGGATTCTGGGGTCAAATCAGAAACCGGGAAGGCTTCTGTGAATCTGGGACTGTCCCTGGAGAATAGGAAGACTTGGAGCGCCTGCATCTGTAGCAGAATTAAAAAATAAAGCCCCCCCCCCCCCGGTCTGCCCTGCCTGGCAAGGCTGCCTAGCATGTGACCCCTTTCCCAGCTCCCATTAGTGCAGCCACAAGAAAGAGTAGCAGCCAAGGCCAGGATCAACTCAGTAATCGGAGTTTGTCTTTCACCAGCTTAATGCCATTATTGAACGCCCTTGCTTTCCAACTTGGAAACAAGGTTTCCCAAATGAGCTGCTCACTGAGGCGGTGGATGTGAATTAGCAGAAATTGTTAGCACATCAGGAATGTGAATCCCTTTTCCTGTTTTTCAGAGTCCGTCAAGGGTGAAATGCTGGAGCCTGATGGTTTCCTCAGCGAGACAGGCCATCCCGGAAGCTGGAAGCCTTGTTATTGTTCATTAAAATGGTCAGGGGGAGGGAGAGACCAGAGAGAGAGAGAGAGAGAAATCAACAGTTCCTGTCTCCAAAGGTTTAAAAATAGGTTCTTGATGTTGCTGGCGTATCTTTCTGTAGCTTCAAATCAGTTACTGGCAAAAGGATGTGTTTAAATAGGACAAAGTTGAAATGTGAGTTTTATTTAGACGAGGGAGATATATATATACCCAGCACTTTCTCTATTTATTGTATTTTAATCAGACACAGTGCATTTCTGCTTACTTACAGGGATCCAAAATACTAACTAAGGTTGTATACACATTTAAAGATAGGGACACGGGTGGCGCTGTGGGCTAAAGCCTCAGCGCCTAGGGCTTGCCGATCGAAAGGTCGGCGGTTCGAATCCCCGCGGCGGGGTGCGCTCCCGCTGCTCGGTCCCAGCGCCTGCCCACCTAGCAGTTCGAAAGCACCCCCGGGGGCAAGTAGATAAATAGGTACCGCTTACCAGCGGGAAGGTAAACGGCGTTCCGTGTGCGGCTCTGGCTCGCCAGAGCAGCGTTGTCACGCTGGCCACGTGACCCGGAAGTGTCTTCGGACAGCGCTGGCCCCCGGCCAATAGATGTGAGATGGGTGCACAAACCCCAGAGTCTGTCAAGACTGGCCCGTTCGGGCAGGGGTACCTTTACCTTTACCTTTACACATTTAAAGAACCCTGGGGAATCATGGTTTACACCTCACAGAGCTACAAACTACAGTTCCCAGGATTCCTTGGGGAAAGTAATGCGCTTCAGATATATGGGTGCATACACAGCCTTAAAGGTGTTTTCCTGCTTGGCAGGGGGTTGGACTCGATGGCCCTTGTGGTCTCTTCCAACTCTATGATTCTATGAAAGGTACCCCTGACCATTAGGTCCAGTCGTGGCTGACTCTGGGGTTGCAGCGCTCATCTCGCTTTATTGGCTGAGGGAGCCTGTGTACATCTTCCAGGTCATGTGGCAAGCATGCCTAAGCCGCTTCTGGCGAACCAGAGCAGCGCACGGAAACACCGTTTACCTTCCCGCCGGAGCGGTACCTATTTATCTACTTGCACTCTGAGGTGCTTTCGAACTGCTAGGTTGGCAGGAGCAGGGACCAAGCAATGGGAGCTCACCCCGTTGCAGGGTTTCGAACCGCCAACCTTCTGATCGGCAAGTCTTAGGCTCTGTGGTTTAACCCACAGCGCCACCCGCGTCCCTGTACACAGCCTTAGTTAGGAGTAATTGGTGTTTAACAGGCTAAGAGGTTCTGAGGGGCAAATAGCACATTATGCTGGGAGATTCATGGCAAATATTCTTATAAACACACACACACACACACAAGAGGAACAGGAAGCACAAATGACTCACACTTCCTGTTGTAATGTATGAAGAGACACTTGTCTCAAGAAGGAGATACACAGGCCATCCCTGTTTTGGGAACATGTTCTTTTCCAACATGGAGAGGGATGTGAACGTTTCACTTTAGATGTTACAAAGACGAAGACCGCGAGAATCCCGGGTAATTTATACTTCCTGTCCTTGACCACCATTTCACATGACACCACCATCTATTCAGTGATCAATGCCACAAGCTTTGGACTCATGTTCTAACCTCCTCTCACTTCTTTCTGCATGGCTGGAAGGATTTTGCCAGAATTTAGTCCCACTTTCCTCTAATCTTGACTCATCATACTGTACAAATTCAAGATGGCGGTTTATCACAAACTTGCAGAACTTTCAAAACAAGACAAGCCAACTTCAGACAATAAGTTATTAAGCTGGTCTGTGTAATTAACCAGGGTCTGTGATAAAACACAGGATTTGGTTTGAATGAAATAACAATGTGAGATGAGGGGAAAGTGAAACTAAACAGTGGGGGGAAACCCTTTCTCATCAACCACGTGAGAGGAAGAGGAATGGATGAGCCCAATGTGACAATAATCCAAACTGAACTAATGCTTCTTCTAAAAGCATAATTTTGGACTTAATTATGTATCCATGGTTTGCTACTTCTCTCAGTCCTATACTGGACGCAACACATCTTTCCAGACACTTCTACTTTGCAATGACAATTTAGGGGAAATGTCATTGTTCTCACTTGGTAGGTTGAGTATTGAGGATCATTTGGTATGCCTGCTTCTTGCAGTTAGTCAGGTCAAAAAATGTACTCACATTCCCATCCCCACAAAAAACACCTGTTTGCTTTATTCTTTCCCAGTTTTCAGTTGGCCTCCCTCTGCTATAGATTTGAAGCCCCCTTGGTAGTATACTTAGCAAGAACAAAGGCACTTGTATTCAGCAAGCCATCACCTATAAATGGTTATGAAAACCTATTCATTCTGATTTCTTTCCACATCTGTAAGTTTGAACTGTGCTGTTTCTTTAGCCAGTTGCTTGAGTGAGATGTTCTGACTTCCTTAAATGCTTACTGCAGTTAACAATGAAATAGAAATGGGGTCAGCTTTAAGGTCCTATGGAACATAATTTCTTCCTTCATGACAGAGGAATGTGATCTGGTAAGATCAGATTCTGTTACAGTTTCAGAGCTTTTTGTTGTTTAGCTGTTTAGTTGTGTCTGACTCTTTGTGACCCCATGGACCAGAGCAGGCCAGGCACTTCTGTCTTCCACTGCCTCCCGCAGTTTGGTCAAACTCATGTTGGTAGCCTTGAGAACACTGTACAACCATCTCATCCTCTGTCGTCCCCTTCTCCTTGTGCCCTCAATCTTTCCCAACATCAGGGTCTTTTCCAGGGAGTCTTCTCTTCTCATGAGGTGGCCAAAGTATTGGAGCCTCAGCTTCAGGATCTGTCCTTCCAGTGAGCACTCAGGGCTGATTTCCTTAAGAATGGAGAGGTTTGATCTTCTTGCAGTCCATGGGACTCTCAAGAGTCTCCTCCAGCACCATAATTCAAAAGCATCAATTCTTCAGCTATCAGCCTTCTTTATGGTCCAGCTCTCACTTCCATACATCACTGCCATTTCAGAGCTTACCTTCTCAATATTGTGCCTTCTGCTTCATCCATCTCTAGTTTGTCCCCCCCCCCCCAGATTTCTAAAACTGGGTGAGGCTCCATCCATTATGAGCACAACAGAATAGGAGTATAAACACAATCATGCAAAAGTGTCATGGTCTGGGTTAATAATAATAATAATAATAATAATAATAATAATGTGGGGTGGGTTTTAATAGGTAGGAGAGGATATATTAATTGTAATTTATCCCTCCAGGCATCCACATGTGTGAGTGGAACAGAGTTTAAAAGTCCCACCCTTAGCTGCAAATTTGAAGCATATAGGAATAGGCTGTGAAGCTTTCATTTACATAAGTCCTGCAGCAAAACAAGCTGCCTCCCCCTTTCTTTACCCCACTTATCTAAGAAATCAAACAACAGACAGGGATGTATCTTTAAAATATGATTTACTTATTCTTGAATTTGTTCTCAGCTACAGCAGCAGTAAAAACTATGCAAGTAAAATACTTCTATTTACTGAAGAAACATTCTCAGGCATGAGCTACCGCTAGCAGAGGGCATGTCTGCCCTCACGGCAGGTTGAAGGGAAAGAGAAAGAGGGAGAAGAACAGGAAATTACTATATGTTCCTTCCCTCCCAGGAGAGGAGGGGAAATGACATCACCCATAGCCCTCTCTACCAATTACATGGTTTGAGTCTCTGATTATCAGCAATACAGCTCTGTGGTTTTAACCCTTTCTCATGCTAACTAGTAGTAAGGATATGCTAAATCTCCCACAATTTATACCCAGACTTTTCCCCCTCACATTTTTTCTACCTGAGGTGAATGACAAGATGGCAGCCCTTCCCCATTCAGAAGCTGATTGGACAGGCAGCTGACCTTCATTCGACGCTAGTATTGAAATCAGTTTCACCATACCTGAGGCAGCAGGCATGTTTAGAGGAGCCACGACACTCTGCGTTGCATACACAAGCCTGTGCTCCAACAAAAGGGAATAGTTCGGTTTGCTTACAGGATCACTGATTGGCTGGGATCACATGGTCTAAAAAAGAAAGACTCAGAGTTGCTGACTGGGCAGAAAACAAACTTCAAGCAAGGGCAGCACTGGTGAGCCAGGGACTTTTGTGGATTTTTCAGCCCCCCCCCCAACTAGTTTTGCAGAGGAAACATTCACACGCAAAGCTGCATATACGGCCATAATTCTGAATGTCCCAAGGCAGTTCACAATTAAACAGACCGTATAGACGGTTCGACAGTTAACACTGGGATTAACTGCTTTACAAAATCCCCAAACCCTAAGAATATTTACATAATCTCACGGACAACTGATGGGGGCCTTTTGCTACGTCAGGTGTTTAGCAGCTAAGGAACAAGTCTGAAAAATCGCAAGCCTTCCCCCCCCTCTTTAATCTTGGCATAACATTTCCCTTTCACAGCTCCTTTGGTTTCAAGAACTCAGTGATGTCTGCCAACCACAAAATGCCTCTGAGAATTAAGCAGCATAATGACTAATATATCCATTTAGTAGGTGGGTAAACAGAGAGGCTAAGAGAGGCTAAGTGAGCGGTCCTGGGTCAATCAAGTTGAGAGATGTGAATCCAGGTTCTCAGTCTTTACCTTCAATTCTCACCTGCCACCTATAGTTCAATTCCCTGACACAGCCCTAGAGCCAGTTAGCAACATGTCCTTTCACATAAAACGAAAGCCTTCTTCTGACAGTTAATCATTTCTTTCCAAGCTTCCAACCTCCTGACCTTTTTCCTGCCGGCCTTTTAGAACTTTTGCATCATGCGCTGCAAAAAAGGGTTGCAGGACTTATACGGGATGTGATGTCCTAAACTTACGGGCACAAATAATTCCAGGCATGCCACAACTCGGCAGTCCCTTCAAAACAGGGTGGGGACAGCAGGAGAGAGAGAATCCAGGACACCTCTTTCCTGACATTGCAGCAGCCCGAGAGACAAAACCATCTCTGTATAGGCTAACCTTGTAAATATGTTTTTTTTAAAAAAAAAAAAAATCTTTAGATATTGCTGAGTAGGAAAAAAATGAAAGATTCAGTGTCCCCCCTGCCTTAAAATCATAGTGTAAACATTAAACATGGTACATACAGCATAACTTTAAAAATACTAACAGTACGTGCTTATTTTGCTCTGGCTGCTGGTACTATGTGTACTGGAATGGTGTTTAAGTGGCCTCCAAATTTGACCAAGGACCCTAAGTGAATAGAGTTGTGGAGGAGCCTGGGCGTGGATTTTCCATGTCAATTGAGACCGTCGTACACCTCAAGAGGATTTGGCAGGTATGACCTTTTCTACTGAGCAAAGGACTAACTGAACTGATCTAACATTGAGCCTAAAATAGAGGAGAGGAGTTTGTCCAGATCTGGATTGAATTAATTTTTTTTTGAAGGGGAGATGTGGGGAACTTCTTCCAGCTGTTTCCACCACACTTGGTCTCTAGTATGTGGCTGAATAAAGAGCTACACAGTCCCCGCTGCAGCTTTCTAAAGCTAAATGTTCCCTAAGAGAGAATTTATTTATAAAAGGCTAAAGATTGCATTTAATTCATGATGCACTATTCTTGATCTCTCGCTCTCATCCGAAGAACTGAATGCGGCTATTTATTATCAGGCCCATTGTATAAGAATCCATCTGTGTGTACACCATTCAGAAATAGAATGATAGCTAGGGATGTACCAGCAAAGTTTCTCAGCAAAAAAAAAAAAAATATTCTAATTATATTTAGATAGTCTACATCAACAAAGTCTGCATTTGAAGAGAGGCAAAAGCTGATTCTAATCCATTACTAGTTTTAGATTATGTTGGGCAGAAATATTAGGGATGAATATTTGCTGCATCCTATTGCCAGTGCTATTTTTTTCTAGAAAAAGTGGTGCCGGAACTCACCATAAACACCTCCCTTGTTCTCTCATAATGGTAATGGTGCCCACCTGAGAGGATCCAGAACTGAGTTCTGGTTGAAAAACGCCCTGCCTATTGCTGACTGTAGGATAGTAGTCCTAAATGCTATCCAACTATAACCATTTGTCTCTCCTGCAGAGAGATATTTGTCTCTCCTGCAGAGAGATATGCAATATCCTTCAGATAACAAACCCCATATTGTTCATAGTAGCTGTTGAGTACCATGTCAGATGCATTAGTAACAAAGTAATGTCAAATTGGAATCAACATTTATACACCACTTTTTATTAAGATATCCAAAGCAGTATATAAACTTTTATATCATACTTTTGCTTCTATAATATGTTCCAGCTCCCCCTCCTCTTGCTGTCTTCAGAGCAGAGCAGAGTTATTAGAGCTCTGGCTTGCACCCCCCAAATCAGGGGTGGGGAACTTTTTTCAATCTGAGGGCCACATTCTTTCTAGGCAACCTTCCAGGGGCCAAATGCTGGTGCTGGGTGGGACAAGAGACAACTCCAAGGAATGCCACTAGAAAGGGGGCCATTCAAAGGGTTGAGGTATTTAATTAGTGTAAGGACTGCGTATCAGACTTTGAAAATTTAATCAAGATCCATGTGTATTGGAATGTGTGGACCTACTTAGCATGTGAAAAGTTAATTACCAGTAACCGATGCAAATGTCATAAGTGCGTACCAGTCTTTAATCCTACTCCATGAACAAGTGTTGATAAAGTCAGGGGAACTCCTTTGTTAGATGACAGATGGAGGGATTAACTATTAGTAAAGGTAAAGGGACCCCTGACTGTTAGGTCCAGTCGTGGACAACTCTGGGGTTGCGGTGCTCATCTCGTTTTACTGGCTGAGGGAGCTGGATACAGCTTCTGGGTCATGTGGCCAGCATGACTAACCGGAGCAGCACATGGAAACAACGTTTACCTTCCTGCCGGAGTGGTACCTATTTATCTACTTGCACTTTGACATGCTTTTGAACTGCTAGGTTGGCAGGAGCAGGGACAGAGCAACGGGAGCTCACGCTGTCCCAGGCATTAGAACCACCAACCTTCTGATCGGCAAGCCGAAGAGGCTCTGTGGTTTAGACCACAGCGCCACCCGCTTCCCACTAAGTACTATTAGTAGTTAGAGCAAGAAAAGGGAAACGGGTGACAAAGTGGTTTAAACCACTGAGCCTCTTGGGCTTGCCGATCAGAAGGTTGGCGGTTCGAATCCTCATGATGGAGTGAGCTCCCGTTGCTCTGTCCCAGCTCCTGCCAACCTAGCAGTTCAAAAGCACACCAGTGCAAGTAGATAAATAGGTACCGCTGCAGCGGGAAGGTAACAGCCTTTCCTTGTGCTCTAGCTTCCGTCACGGTGTCCCGTTGCACCAGAAGCGGTTTAGTCATGCTGGCCACATGACCTGGAAAGCTGTCTGTGGACAAACGCCGGCTCCCTCGGCCTGAAAGCAAGATGAGCGCTGCAACCCCATAGTCGCCTTTGAGTGGACTGAACTGTCCAGGGGTCCTTTATCTTTTCCCTTTTACCTTTACTTAGAGAATCAAAAGAGCTGATCACTAGAATGCAACTGGATAAAGGAGGCTTGGTTTTTAGGAACTGCAGAATTAGCAGAGATGCATTGGACTGGGAAGCTGCAATGCTGGGGGAATATAAACTCATCTTGAAATGACCATGGTCTAAGATCTGGACTCACTCCATGCAGACTGAAGGTGTAAATTGGTGAATAAACCATATTTCTTAAAGCCATGACAGTCTCTGTCGTGCCTCAATTCTCCAAAGCAGCACAAACCCTGGGTGAATGCTTAGAACCTCATGGGCTCTTTCCACAACTCAGCAGAGAAAGGGGCATGCACCCGACTTTTGTTACAATACTATTAAAGAATTTCACAGTTCTAATACCCAGTGGCGTAGCGTGGGGGGTGCAGGGGGGGCGGCCGCACCGGGCGCAACATCTGGGGGTTAGGGTTAGGGGGTGTAAATCCACGGTTAGAAGGCGCAAATCCACGGGTTAGGGGGCGCAAATTACTTGCCTTGCCCCGGGTGCTGACAACCCACGCTACGCCACTGCTAATACCTAGTCAAACTCTACCAAATATTTCCCTTGATCCATTGCCAGCATCAAAAGATGAAAAAAAAAATATTTTTATCATTCTACTTCCTTTCCCACCTTCATTTCAGGGCTGTCTTACCCATAGAGGTTAGTGGCGCAGGGCACCAGGGCACCAAGTTCTGGAGGGCGCCAGGGAAGAGGTGGAGGCTGAATGCGGTGCCTCCCAGTATCAGCTAGCCGCCCTTGCCTGCCTCCGCCATGCCACACCAAAGCAGCACCACGCCCCGAACCTCCGTCTGCCGTGGCCACTGTGGCATGAAGCGGCCAGCTAAGCCGGAAGCCGCTACATCCAGCCTCCGCCTCTACCCCACCGGAGGAGCTGCCCTCCAGCCACTGCCTGCCTCCTCCAGCCCTGCAAAGCTGGGCACGTCGCTCGCAGCACCATCCTCCCTATAAAAGGTTGGCAACTCTGGGAAATGGGGGTGGGGGTGGGCGGAGGGATCTTTGCACCACGGCACAGGATATGCTTAAGACGGCCCTGATTCATTTCTAAATCTCCCCTCCAGTTATCTAGGTGACCCTGCAATGAAAGAATGCTAACTAAGCTTTCAGCTAGAAAGTCCCCCGTTTGTCTAGGGGTGTTTTGTGTGACTGCGTGAATTTTCGGCACATTTCTTCCAGTGGTTTGTGCTAGGGACCCTTTAAGCATTGCGTTGAGCACAGAGACTCCTTGACTGTCTGCCAAAGGAAGCTTGCATCTCAGCCCTTGGCTAGAGGACATAAAAGCAACATTATTTTGTAGATATAAAATGCACACATGAACAATGGACTTCTAAAATGGTGCCTTGTGCAAGCTGGGCTTTTCTGCAGGGAAAGAATGGCTCCTTCAAGCAAAGCTGAGAGATGTGCATTGTTTATTCACTTTTTGTACTCATCGCCATGGCTATTAATAGGTACCTATCAAAAATATCTTCCTATAAATAACATTTGAAATGCCAAATGCCCTGTGTCTCTTTGATATATGTCTCCACTGCATTATTTGTATACTGTGCATCATTATGAAAGCAAACAATAGGGGTTTTTTTTAAAAAAAAGGACCTTGACCGTAACTAGTGATTGGAGAGTATGAGTTCATAGAGGGGTGTGGTGGGGATTTATAAACAATGAACATTAATCTCCGTTTTCCAAAACATTCTAAAGAAACCTGGCAAAGCATAACAGGAGCTGAAATGGATTTGCTCCCAAAAATACGTTTGCAAATTTTGATGTTGAACATCCTCTTCCTATTTGTGGATTGAATGTTAGATACTTGTATATGAAACCCTGTGACATTCATATTTGATACTTGATGGCTGATATTTCTCTGCATTTGAGAACTAACACACCGTGTATTTAACACACAATGTAGATATTGGATTAGGGCTGCCACATGTCTGGGATTCGTCCATCGAAAAAAGCATCTGGGTAGAATTCCTGAAAATCAGCAAAATGTCTGGGGAAACCCAGGCATATGGCAGCCCATGTTGGAAGTGGGTTTTTTTTTGCAAACCTCAGTTTGACTGCACTGGCTACCAATTAGTTTCTGGGACCAATTCAAAGTGCTGGTTCTGGCCTATAAAGCCTTAAACGGCTCAGGACCACAATACCTCAAGGACCGCCTCTTTCCATATGAACTTACCTGGACCCTGAGATCATCTTCTGAGGCCATCCTTCATGTTCCTCCTCCTTGAGAGGTTCAGAGGGTGGCAACACAAGAACAGGGCCTTTTCTGCAGTGGCTCCCCATCTGTGGAATGCTGTCCCTAGGGAGGTTTGCCTGGCGCCTTCATTATATGCCTTTAGGCTCCAGGCCAAAAGGTTCCCTCTTCAACCAGGCCTTTGGTTGATTTGATTGACATCCTATGCCCTTTTAAAATGTGTTGGGGTGGTTATTGGGTTGTTGTTTTTATTTTGATGATGTACTTTGTGATTTTATATTCTGACTTTATCCTGTGAACCACCCTGAGACCTGTGGGTATAAAGGTAAAGGGGCCCCTGACCATTAGGTCCGGCCGTGGCCGACTCGGGTTGTGGCGCTCATCTCACTTTATTGGCCGAGGGAGCTGGCATACAGCTTCCGGGTCAAGTGGCCAGCATGACCAAGCCGCTTCTGGCGAACCAGAGCAGCGCATGGAAACGCCGTTTACCTTCCCACTGGAGCAGTACCTATTTATCTACTTGCATTTTGACGTGCTTTTGAACTGCTACGTTGGCAGGAGCAGGGACTGAGCAATGGGAGCTCATCCCATTACAGGGATTCAAACCACCGACCTTCTGATTGGCAAGTCCTAGGCTCTGTGGTTTAACCCACAACGCCACCCGCAGTATATATATTCAATAAATGATCATAACAGTAATAATTCATTTCAGTGTCAATGCTCATGATAGATTTTGCTCCACATTAGGCACTGCAATTCTCCGAGATTAAGCTTCATTTACAACACAATCCTATGCATTCCTTCCCAGAACTATGTCCCACTGAGTTCAATGGGATTTGCTCCATGAAACAACTAGGCAAAACTCTGATGCTCCTTCTAATTGCGCATCATCTTGATTGGACAGCTAGTAGCATCAAACACTTTTTTTTTCAAGCCAAGAAAATCTAAATATCCATCATTGCTTTGCAGAAGATGAATGAGCCCTTTATGAACGTGTAACACCAAGTGGTGTTTATCGTGAATGAATCAATCACTCTCAGAAGCTGAATGTGTCGCTTTGTTAGCGTCCAAATAATTGGGAGCCCTAAATGTGAAAAACTGAAACTGATACTTGAGTAATCTAATGTACCTCTCTTCAAACAGGGGATTGGGGGAAATTGAGGTAATGGCTCTGTAGGAACATATAGCATTTATATGTAAGGAAGAGACATTGAATCATCTCTGTGATTTACTTCCCAGGAAAAAGAGAATTCAAGGTGCATATCCAATATCTGTGTAGAGGTTTTCCCCAGAGTCAAATAATGCTTGTTTAAATAAGCTAATATAAATATATTTAATTGGGCCAGGAACTGGAACCAATGATCATTTAGGTGATACAATGTTCATTTGACTGGTACAATGTTCACCATACCAGTCAGACTTATTTAAGTCTGACTGGTACAAATCTGGAAAGCCACATTGCTTATCAAGGATGGTCGCACAGGTATTTGATGCAGATTATCCCAAATAAGTACGAATATAGATGGTACCGATGCTCTGTAAGTCATACATTCTTATTTTCACATACATTACCTTTCAGAGAACACTAAAAATTATCTGGTATAAATTTAAAGTGCTTTCTAGAGTAAAGCCAGATGACGTGATGAAATATTTATCTAGTCTTTGACAAAATTAATGTGGATTTCGGGCCTAGTGCACAGTGTGGTTCTGATCAGGTGTGTTCACTCTATCATTAATCTAAATACTTGTCACTATCTGTCAGCAGAATCTTACTGAACTGGTTGTGTGCATCTTCTGACATTTGTGGGGATGTTCTTCAGCTGCTATTACTAAATGCCGGCAACTATAACTGAATGGAGACAATTGATTTGACTCTACAGAGTCTAGAAGTAGCCTACAGAGAATCTCTGGCAACTTTAGAGAAGTCCAAGCAGGCTATGAAAATATACAGAAGAAAGACAATGTGTTGGAAATGGGAAATCACTGTAAGGATAAGAATGTTGGTTCCCTTGCCAACCTTTTTTCAAGCAATGAAAAAAATCTATGCTCTGGAAAAAAAGCACATACCTAGCAGTGGGCAGCCAACAAAGATTAGTACACTGTTGGAAATATATTTTTTAAAGGCAGCAAAACAGCAGCTGTAATAGTATATTAACACCGCAAAGCATAAACTCTGAGGACAAGTGGACATCTTGTCTCTGTGACTTGGTTATCTGTTTGTCTCTCCTTAGAAAAAGTTTGACCTGAACAGCAGGTGGCACCTAAGTACCTATTATAAATAGATTACCTAAAAGACTTTACTACACAGAGACTAGGTGTGTGCCCTTGCCTATCTAGAGGTTTGGACTGGTATAATTGAACAGCAGTGGTTATTTTTAGATACAAGTCTTGTTGACTTATTCCTTAGGCTGCAGTTCACAACACGCTTACTAACACCACCATCCTGTAAATGTCTGCTAAGAAATGTATTGAGTTCAACGGGGGTTACATCTAACTTCCAGGTAAGTCGTAAGTTGGACCAGGACATTCACCAAAATGCTTGTTTACAAAGCTATTGTACCACCAAGCTTACTGTATGCTTGTGAAACATGGACCACTTATAAACACCATCTCCAACTCCTGGAAAGATTCCATCAACTGTGTCTCTGAAATTTTTTACACATCACTTAGGAAGACAGGTGAACTAATGCCAGTGTACTGGAAGAAGCAATGATTCTTCAACATCAACTTTGTTGGACTGGTCATGTTGTGCGGATATCTGATTATCGTCTTCCAAAGCAACTACCCTATTCCAAACTTAAAAATGGAAAGTGTAATGCTGGCAGTCAACAAAAGAGGTTTAAGGACTGTCTCAAGGCAAATCTTTTAAAAATGTAGTATAAACACCAACAATTGGGAAACACTTGCCTGCGAGCGCTCCAATTGGAGAACAGACTTTACCAAAGGTGTCATGGGCTTTGAAGACACTTGAATTTAGGATGCAAGGGAGAAACGTGCTAGGAGAAAGGCACGCTTGGCAAATCCACACCATGATCAACTTCCACCCAGAAACCAATGTCCCCACTGTGGAAAGGCATGTGGATCCAGAATTGGCCTCCAGTCACTTACGGACTCATTGTTAAAACCATGTTTATGGAAGGCAATCTTACTTGGCTACGAGTGATCGCCGAAGAAGAAGATAGCACAGTTGCCTAAGACAACAGAAGTAAATTAAATTGATTGAGACTTATAGGTAACTGTACATAAGAGTGACTCATAGAATTGTTAAGTTGGAAGGGACCCCAACGTTCATCAAGTCCAACCCCCTGCAATACAAGACCCTGTTGCCCAACATAGGACTCGAACCCACAACCCTCAGATTAAGACTCTCAAGCTCTACCATCTGAGCTATCTGTTGGATGAACCTTCCACCATCTCCTGTTGATATAGGGATGGTAGTGGGTTACATCTACTTTTTTCTTTTACTATGCTTGGTGGGAAGATTTTGGCCCAGGATCCTTAAGTTAAGGATGGGGGAGAAATGTGATTCTGCAAACCTACCTAATCCATAGTTTCTGAAGCAATACAACAGCTGAGGCACTTCCATTGTCCAAAATGCTCGTTTAAAATGCTCTTCGTCATAGCAATATGCCCATGCCATTGCATTTTTTAAAAAAATGTGCAGCTCATGAGGAATTTGCTACATGGAAACGACCACTATTGGAGAAAGAAAAAACTTAAATCATCTTCTGCACGGTACCCATTCCATGTCTTCACATATAGATGTGCTCCAACTAGTGTCTCTTTTACTTTCCCTCAAATTAGGGAAGAGCATAAATTGTTAAAGCAGCTCAAGTGCTTATTTATCCTTGATACTATTATAATTTTTATATGCAAGTCCCACAGCTATCTTCATTATTACGATCTTTTAAAACCTGCTGAACAGGAGTGCCTTTCAGTATCATATTTACCCCCCCCCCCAAAAAAAATTCTCAAATAATGGGCAAACAATTTGATTTCAGAAGCTTTTAATGAGGGGATAACCTAAGGAGCTTGTCAGTTACACGAGGGAAAGACAAGGATGGAAGAATTTTTGGATGTGAGGGTGTTCCCCAAAGTTCCTCAGCTATAACATTCGTTCCTAGCAGAAAACACTTCCCCTCACATTGAAAATACAAATGTTCTATTGAACTGCGAACAGCAGTGTTTATATGTGACTCTTGATGGGGCCTATGAATTTCAAGCTTCATTAATGCCTTTTGCCACATAGAAAATGATTCTGAAATGGTAGCTTTGTAGAGAATATCATGCAGGGTTCCAGTCTGAAGAGAGATCCGCAGCAGAACCGTTCTGAGTAGCTCACACATAGCTCTATAATTATAAATCTGCCAGGAATAGCCATTTTTCTCTGTTGTTAATGCAAACGAATTAATTAGTTGCAACAAATTAAAATTAGATTCATCATTTGTACTGGCATAGCCCCAGCATGCAGCTTGATCACCAGCTAGAAAAAGGCAGGCCTTGAATTCTTATGTGTTACAGCCAGAAAACACATTGGTACAAAATTGATGGCCTACACAGGAACACTTAATCGCATATGCATATTCTTCCTGCCCTGAGTTTCTGCTGGTCCTGATTCACAACAATGTGGCTTTCATTCATAAAAAAGCTAATTCAGTAACATCTGTGTATTCTATTTGTACTGCAAACCAGTCCATTTTACACCTGTAGATACCTGTATACCTGCAGGTACCTGTAAACGTATGTTTTATGTTTTTTTATTGTTGTAAACCGCTTTGATATACAATGGTACCTCTGCGCATATATATGCACCGGAGTCAGGCTCCCATGTGAGGCAGCCTGTCGTGGGGACGTATGATCACGCCCCCTCCAAAAATGTGCCCGGGGCCATGCCCCTCCACACTACACCACTGCTTTAGATTGTTGTCCTCCTTTGCAGTCTGTCCTGTGGCTCTCCTTGTGGTTGTGTGGGCTATATTGCCACTCAGCTGAGGAATCCCTTAGCTTAGTCACAGCTGGATCTGATATTCTGTTTTGTCAGAAAATCCATTTTTCTGTACACTGTGAAATGCCGGGTCAGAGAAACATTTGGTCTTCATTTTGGAGTTGAAAGACATCTTCACACCTTTCACTGTCTTTATGAGCTCTTTGAATCCTACGTTTCGACAACCGTCCTTTACAAGGAGTGGTAAAATCAGTACCGCTAGCTGCAGAGTCTCTGGCCATTCTGCAGCAAACAGAAGTGCTTCTTTTCATCAACACCTTCCTAATTATCCTCCATCATTCTCACAGGGGATGCTGCAGTAACTGAGCTGTTCACCCTGCTCTGAGTTATTAGCTTTTATAAACTGAACAGTTTCTTCCTTGCCTATAAATGAGAGAAGGAAACCTTATTGACAATTCACAGTATACAATGGTTAAGCATAGAATTTTTCAATGCCTCTCCTCAAACTACAGCTTCTTATTCACGATGCGTTAAAAACACATTATTGTGGATGATTTTATAAGATAGAAACTCATGCTGAGCTGAAACGCTTTCCTGTGTGCATGTGTTTTTGTGTTTACCAATCTCCATCAATGAATGAAATAAGAAAAAGCATTAGAAAATTATCAAATGGGAGAGAGGTAAAATGTGAAATTCTCAGGATGGAGAATTGGCTGTATTTGGTTGGCTGTATTTGCCAGTGGTGTAGCATGGGGGGGCATGGGGGGGGTTGTCCAGGTGCATAATTGTTAGGTGGCACAAACTTTCAACACCCGGTGCTGCCTCAATACAGCTATGTGCTTCCATCGCTGGACTCCATTGAAAACGGCTCCCTTGTGCAAACTAGGAAGTGACCTCTCCAGACAACAGAACAACTCTTCTTTTCTTATCTATGTAGCTGTGATGTCCTGGGTGATGCGGGCACCGTTGGGCAGCTGAATGTGTATGTATACTCTGCCCATTTCCTTTCTTCCCAATGCCCCACTTTGTGCAGCCCCGGGTGCTGTAAACCCCCACTATGCCACTGATACTTACTATACTTTGGCTGAGGGCTTTTGTGTCTCTACAAAGCCTCTCACCAGTGGTAGACACTACTCAACTGTCCTTCTATTAAAGCTCAGGGAGAGACAAATTGTAACTTCACCCATGGGGCTGTTTCAGATCAGGAAGCATGGGCAGGTAAGAAGGCTGCAAAATGCTTAGTGGAAATAAAGGAACTATACCCACCTTGCAAACACCAGGTAGACTCGAAAACACACAACCCCAATACCCTCCAAGTGTCCCTATTTTATGGTTACCAGATTTTTTTCGATGAATCTGGGGACACTTTTTTTCTTTTTGAAGCTGAGTAGCAACAGGGAGTCAGTAGTGGGGATGGTGAGGCAAAAGACCCTGGGCCCAAGCACACATGCATATTGTATAAAGGTTTCAAAGCCCTTCTTTTGTACCTCGCGAAACATAACTGCACAGTTTTTTTAAAAAAACTGGGCAACGGCTGCCCGCCCATGACTCCTGGGCCTCCCCCGATCAATCAAAACAAAGGGGGAAGGGTGCAGAAGACACATCCTATGTGCACAAGACATATCATACGGGGACTTCCAGCAAGGAAAAATGGCAGGCGCCACAGCAGCGAGCAGCTCCTGAAGCCAGCCAGAGCCAACTGCGCTACCAGGCTGGCTCTGGGCTGATGAAGCTGCCGCTGCCACGTTTCTCGGGGACAGATTTGCAAATCTGGGGATATTCCGGGCATGGAATTTGTCTGGGGACAGATTTGCAAATCCAGGGATTGTCCTTGGGAACCGGGGACGTCTGGGAACCCTACCCTATTTTCCAGGGACAGTCCTGGAATTACAAAAGCCACCCCAGCTTCTGATTTGATGCCGGAATGTCCCTATTTCCCCCACAAGCTCAGGGAAGATGATGAGCTGGGGCTGGTCCTGAGTGGCAGTGGTGGCAGTGAGGAAACATCTCATGGCCTCTCCATGACCTCTCCATGGCCACTGCTGCTGGCCTCCTTCGTTGGGCAGCTTGTAGCAGTTGTTGGAAGAAGAAGAAGAAGAGTTTGGATTTGATATCCCGCTTTATCACTACCCGAAGGAGTCTCAAAGTGGCTAGCATTCTCCTTTCCCTTCCTCCCCCACAACAAACACTCTGTGAGGTGAGTGGGGCTGAGAGACTTCAGAGAAGTGTGACTAGCCCAAGGTCACCCAGCAGCTGCATGTGGAGGAGCGGGGAAGCGAACCCGGTTCACCAGATTACGAGTCCACCGCTCTTAACCACTACACCACACTGGCTCTCAGTTGGCAAGGAGGAGGAGAGACCTACACAGAAAACACTTACTGTACTTCTCCGTGTATAAGGCTAGGTATTTTTCTTGAAAAAGCATGCTAAAAAATGGGGGGCGTCCTATACATGGTTAGTGAATAGGGTGGACGTTTGATTGGTTGCTGCCACGGCTGTTAGCGGCTATTGTTTGTGTTATTGGTTGCTGCGTCAATGGGTGGCACTGATTGGCCGATGCTTCGGCAATTGGGCGGGCGATCGGCATTGAGGGGACAGGCGGTAGGCGAATTATGCCATGTGTGCTGGTGAGTGATTTTCGGTAATTCCCCCTAATAAAAGCTCAACAACTCTGTGCCATCTCCCCCCATTTTCTGAAATCTGAGTCCCCCAAAATAGGGGGTGTCTTATATATGGGGGCATCTTATAGACAGAAAAGTACAGTACTTAGATTGAGGGATTATTGTTTTTTCCTGTTCACTATCACACAAGCCATCATTCAGTTCTGTTCTGCTGTCCAATGGCGTACGAACCTTTATTACTGGATTGCCTTCTTGCTGCCTCGGTTGTTTCTAATATAGTAACCTGTGGCACTGTACTATGAATATTTATGCTAAAAATTCCACTTTTCAGCATTTAATTAAATGTAGTATTTTAAACACGAGCATACCAAATTCTGCACTGTTGTGTAAGCAATTTCTTCTTCTAACACACCACAGAGATATCATTAATTTTTCATTCTCTTCAGTCACCATGGCAAAGGCCGTCTGTGGAGACGTTTTTATTGTTCTTTGGCTGGTAATTTGTCATGACAATTTTTCAAAGCTCCCCTCCACCCCCCACCCCTCAGTTCCTTTCTCTTAGCTGATTGAAAATGTCTTACTTAATTCAATTAGTTTTTCCACTGAGATGCTTCATTTTTGATAGAAAATGAGTTGCTAATTGCCCCCTAATACCAAGACATATATACCTGTTGTTCTTAATGCTGTTATTAATAATAAAGCCTAGATCAAACTGCACACATGAAGGTGCCCAAAATTAAATCAGCTGTGTGGTAAAAGAAAAGCCTTTGGTGGGTCTTTTAATACATGCTATTTCCTGCTCCATAAAACAATACTTCTGATTTTCAGTTTTATTTCAGAAGGCTAGTATTATTCATACATTGAGGGAAAGAGCAGTAATTAATACATAGCTTGTAAAGGATTTCCCCTTTTCCCCCACCCCTCAGTTTTGGAAATATATTTACATACATATCTTCTTTGCTGTTTCTACTGCTGGGTTTTAAAAAATCCTTCATAAAGCTGGCGAATTTAAACTGCTTTCACTGACAATCTTGTAAGCTTAACTACTGAACTCTTTATAACCCATTTAATAATGATAGATGATAGGAAAAGCAATAAAGGCAATTTAAATGTGTGCATTAAACATCTTCTTCAGGGCTCTGTGTCCGGCGTCTTATCATACGGCAGTATTTGTTTTCTGACTGTCTTGGGCATTTTCTAATAATGAATTTAATATCTCTGCACAGTCAGGTCAGGAACCATCGCAGAAAAGCAAGGCATTCTCCACAGCTGATTTCACTAGGTCACCAGCACATTCTGCTGCTGGTATCAGGCGGTAATTAGTAAAATTAATTAGCCTCAGGAAACCAAGCCACGTGACCCCTATACTTTAATACACAGGCCGGTTTCCATGGCAGCTCAAAGAAGAACATCACTCTAGCTGTTAAACCTCCTTGTTTCCTTTTATAATGCACAGCTGCAAAGTGTAAAGCTGTAGATAAATCCACCCTAAAGGGCTCTTTGGTTGAAGGTGGTAAAGCACTGGCAAATGATCCCGGAAGCTCGAGGGTTAAGCGCATTATGTGACAAAACCTTACGTTCACCTTTACACTTTGCAAAGGTAAGGTTATTCCTAAGCCCCAGCGTTATTTTATGATCTACTTTTCTCTGTTTCCTCCCTCCCCCTGTCGGAGCGAGGAGGCGAATTTCTCAGTGCCATTAAACTTTCATTTGATTCTGATACAATTCAGCAGCATATTAAGCTGAATACTAAGTGTTTGAGGACACAGCAAAAGCCTTTTTTATCATCCAAGGTCAAAGGCGCGCACCTGCTTCTTCATCAAACCACCGCCCCGTAAAACCACCAAGCTTGCTCCTAAAGCCCTCAGTGGCCAAATCCTCATCTGTGTTTGATGTTAAAAATCAAAACCCACGTCTTATTGCTATTGCAAAAATAAGATACAAATAAACAGGTGAGTCAACTACAGGGGGCTGAGGGGTCTCCGGCCCCCTCAATATCTGGAGGCAAAGGGCTGGGCTCCCTGAATGTTGAGGCGGAAGAGCAGGGCCGGATTTATGTATAAGCTAAACAAGCTATAGCTTAGGGCCCCAGTCTCTTACCCCCCCCCCATATACTTCTTCTTAATTGCATTTCACTATTAATATAGGTAAAGAGACCCCGACCATTAGGTCCAGTCACTTAACTCTGGGGTTGCGGCGCTCATCTCGCTTTATTGGCCGAGGGAGCCGGCATACAGCTTCCGGGTCATGTGGCCAGTATGACTAAGCTGCTTCTGGCGAACCAGAGCAGCGCACAGAAAGGCCGTTTACCTTCCTGCCAGAGTGGTACCTATTTATCTACTTGCACTTTGATGTGCTTTCGAACTGCTAGGTTGGCAGGAGCAGGGACTGAGCAACGGGAGCTCAACGCATCGCAGGGATTCAAACCGCCGACCTTCTGATCGGCAAGTCCTAGGCTCTCTGGTTTAACCCACAGCGCCACCCGTGTCCCATTACTATTAATATACTTCTTCTTAACTGTATTTCAGTTCAACAATTACTTTAATAAAATACATATTTGGTTATGTGTTGTTATGTGTATTTTAATAACATACACATTTGTTATGTGCAAATGGCTTTAGATACCTATTAGGTCCATAAATTACCATACAGTGGTACCTCTGGTTATGAACTTATTTTGTTCCAGAGGTCCGTTCGTAACCGGAAACCGTTTTCAATCTGAGACACGCTTTCACTAATGGCGCCTCCTGCTGCAGGCGCGCCTATGGCACACAATTTCCGCTCACATCCTGGGGCAAAGGTCACAACCATGAGCACCTACTTCCGGGTTAGTGGACCTCATAACCCGATGTGTGTGTAACCAGAAGGGTTCGCAACCGGAGGTACCACTGCATAGCATATATTCAACACAAAAAACAGCCACAAATTGTTGTTAACAAAGGACAGCTGGACATATAAAGGACCCCATTACCTTCAATAGTTTAGGGCCTCATCAAACCTCATCAAATCTGGCCCTGGGGAAGAGGAGGGCAAGCTTGGAGGTGATCTCTGCACTTGGCCTCCTCTCAACATTTGACCTTCCTGACTTTTGGCATCTTCCTGTCACGGGTAAAAGGTAAAGGTAAAGGACCCCTGACAGTTAAGTCTAGTCTCAAACGATTCTGGGGTTGCGGCGCTCATCTCGCTTTACAGGCCAAGGGAGCTGGCGATTGTCTGCAGACAGTTTTTCTCAGTCATGTGGCCAGCATGACTAAGCCACTTCTGGAGAAAACAGAGCAGCACATGGAAACGCTGTTTACCTTCCCACCAGAGTGGTACCTATCTTTCTACTTGCACTTTGACGTGCTTTCAAACTGCTAGGTTCATGAACAGTCATGGGTACAACACACAAAGGTCCAAGGCGCACTGTGCTCGCCAACCAGGTCGGGCTGGAGTGCTACATCTTTGGCAAGACTGTCTGAGGAGCCCAGCACTCCAGTGCTATGGTATAGCATTACATGTGTGTGGCATCATGCACACGTGATGCCATGTGATGCACAGCAGGCCCCCTCACTGTTGGGCACAACTTGGTGCCTCTGAAATAAAATGTGGAGCACACATAGTCCATGATATTCCAGTTTAGAAAACAAATTTGATTCAATTCAAACTTAACAACAAAACTACCTCATATGTACTTTCCGAAGGAATGCAAGAACCAAAGCATGAAATTCATGCGTCTCGAATTTTTGCAAGGCAGTTCTCCAGCCAAGCAATGCCTTACAAAAGACCAAGAACAGGGCAACCTAAATGATGAAGAGGATTTTTCATTGATGATTTTCACTTATATACATTTCAATAGTTTTACAATCATTCAGACATTTCAAAACTCAATTTCCTTCCTCCTCTTTCTGCGGCTCCTTACATTTATTTTCATCATTTCCTGCATATTCTAAATTAACTTAACTTATTCTTTTATTCATCTGCTTCAATTGTGAAGCTTCTGGTTATTACAATAACCCTGCCAACATCCTTATCTGTTTACAGTTTATTTGTACGTATTCAATAAACAATTTCCACTCTTTTATAAAAAGTTTCTTATCTTGATTTCTTATTTTTCCAGTAAGTTTCGCCATTTCTGCACAATCCATAAATTTTTCTATCCATTCTTCTTTTCCTGGGACTTCTTCTTTCCATTTTTGGGCAAATAATATTCTTGCCATTGTAGTCACATACATGAATAAATTTCTATACTGTTTAGGTAGCTCTACCTCTATAATTCACAGAAGAAAAGCTTTTGGAGTTTTGTTTTGTTTTTTTCAAATGTTATTTTAAACATCTTTTTCAATTCATTATATATCATTTCCCAGTAAGCCTTAACCTTACTACAAGAGCACCACATATGATAAAATTAACCTTCTTTCTCTTTGCTTTTCCAACACTTATTCGATTTTGATTTATACATTTTTGCTAGTTTACTCTGTGTTAGATACCGAGTTCTGTATAAAAACTCACAAACTGATCTCTCGTTTCTTTAGGGTTTTCCACAACTCTGCCTCCTATATTAATTTTATTTATACAGGATTTTTATTGTCTTTTCTTTATTTGCCATGCTAATAATTTCCTTGGTTTGTTAGCCTGTTCCAATTGTGTTGTTGTTGTTTTTTAAAAAATATTTTATTTTTCACTCTATTTCTTGATTTATTATCATTCTGAACAACTGCTGTCTATAGGGACATATTGGGAAGCTTTGTAGCTTTTATCCAGGGGAACAGCATGAGAAAACTCTACTAAACCCCTTCCTATGTCTGCTAAAAGATGTTAGGGCTTGGGTTTCAATAAAATGAGGGTCTAGGCAAGAGATAAAAGAATTCTGCCAGCATGTTGATACAATCATTGTCAGAAACAGCATATTCCTTTGAGTCCAATTTCTGAACAGCCTTCTCTTGTGCTGGATGTTTTAGTTTAATGCATCCCTTGCCGTTGGAAATGACAGCCTCCCTGCATTTATTTAAGTTCTCTCTCCCACTCCTTGCAACTTCCACTGCAAAGCAAGAACATGGAAGCTGCTGAAAGCAAAATCCATGCTTTGCAGAATCAGGTAGGCTGGTGTCATTGCAGCCAAAACATTTGTGCAGAAAATGGTGTGATTTTAGTAATTATTTGGCTTCACTGAATGGCTTAATAACGGAATATCCAATTTGCACTGAACTATCTGGTGCAGAAGGGACGCGGGTGGCGGTGTGAGTTAAACCACAGAGCCTAGGACTTGCCGATCAGAGGGTTGGTGGTTTGAATCCCTGTGACGGGGTGAGCTCCCATTGCTTGGTCCCTGCTCCTGCCAACCTAGCAGTTCGAAAGCACATCAAAGTGCAAGTAGATAAATAGGGACCGCTCCGGCGGGAAGGTAAACGGCGTTTCTGTGCGCTGCTCTGGATTTGCCAGAAGCGGCTTAGTCATGCTGGCCACATGATCCGGAAGCTGTCTGCGGACAAACGCCGGCTCCCCCGGCCAATAAAGCGAGATGAGCGCCGCAACCCCAGAGTCAGTCACAACTGGACCTAATGGTCAGGGGTCCCTTTACCTTTACCTTATCCGGTGCAGAATCATCCTGAATATCCATCTCAGAACAGATGTGCATTGGGGCCATGTCTGTCTATTGCTGCAAATCCCTCCTTGAAATCTTCCTTTTCCATGAAGCCTTTGGCATAACTATTCCTAGCTATAACAAAAACCTCAGCACATGTGATTGCATTTGCTCATATCCAGATGCCTATGAATAGCTCACAAGCAGGACATGAACACAGCAGCACTCCCTGGCAACTGCTATTTGGAGACAAACTGCCCCTGATACTGGAGGAAATATAGTCATCACAACCAATAGCTATCAATAGCCTTCACCTCCATGAATTTGTCTAATCCCCTTTTAAAGCCACCCATGTTGTGGCAGTGAATTCCATATTTTCGTGGGACACCAGACACAATTATTGCAGTGTTGTGGGCATCAAGGAGTTAACAATCTGTGCTAAGTGGAAATGCTGACTCAATATCATGTGATGAGTCAGCATCACAAGAGTGGGGAGCTGCCTCATTGGTCTATAGCCAGCTAGTATAAAGAGGTATGGTTGACTTTCCCACACTGGCTTTTCCCCTGTCTGTAATCCCACCTGTGTATGCTGGTTCCAGCCCCTCCAAGTGCCCCTATTTTCCAGGGACAGTCCCGGATTTACAAAAGCTATCCCGGTTTCTGATTTAACACCAGAAGGTCCCACTTTTCCTTAGGGTGTCTCTATTTTCTTCCTTTTTTTCTTTTTAGATGATCTTTATTGAATTCTTAGTTACATACTATACATTATGTTTCACATTTGTTTTTGCTCTCCTAAGCTGACTTCCCTCCTTCCTTCTTCCGACTTTTTTATGTCATATTTAACTTTTCACATTGTCAGGGTGTCTCTATTTTCATTGGGAAAATATTGGAGGGTTCAGAGTGCTGTTACGCTCACGTCCACCTTTCAGGTTTCTCACAGGCATCTGTGGGAACGAGATCCTGGAGTGCAGGGCCCAGCCGCCTTGTCTTATGTTCTTATGATCTTAACTGGACCCTCTGGGATCTAACTACAAAACTAACTACTCCATCTCTGTACCCTCTCTTTATCCTGATTATCCCCCACAATCTTCCCACAGAGCCAACCCTTCTGTATTTGTTTTGTTTGCCCGGACTCTTAAACAATTCGTCATGTGGCAGATTCGAGACATGAAGCACAGTTAGCATTGGAGGGCTCGAAAATGCCCTGAGAGTGAGTCACAATCTCGGAAAAGTCACTGCGGTATGAAAAGCCCATGGAACTCATCACTGTGAAAGCACGAGTTGAGATATCTGTAATTTGCACTCTCCGTAATCTGGCTGTTTATTGTTCATTATTTCTGAATGCTGTAACATTTTTTAAACTGAAAAACAACATTTAAATGGATGGCTTAGCAAGATCAAATATATCAATGCAATGGGGTTGAGAAGGGAAAAATCACCTTAAGGTTGTAACAAGACTACCGTCTCTGACTGGAATGCAGGCTTGGATGAGAATTGGAACTGCTTACTCATGCTGCGCTGCCCCTGGGAATCATGCAAGTCTTTTGTTGTGATCACATGCTCCTGATCGCCATGGTAGGCTACTTTTATCAGAGTCGCTGGGGAAATAAAAGGACTGAGCTCTTAATGCCGAGCTTATGGTATCAAATGGAGTCATTTCAGCTCCTGCACTCGAGTGAACTTGTGCAAGCTGTTCTCACAGCTTGTTCAAATACCTTTGACACATGTCCCTAAATGCTTCCCTATAGTACGTAGCCATTTCTCGTTAGAGCATACTTAACTTTTGTGGAGCACAGGCAAACAAGGAACGCTGTTTGCGATCTGCAAGTTCAGCGTTTGTTGATTTGGAAAGGTATTTTCTCTTCCAGTTTTATTTATCGTTTGACTGGGAATGCAGGGGAGGCGAAGAATAACCCAGAAATCAAATGCAATTGTCACTGTGATCTCTTTTCCAAAACCTCTGCAAATTTCACTTACTTCGGTTTCCTGTGATGCCATTCACCTGCTCAGTGCTTGACGGGGACTCAACTGCAGGGTCTTAACCCCACCTCAAGCATGTCACTGCCCCTTCCCTTGGGATAGTCACACTTAAGATTTAAGAGAGACACAGTGGCTGTCTTCAGCTATTCTGTCATACATATTCTGTGGTTGCTCCAGATGGCAGGACTGGAACTGATGGGTGGGTATTGGAAGGATTTGTTTTCAGCTGAACATTGGGATAAACTTCCTTGTACTAAAAGCTGTTCAACAGTGGAACAGACTTTCTCCAGAGGTGCCCTCCCTATAGGACCAAGCCCCTCTTGACCCCCTCAATATTTGTAGGCAGGGGTCCAATACTGCCCAGTGCTGAGGGGGCATAGTGTGGGAATGTTCAGGGAGGCAGGAGAGGATATATTGTTTATCAATATCCTTCCTAACTTGTGCTAGCAAGCTCTATAACCCATCAGAGTTTTAACATTCCCCTTTAAATGCACAGTGGGTAGCTGGTTGCAAGCTTGTTTAAACTTCTCAATATAGTTTCCTGGCAAGAGCCCTTATTTCCCTCTTAAAAGAATGAACACGCCACAATCTTATTTAAGATATATAAAAGTAGTTTACTCACATCATCAGTTCACAGATGGATCCCTGAAGGCAGACTTAGTTACAAATATACAGTATACATGTGAGTCTATCCGATATGGAGATAGTCTCTTTGTCCTCTGTTGGCCAATAGAGCATCTCTAGCTAAAAAGCTGCTGGTCCAACAACAAAGTGAAGAGAGAGAGATGTGGCTGCATGTCTTGTGCTTTTGTTACCTGCACAGGTAAGGTCATGCCCACTTGTATTCACATGGAAGAGGAAGTATGTCCCAGCCCAGGAGGAAGCAGGAAGTTTTCGACTGGCTGGTCCAAACATCCCCTTGCATGTCCACTCTAGGAAAACAAGGAATGCTGTACTTGACTGCTACTTATGTATCACATCCTGCACAGAGGAGGCCTCTTCCCGATGATGCACACCTCCAGCGATGCACACCTCCTCCCAGTGCATGTGCCCCACCTCACCATTAACCCCTGCTTACAAATGCGGCCCAGATTGCCTCAAACCACAGAGACGCTGACCAAAAGTCCAGAAGCAGCATTATTATCAATTTACAATGGGGTGGAAGGTTCCCAAAGACTTTATTCCAAAAACCACTACACAACTTAAACACAGATCAGATTACACAATTCAGAAACTCTTAAGTTATACGGCTAGACACAAGCTAAGATGTTGTATCAATACCTGGAACACCTTTTGTCCTCCTTTAGAAGAGTGTGGGGGGCAGGCCTAATCATTTGTACGTTTTGGGTCCTGAGCAATGGGATTGGGCAAGCACAGTGAGCAGGATGGGTCTATGTCAGGGACTGGGCAGAAGAGGCATGGTGGAGACCACCTCCCCAGCCTGACCCTTCCAGAGAAGAAGGAAACAGTTCAGAATTACAACAGGGATTTGAAGGAGGTCACAGCTCAGAGGCAGATGAGGGGAAAAGCTGGGAAATAATGGGAGAGGAGGAGGAGGAGGAGGAAGAAGAAGCACCAGGGGAGAGACAGCTGATGGACTCCGTGTCTTTAGAAAGCATTCCAGATCCCCCTTCTCCCAGAACCTGGCAGGCATTGAAAGCAGGAGAGCAAAGAGCTCAAAGGCAAAAGGCCCTTCCCAGCACCCGTAACTATGACTCATGAGGAAGTAGGAGAGTCAGAAGGGGTGGGGTTTCACTTGGAGCAGCACCATTACTCCAAGGTGATGCATTTCTAAGCCTCTCTCTGTGAATATTGAATAAACAACATTGGTAAGAACTTCCCTTGTCTTATCCATTCCTGGTCACTTACCGTGGGAGGTTGGATCCTCTGACGCCTGACAGTCTTTTTGCATTGGCGCATCCACTGACAGATCTCACTCAGTTCAGGCGATGGGTGTACGTGTGGTTCTTTATCAATGAAATACCTGCTCCAAATTATCGCACTGAAGCGGGAACTTCATGTCAAAGACAGCACACCGGGGAGGGGCTGCTCTTTCTCCAACTCTCTCCAAAGAAAGCTGCGTGCATCAGTGCAATTAAAGTAAAACATAACGAGTGAGTTTGTAAAAAAGTAGGGTTGTCATATTCAAAAAAGAGGAAATCCTGGACAGAAAAGTTGTTGAGCTTTTTTGTGTGGGGGGGTTGCAGAGTTGTTGAGGGCAAAAAAAGGAAAAGGTTTTAGCTATTTTAAAGGAAAGTTGCCAAAATCTGCACTTCTGACATGGGTTGCCATACATCTGAATTTTCCTGGATATTCACATGATTTCTGCCCAGATGCTGTTTACGAGGGCCAAATGCCAGCTATGTCCGGGAAATTCTGGACGTATGGTGTTAAGTTGTGGGTGAACATGTCAGACAACACAGCGATTCTTCAAACAGCTCTTGTTTATTCACAGGCCAGAACAGAACTGAACTGAAGGGTTCAGCCAGCCTGCTTATATAGAGCTCCACTAGAACGCAACAGTAATCATTTTCTGTAACTATCCAATCACTGAATGTCACTTTCGATCCCTTATTTGCATATGTGGACCTGAACTATAACCAGTATCCCCCTGCTGGCCCAGAGTGAGAACTTCAGTACATAACATATGGCAGCCCTAGAAAGGATACAGAAAGTTTGCTCTGCATTGATACGGTTAACTAAATGAAACCCAGGTGAACCACTTGCTGTTGCAGAGCTATGTTTGATTCCCTCTCCTACACACACACACACACACACACACACACACACTTTTCATGTCCCATTTTCTATTGACCAGTAATATGACAGTTTGGATTTATCAGAGGCACTCTGTGCTGAACAGCTTGGAGTAGGACATGTCACTGTGTCTTAGAACTCTGAAAAGAAAATGTCTGTAATAGAGTAGAGCAGTCCCCCCCCCCAGGGCATCGTGACCATAATACTAGTAGATCAGACTGTGAGATCTTTTCTTATGAACTCGGTTTAATCACAAGAACCATCCTTCTTAATTATTTAGGAGTAAAAATGACAGGCTGTGCTAGTGTTGTGTACACAGCCTGAAAACAGAATACAGTATGTTAGTATTACACAGGCAGTACTTGAATTAGCTGTTCTGGAATTTTAGGTAATTATTTCCTTTGGCCAGGAGAGATAAAGACCAGCATCTGGGACAACAAACCACACATGAGAACAAACACTTTAAAAGGACACCATTTAATTATACACTCCCAAAACCTTCCCAACACAATTAACTTGACTTTTATTATTGAAAATGAAACTGGAATGGTTTGGGATTGAGTCTCCTAAAATCGAGAGCTTAAAGATGCCTTCTTTTAGAAGCCAAATGCTCTTGCTTTTTGTGGGGGGGGGATGTGTGAATTTTCTATACATGTGCAATGATCTACCCGAGCAGTGTACTCACAAATTTATTTGGAACACCATCAAATATGACATATGAGATGCCTTTCTCCCCCATCTCTCTCCTTCTCTCTCTGAATGAACCAATGACCATGTTTGGTTGCAACTAGGGAGGCCACCTATTCATCAGCGCCCCATGGAAAAAGAGAGAGGAAAAGCATTACCAAGAGAATGTGTATTTGCTTGTGCTATTTTATATGCATAGATGTACATCTGGAAAGAATTATTATCATTTACAAAGGAATATAATACACTTCACTGTAGAGGGGAAGACGGTGGCTAGATGACATGTGTTCCTCCACAGTGTGCTATCCAGGTACTGAACTTTTTCTTGATGGACAAGAAGAAGAAGAGTTTGGATCTGATATCCCACTTTATCACTGCCCGAGGGAGTCTCAAAGTGGCTAACATTCTCCTTTCCCTACCTCCCCCACAACAAACTCTCTGTGAGGTGAGTGGGGCTGAGAGACTTCAGAGAAGTGTGACTAGCCCAAAGTCACCCAGCAGCTGCATGTGGAGGAGCGGAGACACGAACCCAGTTCACCAGATTACAAGTCTACTGCTCTTAACCACTACACCACACTGGCTTCCAATGCCCTTTCCTTTCCTTCTCATGGTTCTCTGTCTTCATACAGAACCTAGACCAGATAGTCCTTCAAGGAAACAGATATCTGTCCTCTGTATTGAAGGATGCACAACCACTCTGCTCCCTCCCTCCTCCCCTGTCCACAAACACACGCTTCTCTCATGCCATTGATCCAAAAAACATGACCTCAGGCAGAGAAAAAGAAGCAGTCCCACTCCAGCATTATCCTTGATGTCAGGGACTGGACAGAGGAGGAATGGTGGAGACCATTTCCTCATCCTCCTGAACCTTCCAGAGAAGAGGAGAACAGTGTAGATTTACAGCACTGGTTTGAGGAAGGTCACGGCTCAGAGGCAGATGAAGAGCAGAGTTGGGCAATAATGGGAAGCAGAGCTGGAGCAGCTGGCTGACACGTTATCACTAGAAAGCATTTCGGACCCCCCTCCCTTCTCTCAGAACCGCAATGAGCATTGAAAGTGGGAAAGCAAAGGGCTAGTAGGCAGATGGCCTTAGGCGGCCACCGTAGGTAGGGTGATGCTGTTGACGATTGAGGAGGGAAGGGGGCAGAGTTTACTCGGAACGACGTCATTACTCCAAGCAGCTGCATTCCTAAGTCTCTCTCTGTGAATATTGAATAAAATACATTGGTAAGAGCTTCCTTGTCTGTCTATTCCTGGCAGCCTACCGTGGGGGGCCATATTCCCTGACACCTGACACTTGCATTCCTTGTGACACATGTCCTTCTCACCTTCCCAGTCCAAAGGGGGCAGTGATAGTGTGGCATCTCAACTCTTAGCATATGTGTGTGTGTGTGTGTGTGTGTGTGTGCGTGCACACACACACACACACACACACACACACACAAAGTCTGAAGACTGGGAAAGTCTGAAGTGTACCCTACCCTAAAGATGAGCCCTAAGACAAGTTGCAATATGGCAGACCAGTTCCAGGGTTGAGAGACGAACAAGGAGATGAGTTTCGTGAAAATGTCTTTTTAATGTTGGTACCAGAGAGCCAAAGCATGATATAAACTACAGTGTTACCTCGGGTTACAGACACTTCAGGTTACAGACTCCGCTAACCCAGAAATAGTACCTCGGGTTAAGAACTTTGCTTCAGGATGAGAACAGAAATTGTGCGGCAGCAGCGCAGCAGCAGTGGGAGGCCCCATTAGCTAAAGTGGTACCTCAGGTTAAGAACAGTTTCAGGTTAAGAATGGACCTCCAGAACAAGTTAAGTCCTTAACCCGAGGTACCACTGTATATAAATCTACCTCCAACCAAGCACTGCTTTGAAAAGTTCCCGGCATTATCTGACTGTATCTTAGGCCTGTGTTGTTAAGAGCCTCCAAGAGTAAACTCCCTCTCCCCTGTTCCAAGATCTTCTGTTAGCAATTCACCTTCAACTTGGGGGAAAGTGCACCATCTCTCTCAATCGACAGTTATACATGCCCTGTCTGGTCACCCTCCTACACTGGCTTGAACGCATATTGCTCTTATGTCATCAGCTTGACTCAATCCATTTGACCAATCAATAATGATTCAGTTTGTGTTGACACCTTCAGGATTGTTTAAGCTCCAAAGCTCCCTCAGAAGGCATGTGTGTGGTCATGATCTTGCCAAGGGCATGCAGGGGGAGCACTTATGCTTAAAATGCTTACCTTGGAGCACATTTTATCACTTTCAGCTGGAATGACAATTGCGTGTCAAGACCCTGAGACCTCCCCATTTGTTGAACACATGGACACAGTATTTTAGGTTAATGGGCAAATAAAGGCCACAGCTTTATTGGTTACAGAAAGTGAGTGGTATTGGCATAGGCATTGGAACTGAACTGACTACAGTGGTACCTCAGGTTAAGAACTTAATTTGTTCTGGAGGTCCGTTCTTAACTTGAAACTGTTCTTAACCTGAGGTACCGCTTCAGCTAATGAGGCTTCCCACTGCTGCCACACAATTTCTGTTCTCATCCTGAAGCAAAGTTCTTAACCTGAGGTACTATTTTTGGGTTAGCGGAGTCTGTAACCTGAAGCGTCTGTAACCTGAAACTTCTGTAACCCAAGGTACCACTGTATATCTGACTCCTGCCCGCCGTGCTGGTAGTCTCATAAGGGTCAACCACCAGTAGGAGGAGCCCTGTTGATGTACATCAACTAAGAGCTCCTTGAGGGTCCTTGATGGGGTCGTGGCATGGCCCTCGCCCCTACCCAGGTTTCGGACAAGATCCACACCCATGGATCCCTTTAACGGAATACCCTTGAAGAGGAGGAGCAGGTGATGGCTGCAGCCTCCCTTCCCAAGAACCAGGTTTTACCAATGCCTAACCGCCAAACCTTACGAAAGTTGTGACGATTGCCATGAGGTAGGTGAAAACCAAATGGCTGGTGCCAATTTGCCAAGTGGAAATATTCCTACCAGGCCCCCTCAATGGACAACCAACCAAGGTCCATAGCAAGGCCAGGATATTGAACGCATGAAAAAGGGGCGGGAGGGTGGGAGCTCCGTGGAAGCAGGAACAAGAAGGGAGATCTACTGGCCACACGCTTGTTTAAATACGCTAAGCCATGCCCCCCCCAGCCAACCAGATTGGTTTGCCAGGGGGCGTGACATGGCCAGGGCTCCCCTCATGACGCGGGGGCTTAGCCACGACCCCGCTGTGTATGGGGAGACCACGTGACCTGCCCACAACACACCCCACAAGGAAGTGGAGCGGCCTTGTGGCCATTATTGGAATGGGGCAGTTTGACCTGAGTGGTCTGGGAATTGCTGGTTTTAAGACTGGATTACTGCAGTGCACTCTGTGTGGGGCTTCCCTTCCTTACACTGGTCTGGAAACCAAGTACTTTATTATGTTTTATTATGTTTTTATATGTGTTGGAAGGTGCCCAGAGTTGCTGGGGCATAAATGGTGAGTTGTTGTTGTTGTTGTTGTTGTTGTAGGTAGGGCAGAATGCTATGGCACAATTGCTGACAGGAGTCTATCAGCGTATGACAGCCCTGTTCAGAGATCTGCATTTGTCGTCAGAGCAAATTCAATGTATTACTGTTAGTAATTAAAGCCTTTAATATCTTGGGACTAGTTAACTTTAAAGATAGTCTTACTCCATATATGCCCACTTGATCATTTTGATCTCAAACTTTACAACTTCATTTTGTACCTGTGAGAAAGTAATCTTTTTAGTCTAGCATCATTTATTCTCTGGAAGTCCCTGGTCGTTTAATATTAGGCTCGCACCTTCATTGCGTTGTTCCATAAATTTCAATAAACTGTAACCTTAAAGAAACCATTAAACCAATATTGCTTTTGTACTAGTCTGTATACCAGAATTCAAGGGTCTAGTGAGCTTTCCCACCTTTTAATGCCTGTGACTTGGATGTTCATCAGCTACTGGAAGCCATTTATAGCCTTGTAAACGTGGAGGCAATTATATTATGGCCATTATATCAATTGTCACATAAAAAGGGTTCTCTTCAACAACAACAACTTCTTCTTCTTCTTCTTCTTCTTCTTCTTCTTCTTCTTCTTCTTCTTCTTCTTCTTCTTCTTCTTCCCCCTTTCTTTGCTTCTTTCTTAGGATATTCTTATTTGAAGTTTCTCATGCCAAATGTGTGAATTTAATTAAAGAGAGTGGAGGAAATACCCGTCACATTAATTGAGAAAACCGTGTACGCTTCAGTCACAGAGTTGCAGTGTCATTGTCAGCTGAAAAAGTCACTAACTCCATCAAATACAACAAAATGCAAGAACTTTGCCTCCTCAATATTCATGAACACCCAGAGTCTAATGATCTGACAGACTGACATGCTAGTCCTCCATACAATAGTGTCTTATTGCAGACAACATAGATTCCAGTCCTGAATGATAAATTGAGCTGGAAAGACAAATACTAGCTCAGAAGCAGATTAGGCTCCTTCCCAAAGTTGTGGATACAAGTCAAAACTAGTGGCCTGTGCACACTCCTAATATTTATAATATTTGTGTGTACAAATTGAAGTTGAATGGTCGCCAAAAAAACTGAGGTCAGCTGAGGCCACTCAAACTAAGTTAGGTTAGGCAACAACCTAGTGAATCTGTTGTTGTTGTTGTTTTTTATTCCAGAAATGAGATCCCTACGTTTTTGTATCCATGCACATGTCCTCAGAAACTTCTGTCCATGCCAAACCTCAATCTAAAGAACTTTTTCTTACATTGCTTTTTTGGAGTGTACTCCTCGCGGGTTCAGAAAAAGAATAAAGCAATGACAAATGGGTACCCTTGTCACTTGCTTGGTAAATTGAGTTCCCTTCCGCGTTGTGAAAACAGAAAGAACACAGTGAGAATGGGAACATCAAGACCTGAAAAATCTGTCTTTGATCTCTTTCTTAAGAACTCACCAAGAGCACCATGACATTCTGTGAGGAGGGTGGAAGTTAAAAGAAAATAACCCCCTCCATCCATGCCACAATTCTGTAGGATGATACTTTTTCTTTATTTCTTCAAACAGTTGAGGGGAAAACATTTAAAGTCACAGGCTTTCTTCCTTTCTTCCCCTTTGCTTGATCCATAATAATCAGAATTTGTATTTCTACCCTCGGTTTATTTGGTTTCCCTGGGTTAACAAAGTTTTGCTCAAAGTAGACTCATTGAAATTAATGTGCATGACTAACTTATGTGCATGACTAACATCAGGGGAAAGACCCTGATGTTGGGAAAGATGGAGGGCACAAGGAGAAGGGGACGACACAGTGTAGATGGTTGGATAGTGTTCTCGAAGCTACCAGCATGAGTTTGACCAAACTGCGGGAGGCAGTGGAAGACAGGAGTGCCTGGCGTGCTCTGGTCCATGGGGTCACGAAGAGTCGGACACGACTAAACGACTAAACAACAGCTTCATTAATTTCAATAGGTGTACTCTGAGTAAAACTTTGTTCAACAACACTCAATATGTTTTTATTCATTGTACAGCACCTTCAACACTCTCTTGGACTGTGGTTGTCTATGTTCCAGTCCATATTCAGATATGAAGCTCACTTCTGAGTAGGTCCCTATGTTTCTTCTTGCCCCTGGAATCTTTATAGCTTACTTTTCTATTCCCCTTAGGGACCAGGATGCATTTTTTTCTGTGGTGGTTTCATCTGAGATCAAGTAGCCCCTAGAAATTACTTCTCTAACTACTACAACACAATAAATCCAGGTGTATTTTAACGAATCCCTCTCCCTCTCTCCAAAGGCAGATGTGAAAACCTAGCGAAGAGGTTTAGACATGCTTCCTGCTGTAGCATAAGGACCAGACATCTTAATGGGGTTTACTCCCAGGTAAGTGAGCACAGGATGGCAACCTAGGCTTTGCTTTAGGGTTGGCATGGGGGGTGGCAAACAGCTGTACAGCAGACAGAAATGCAACAGTTTAAGCCTTTCCTAGTACAGTGGTACCTCGGGTTACAGACGCTTCAGGTTACAGACTCCGCTAACCCAGAAATAGTACCCCGGGTTAAGAACTTTGCTTCAGGATGAGAACAGAAATTGTGTGGTGGCAGCGGGAGGCCCCATTAGCTAAAGTGGTACCTCAGGTTAAGAATAGTTTCAGGTTAAGAATGGACCTCCGGAACGAATTAAGTTCTTAACCCGAGGTACCACTGTATTGAAGTACAATTGTGAGGAGAAAATCACCAGGACTACTCTCTAATTTTGTGTTATACCATGGCCCCCAACAACAGTCATTGTGTTGTGTTGTGTTATCCCATTCCCCCAACAACAGCCATTTTGTGTTATGTCAAGCCCCCCCCCCATGGCAGCCATTTTGTAGGGTCCACAGCACTCTCTCAAAATTCATAACGTGCCTACTGGCCTCAGCCTAACCTACATCACAGGGTTGTGGTGCGGATTAAATGGGGAGGGGGGAACCATGCACCCCACTTTGAGCTTATCGGAGAAATACTTGGTCGATAAATGCAATAAACAAACAGATAGGTCGGCAACCTCTGCTCTAGGAGCCAGCTTAGTGCTCTCTGAGTGTTGTTGAATTCAAAAACATGTGAACCATAGGTGCCAACTCCCTGGGGCCCTGGGTGCACCCACAAAATTCCCCATGAAGGGGACAGGCACCTGGAAATTTTGGTTTCATGGCCATGCACTCTGGATGGCACCCAGGGCCCTGGACACCCACAGTCATGGGGCCAAATCACCACTTCCTGCCATGAACCCTGACCATTGGCTATGCTGGCTAAGGTTGATGGAAGTCTGAGTTCAACAACATCCAGTTACTCAGCACTGTATTGGCTGCCCTCTGGGCAAATGGACGGCAGCCTTGGCAGCCTGCCGGAGAGTCCATTGAGATGGCTAAGAAACCACAGAGGTGTCTCTGATCCGTAAAGCAATGACTAACTGATTTATACATTTTCATATCTTGCCAGCTCTGAAGAATGGAGCAGAATCAGGCATAAGGGCAGATCGTGCAACACATGTGCCTGATGGAGCTGGGAAACAATGCCTGAAGGCCTAAAATTAGATACAGCATTGTCTTTTCAGCTGCTTAAAATCCAGGAAAAAAGGGGTGGTTGCAAGCATGAGTCAGTCACAAGAAATATAGAAGTGCTATTTTTCCAATAAACTTCTCTAGCCTATTTAGGTGTCGGGAAATGCTTTGAAAACCTGTCTGACCATTTCTCTCTCCTGCTCCTCTCCTGGAAATATACTATTTTTGTCCTAATTTGAATGTCATCTGTACTCTGCAAGAAAGGGAAGACTTCTTCCAGATACTGCTGTTGCAATGGAAGTGTTGCTGGAACATGCTGGAACCAGGCAACATAGACCTCACAAGCACTCTCATTGTGTGAGGCTCAGAATTGTCCTGCCCTCAAAAGGGGATGTCAAAGAGCTGAGAATGTCAGCACTGGAAAGGTGTCCATGTTTCCGACATATCACGTGTGATTCAGAAGCTTATCTAAAAACTTCACCTAAGTGTTTCTTATTGCACTTTTCCTAAACAAAGCAAAGTAATGGTTGGAATAAGATATGTGGAAATTCAGCATACCTGCATGAGTTTAGAGTAGAGGAAAAGGCTAAAGGGGAGTCGGATCAAGGAAAGGATGAGAAAGGATGGAGTATGGCTGCTTGATTTCAGCTGAAGGTAGTACTTTCCTCTCAGCTTTTGACTATATTTTATGAAAAGTGATTTGTCTGTCCATCTGTTCTCCATATGCTTGGATGCCTCTGGATATTGTTGCCCAATGTGGTTGCTGAGGTAGAGAAGGCAGCTTTTATTTCCGTTTGGACACCATTTTGAATCACAATGGAGGACTGAAAAGTTCCAAACTGCATCAATTTGGACGCATCTGAATATACAGTCACCCAGTTTGGCATGATGGTGCCTGAGATAGTAGAGTTAGGTTTTGGTCTGTGTTTGGATACAACATGTTGAACCCAGATGACACACTGAATTGTTCCAAACTGCATTGATTTGGATTTGGATTTTGAAGATTTGACCCAATTCGATGTGATTTCATCCAAGTAGGTATGGTGGTTCCCAAGGCTTAGGAGCAGGTTTTGGCCTACATTTCAAAATGGGTGGACACAATTTTGAATCAAGATGGTGGACAAACATCATAATTTTAAAGAGGTGGTGGGCAATTATGCCCTAAGCTTCATATTATTTCTGGAGGTATGTATCAGGCCAGTTTGTATCAAAACTCACAGAAAATGAATGTCGCACAAATCCCTAGTTGGAATTTTTCAATGTAAGCCTGAAGTTCATAGATTTTGCATTTGCCGTATCTGCTCTCTTTCTGTTCTAATAATTAGGTCAGATCCATAGTAAGCCATCACTGGCCTGAGATGAATTTCAAAGAGAGCTTTCTCTCTCCTCCATTTTTACCTGAGTAACTCTGCCCAAGCCACTTGGCCTACTGTGATTATGAGGCACTCGTTTCCATATCTACAAATCATAGAGGCAGCATTGTGACCTGTGCCACATCCAAGTACCAAATTGTGTATCCACTAATGAGATGCCTGTCATTATGACAGGACAGTAATGTTATAGAGAGAAGTCCATATATTGCAAGGACCTCAGGTGGCTTTCAATGCGCCTTATTATTTAGATTATGCAGATACCATCTTTTGCACAGGGCAGTTTTGAATAAAAACAAGTAAATACATGCAATCCGCACAAAACACAGTCCATTAAAATGCACGGTCAGGGACTGGGCAAAAGAGGAATGGTGGAGACCACCTCCCCAGCCTGACCCTTCCAGGGAGGAGGAAGAGGAAGACAGTTTAGATTTACAACAGGAATTTGAGGGAGGACACAGCTCAGAGGCAGAGGAGGGGGAAAGTCGGGAAATAGTGGGAGAGGAGGAGGAGGAAGAGGAAGCACCAGGGAGACAACAGCTGATGGACACAGTGTCTTTAGAAAGCATTCCAGACCTGCCTCTCCCAGAACCCGGTGAGCCTTGAAAGTAGGAGAGCAAAGATCTCAAAGGCAGAGGACACTTGTAAGCACCCGTAGAAGAGGTGACAAATGAGGAAGTGGGAGATTGACTCGGGGCAACACCATTATCCAAGAGGCTGGGTTCTACAGCCTCTCTCTGTAAATACTGAATAAAAAGCGGACGGTAAGAAACATTTCCTTGTCTTTGTACATTCCTGGGCAGCCGGCCATGGGAGCTGCTGGCAGCCACCTGACATGCATACAACAATGAAACACTGGATGACAGTTGCTATGAACAACAACAAACAAGTGTCTCTTCCCAGTACATTTCCGAGCACAATTCAAAGTGTTGGTGTTGACCTTTAAAGCCCTAAATGGCCTCGGTCCAGTATACCTGAAGGAGCGTCTCCACCCCCATCGTTCTGACCGGACGCTGAGGTCTAGCATCGAGGACCTTCTGGGGGTTTCCTCATTGCGAGAAGCAAAGCTACAGGGAACCAGGCAGAGGGGAGGGCCTTCTTGGTAGTGGCACCTTCACTGTGGAACACCCTCCCATCAGATGTCAAAGAGATAAACAACTACCTGACATTCAGAAGACATCTGAAGGCAGCCCTGTTCAGAGAAGTTTTTAATGTGTGACATTTTAATGTATTTTTAATCTTTGTTGGAAGGCGCCCAGAGTGGCTGGGGAAGGCCAGCCAGATGGGCGCGGAAAAAATAATAAATTATTATTATTATTATTATTATTATTATTATTATTATTATTATTATCCTTCTCCTGAAGAAAAAGATGTGCCTTTAACCAGCCTACTGGAGCCGGAAAGAGATAAGGGACCTTAAAGGCCCTTTCCTTGTTCATAACACAGAACTAACTAACTAACTAACTAAATTGTTTTCTTATAAATCAGGGTCTGATTCTGCCTTAAGACCCCATGTTGAAGGGAAGCATGCAATAACCACATCATTGGTTGGAGGGTGGGTAGGGCTGCAAGCTGTCAGAGTGGCTCTGTGGGAGAACCGCCAAGTCCTGCCCTGCCCTGTGCTGGGGCACCTGCCTGTTTTTGGCTCAAGCTCCCTGCCTCCAGTACTTCCCAGCTCATCCCCTCCTCTGGGGTGTGGCTGGTTTCCCAACACCAGGAGCCAGGATCCAATTCCTCTCCTGCTGTGCTTTACCTGGGGAGCTCTTGGTCAGGTGGCTTCCAGGACTCCTCATCCAGCCAGTCCCTGACACCTAAAGGTGTTCCCTGACCATTAGGTCCAGTCGTGACCGACTCTGGGGTTGCGGCGCTCATCTCGCTTTATTGGCCGGCGTACAGCTTCTGGGTCATGTGGCCAGCATGACTACGCCACTTCTGGCGAACCAGAGCAGCGCATGGAAACGCCATTTACCTTTCCACCAGAGTGGTACCTATTTATCTACTTGTACTTTGAAGTGCTTTCGAATTGCTAGGTTGGCTGGAACTGGGACCAAGCAACGGGAGCTCACCCCGTTGCGTGGATTCAAACAGCCAACCTTCCGATCCGCGAATTCTAGGCTCAGTGGTTTAGACCACAGCGCCACCTGCGTCCCTCCCTGACACCTGGATAGCAGCAAAAGAAAGAAGGAAAGAAGGAAAGAAGGAAAGAAAGGCAGGCAGGCAGGCAGGCAGGCAGGCAGGAAGGAAGGAAGGAAGGAAGGAAGGAAGAAATCACTGGCTTTGAACAGCCTAGTGAGACTGAATGGAGTAACATCTCAAACAATGAAATGAAATGCAGGGCCAGGTCAGAGATCGCAGGAGGCAGAAAAAACAGCAGGCTGGCAAGTATTGACTGTGACATGTTCAATAATGCTGATTGACCCCCCCACTGTCAGAGCCAGTATGCCTCTGAATGCTACTTTGGGGAATTGCAGGTGCCGAGAGCATTGCTGCGAACAGGTTCTGCTTGCAAGTGTCCCAGAGGCATCTGCCCAGCTACTGTGGGAACCAAATGGCACTGAAAGGATTCACAGGGCAAAAGCTTTAACCGCCCACAGACAAGGAACAATTCCTTGCCCATTAGCTTTGCAATATAAAATTTAAAAAGCGTCCCCAATTTGTTATTCCAATATTGAGTTAATCGCAAAGAGTCGTTAGCAGCTATCATATTTGAGCTAAGGAGTAATGAAGGCAATTACCACAAAGGAGAGCTACACCGTTGGGTTTTTTTATATATATATAGTTGCATCTGCTGACTGCTGCAGTTGAGAATGGTTCTGTTCTTGCAAACCTGCTCCTTTATTAGAGGAGCAAATTAGTTTGGACTCATACTGAACAATCCTCGATTGACTCTGCAGATGCCTTTACCAATGATCTGACTGCAAGTGCAGCAATCTGGTCTGCTTCCATGCACAGGTCAGAAACATCGCCTTTACACAATTTCATACTAAACAGCCCCATGTAACCAGGCATGACATATGTTACTGACAGTCCCCATCTACCTCGGCCCAGTATACCTGAAGGAGCGTCTCCACCCCCATCATTCTGCCCGGACACTGAGGTCCAGCTCCGAGGGCCTTCTGGTGGTTCGCTCACTGCGAGAAGCGAACCTACAGGGAACCAGGCAGAGGGCCTTCTCGGTAGTGGCGCCTGCCCTGTGGAATGCCCTCCCATCAGATGTCAAAGAGATAAACAACTACCTGACATTTAGAAGACATCTGAAGGCAGCCCTATTCAATGAAGTTTTTAATGTGTGACATTTTAATGTATTTTTAATCTTTGTTGGAAGCCACACAGAGTGGCTGGGGAAACCCAGCCAGATGGGCGGGGTACAGATAAATTGTTGTTGTTGTTGTTGTTGTTGTTGTTGTTGTTGTTGTTGTTGTTAAACCTGATTTCATTACAAAGTGGAGGTGGGGAGAAAGAATGTACAAAGGACCATTTGATATGCCTTTGTGGCTTCAATAGCATGGAAAGCTAAACTCTGATGACTCATGGAAGTTTCTTTCTCAATCATATAAGTGCTGGAGATGAAAACAGGTGGAGGGAACATTCTTTCATATGTGGTGGACTTGAAAAATATAGTTTTTGTAAAATATTCAGGGATTTATGATATGTAAAATGAACCATGTAAAGAGAAGAAGGGAAGTCTTTGATATCTTAAGGATGTAAAAATCAGTACTTTAAATCGTAAAACAGAAAATTTAATGACATATATATACAGTGGTACCTCGGGTTACATACGCTTCAGGTTACAGACTCCACTAACCCAGAAATATTACCTCGGGTTAAGAACTTTGCTTCAGGATGAGAACAGAAATTGCGCGGTAGTGTGGTGGCAAATCCGGCCTGCAGACAGTCCGGGAATCAGCATGTTTTTACATGAGTAGAATGTGTCCTTTTATTTAAAATGCATCTCTGGGTTATTTGTGGGGCCTGCCTGGTGTTTTTACATGAGTAGAATGTGTGCTTTTATTTAAAATGCATCTCTGGGTTATTTGTGGGGCATAGAAATTCATTCTCCCCCCCCCAAAAAAATATAGTCCCCACCCACAAGGTCTGAGGGACAATGGACTGGCCCCCTGCTGGAAAAGTTTGCTGACCCCTGTTAGATGTCATTGAAATGTCACGAAAACGGCAGAACAAGGGTGGGGTGCATGTGCGAAATGAAAGGCAAGCTTTCTCAGTGGGTTTCAATAATGCACAATTTCACCTATGCATGCAGTACCTTGCCATGTAAGGGAAATCACACAATTTTAGCAAATAAGTATTGCAACCAAACCATGGATATGTTCTCTGGATACTGATGAACTGTTCCACACAGATCCTTTGCAGCACCATGCAAAATCATCTCAAAGCAACAGCCATTATCTAACATCACCTTTAAGCCCCAGATGGAAAAATAAAACAATAGAGGAGATAGGTAATGAAACTGGGGGATACAATTGTTGGCAGAATACAATGACTATCCTTTCCTCCCAAACCCCACCACCTCCATTAATGTTTCTGTGGTTCAAGCTAAAATGTCCAAATTGCAATTATCAGCTATTAAACATGGGGGTGGGGTAATCTTCTGCATTACAAACAATAAAAGTTTCCCATTTGGTATCACAGGGAGGTGAACTTGTGATATTTCAGTGGCAATATTACAGACATAAAGAGCAGATTTTCTTTCAGGTATTTCACAATGACAGACAAATAGTCAACAAACTGTTAGTTCCAAAGATGTTTCAATGTCACCTTATCCTGGATTTCTGGTATAAATGCCCTGGGACCTCATAATTAGGCTTTATGTTCTGCTTCCAAGCATGTGAAGCACATAGTTCCATTAAGCTGGCACCTCTTCCTTTAATTTCTCGAAGAGTAGTTTGTTTTTCCCCCCTCCACAGTCTTCAAGATTTTATGGCTCTTATGACTCACTGGCTAAAACACACTAAAGCACACTCAGTGCCATGCTAAGTTAAAACACTGTTTTGATTCTCTGAAAAGGAATCATGTAACAGTGGTGCAAGAAAATGGCAGAGGTGTGAATTGGCCATTGTACATAATTTAGCAGAGGTGTGAATTGACCATTTCAGGTTGGGCTTTCCTGCAGCAACATCCAGTTGACAGCTCTTGGCAGATGCACGGCACAGAAATTTACCCATCAGTTGCAATTCTTTATACATGTGGCGCAGTGGCTTCCCAATTTCTTATGAAGGAGGTTACAGGAGTGCAAGTTTATCCTTGATTTGGAAGAAAGCTCTCTTTGTTTCCCTGTGTCCTCAGGGGTTCCTCACAGGCTACCATTTTGTTGACTGTTGTCATAAGGCAGGATTAGCCACTCCAGCTCCCATAATCCCATGATCTGGCAAGGATCGTGTTGACACAAACATGTCCTCAGGCAGTGGAAAACTTTCATACGGCCACTTCCCACGTGGATGTTCATTCCTTTTAAAAAATATTTTATTAATTTTCCAAAAATAAAACAGCAGCAATACCAATTCAAAACCAAACAAAAGAAATTGACTTCCCCCAATCCCTTCCTTGGTTCCATTATTTGTCAGCATATCACATGGCCATTGTAAATTTAAAAACCATTAAAATTACTTATTGTCCAGTCATAATGTCTTTACAAGTATTCCTAAAATCCTGCTAATATGTTAACCTGTGTACATTGCTTCTGTATATATGTAATAAAGTCCTTCCAATCTTTTTAAAATTCATTGTCATCTCTTCCTCTTAGTTTCTTCGTCAATTTTGCCATTTCAGCATATTCCATTAATTTAACTTGCCAATCTTCTTTGGCTGGGACACATTCTTTCCAATGTTGTGCTAGTAGTATTCTTGCGGCTGTAGTTGCATACATAAATAAGTTATTTTGTAATCTTGGTAAGTCCACTCCTGTAATACCTAATAGGAAAGCTTCTGGTTTTTTATCAAATGTTTTTTCAACATCTTCTTCATTTCATTATGAATCATTTCCCAATAATTCTTTGCAATTTTACAATCCCACCACATGTGGAAAAAAATGTCCCTTCTGTTGTTTGACATTTCCAACACTTGCTTTCTTTAATTTTGTACATTTTTGCTAATGTAACTGGAGTTAGATACCATCTATACATCATTTTCATATAATTTTCTTTCATCGCCACACATGCTGTAAATTTTATCTCACTCTTCAAATGGATGGGTGTTCATTTCTTGATGACTGCAAACCAAAGCCCTATTCAGACATTGTGCGTAATATCTTAGTGTCAGAGGGCCACACTTTTAGCCCTTCCCCTTCCATCAGGTCTTCTTCCTACGGCATCCAGGTAAGGCATATAATTCTTCCAATGCACAATTCCACACATGGAGGTCTTCATGGGGTCATGACATGTGCACAACTGTTTCAAGGGCATGGTGCTTGCATGCTGGAAATTCTTTGCGGGAAACTGTGTGGTTGCAGAAAGACTCAACGGTGGGAGTGGGGTTAAAAGCATGGCCGACACAGATAGGCATATCTAGGCCATAAATGTAAATAACATGTGAATAGGGCTCAGTGAATGATTAGAATGTGTGAATTCACTATCAGAGTTCTAGCACCACGGACAGCGCAGTCATATCAGGTTAGAGCATTATAGCAGGCTTCCTCAAACTCGGCCCTCCAGATGTTTTTGGCCTACAACTCCCATGATCCCTAGCTAGCAGGACCAGTGGTCAGGGATGATGGGAACTGTAGTCTCAAAACATCCGGAGGGCTGAGTTTGAAGAAGCCTGCATTATAGCTACTCATACAGGAAGTTATTGACTTTGGAATCCTGTAGGTCCCTCTTCCGGGGATCCCTCGGCCCACAAGCAAGGGAAACTGGAGCGGCTTAAAGCAAAAGTTCACCCCTTGCATGCCCTGCTATCCCAGAGAGGTCAGTATCAAGGGTTGAACACGGCCCCACCAGGCTTCTTTATCTAGCTGCCAGGACTCTCTCAAGGCCGCACCCCCCCTTCTCAGCCCAGCTTCACGCCCTCCTTGAGTGTTTTTGCCAGGCTGGAATGTGTCCTTGAATTCTCCAGTTCTGGTTAGGAAGAGTAAGAATATATACCTAAGAAAAAGAGCCACATTGCTGCCTCACTACTGGCCATACAGAGTGGAAGCAGGAGAGAGTTGTAATTTGAGAGTTAACCTGTTCAGAAAGCCAGGAGACAGCTGATTCATAATGCCAAGCAGCCAGAAGAGGACTTCTGAGGTACAGAAGAAATGCCCAAACTAAGTCCAGGAGTCACGTAACATAAATGCATGTGCGAATTATCCTATAGGTGCAAGTCCAGAGTTGTGCATAAGGACCCTTGGGTTTGGTACAACGAGATTGACTATCCCAGTGTTCTAACTGTTGTTGCCATGGCCTAAAATGTGTGTCTGGGATAGAGCTGGGCTCAAATTTCTCAGAAGACTTTTCCCCCCTGACACTTCTCCACCCACCTGCAAACAGGCCCCTTTGCAGAATGTCCTCCATTTGTGCACTATTCTCTCTGTGTGGTAGCCTATGTCCTAGAATGACTCTAGCTCTGGGGCATTGCGGAGGATGCAACATGGTAGCTTGGCCACCAATGCACTTGCTCCTGCAATCGGGTGAGGGTGAGAAAGAGGCTGTGCTACTGACATGGTTTATGTTGAGCCTCAGCCTTGGGAAACAGTTAGAGATGTTCTCCTTCTCCTGGAGAAATTCAGTGAAATGCCCCCACCCTGGGGAAAAACATCTCTGCCCACAAACAGAGTGGAGAATTTCATGCACAGCTCCCACAGCCTGGAGAGCTCAGTTGGTTACAGCACGCTGCTGATAATGCCAAGTTTATGGGTTCAATTGCCATATGGGACAGCTGCATATTCTTGCAATGCAAGGGGCCAGACTAGATGACCATCAGGGCCCTTCCAACTCTACAGTTTTATGACCGATGAACTATATGAGGTACATGTATCTGTTGAGATTTCTATTCCATCTTAAGGTGCAGACGTTTGGAACTGTTGCATGTCACATGTCTGTTTACATTCCAGCACAGCTTGCTGGGAACTTCTGTTGTGTATAGCTTTTCCTTTTCCTGTTCTCTCTGGGACGATGAGAGAGAGAGACGACATGTTTCTTTGTCCTGATTTATGATTAATGAATCTGTAGTTGTAGTATGCTTCCACAAGCCTCACGCCTATTCTGTGTGTGCAGTTCGCTCTGCTGATAGTGTGCCCTGGCTTTGAAGCCCAGGTCGTTGATTAATGTCGGAGCAGAGGCCAATGGGTCTCCGCAGCGGGACAGCTGGAAGGAGACGGGTCCGCTGGGGCTAGCCAGCTGGCCTCCTGGCCCTCTGCATGTTGACAATATCAGGCTCAGATAAGCAACTAGTCCTGCTATGCATGTATTTTTACTCTTTTTTATCATATACAGTCATATCTTGGTTCTCAAACACCTTGCGACTCAAATGTTTTGGCTCCTGAATGCCGCAAACCCGGAAGTGAGTGTTCCAGTTTGTGAACATTTTTTGGAAGCTGAACATCCGATATGGCTTCCATGCTTTCGATTAAGTGCAGGAAGCTCCTGCAGCCAATCGGAAGCCACATCTTGGTTTCGAACATTTTCAGAAGCTGAACGAACTTCCGGAATGGATTCCGTTTGAGAACCAAGGTACAGCTGTATCATATTATTGTATTATAAAAGGTGCCTACAAAATATCCCTCCTTTTATACTCTTAATGTGAACTTCTGAAAGCATAAGCAAGAGATGTCGCACTAGCCGTAATGTGTGAGAAACCCCTATACTATTTATTCATGATACAACATCTAGAGTATTATTATTTTCCCAGTGTCGGTGGAAGAGAGGACTGTCTGGTTTCACTGACTGCCACAAAAGCTTCTGCACCTTCCCGGTGATTTGTGGTACTTTTAAAAATGCAGTGTGATGATAACACAACTTGTAATCAACAGAGGTTGAAAGACCAGGTAGGGATGGTATTTTGGAATGCAACAGAAATGCTGAAACACAGATAAAGAAATATATTTTTGGATGCCATCTTAAAATCGGCAGGCTACACATCCCCTTTTAAAGCAAGGCAAAGTAACTGCAGGTGGAAGAAAACCTTTGTACGAAGGAATCATACGGCGGGGCGGGGAAAGGGAGAGAAAGTGCCTAGCATTGCTTTTCTGTAGAAATGTCGAGACGGTGCTCCAATTATTCAGAGGCATATCTCAAAACCTATACATTTCAAGTGGAGAAACATTCATTTGACATTTTAATCCTAACAGATATACATTATGCAAAAAGAGAGCAGGAAGAATCTACTTTCTGCTGCCAGTCCTTGAGCAAAGAGAAGGCGATGAATATGATAAATATTTTATTTGCTCCTTCATGTGTAGCTTGGATGTCATCATAAACAAGACTCAGTAACCTGTGTTCTACACTTGTCAGGGGAAAAATGGATAAAAGAAGAATGGAAGGCAGGAAGAAAATGCATTACTCTTAATGCTGATCTAATGCAGGGCTCTTTATAAAGAACTGCCCTTTCTGCTTCTAAGGTTAAATAAATGTGTTTATCTTGGCCTTGAGGATCATGCCATCCCCCCATTACCTAAACATCAAGACTCCCCTTGAAATATTTCATTCCACTCTCCATGTGAGTTACAACAAGCAGCGTTGATTCAGATATAAATTCAGAAAGTTGTTTCCTTTGGCGAGAGAACAGATTGATATTCTAAAAAGAGCACTGAAGGATAAAATCTAATAGAATGATATGTTAATAATCTGCGCTTTTTTACATTAAACCCTGTGAGTGAAACTAGGATAGTTCCGATGAAGCAAAATATGTTGCAGGAAAAGTAGATGTTAAAGATTTGCTATGTTCCTACTTTTACCGTTTGATGTGCAAAAATGCTGTGAGGAACTACGAGCCTTAGGAACATCAGAATAGCATTATTATTATTATTATTATTATTATTATTATTATTATTATTAACCTCCCTTCATCCAAGGATCACAGGGCGATTTACAAAGTTCAGTTGTGGTGGTGGAGCGCTGCATGTAGAGGGATGGTGCAGGCCTTGGGTCTTCCTGCCTGTGTGAAACCCCCCTCTTCTGTTCTCTCCCTGCAGACACATAACCTGATTGACAATGTGATTGTAGGCTCCTCAGTCCTGGGCAACCAGGCAGTCTGCGGTGGGCAGGCCTCACAACATCTCTCTGGTGTGTCTGAGGTAGCGCCTAGTAGTCTCATAATCTGGTGAACTGGGTTCGCTTCCCCGCTCCTCTGTTAGTTTCTGTTTTCCTCACTGTGCAGCTGCTTGCAGTCACAGGACTGTTTACATTCCACAGAGTCCAGATACTGTTGGATTCTCACGGGAAAGGGAGACGGGATGTGACGTTACTGGTTTCCTGTTTCCTTTGTTCTTTCGTTTCCTTTGTTCAGTTGCTCTCTGCTTCTCATAGAGAGAACATGTATATTTCGTTGCTCTCTGCATAAGGTAAAGGTAAAGGTACCCCTGCCCGAACGGGCCAGTCTTGACAGACTGTGGGGTTTGTGCGTAATAAAGTATAGCAATGTAGCCAGTGGCGTAGCGTGGGGGTGCAGGGGGGACCGGCCGCACCGGGCGCAACATCTGGGGGTTAGGGTTAGGGGGCGCAAATCCACGGGTTAGGGGGCACAAATTACTTGCCTTGTCCCGGGTGCTGACAACCCACGCTACGCCACTGAATGTAGCCCATACCTGCCTCATCCATCCGTTGTGGACTTTGTTGTTTTAATGCTCTGCTGGGCTCAAAGGAAGATGAGCCTTATCAGCTCAGATGACCGGAGCTGAAATTCCAATATACTCCACATGCAGCTGCCGGGTGACCATGGGCTAATCACACTTCTCTTTGAGGGCCAGCCACCATTGTACAATGGAAGCAGTTCAGGGAGCAGAGAAGTCTCGGGAGCTGGCCTTACAGCTGGGCAGCCTTGCTTCCCTGTTCAGTACAGTGATTTGATTCACTGAAATTGTAAATGTTTGTATGCATTACCATGTGTTTAAATTTGGTTAGTAGTGTTCTCTAGTAGTTCCCATGTGATTGGCTAACGTTGGTCACATGGGCGGTATCTAGTGAAGGAGAAACTCCATTTATGTGAAGCAAGATGAAAGTGTTTTAGAATCCACTGTGAAGACTGCTAAGTGTAATAGAGTGTTGGAGTGCTTCTTCACTGCTTGAAAGAAAGAGAGCAAAGCTGCAGGAGAAGATAAATGTGGAAATATCTCAAAAGAGCTGCAAGGCATGGCCTAATTGAGATACAGAAGGCTGAGTGCTGAGCTCTAGAAAGAGGAAAATACAGGTGTTTGGAATTTAGAAGAACAGACTGAAAGCTCGTGCTTGGAGAAGCATGTGACTGTAAATATTATGTTTTCATCTATAAGTTGCTGTGTTGTTTTTGTTTAGTCGTTTAGTCATGTCCGACTCTTTGTGACCCCATGGACCAGAGCACGCCAGGCACTTCTGTCTTCCACTGCCTCCCACAGTTTGGTCAAACTCATGCTGGTAGCTTCAAGAACACTATCCAACCATCTCGTCCAGGGTCTTTTCCAGGGAGTCTTCTCTTCTCAAAGGCTGGCCTATCAAATCAAATGAATGACTTTGTTTTGTCCTAATCTCTTTATGTAGGGAAGTAAGTGTAGATATGAAGGGAAGGGAGAGTAACACAAAAAAAATCCAAGCGAGTCTACCTAGCAAAGAAGAAATTATTATTTTTTGCCGTCTAATTCAATTCCACTCTCCGATACACAACAGTAAGTGAAATGTTAACCAATTTGCCTTTAAATGAACATTTGTTTTAATATAATTCCTAGACATTTGCTGGCATTTGGAATTCTTCCCTTTGAAAGAGACAATCATTACCGTGTGATTGATAGTACAACGACTATGTATATAAGTACATTAGCGGGGAAGGTGTGAGAACCCCGTTCGGAAGATTTTATTAAATTCTTTTTGAATGTTCTGCACACTATTGCTTTGGCATTATTAAACACCGTCAGCATTGAAATGCAGTTTGCAATGCAGTTTGCAGTTTGCAATGAAATACCAGCTGACTGTATTCTAGCTAATAATGCCTTAACGTGTATTTCCACCCAGTATATACTATTTGGATTCATCCTTTCCTATTATGGGATGCCACCATTTTCTTAGAAGAAGCTCTGTTCTCTTAACAGGAATTCAACAGAATTAGCTTTTCCTGTCATGAAGATGCATTGACTGGGAAAACTCCTGGGTACATTTCAGAGCTTTTGGGGGTGGAGGAAGATGGAAGAGCATGGAGGAATGTGGGGGCAAAACGGTAGAAGAATGGCAGATGAAGATGATGGAGTTTATGGAGCTGGCTGACCTCACCAGGAGAATCCGTGACTAGAAAGAAGAGGAACACCAAGAAGACTGGAAGAAATTTAAAGACTATCTGAATAAATATTGTAATATTAAAGATATGTAATCACTTGAAAGAATCAATTAGGCCTAGGACTAAATTGGGATTAAATAATTAAATAAGAAAATGTACAATAAGAAAAGTTAGGAAATATGATTATGACTGTGATGTGGTTTTATGATGATACTGGAAACTGCTACATATAATTACTAAGAAATTCAGATGGAAGAGACTTGAGGAAGTGAAATAATAATGTTTATGAAGATGGATTTTAATTCATTAATTAAGTGTTAGTATAGTGATGGTTTGTTCTATTTTATGTTTCATATTCTTTTTTTCTTTTTTTCTATTTCTTTTTCTTTTCTTTATTATTGTCAACTTTTTCTTTTGTTATGTTTATGTATGGAAAATAATAAATATTATTTGGAGGGGGGGAAAGGAATGTGGGGGCAAGATTCACTGAATGGCCCAAAGGCCTGCTCTTGGATGCATTAAACAAGAACAGGAGGCCAAGGAGGCGGGGGCAAAGCATTGGTGAGTTAGGAACAATGTAAATTAACTTGCAGAGCCAATCCAGTGCTCCTGTTGACGTGTTTGCACTAAGCTGACCTCTCTGCTACCTCACAATTCTTCTTCCTGGTATGTGTGGGAATGTGGTAGATACCAGGAGAGGATATATTGATTTAATAGTATCCTTCCTAACTCACGCTTGTGAGTCAGCAGCAGAGTACATTCCCCAATATATAGCAGGAAGCAAGTTGGTAGATTTGTTTCAATCTCTTTACTTAAGCAATCCAATCTGGGTTTGTTCAGATTGGAGTAAATTCCTGGTAAGCCCCCTTGAGGAATTAAAGAACCTTTTCATGAGGGTGAAAGAGGAGAGTGCAAAATATGGTCTGAAGCTCAACATCAAAAAAACGAAGATCATGGCCACTGGTCCCATCACCTCCTGGCAAATAAAAGGGGAAGAAATGGAGGCAGTGAGAGAGTTTACTTTCTTGGGCTCCATGATCACTGCAGATGGTGAAGCCAGTCACGAAATTAAAAGACACCTGCTTCTTGGGAGAAAAGCAATGGCAAACCTAGACAGCATCTTAAAAAGCAGAGACATCACCTTGCCAACAAAGGTCCATATAGTTAAACTATGGTTTTCCAAGTAGTGATGTATGGAAGTGAGAGCTGGACCATAAAGAAGGCTGATTGCCGAATAATTGATGCTTTTGAATTATGGTGCTGGAGGAGACTCTTGAGAGTCCCATGGACTGCAAGAAGATCAAACCTCTCCATTCTTAAGGAAATCAGCCCTGAGTGCTCACTGGAAGGACAGATCCTGAAGCTGAGACTCCAATACTTTGGCCACCTCATGAGAAGAGAAGACTCCCTTGAAAAGACCCTGATGCTGGGAAAGATTGAGGGCACAAGGAGAAGGGGATGACAGAGGAGAAGATGGTTGGACAGTCTTCTCGAAGCTACCAGCATGAGCTTGATCAAACTGTGGGAGGCAGTGGAAGACAGGAGTGCCTGGCATGCTCTGGTCCATGGGGTCACGAAGAGTCGGACACGACTAAACGACTAAACACAAAAAGAATAAAGACACAAAAAGCTTCTTTTAAAAGTAGTAAGAGGTTTACTCACATTCAGTTCACAGTTGGAACCCTGAAGGCTTTAGCTTTAGCTTAGCTTAGCTTTAGCTTAGAGTTACAGAAGAGGGTTGGAGTTCATCCCATATGGGAATGAGCCCATGTCCTTGTGGCTGAGAGCCAGCAGACAGCAAAATACATCAGTATCAAGAGGAAGAAGAGTCAAAAAAGGGAGAGATGGCTGCATGACCAGCCCCTTTTATGGGGTCTCCCAGGGTCATGCCCACCTACCTGGTCACACACAGGGGGAGGAAGCTCCAGACCAGGTGTGACAGGAAGTCTTCCTGGCTGGAGTAACACCACTCTGCGTGTCCACTCTGGGCAAACAGGAAGTGTTGTACTTGACTGCTTTTGTTACATCCCACAGTAAGCAGCTGTGACCCACCTGCCAGGAAACTAATATAATGACTCTGCCACAGCCAGCAAGCCACTTCTGTTCTTAGCTCCCCTTAAGGATAGATAAATCTGCCCATTTCAGTTACTGTTGATTTCTGATTTTCGCTGCCGTAAGTTCCATTTGCCACATATTCACTTACACTTGCTTTAAAAAAAGACACACACACTTTTTGAAACTTCCATGAAAAATTGTACATATATACATTTTTTTGTACACAATTGCATTAGGGGAAAATTCCTTTTGGCAAGGAATTTCCCCCTAATACAATGGGTTTCTGTGCGTGATTTCTGTATGCATTTCTGTGTGCACTTTCTACCAACTTTCTCATTATTTGCTCACAGCACATTGCAAAATGCAAACACACACACACACCGGCCAGATTTTCAAAGGCAAACTGTTGTTTTGATTCATACATTGGCTTGGGAAGTGTGAATCTGTTACATTTGCACTAAACTGAAGCAAATTAATCTCCCTCCTATCCGTATCTACCAGGACTGTATATACAGCTTGGGCAAATTCAATATCATTCTCCTTAGTGTTTTGATTTGTTGCTTAACATCCAGCCTGAATCTAGGTTCTAGGGAATCAAAGCTTGCCCACCACTTTGTTATATTTCCTTGGTTCTAATAAAGGTATGTCATTCATTTGTCCCCCAACACCACTCCTGCCCCAAATATATCCCCCTGTCTCCAGGTTACAGACATGCAGAAGCAAATACAAGTGCAGAACCTCACCTGCCACTCTCAAAGGAGGAATTTTGTAGGATCATAGATATTCACTAAGATCTCCTAGCTGGGCACCTGAAGGAGCATCTCCACCCCCATCGTTCAGCCCAGACACTGAGATCCAGCGCCAAGGGCCTTCTGGCGGTTCCCTCATTGCGAGAAGTGAGGTTACAGGCAACCAGACAGAGGGCCTTCTCGGTAGTGGCGCCCACCCTGTGGAACGCCCTCCCTTCAGATGTGAAAGAGATAAGTAGCTATCTTGTCTTTAAAAGACATCTGAAGGCAGCCCTGTTTAGGGAAGCTTTTAATATTTAATGTTGTATTATTTTTAACATTTGATTGTGAGCCGCCCAGAGTGGCTGGGGAAACTCAGCCAGATGGGCAGGGTATAAATAAATAAATAAATTATTATTATTATTATTATTATTATTATTATTATTATTATTATTATTGGCATAGGAGCCAACTCCTAGGAGCCGAGGTTCAACCCCCACCCACCCAAATAATATTTGAGGGGGCCACTACCTCAAAGTTGATGGGCATTGCCATTCAAATGCTGGAATGTAAACAGACATGTGACACGCAACAGTTCCACACATCTGCTCCTTAAGGTGGAATGGAAATCTCAACAGTATGTAGGCAAAACAAATGGTAAGAGAAACTCACTCAGTGTCACTCATAAACCACATGGGAATGGATGGGGGGGGGCGTTCTACATTGTATCCAGTATTCTGATGATATATTAATCTTAAACTGCAGCCCCTAATTTTCTCTTTTTCATGCTTCTTTGCCTTCTGATGCACACAGCAAGCTCTTCCTGCTTCTCTCCGCACATCAATCTACCCATAACAACTAACACACATTCAGGTCAAGAACATGCTAGCAGTATTTGGGTGAACTGCATGAACCAAAGCTAAGCACTTTTCAGTCCTGTGCATTTATGCGCTTGCTTGTATCTTTCCCATTGCAATCAACGTGTCTTAAAGGTGTTTAATTTTGGCAGGCTCATTCCGTCTTTTCTTTTTTTAATCCTTATCTCATCTTCACGTCTCTCTGTTTTTTTGCAGTTATTGAAAGAGGCTTTGAAGCACACCAAGAGATCCCCCTTATCTTAATTAATGTGATGGAACTCTGTTCTCTGCAAACAGTACTATTTGCTGATAGGTAGCGAGCCAAAAGCAGGTGCTGGAATTGTCTAGTGCCCAGCAATCCCAATGACTGTGTTGGTGAAACAGCTGAAACCTCTTCTCCTGGGGTTTTTAATCAACATTGTTAACAGCCTTATCTTTGCTGGTAGCAAAGAAGTTCATCAGTGGTCCATTTCAATTGTTCTCATCTAATACGCATTGCTCGGCTGGAACTTCTCCTCCTTAAGGGACGCCAAGGTGGATAAGAGAGATACGCTTTATGAAGTTATCCTGATTAAATGGGGCAATTAATTTCAAAAGCGGCTTGGATATCCTGCAGAATGGCATCATGCTCAAGGATGGGATCCGAGAACCAGCAGCGAAGGAAGCTGCTCGGGCAGCTGGTGTGCTGCACCCAGGGGTGGGGCAAGCCACCCATAGGGGCGGTCTGTACCGTGGGGCCTCCAGAGTCTGCCTGCCTCTTCCCACTTAGCCGCCCTACAGCTGGGGGGGGAGCAGCAGGAGGACCGTTTGGGCAGCGCGGATCCTGCTCATGCCCAAGCGCGTGCCCAGGAAAGACATGTGGCTTGGGCATGCTGCAGGCCCCGCGGTGACTGCCACCCAGCATTTTGTCACCCCCTTCAGTGGTGACACCCAGGGTGACCCACACCCACCGCACGCCCCTTCCTCCATCTGGGGCAGACCATCAGTGCGTGCTTTGGTCTTCTCCTTCCTGTTAAAGGTAAAGGGACCCCTGACCATTAGGTCCAGTCATGACCGACTCTGGGGCTGCGGCGCTCATCTCGCTTTATTGGCTGAGGGAGCCAACGTACAGCTTCTGGGTTGTGTGGACAGCATGACTAAGCCGCTTCTGGCGAACCAGAGCAGCGCATGGAAATGCTGTTTACCTTCCCGCTGGAGCAGTACCTATTTATCTACTTGCACTTGGATGTGCTTTCGAACTGCTAGGTGGGCAGGAGCAGGGGCCGAGCAACGGGAGCTCAACCTGTACGCGGGGATTTGAAGCACTGACATTCTGATCAGCAAGCCCTAGGCTCTGTGGTTTAACCCACAGCGCCACCTGCATCCCTCCTTCCTGTTACGTACATCTTTAACATACAGTGGTACTTTGGGTTAAGAACTTAATTCGTTCTGGAGGTCCGTTCTTAACCTGAAACTGTTCTTAACCTGATGCACCACTTTAGCTAATGGGGCCTGCCGCTGCTGCCACGCTGCCGCAGCGCAATTTCTGTTCTCATCCTGAAGCAAAGTTCTTAACCCTAGGTTCTATTTCTGGTTTAGTAGAGTCTGTAACCTGAAGTGTCTGTAACCTGAAACATCTTTAACCTGAGGTACCACTGTATTTGTTGTTGTTTAGTCATGTGCGACTCTTCATGACCCCATGGACCAGAGCACACCAGGCACTCCTGTCTTCCACTGCCATCCGCAGTTTGGTCAAACTCATGTTAGTAGCTTCAAAAACACTGTCTAACCATCTCGTCCTCTGTCGTCTCCTTCTCCTTGTGCCCTCAATCTTTCCCAGCATCAGGGTCTTTTCAAGGGAATCTTCTCTTCTCATGAGGTGGCCAAAGTATTGGAGTCTCAGCTTCAAGATCTGTCCTTCCAGTGAGCACTCAGGGCTGATTTCCTTAAGAGGTTTGATCTTCTTGCAGTCCATGGGACTCTCAAGAGTCTCCTCCAGCACCATAATTCAAAAGTATAAATTCTTCGGCAATCAGCCTTCTTTATGGTCCAGCTCTCACTTCCATACGTCACTACTGGGAAAACCATAGCTTTAACTATACGGACCTTAGCTTCTCCCCAAAATTTGGTTGCTTGTGTCAGTCACTTCCCTATAAGATAAAAAAGGGGGGAATATTCACAACATGAATGCAAATACAGTTTCCGATAAACACATAAATACTGTTTACCCAGTTTATTATTTCTGCTACTCTTTTAAATCACTCATTCAATCAATAAATCAATAAAGGAACATGTTTCCTTAGGAACAATGCAAGTTATGTTATCTACAGTCATTCATAGCTGCTTTGGGCTATGGCCTTGGTGTTTGGATTTCTTCAATACATAGCAACAGCTTATCTCCCTGTGAATAGTGCTGCACCTTGCAAATAGCAGGTGACATTTGTTAACACCACTGATACCATTCAAGAGTCAGTGAGATGCCAGTTGTCATATAAAGGTATCTATTTGCGCTCTTGCTGTATTTAGTTAAATAACATGGAACAAGGCAGGCTTCATGTAATATCTGAAGCATCGCTCGTTGGCTATTATTAAAGTGTGCTCCACAAGATATATTGCTTAACGTAACCAACCTGTTGAATTGGTTTATTTCTTACATACCTTCCAGCATTTTGCCAATGAAAATAGAGATGCCCTATTCCATAGTAGAAATAATAATTATATTAGTTATACCCCACCCATCTGACTACCATGGATTGCTGTGGGTCAGGCTGGGTGGCCTAGAGTTATCTGTGGCTGTCAGAGGGCAGGGCATGAGGCAGGAAGACCCATGAAAAGGCTAAGGAGAATGCTGATTGCATCTTTCCTGGAGAAGGTTGGAGCCTGATGTCACCTGACTCTTCTTCCTACCTGGTACCCCGTCCCTGAAGCAGCATCTGCAGGATCCTGGTTTATAGGGTGCTCATTCCAAAGGGGTTTCCCAGCAAAGAAGCCCCCGTGAAGGAACACCTCACAAAATTGAACCCCCTCCTCTCAGTCAGGTGGGGGGGGGAAAGACTCCTTCATCCCAGTAGTATGTTTAATTGTGTTTTTTGTTTTTAAAAAAATCTAATTAAACATAAGCACACCCTCCAGCATTTCTCTGATGGAAACAGAGACTTCCCATTCCATAATAAAGACCTACACCAGCTCCCAGTACATTTCCGAGCACAATTCAAAATGTTGGTGCTGACCTTTAAAGCCCTAAAAGGCCTCTGCCCAGTATACCTGAAGGAGCATCTCCACCCCCATCGTTCTGCCCGGACACTGAGGTCCAGCTCTGAGAACCTTCTGGCAGTTCCCTTGCTGCGAGTAGCCAAGTTACAAGGAACCAGGCAGAGGGTCTTCTCGGTAGTGGCACCCGCCCTGTGGAATGCCCTCTCATCAGATGTCACAGAGAACAACAACTACCTGAAGACATCTAAACAACATTTTAGAAGACATCTGAAGGCAGCCCTGTTTAGGGAAGCTTTTAATGTTTGATGTATTACTGTATTTTAATATTCTGTTGGAAGAGTGGCTGGGGAAACCCAGCCATATGGTAAAGGTAAAGGTAAAGGTACCCCTGCCCGTATGGGCCAGTCTTGACAGACTCTAGGGTTGTGCGCCCATCTCACTTAAGAGGCCGGGGGCCAGTGCTGTCCGGAGACACTTCCGGGTCACGTGGCCAGCGTGACAAAGCTGCATCTGGCGAGCCAGCGCAGCACACGGAAACGCCGTTTACCTTCCCGCCAGTAAGCGATCCCTATTTATCTACTTGCACCCAGGGGTGCTTTCGAACTGCTAGGTTGGCAGGCGCTGGGACCGAGCAATGGGAGCGCACCCCGCTGCAGGGATTCGAACCACCGACCTTTCAATCGGCAAGCCCTAGGCTGAGGCTTTTACCCACAGCGCCACCCGCGTTGATGTATTACTGTATTTTAATATTATGTTGGAAGAGTGGCTGGGGAAACCCAGCCATATGGGCGGGCTATAAATAAATTATTATTATTATTATTATTATTATTATTATTATTATTATTATTATTATTATTTATTATTATTATTAAATTACTACAACAAAACAACAACAATTGTATTATTTATACCCTGCCTGTCTGACTGGGCTGCCCCAGCTACTCTGGGCAGCTTCCAAGATATATAAACCATAATAAAACAGAAAACATGAACAACTTCCCTATTACAGGGCTGCCTTCAGATGTCTTCTAAAGGGTGTATAGTTTCTTATCTTCTTGACTTGCGGGGGGGGGGGGTCGCCTAACCATACCCTCCAACATTTCCGAAGGGGAAGTGAGACATTCTGGGATCCTACCAGAAACTGGGACAGCTTCTTTAAATCTGGGACTGTCCCTGGAAAACAGGAACACTTGGAGGGTCTTTTATTATACTGCACCGGTAGGAAAACTCAAGCCTGGGAGTTCAAATGTGGACCTCTAGGCTTCTCTGCCTGGCCCATGGGATGTTCACCAGACACCCCTCTCTCATTGGGCAACACCCATCACCTCCCTTGAGTGTTGAGTGGGCCTGGCTAGAAAGTGCCATTGTGCTCTGATAATGATGGATGGAGGAGAGAGCGGAATATGTAGAAACTGGCCCTGTTTACATTCATGTTTGCTTCTTGCCCTGCCCGCCCGCATGTGACCCTCCCCCAAGAGGCTACCCAAAAATGAATGTGGTCCTCAGGCTGCGGAAAGTTCATCAGCCGTGTAAATCAGGCATCCCCAAACTCGGCCCTCCAGATGTTTTGGGACTACAACTCCCATCATCCCTGACCACTGGCCCTGTTAGCTAGGGATGATGGGAGCTGTAGTCCCAAAACATCCGGAGGGCTGAATTTGGGGGTGCCTGCTGTAAAGGATACATATCCTATTAAAATCACCTTTAAATGACTCTAAGTTAAACCCCCTTCAGGTATTCGGACTCAACTCTGATGAGCTTGAAGCGGAGAGAGATTCTGTACCATCTGCTGCATCCAAATGGTCTTCAAGGTTCTAATGATAAAGGGAAAACAGGTTATGGATATTATTATTATTATTATTATTATTATTATTATTATTATTATTATTATTATTATTACAATCCATTTCCTGCCCTCCGCCCTAAGGTCCCAGGGTAAGTTACAACAATTGAAACACAAAATTAATAGTAAAACACAATGTTAAAAGCTGTTTAAAGGAGCTGAAGTTTACAGAAATATGTTGCACACAGAGAAAGAGGACTTTTGGGACTAGTGGATGAATCTTCTTATGGCATACATTAGGCAATGCTAGTCATACTCAGAGGAGACCCATTGAAATGAGTAGAATTGTAGAGTTGGAAGGAACCTCAAGGATCTTTTGATCCAACCCCCAGAGCTGGCCCAGATGAGTAGATGTAACTTCAGTCCATTGATTTCAATGGATCTACTCAGAGTATAAGCAACACTGGATCCAACCCATAAGCTCTCCTAAGTGTAATGGGTCCAGAGGACGCGCATCTTGCTTTTGTTGTTATTGTTGATAGGATCAAGGAAAATAATTTCAACCAGTTTCTAAGTCCTGCTGCAAAGTCATAACTCAGGGCTCAAATTAGAGGCTAGCAATCACTTATGTTTTATCTTGTGTTTTATTCCATGAACTGCCCCTGAGATCTCTTGGTGAAGGGCGGTGTATAAATTTAATAAGCATACAGGTGGTGCTGTGGTCTAAACCTTTTAGCCTCTTGGACTTGCTGATAGGAAGGTCAGTGGTTCGAATCCCCGCGATGGAGTGAGCTCCCGTTGCTCTGTCCCAGCTCCTGCCAACCTAGCAGTTCGAAAGCATGCCAGCGCAAGTAGATAAATAAGTACCACTATGGCGGGAAGGTAAACAGCATTTCCATGCACTCTGGTTTCCATCACGGTGTCCTGTTGCACCAGAAGCAGTTTAGTCCTGCTGGCCACATGACTATCTGTGGACAAATGCTGGCTCCCTCGTCCTGAAAGCGAGATGAATGCCGCATCCTATGGTCACCTTTGACTGGCCTTAACCACCCAGGCATCCTTTACTTTTGCCTTTACCTATAAATTTAATAGTAATAACAATAATAAAGTTTAGCAGCTGCCTGGAGAATTGCATAAGCTACCAAAAGCGAATAGGAGTCCAAGCGATATTTTAAGTAAGTGCTCTTCATTTTATGTACAATAATCTCCAGGCGACACTGTTGAAATTAACCAACGTCAAAACATTTCAGGGGCATTTCAGCACAGACATTTGGAAACTCCCCTTTTTCTGGGGCTCAGCGTGCCGTATTTTAATGCTCTCTCCCATTCTCCTCCTGATTCCAGCGACTTCCGGCCATATGAGCGGAGAACAGAAACAATAGCATTTGGGCTTGGCTGACCAGCTCCTTATCATGAATAATGTATAGCTAATAACGCTGTAAAAAGGACAGTCTGCAGACAAAAGATGGTCTGGGAATATATTGCCACATTAGCTGGTGCTTGTAAAGAGTTTTACAGAAATGGTTGAAACTATAAACTTAGAAATGGATTGTTTCCCAGAGGATAGATGATAGATAGATGATGATGATGATGATGATGATGATAATAATAATAATAATAATAATAATAATAATAATAATAATAATAATTTATTATTTATACCCCGCCCATTTGGCTGAGTTTCCCCAGCCACTCTGGGATAGATGATAGATGATAGATAGATAGATAGATAGATAGATAGATAGATAGATAGATAGATGATAGATAGATAATATATACTATAAACTTAGAAATGGATTGTTTCCCAGATGATAGATAGATAGATGATCGATAGATGATCGATAGATAGATGATAGATGATGATGATGATGATGATGATGATGATAACAACAACAACAACAACAACAACAACAACAACAATAATAATAATAATAATAATTTATTATTTTTACCCCGCCCATTTGGCTGAGTTTCCCCAGCCACTCTGGGATAGATGATAGATGATAGATAGATAGATAGATGATAGATGATAGATGATAGATGATAGATAGATGATAGATAGATGATAGATAGATATTCTTAGTCAAAAGCAAATGTGCTTTATGACGCTTTTGTTATTAAGCAGGGAAGAAAGCCGACCTTCTTGATGGAATCAGACATTTTCCCTTTCCGTTGATGTGGTCCTGTCAATTTCTCCCCTTTATTGTGCACCATTTGAAATGTGTTTGGTTGATCTTTGGACTGATTTTGTGTTTGAGTGTGTAGCAAGCACAGCGGCAGGAGGCGGACGGGTTGTGACAGTAAAATCCAACGCATGATTAGTAACTCAGTGAGAATAACGGTGACCTACCTTGCAGGCCTGTCGTTCAGGAGAGTGTCATAAAGACTGTGCAGTGTTTTGCAGCTTAAACACGGACGCGTGGTAAGCGCAGCCCTGACAGAAAACAGCGTCGTGATAACCATGACGAGAGTAGCAATATTCAATATTGAAAAATGAATGGATCTCTCTCCTCTCCGCGTCAGCGGCCCTCTGTCCTAAAGCGAATATATGTACCAAAGCAGAATATAGAATATCTCCTGTCATAACTTCACTTTCCTGGGCTCCGGAGAATTAAAGCCTCAAAGTCTGAGGCAGAATTTTCTAATTAGAAAAAAACACAAAGCCATAGCCTCCTAGCATGTAGGGGGAGGGGGAAGACCATATGAATAAGGATTTCTCTGCCTCTCTGGTGTGATCGTGATAGGGCTAATTTCATTGAGACATGGTCTTATGTGGTTATGTAAATGGCACTGCCCTCTCTTTGTCAGCCAGAGAGTAATTTTCCCCAGAGCTTTCTCATTGTGGAACACCAGCTGGTGGGAGTTTTGCATTGTTAACCCTTATTACGAGGAGAAAAAGAAGAAACCCAATTAGAAGGGGGGAAAGACGCAGTGTAGATTTCTATCTTTGTATTTTATCATAATTCTGCTCATGGGAAACTAGGAGACAAAAGGGGGCTGGGAGGCCTGTGGCAACTTCCATCTACGTCCTATTTAGTACACATTATTAAGATAAGATTTCAGTTAAGGAGCATTATATACAGTGTGTTAGCCTCTGAGTAGCTTGGCTGGCTCTTTCCAGTGGTGTACTGGTCCCGTGGGTTACCCGAGAGGCGAGGTCCAAGTCCGGTCTGTGGTCAAAGGTGCAATGTGGAGGCAGTCTATAGTAGCTGAAGCTGGGTGCAGGGCAGGGAGTCGGGTGAAGTCAGGAACAGGCTTGCAAGCAGGGAGCCAGGGCAGGTCAGGAGCTCAGGCAGGAAAGCAGGACAGGGTTCAGGCAGGACCAACAATGTTGCTCCCGCAACTTGGGACTGGGGCTGGCTGGCTTTTATCTGCCCCGAGGCATAGGGTGGCCCCAATCCTCTGGTGACTCATCTCTCCTGGCCTGGAGGAGCACTCCTCCTGCGGGAACTTAGTTCCCTCCGCCTCTCTGCTCTGAGCCTCTGCATCTCAGGAGAGGCTGGAGGGTTACCGGACCCAGAGGCAACCTCAGCTTCCTCTGACGGGGCTGAGAGTGGAGCATCTGCAGGCAATGGGTCCTCCATCACCTCAGGGGCCAGAGGAGGCTCAGCTGGTGCCTGCACCTGAGGATCCAGCACAGGTGAGGACCCTTCAGGCTCAGGCCCCAGCCCTGGCTCAGCTGGTTCTGGAGGCGGGGAATCCTGTGTGGGCTGGGATCCCTCAGGTTCAGCATCCAAGTCCGAATCCCAGGCCATCACAAGTGGCGAAGCTTCATGCTCCGGCACCGGGGGGGGGGCGGAGAGCAGGTGGGGTGGGGCTGGGGCTGGCACATGTCCTGGGGGTGTGGCATGCGTCCTGGGGGCAAGGTGCCCAGTGCGGGGGGGAGCCACGATGGAACCCCACCGGGATCGCACTGCCGGGGGTGGGGTGCTCCCCCCACACTCCTCTTCCTCCGCCAGTGACTCTTCCCTTGATCAGTTCCCATGCAACTTTCACCTAAAGCTAAATACACAGCAAAGAAAGTAAAACCGGCCTCTTGAAAACATCGATATTAAGCCAAAAACTTTGATTTTTTTTAATGCAGAATTCTACCATGCCGTATAAGGTAATGCAGAACTGGGGGGGGGGGAGAGAGAGAGAGAGAGAGAGAGATTGAGGATTGCTAAACAATGACACGTGGGATATCAAATTAACTGAGTGGGAGACCTGCTCCAAAACATTCAGCTTTAGGATGAAACAACTCCAAAACTTGCATTGGCTTATTTGGAAACTGACTAGACAATGTATACATCTCCATTGTAAATGTATGTGCTGCCAGTAATGACTCAGCTGAGTGTTGATTTTAGGAAAATCTGCCTCTAAGATGTTCTCACATAGCAATGCCTAGAACATCCTCCCTGACTACACATTTGGGGTTATCTCTCTTCTCTAATCTGCTATTTCTGCAACCCCTTTGGATTAGCCCCTTAATAAAAAAAAGGTAAAGGGACCCCTGACCATTAAGTGCAGTCACGAATAACTCTGGGGTTGCAGCGCTCATCTCACTTTACTGGCCGAGGAAGCGGGCGTTTGTCCACAGACAGTTTTTCCGGGTCATGTGGCCAGCATGACTAAGCCGCTTCGGGTGAAACGCTGTTTACCTTCCTGCCGGAGAGGTACCTATTTATCTACTTGCACTTTGACATGCTTTCAAAATACTAAGTGGGCAGGAGCAGGGACCGAGCAACGGGAGCTCACCCTGTCGCGGGGATTCAAACTGCCGACCTTCTGATCAGCAGGCCCTAGGCTCTGTGGTTTAGACCACAGCGCCACCCGCGTCCCTAATACTCATTCTCAAATGAAAGTGAGCCAAAATAGCCAATGCAGTTGCATTTTCTCACATTCACTCCTTCCACCCTTCAAATTTCACTCCGTACGCTTCTCCAGGCAGAGGATTTATGTAGCTCATGTTGTTGCGGACGAAACATGTGCACTGAAGTGCTATATTGCTACAACCAAAACTTGATATGTTGGAACTCGTTCTCATTTTCTTGGAAGGCATTGTCTGTCTGTTTGTTTTGATCTTGCCTTATAGAATTTTTTTTAAAAAAGCCTTCTCCCCAGTGGCATATATGCAACAGAAGAAATACAATTACAAAACCCACATTAGAACCATGTGCTTCAAAATACAAAGAATATAATATAAGAGCCATAAAATTTGTCTAGTGCTCTCCTAAAGCAGCTAACAGATTGAGGTTTAATCCTGAATGACAGAAGTACTGTTTTTGGGGGACAGGGGGCGGGTGGGTGTGGGGGATTCCCTGGTCCTGAATGAAGTAACTGTGCCCCTGAAGGACCAGGTGCGCAGTCTGGGAGTCATTTTGGACTCACAGCTATCCATGGAGGCACAGGTCAATTCTGTGTCCAGGGCAGCTGTCTACCAGCTCCATCTGGTACGCAGGCTGAGACACTACCTGCCCATGGACTGTCTTGCCAGAGTGGTGCATGCTCTAGTTATCTTCCACTTGGACTACTGCAATGCGCTCTACGTGGGGCTACCTTTGAAGGTGACCCGGAAACTACAACTAATACAGAATGCGGCAGCTAGACTGGTGACTGGGAGTGGCTGCCGGGACCATATAACACCGGTCCTCAGAGATCTGCATTGGTTCCCAGTACATTTCTGAGCACAATTCAAAGTGTTGATGCTGACCTTTAACGCCCTAAACTGCCTCAGTCCTGTATACCTGAAGGAGTGACTCCATCCCCATTGTTCACTGAGATCCAGCGCCAAGGGCCTTCTGGCAGTTCCCTCACTGCGAGAAGCCAAGTTACAGGGAACCTTAACACAGCAGTTCTCAACCTGTGGGTCCCCAGATGTTGTTGGAATACAACTCCCATCATCCCTGAACTATGGCCTTGCTAGCTAGGGGTGATGGGAATTGTAGTTCAACAACATCTGGGGACCCACAGGTTGAGAAATGCTGTCTTAACACTATATACAGAACAAAAGAGATAGAAAAAGAAAGTGAAACCCAGACTCCTTCTGGCCCTACTATTATAGTCAGCATGACCTTGACTAGTTACAGGTAGGTAGCCGTGTTGGTCTTCCATAGTCAAAACAAAATACAAAAATTCCTTCCAGTAGCACCTTAGTTGGTCTCTAAGGCGCTACTGGAAGGATTTTTTAATGACCTGACTGAAAGAGAAAGCAGGACCAGTTTAAACCAGCTGCACTCAGCTTCACTGAAGGAATAATCCAAACGTCACCAACCTTCTTGCACACAGAGAAGCTTCCAGAACCCTCTGGAATTAAGTAGAATAGGAAAGATCTCTACACATCAGATCAAGACTTTCTGTCCTAAGAAAGGCAAACTGACAGTGGCAACATGAGAACGAGCCTTTTCTGGACACGGAGCTTTAAAGCATAGATCACACCTGGAAAAAAGCGGGGGAAAGTAGGTGTAAGTAAAGGTAAAGGGACCCCTGACCATTAGGTCCAGTCATGACCGATTCTGGGGTTGCATCGCTCATCTCGCCTTATTGGCCGAGGGAGCTAGTGTACAGCTTCCGGGTCATGTGGCCAGCATGACTAAGCCGCTTCTGGCGAACCAGAGCAGCGCACGGAAACGCCGTTTACCTTCTCGCCAGAGCGGTACCTATTTATCTACTTGCACTTTGACGTCCTTTCGAACTGCTAGGTTGGCAGGAACAGGGACCAAGCAATGGGAGCTCACCCCATCACAGGGATTCGAACCTCCAACCTTCTGATTGGCAAGTCCTAGGCTCTGTGGTTTAACCCACAGCGCCACCTGCGTCCCTTGAAGTAGGTGTAGATAAGGCCTTATTGCCAGCTTCTCAATTTGCTCCAATGGGTGGAATAAATTCACATGTGCACCTCTTGCAGACACAGAGCCACCCACCATATTCAAGAGGATTCATTCTCCATTCCTAGTGGAATCCCCATGTATGCAAAGGGAACAATGGATCAGGCCGTAAGCATTGAAAATTGAGACGTAAAGCAGTAATAGAGACATAAGAGTAGACAGCAACTCGGGCTTTTGTGGCTGTCTTTCCATTGTATTTGAGTTTCAGCTTTGCTTCCTTTTAGCTTACAGTGGGGATCTGCAACCCCTCTGAGACAGAAAACTATAATTCTTCCCATTTGCTGACATTTGTCTGAGCAACGAGAGGATTAGATGTGACACTGACATCATACTCAACATGAAAAGGATTTGTCTTTGTAATTCAGTCGCATGCCTTACGACGTCCCCACACCTCCTCGCCTTAAGAAATCTCAATGTTAAGGGAATACAATAGAGATAGAAATTTCAAAATGCATTGAATTCAGACAAAGGCAAAACACAGCTTTCAGAGTATTTCAGCTAGTGTTGTGGTACAGGTGGTTTTTCAAGAAACTAATCTGGGTGAATGGTTTGAACTAAGCTTCGAGATTGCTTAATACAGAAGTAATGCCAATGATTTCAATGGGGATACCAATTGTAAAGGAGAACTGAATCATGCCCTGACCATTTTTTTTAATGCAATCCCTTTTTGCAAAATTCACATTATTTTGCATGAAACTCTTGAAGTTAGTTCATGTTGATTAATAAAGGAAGCAGAAGGATGTGAAAGGAGAGAGAGACTAAGGCCATCAATTCTTCAAATGATATAAAATCGTGTGAAATAGTGTGAAAGATGGATCCACAGTTGCATTCAGAATCATGGATGCTGAGATTAGGGAAGTCATTTTACCAAATTCAACCGATGTTCTCCAACAGTTTAAGAGGAGCTGGGGTGGTTGTTCACAAAATTATTTTGTGTCTCCAAAGGTCACTTAATCTGTGATGCTACGGAATGGCTCTAGATTGCTACCTGCAAATCATGTTCTCTAGCTATGGCCTCGTCTCACTTTCCTGTTTTGAAAAGTACACTAGGCTTTTGGCTTTCTTTCTTTTTTAAGTGACTACATAGTTTGAAGGAGATGAAACAGCATCTTCTAAATTTCCAACTCAGTAAGTTAAGCTAGAAGAGCTGTACTGGTGATCTATAACTGTCATGGAAGAAGAAGAAAATTCTCTAGAGTGGTATGAAGTTTTTGCTGTTTAGTTAACCCACATTTTTAGGTTCAGAGACTTTTGGCAGGCAGCCCAGATGGTTTGGACTGCTTCTGACAGGTCCTTCAAATGCTTGCTTGTCTTCTTTTGGTTTTATATAAAGCTTTATGGCAGAAGGTGATTGGCCTCATTATGTTGAAGCTTTAAAATAGACCTAGTATTGTTATTGCTAGTGACTACAAACATTTCTTTAAACAATAGGAGAAATATATTGGACAATGAGAAGGATTTCAAATATTTATGCTTTGTGTTTTGATCCTCAGCCAAAAGGTGGTTTTTGCTACCTGTTTCATTGAAAGGGCAATTAAAGATGGGAACAGTTATGGACCACCGGTGTGAAATTCACGGCATGTAATGCCTTGAAAGAAAATATTATGAAAATGATTTACAGGTGGTACATGACCCCAGTCAAGCTTGCAAAAATATATCATTTGCCAGACAATAAGTGTTGGAAATGTAAAGAAACTGAAGGAACATTCTTTCACCTTTGGTGGGCGTGCCCAAAGGTTAAGGCCTTCTGGGAAATGATCTATAATGAACTAAAAAACGTATTTAAATATACCTTCCTCAAGAAACCAGAGGCCTTCCTTTTGGGCATTGTCGGCCAGAGGGTGCTAAAGAAGGACAGAACTTTTTTTATGTATGCGACAAAAGCTGCAAGAATACTTATTGCAAAATATTGGAAGACAGAAGATTTGCCCACTCTGGAAGAATGGCAGATGCAACTGATAGACTACATGGAATTGGCAGAAATGACTGGCAGGATCCGAGACCTGGGAGAAGAGACACTGGAAGAGGACTGGAAGAAATTTACGGACTATCTGCAAAAGTACTGTAAATTGTATGAATGTTAGAATGATGCAGGATACAAAGATAACTTGGCATTAGTAACCTAGCGGAAAGAAGTATGAAAATAACCGAACTGTAAGAACAAAGGTGAAATTTGAATAATATTATGTCAAGCTTAAATATTTAAATATTTGATAACAAAGGGTAAAATTGGAGACATAATAGTTGAAAGGTACAAATTAAAACAAGATTTGAGAGAAGGTGAAGTATTGCTGAACATGATTTTGTAAATGGGAACACAGGAAAGGGAGATGTGAGGGAGTCTGAAAAGAGGGTTATGGAAATTTGGTTTATGAAACCTAAATATGTTGTATGTCTTTTATATGATTTTGTTTTGTTTTGTTCTGCGTGTATTTTCTCACTTTGGTGATGGTGTTTTTGATTGTTTTTGGGTTGTGTATGTGTATGGTGTTATATTGTTTAAAACCTTTAATAAATATTTTATATAAAAAAAGAAAGGGCAATTAAAGAATTACTTGACCCACCCTGCTCAACGCTGCATTTATCAATGCTCCAGCTAGCATAATACAGTGGTACCTTGGTTTAAGAACAGCTTAGTTTATGAACAACTTGGATTAAGAACACTGCAATCCCAGAAGTAGGTGTTTTGGTTTGTGAACTTTGCCTTGGAAACAGAACATGTTCCGCTTCTGGTTGAGTGTGTTCCATTTGTAAATTGAGCTCCCCGCTGCTATGGGAAAACACACCTTGGTTTAAGAACGCTTTGGTTTCAGAACGGACTTCCAGAACGGATTAAGTTTGTAAACCAAGGTACCACGGTACTTGTATTTGCAGCAGGTATGATTTCATTAATGAAATAAGGGCCAGGCGTCTTTTCATAAGCCTTATTGAAAGCCCCACCTGACCATGTTAATAGACTCCCAAGCAGCCTATAACTTTGTCTCCCTAAAGATTCTCGTACAAAAAAATGCATTAGTCTGCTGAATTGGAAATGATTTATAGCATGCTGGGAAGCCATTACTGTGAGTAAGGATCAAACATTTATTCCTACAGTTCGTGGACATTTATAGAATCATTGCCTATTGTGTTGTTGTTGTTTTAAAAAAATAAACTTATCCTTTCCTACCATGGATTTTAATACATTTCATTTTTTAAAACAAATGCATTCTATTTTGTATAGATTTTTGTATCAAAAGCATGGTCTGTGATATCTTTCACACATTCCGTTCCACATCAAGGAAACAATGAGAATGTGTATATTCAACAACACTATGTGGAGGCAATGGGAATGCAATGGGAATTGCATGAATGTTGATCTACCTATGCTTCTCCAGGTGTATGTTGCGTGGACAGATGGAGTCCCCCCAACCCCAGGTGACCCCCCAGTGGAATAATGACTCAAGACAACGAGCTATGGGATTAAAATTGGCCACAACTTTATTAAGTTTCAGATGTAGGGGGACCTTGGCTCAGGCATTGGGCCAGGGATCTGGGAGATATCAGGGTTATCCAGAATGTGTGGGGATTGGGCTGGCTCTGGAGAACATATGTTCAAGCAGAGAGCCCGCTCCCCATTTCGCCACCTTTGGAGGGGAGAGCAATGACAACCTATTGGCATATGGAGAATGCTTCCCCTCAAGACCCCTTTAATGGGGAACCCTGGGATCACCGCTGCAAGGGGGGCATGGGTCACCAATTCATGCCCCCCCCATTTAGAAGAAGAAGAAGAAGAAGAAGAAGAAGAAGAAGAAGAAGAAGAAGAGTAGTAGTAGTTTGGATTTGATATCCCGCCTTTCACTCCCTTTAAGGAGTCTCCTTTAGGAACATAGACTAAAGGACTAAAGGATTCCACCCAAGGCCTGAAATCGACAAACTTGTGATGTTTTGCTGCAGGAAAGGCAAAACCTGCCAATGCAGGAAAATTCCTTTCTGGCCCTTCAACAGCGACCATGACGTAGCAATGTCCGCGTACCTGTGGAGAAGAGGTTAACTTGCAAAAGAAAGCTTAACTGAGGGAGGGCAGGGTGGCAGAAGCTCTGGAGCCAACTGAACCTTTGCAGGTAAGATTCACCTTCTGTTGTGTGGGCAGGGTGGTCCCTCCCCCTACCTGGCCAATCCCCTGGCAATGGCTCACCAGGTGATTGGGTGATTGGCTGAGGTAGGCGGAGACCTCTAGGTATCCAGCCTGGGGAGGGTGAAGCCAGCCCGTACTAATGGGAGCCACACTGGGATCCGGGGGGCAGCGCGCAACCATGCAAAAGGTGCCCCCCATTTGATGTGGGGCGCAGTCATTATCAATTTATCCTACATGCTGCAGCATCCATTACTGACTTATGCACATTTCAGGAGTATCTTTGAATTTGCCTTTTTAATTCTCAGGCTGAAGCAGCAAGAACTGTTTTGTGTGTAGGGAATGATTTATAATGAATTGGGGGGGGGTGTTTAAGATAACATTTGTTTAAAAAAAAGAAGCCTTTTTGTTAGGAATTGTAGGTGCAGAGATACCAAAGGAATTGAAAAGACTGTTTATATATGCTACAACAGCTGCAAGGATGCTGCTTGCCCAAAGCTGGAAACACGATAAAATCCCTACCAGGGAAGCTCCTGCAGCCAATCAGAAGCCGTGGAAGCCCCATCAGATGTTCAGGTTCCAAAGAATGTTCACAAACCAGAACACTCACTTCCAGGTTTGTGGTGTTTGGGAGCCAAAATGTCCAAGTACCAAGGCCTTCGGGATTCAAGGTTCAACTGTACACAACTTTTTAAAGACATCTGTATTGGGAAGATAAGATAAGATAAAACTTTATTTGCATTAGCCAATGGCCATAGCAACAGTAAATGTCAGGAAACTGACATCAGGGCAGAAGGAGAAGGAGAGGCTCTCTGACGCTGCAGGAGAAGGTACTAGCACCAGGGGGAGGCGCAGCTTGGTGGAGGGGGAAGGAAATCAGAGTAACACCAAGGATCCAGGAGAGCCAATGCAGAGGGAAGGGGAAGGGCTCCGGGATTCTTCCCTGGACGTCAGTGAGGAGAGCACTGGTCCTCCACTACCCACGCCCTCCCTGCGCAGAAGGCTTCCGCGCAATGAGAGGCGGAGAAGACTGGGTGTCAAACAGCTTTTATGTTGGAAAAGGTTTAAGAAACGCCCACAGACAGATGCTGCTAGCGACTGAGGCAGCCACGCTGAGATGGGCTGTCCAGTTAAGACAGTTTAACCCAGGCAGTTGAGCTCCCAAACGGGGACAGTTTACGCACGAGTAACTCCACTCCACTACAGTAAAACATTACAGTATACGCAGAAAAGGAAATTTGATATAAGAGCACAATTTGAAGTCCTGAATCAGCCATCAGTTAGTGGCCCTTATTCTGATTGCCCCTGCTATGAACCTTTGCTGTTACCTGCTCATTTTGATCTGATAGAAGAAAGGACATTGTGGTAGTGGTTGAGCACCCTGGGATGGTTAGTATGAGTGGAGTGATGATCTCGTTCCTCAAGACTTTGTAGAGAGTACAAGACAGGAGGATGTGTGCTGCCATCTCCACAGGGGCAGACATTTCTCAGGCGGGATCTGCATTGGGAAGTTTTTAATGTTTGACATTTTATTATGTTTCTATATATGTGTTGGAAGCTGCCCAGAGTGGGTAGGGTATTATTATTATTATTATTATTATTATTATTATTATTATTATTATTATTATTTCAAGATGAAAGTAGGCCAAGGGAAAGGGTTCCTATGTGTTTCAGTGTTGTGAAATGTAGTTTCTAGGGTACCAAATCTCCTTAATATTTTTCACCTCTCATGCTCCTGTTCCCCCCTCGTCCTTCTCATATACAGAACATACGCTGCAAATAAATGGAGGTGCAACAAGGTTACTTTCACACTGTGCCGGCAGTGCTGTGTGACAATGAAGCATTAGGCAAGGCCATTATTAGGAGTTCTTTCGGTGAGCATTGCTAAGTATGATCAGTTCAGCATTTCATCCCGAGCCTAGTTAGTGGAGAACATTATGCCGAGTGATTATCCCCCACTGCAGTGCTTCTGAAATGGCAATAGGTCAGCAATGGGATGATAATAAGAGCTTTCATTGTGGGACGGGGAAAGAAAAGGGGGCTGGATAGAAAGAGATCAGCTTGACTCCTTTGTTGTGAAACCGGAGGTGAAATGAGAAATTGCGGAATCCAAAGAACTCGGTGCGAGAGAGGAAATGTATAGCTTTTTAATTCCTCGACATAAATGTAGCTGCAATTCTTTTTGTTCAATAGCCACTTGTATTCATTGCGGCAGTAAAACTAAAAGCTCCCTAAAGCCTTCTTTTAAGGAGTTCATTAGGAAGCTGTTAGTGAAGTTTCATGAATCTTTATTGCCACTGCAATCTAACGGAGACAGACCATATGTAGAATCTGAAACTCAGGGAGCAAATCGTCGCCGTAATACATGGAACATCTACACACCTTCTCTCTCTCTCTCTCTCTCTCTTTCTCGTTGTCCCAGTTGCATGACATATCTGAAACTGATCATCTCCCTCCAGGCATGCCACCCCCATGGGGTTGAGGCCTTTACAGCGCCAGCAAAGTCCGCTGAGATGTGGTTCAGTCATCCAATCTCCTGACCTAGGACCTGCCCTGATCCATGAAACACCTCACATGGATCTGGCTCAAATTAAGCTCAGGATTATGTGGTCAGGAAGGCGCATGGATGGCGAAGAAGATACTGCTTCTCCATTCCTGCTCCTCCTGACCACACCGCAGAGAGCAGTATGAGGGCTCAACCCCACTGCATGCTGTTTTGCCAATATGTTCCTTGGTGCATGATTCCTGCACATGATTTCTGCCCGCTGTGGCAGGCCTGCATGGTCTCCCCGTTCTGTTGTCCTCCCCACTCTCATATCACCGCCCTCAATGGGCACCAGCTCAGTCAGGAAAACTAGCACAATATTTCCCATCCTCACCTGCAAATTCCATTCCTTAGCAACCTTTGAGGCAGTGTTTTTTGCTCCTTTCTGACAGAGCTTGTGTACATGTACTTTTTTTAAAAAAAATACAGCTATTGAACTGTAGTAACATCATTGTCATTACGGACGCGGGTGGTCCTGTGGGTTAAACCACAGAGCCTAGGACTTGCCGATTAGAAGGTTGGCGGTTCGAATCCCCGCAATGGGGTGAGCTCCTGTTGCTTGGTCCCTGCTCCTGCCAACCTAACAGTTTGAAAGCACACCAGTACAAGTAGATAAATAGGTACCGCTCCGGCGGGAAGGTAAACGGTGTTTCCATGCGCTGCTCTGGTTCACCAGAAGCGGCTTAGTCATGCTGGCCACATGACCCGGAAGCTGTACGCCAGCTCCCTCGGCCAGCAAAGCGAGATGAGCCCCGCAACCCCAGAGTCGGCCACGACTGGACCTAATGGTCAGGCGTCCCTTTACCCTTTACCTTTAACATCATTGCCCACCGCCGATACTGCTTGGTGCTGAGATATCATGCAACTCTCTTCAGACTGGGACTTGTGGAAGAACCCCTACAGAAGATAGAGGGCAGTTGGGAAATGTTTCAATCATCTACACGAAGAGGAATTCAGCATATGGTTCTGCTTGCAAACCACTATGTACACAAACACACACACACATATGAAATCTTTAGTGATTCACTTGATATTTAACGAGTTCTACAAAAGCATTTGAAGTGAGTAATTTCACATTGCTTATCCCCAGATAGCAACATGATCGTGATTTTTATTAACACTTGAGCCTGCTCCTTGAGCAATCTCTTGCTTCTGGAGATTTGAGGACACTTTATGCCCTATACTTGGGGAGGTAACGAGCTGTCACTCACCTCCAGACACAACAGCAAAGGAAGGTTGCTTTGTCGCAGCAAATGGAACATGAAATGTGTGTGCACCGGGTCAAAACCTAAGCGAAAACTCTTGAGAAAAGTCAATACCATGTCCTTTCCCAGGCTTTTCATCTGTACGCTAGGCCTCAGTTTCCAATGGCAGCCAAAAACCCAAGTCAGTGTTGGCTCTTCAGGGTGAAGAATACTGCGTTATAAAAGGATGTGTTGACATTTGTTCTGTTTAAGCTGGTGATTCATCATTCAAAGTGTTGTGTTCAAACAATGGAAATCAGGGAACTGTAGTAAAACCTTTAGACACTATATGATCTCACCAAAATAATTAGGAGGCTAAATAAGAGTAAGCTCTCTCACAGCTTTATCCCAAGTTAAGCACAAAGAACTATTATGTTGTAGTTCTTTCGCTGACACTTTCATTTGGTGCACTTTTCTGTTCCCTTTCTAAATATCTTAAAATAAAGGGTTGCATCAGACTAGATGGTACTCAGAGTAGATCTATCAAAAATCAGTCAAATTAAATGAGGAACTTGAAAAGTGAAGGGACATCATGGGGTGCTCACCCCAAGTACAGACAAAACCTTCTTTGGTTTTCAGAAAGATCTACATGCTAACCAAGGAAGCAGCAAATAACAATTTCAGGAGTGATTGCTAAGCATGCTTAGTGCCAATGGCGTAGCGTGGGGGGTGCAGGGGGGGCCGGCCGCACCGGGCGCAACATCTGGGGGTTAGGGTTAGGGGGCGCAAATCCATGGGTTAGGGGGTGCAAATCCACGGGTTAGGGGGCGCAAATCCACGGGTTAGGGGGCGCAAATCCACGGGTTGGGGCGCAAATTACTTGCCTTGCCCCGGGTGCTGACAACCCACACTATGCCACTGCTTAGTGCTCCTGCTTATAAGTAAGGGATGAAACTAGGATTTTTTGTTTTAGTAGCAGAAACCCTTGTACTGCAATGTATCAGTAGATATTCTTTAACACGGCAAATGCTGACGACATTACAAAACAGTACATTTCTAGAAAAAGTGGGACTGTGAGAACAAGAAAATGGGTTAATATTCCAAATTTTAACTTTATACGCGGGTGTCGCTAGGGCCTAGGGCTTGCTGATCGGAAGGTCAGCGGTTCGAATCCCCACAACGGGGTGAGCTCCCGTTGCTCGGTCCCAGCTCCTGCCAACCTAGCAGTTCGAAAGCACGTCAAAGTGCAAGTAGATAAATAGGTACCACCGCAGCAGGAAGGTAAACGGTGTTTCCATGCACTGCTCTGGTTCGCCAGAAGCGGCTTAGTCAGGCTGGCCACATGACCCAGAAAAACTGTCTGCGGACAAACGTCGGCTCCCTCGGCCAGTAAATGTTGCACTGTCACAGAACATAACCTATATAATCCACAGCAGGAGATGTGTGTACGCTTCAGAAAACAGGACACTTATTTAACTGTCCCTGTGTTCCAAGGGCCAGAAATAAAAGGCAGTAAACCTGTGTGTTACAGTGGTACCTCGGGTTACGAACTTAATTTGTTCTGGAGGTCCGTTCTTAACCCAAAACTGTTCTTAACCTCTACAGCTGGGGGAGGCAGTGGGTCATCTTGTTACACCCCCCCCGAGCGGTGCCCGGGGCGAACCACCCCCTCCACCCCCCTTCATATGCCCCTGCCTACTACTGCAATATTGCTAGACATGGACTATTGAAAGGCATCCTGCCTTCGGCGTGTGGTTCCCTGACAGCAGTTTATTATGCTTACTATTTCTTGCTCACTGGAAGGACAGATCCTGAAGCTGAGACTCCAATACTTTGGCCACCTCATGAGAAGAGAAGACTCCCTGGAAAAGACCCTGATGTTGGAAAAGATGGAGGGCACAAGGAGAAGGGGATGACAGAGGACGAGATGGTTGGACAGTGTTCTCGAAGCTACCAGCATGAGTTTGACCAAACTGTGGGAGGCAGTGGAAGACAGGAGTGCCTGGCGTGCTCTGGTCCATGGGGTCACGAAGAATCGGACACGACTAAATGACTAAACAACAACAATTTCTTGTTTATGATCTTTTGCATAATTGTGCATATATTGTATGTGGATGATTATGATTTGTAAATTTTGTATTATGACCTAACTATTGATAATACATTATTAGCCACGTGTTGCGTTTGGATTTGTTCAGATGTCTTCTGACAGGAGGACGTTCCACAGGGTGGGCGTGACTATCGAGAAGGTAGACTGATATGGACTGAAGCACCATCAATGCTTGAGCTACAGCAGTGTTTTTCAACCTTTTTGTGGCAAAGGCACACTTGTTTCATGAAAAAAATCACGAGGCACACCATATTGACTATATATAAAGTAATTCTCTTGAATAGGAATGAAATAAACACAAAGAAAGTATTTTATAATTACTTTATTATGAAATAGTAAGTAAACAGAAATATGAAAAATTATAAAATACTTTATTCAGTGCGCAACCTGGGCGTGTTTGGCTGAACACAAAGCTGATATTCTGGCTGGAATCGAACGTTGCGGACCGTTCTCTGCTCAGTGGGGATTGATCCGCTGATCCCCGCTGAGCCGGCGGATGACAGCTCCGTCTCCGCACTGTGTGCGGAGAGGGAGATGTCAGAGCCCCGCTGCTCTCTATGGGGAATCGGATGAGAGCGGACTGCCTGTCCGCTCTCATCCGATCCCATCCGATCTGATCCCCACCCAGGACGGATGGAAAATAGGGTGGACACAGTCCGGCGCCCACCTAGTGGGCGAAAATTTGACATTTATTTTTTAAAATCTTTCGAATTTTTCAATTTTTCCCACGGCACACCAGGCAACATCTCGCGGCACACTAGAACAGTGGTTGAAAAACACTGAGCTACAGTATCCCTAACATGGGAAGCATTCATCTAAAATTCGCCGTGTCGTCGTTTTTCTGAGGGCCTTATTTTGCCGCTGGAAATCCTTCACCCTAATTACTTGTCCTGTGAATATTTCTCTGCAGCCCTCTCCTCACTTAAATCCCCCTTGACATTGACAAATAAAACCGATCCCGCCAATAAGCTGGTTTATGACAAAGGCCTTCGACATCTGACAGCAGTTTTTGTACCATGGGGCCAGAGGATGATTTCAGTTCCCAGGTCAGCACCCTGCGCGGCATATGGAGAGGATTCCGCTAGCAATGTCTGTTTAATTAATTTCAGTCTGCTTCACCTATATGGGACTTTCACTTGCCTGCTGCTTGGTCTGCTCATCATAATTAAAACTGGGTTGTACGGGTGAGGAAAGACAACCAGTACTAATTATATTGATCAATGTTGATGTAAGCCTCCAAAATGTATTTTGTATCATTAAGTTTTTACCTCTGTCTTCCATACATTTGATTTTATTGCTTTGGCTAGTGGCTGATGATGCAAATAAAGATTCTTCTGATCTGATCTGGTAAATATGGTTGAAATATTTTCAGAAGAATTGTGTGCCTCAATGCAAGCAAAACAAAGCAAATAGATAACCTTCACATTCCTAATATTAGCCAAATCTTATACAGCGGTACCTTGGTTCTCAAATGTCTTGGTACTCAAACAACTTGGAACCCAAACACTGCAAACCTGGTAGTAAGTGTTCTGGTTTGTGAACTCTTTTTGGAAGCCGAACGTGCTCTGTTTTGAGTGTTATGCTTCCGATTTGAGCGCCACACTTCCGTTTCGAGTGTTATGCTGAGATCTGTCTGTTTTTTGCTATTTATTTTTTTGTGGTTTTTTTTTGTGGCTCTTTCTTTTCTTTTTGTGACTTTGTAGAACCCAGTTCAACTACTGATTGATTGATTGTGTGACTGCAGTACATTGTTTATTTCTTTCATTTTATGGATCAGTGGCCTCATTAGATAGTAAAATTCATGTTAAACTGCTGTTTTAGGAGTTGTTTTTAAAAGTCTGGAATGGATTAATCCATTTTGCATTACTTTCTATGGGAAAGCGTGCCTTGGTTTTGGAATGCTTTGGTTTTGGAACAGACTTCCAGACCGATTAAGTTTGAGAACCAAGGTACCACTGTATATTGAAAAATACACTTATACATGACGTGTGAACACCCCAATTTGTACACTATACTAGATCATAGGTTTTGGTTTTTTTAAGCTATAGATATCAATGAAGACTATGCAGGTTTTGGTGTCTTCGGGTGTCTTCCCGTGTAAGAGTCGGGGTGTCTGTGCGACGTTTCGACGAGGTCTCACTCGTCATCTTCAGGCTGGTGCTTTCGGCTTCTTGTTACTGGAACAGAGCCCAATGAAGACTATGCATATACAATCACTTGAAGGAAAGGAGAATGTGCACATAAACTGGAAATGGTAGATATGTATGAACTACTTATCTTTAAAAAAAACACCCATCTCTAAGCAGTGTACATAAAATAATATAAAATCATGCTCACAGTCTCTAAGTGGTGTTGGAAAGTGTGCACAATTTCAAGCGAGCATGTAGTCATGTTGTATCAGCAAGCCCAAGAGGCTCTGTGGTTTAGACCACAGCGCCACCCGTGCCGATTGGAAGGTTGGTGGTTCGAATCCCCGCGGCAGGGTGGACTTCCGGAGGCGGCGCCAACGGTAATGGCGGTCCCCTTCTAGCTCGGAGGGGGAAGCTCCTTGGAAGCTGGGTCTTGCCGCTACGGCGAAGCGGGGACCCTGTCAAAAACCGCAGGCGGAGGAAGCCTGCGGCCGTGGGACTCGGCGGGCACCAAAAGCACCTCTCTAACTCGCAAAAGGACCTCGTAAGGGGTCCTGGAGCGGAACGGGGCGGTGCGGTGCTGAGAGTCAATCGCTACTTCCGAGGAGTGAAGCCGCACAGCTGTTGCCGGAGAGCGCTGACCTTTCTTCCTTTTGACAATTCGACAGGGTGAGCTCCCATTGCTCTGTCCCAGCTCCTGCCAACCTAGTGATTCAAAAGCACACCAGTGGTACCACTTTGGTACCGCTGTGGTGGGAAGGTAAATGGTGTTTCTGTGCGCTCTGGTTTCCATCACGGTGTCCCGTTGCACCAAAACCAGTTTAGTCCTGCTGGCCACATGACTTGGAAAGCTGTCTGTGGACAAACACCAGCTCCCTCGTTCTCAAAGTGAGATGAGCACCATAACCCCATAGTCACCTTTGACTGGACTGAACCGTTCTGGGGTCCTTTACCTTTACATGTTGTATAAATTGTTCCATCAGTGTACTGAATCTCTGTGAAGGAACAATGCACATTCCCGACTAATTTATTGATCCAGTCGATATGCCGTATAACAAGCTTCTCATCAATTAACATTTCCACATTGCTTGGCAATTCTGTGTAATAATATGCACAATCCCTTTATGACACTGTCAATGTGCACATTCTTCATAGCTTCATGTGCATATTAATTGACGTTTGTGTGCACTATATCCTCATATAAACTGCAAGATGAAAAGGAAGTAGTCTCTTGAATTATCTTCACATTTTTCATTAGCTGATATTGGGTGTCGACACTAATCAGTATGATCACTGTCATATATTGAGGTTGGAGCTGAGAAAGTGGGGGGCAGTTTCAAAAGTCTACCTCTTAAGTTTGTGGTGAGGGAGAGAGAGAGAGAGAGAATTATGGGCTGACTGGTTCACAGCTCAGTCCCTTCACTCTTTAGATGACATTAGCTGTTATGATTAGAGATGGAAGAGAAATTTGATTTGGTTTATGTTTAAAGCCGGATTTATCAAATTCATACTTTCTGAAACAGTGCGAGAACCAAAACACAGCGAGCCTTCAAAATTCACACTTATCCAAATTTTGTGATGCAGTTCTCTGACCAATAGATGCTTACAAAAATGTGCCTATTAGGAGATGATGTGCATGAAAATGACTATATTAGTGAAAGAAACATACTAACGTAATAAGAAAATATGCGGCCAAAAAGGAGTCCAGCACTCTTCTGAGCTGCGCCACTGTGCTGTCCGGTGCCGGTCGAATCGTCCTCCAGCCTCTTTGGCCCTTTTGCAGAGTGTACACAGCGGTAGAAGCTGCTGCACTGTGTGGGTAATAAATCAGACTGCACGCAGGCGTTTCTCTTATCTCCAATAGCCTTTCATCTTTTAGAGCAACATCGTAAATTCAGCTTCTAACACCCGGCGACAACGCGCACATCTCTCGTCTCTCGATCAGAACAGAAAGAGAACTCACATACCCAGTAAGATTCCTGGATGTGAAACATAGCCACGCCTCATGATGTGAGACGTCACTCAGAACTGTTAACCCTGTAAGTTCTGATTCTCTTCACAGAAAATTCTGGGACAGGCAGTGGCCCATGTAGCCCAAAATTTCACAGTGGACAACCAGATTTCTGTGGGAAACCTATAAGCAGGATATTGAATATTGCTGTATCCCAGCATCTTTTCACTATTTTAAAAATATTCTCAGGCTCTCATGGTATCCATTCTTCAAGGTTTGCTTTGCTCACTTACAAAGCATAAGTGTAGCTGCATTAAATTTGCAATATGTTAAACTCCTGGAGGATCACGACGTAATTAGGAATCATTGATGCTGCATAGACTTTCACTGCCCTAAAAATAGCTTCGTTTCCTACATATTTATCTGTCTCATCTAAAAATAGACATCAACACTATAGCACCTTCTTTCTATTTTTTTTTTAAAAAGAAATATGGCATATGTTTCTGTTTAAGCTCAGTTTCAAAGAAAACCAACGGAAACAGAGAACTTCAAAAGCAGATGCAGGAGATGAGAATTTCCTCTGTATGGATTCAGGATGCACAAATACTAGGGTACACACCAGCCACATGATTTGGTCCAGATCCCAATTCAACGCTTCAAAAAAAGAGCCTGAGTGGCAATGGTTCTCTTGTTATAGTAATATTTGAGTCTTCTGCTGCAGTTGCTGTAGAGTATGGCACCATAGTTAAAGCTATGGTTTTCCCAGTAGTGATGTATGGAAGTGAGAGTTGGACCATAAAGAAGGCTGATCGCCGAAGAATTGATGCTTTTGAATTATGGTGCTGGAGGAGACTCTTGAGAGTCCCATGGACTGCAAGAAGATCAAACCTCTCCATTCTGAAGGAAATCAGCCCTGAGTGCTCACTGGAAGGACAGATCCTGAAGCTGAGGCTCCAATACTTTGGCCACCTCATGAGAAGAGAAGTCTCCCTGGAAAAGACCCTGATGTTGGGAAAGATTGAGGGCTCAAGGAGAAGGGGAAGACAGAGGACGAGAACGTATGGGTTATGGGAGTTTTGGGGGCCAAAGAGAGAGAAGTTGAGGGCCACATTCAGCTCCCTGGCCTGAGTTTCCCCACCCCTAAGATAAAGCATAGCAGCTTCTTGAGGGCCAAGCACACCAAAAATCTGGCTGAGAATAGATTTCAACTAAGCCAGCCATCTCACAGACAAAGCATCCTTTAGACCACACTTAATGAAGAATGTGTATCCATGAATGAAAATAAGAGAATGCAATATATTTTACCTTAGAATACGACAAATTATCATTAAGCAGATGATTTGTCTAGCAAATGATGTACCTTTAGAAGTAGAGCTTCAAACAGATGGAAAAATGGCTGCACTTCCTGTGCTTTTGGCAACCGATATTGTGGAAAACATTATTTAGTTCTCTTTGCCACCCTAACTGTCTGGGTAGCTCACAGTTGTAATGCTTTCTTCACAGCCTGTACTTGACAGGATCCACATGATTTCCTCAGATATTCACCTAATCACAGTAAGTTCCGAAGTGTTGATGGTCATTATCAAGGTCTGGCTGTGCATCAAAGTAACAAGGCCCAATTTGCACAACCACACAGCAGTGCTGGAAACAAGAGTGGAGCTGGTTGCTCCCCCCACCCCCCACACTTTGACAAATGTAGTCACAATGTAGCATGCAGTTAATACACCATGGTGGCTTTTTAAATATATATATATTCAAGAGTAGTAGAACTACGCTGAGTTCAGCTCTGGCCTGAAAAACTTAGGTCCCAACAAGCTGAACGTATCCCACCAGTAATACATGGTTGCCCACTGGAAGGTCAGGGAACTTCCTACTTTTTCTGCACCATTAGAACCAGTGATATGAATCCAGATATATACTGTAAGCTAGGTGCCACGTGGGTGGCGCTGTGGTCTAAACCACAGAGTCTCTTGGGCTTGTCGATCAGAAGGTCGGCAGTTCGAATCCCCTTGATGGGGTGAGCTCCTGTTGCTTAGTCCCAGCTCCTGCCAACCTAGCAGTTCGAAAGCACGTCAAGTGCAAGTAGATAAATACGTACCGCTCCAGCAGGAAGGTAAACAGCGTTTCTGTGCACTGCTCTGGTTTGCCAGAAGTGGCCTAGTCATGCTGGCCACATGACCCAGAAGCTGTCTGCGGACAAACACTGGCTCCATCTGCCAGTAAAGCGAGATGAGCGCCGCAACCCCAGAGTCATCCACGACTGGACTTAACGGTCAGGGGTCCCTTTACCTTTTTAGGTGCCAAATGGCTCCTTAAACCAGGGTTACAGTCGTCAAAATGGAATGTCTAGTTGCCATTTTTGAGCCAGATAAGAGCAGAGCCTACATCACTATTGAAATTATAGTATTATTATGCGCATCAGGTATCTTGGATGTCATGAAGTTTCAATTGCCTCTTGGTAAAAAATAAAAATCTAACAAATTTATTGCAATAGTCAAGCTCTTTCAAGTGTCTGGATTTCTGGCTTTAATCATACTTTAGTATTCCCTTTTATTATCTGGAGTTCCCCCAAGCAGCAGCAAAACAAAAACCGCACATTTTGGCTGGCTGAATGACATGGACATTTCCTTCCCCGTGTTATTAATTTCCAGTTCTATAGACGGCAAGCTTATTACCCTCAGTGGCAGTCACCTCACAGCGTGAGTCAAATCTGATGTAAATCTTCCCTGAAACTTTTAGGAGAGTCAAGGACGAGATGCTCTGATGATTCTGTTACATCTGGGAACTGTAAACACCTTGGTACAAAATCACCTGAATCTGAGCCAAAGTACAGTACATGAGGTTTGCTTTCTGGTGTTGCAGCCACCTCACAAAAAGTACATCGCGATCATGCAAAACACATTGATGAAAGTCAAGAGAACTCAATAGCAATCAGTGACAATTTTGGGAGGGAGATTTCTTCCCAGATGAAGACCCATAAATGAGAAAAACGAAAGATTTCATTTTGAAATATCCAATAGTACCAGTCTTCATGAAACTGTATGAGTTAATTGTCATGGAAAAAGTTGCTCTAATTGATTGCATTGGCTTCCCATGACTACAGCTTAGACCGACCTAATTTCACAAGGCTAAATGTCCTGAATTAAACTAACTGAAATCATGCTCTCTTATGAAAACATCACACCTTTAAAAAGGGATTACAATTCTACAGCTGATGTTTTAAGCTCAAAACATTAATAGAGCTGGCTGGCGAAAATCACCCCCACCTATTCAAAGAATCCCTTTTATTCCCATATCACTTGATGATTATGTAAAATTCCTCTATATTCTATCATGATACAAGTAGATATTATGCAGACATGTTGCCTGGATTCTGCCAACGCGGGGGCCAAATTTGTAGTGATAGCTGTAGACTGGAATCCTTAAAACGTTAATAGAGTTGGTTGGCATATATCCCACCCTCAGCCTCAAACTACTCAAAGAATCTGTCTTGTAACCATACCACTAAACTTTGTAAAGTTACTGCGTATTCAACACCACCACCACCAACAACAACAACCCAATAATCACAAGGATCACGTGGCCATAATTCTCCAGTGATGGCAATAGCCTTGTGCCATTCTACGTGGGTCTTCCCCAATCTAGTATATCTTTTGGAGAGCCATCTGTCTGCTTTTCTATCCATCTCTTCTCTATGCCCTCAGACACCTCTTGAGATACCATTGTCCAATGTGGCATGATGGTTCCCAAGGTGGAGGAAGTGATTTTTGTTTATGCTTGGACACTGTCAGATGCTTTTTTGAATCAAGATGGTGAGTCACAAAGTTCCAAATTGAACCAGTTTGGCACTGCAAGGTTTTCAGCCCGGGCAATTAGAATAAGATCTATTATTTGATCATTGATGTCAACCTCCAAAATGTATTTTGTACAGTTAAGCTTTTACCTCTGTCTTTGGGACATTTTATTTCATTGCTATGGCTAGTGGTTCATGCAAATAAAGATTCTTCTGATTCTGCACCAGTTTGGACACCACCAGAGTTGTTGTTGTTTAGTCATTTAGTCGTGTCCGGCTCTTTGTGACCCCATGGACCAGAGCACGCCAGGCACTCCTGTCTTCCACTGCCTCCCGCAGTTTGGTCAAACTCATGCTGGTAGCTTCGAGAACACTGTCCAACCATCTCATCCTCTGTCGCAACCTTCTCCTTGTGCCCTCCATCTTTCCCAACATCAGGGTCTTTTCCAAGGAGTCTTCTCTTCTCATGAGTTGGCCAAAGTATTGGAGTCTCAGCTTCAGGATCTGTCCTTCCAGTGAGCACTCAGGGCTGATTTCCTTCAGAATTGATAGGTTTGATCTTCTTGCAGTCCATGGGACTCTCAAGAGTCTCCTCCAGCACCAGAAATCAAAAGCATCAATTCTTTGGCGATCAGCCTTCTTTATGGTCCAGCTCTCACTTCCATACATCACTACTGGGAAAACCATAGCTTTAACTATACGGACCAGTTGTCCAATTTGGCATGACAGTTCCTGAGATTGAAGAGCAGGCTTTGGCCTCCATTTGGATACCACCAGGTGCTGTTTTGAGTCCTGATGGTGGACCAAACCTTGACAAACTGTGCCAAGATATCTGAAGATATCTGAACATAACGTTGCCCAGTTTGGTGCTTGTGATGGTTCCTGAGAGTGAGCATGCCTGAGTCAGGTTTTTTCCCCTGGAGAAGTGGGAGGATGAGTAAAGTGGCTCATCATGATGGCTGCTTTCCATAATGTTAGACAGCAGCAGCTAGGTTAGTGGTGAGTATGAAATGGGAGTAGTTGGCAAGGTTTTCATTTTTTTAAAAAAAATACTTTAAGATTCAACAATAACAAAAAAAATCCACAATAATTACTACTTCAGTTCATTACAATTGACCATCTTTAACAATAGTTGAAAAATTACAGAACATCACTTTAACTTACTCAGATTTTCATATTTATCTCTTTATCTCTTTCTTAGCAAATCAAAAAGAAAAAGGAAAGGACCAAAAAAAGAAGGTAGAAAGAAAAAGAAAAGGGGAAAGGGGAAAAAAAAGATTTAAAGAAAGAATTAAAAGAAAAACAATTAGACTCATTGTATTATTATTTCTATTATTTTTTCACACACAGTTCCATATTACTGTATTACTTTCTTTGTTTTCATCAGATACCAAAAATATTATATTTCTTATTTTAAAAGAATCATTCTAGTTCTGCCAGGAGATGTTTATTATTACAATAGTTTTCCAGATATTCTTTAAAGATTTTCCATTCTTTCTGTACTTTCTGTTTTGAATAACCTCTGACTCTCCCTGTCATCATGGCCAGCTGCAGATATTCTATCATTTGGACCTGCCACTCAAGTATCGTAGGTGTTTTATTACTTTTCCAGTTTCTTGCAATTAAGATCCTGGCTGCTACTGTCGTGTACATAAAAAGGGGTCTAATTTCTTTTTTTGATTTCTGGTGGCATTATGCCTAGGAGGAAGGTTTCAGGTTTTTGCTTAAAGGTTTTGAATGGTGGTGGCAGTGGGGAGAGCTAGGACCTGAACCAGTGAACTTTGGGGGCAATGATAGGGTGGAGAGGACAGCATAATGAGGAAGCCACGCAGGTCTGCCGTAGCACCAAGGGGGTAGCCCTGCTGGCGGCAGGGTTTCTTGCAGGGCACATGTTGCTGAAGCTGCACCCAGCAGGACTGAACCCCCTTTTTGTAAAGGGACGCAGGTGGTGCTGTGGTCTAAACCACTGAGCCTCTTGGATTTGCCAATCAGAAAGTCGGTGGTTCGAATCCCTGCGACAGGGTGAGTTTCCGTTGCTTTGTCCTAGCTCCTGCCAACCTAGCAGTTGGAAAGCACACCAGTGCAAGTAGATAAATAGATACCACTGTGGCGGGAAGGTAAACAGCGTTTCCGTGCACTCTAGTTTCCATCACAGTGTTCCGTTGTGCCAGAAGCGGTTTAGTCACATTGGCCACATGACCCGGAAATCTGTCTGTGGACAAACGCCAGCTCCCTTGGCCTGAAAGCGAGACAAGCGCCACACGCCTTTGACTGGACTAAACCGTCCTGGGGTTCTTTACCTTTACCTTTTACTTTAGGAGGAGAGGAAAAGGAGATGCAGTTTCCCCTTCCCCTGCCTCCTCCTGACCATACAGTGTTAAAGATATAAAAACCGATTCTCTGATCCACTTCAATCCAGATATGTGTTGTTGTTGTTTAGACTCACTAACCATAATTCCCCTAGGGTGTGCCACAACAATCTAAAAATACCGTATTATAATAAGTTAAAACAATTTGCAATCAGAAGAGTACAGTAGTCAGAAAGACCTAGATCTCAGGTATCGAAGGCCATGTGTTGTGCATCTTTTCAAACGATTGCAATTATTTCCAGCGAAATTGACTTGCGAGGTGGTGTGTTGTTCGATAAGAGATTGAGTGTTTGTGGGGGAAGGCTCGTTTAATTTCATTGTACACAGGGTGTACAATGACAATAAAGGTATTATTATTATTATTATTATTATTATTATTATTATTATTATTACAGTCATACCTGGGGTTACAGATGCTTCAGGTTGCTTTTTTTGGGTTATGGACCCGCCAAAACCCAAGAAGTACCAGAACGGGTTACTTCCAGGTTTCGGGGGTCATGCATGTGCAGAAGCTCTAAAGCGTGCTTTGCGCATGCACAGAAGCACTGAATCACAACCCGTGCATGCGCAGATGCGCCGCTGCAGGTTGCGAACGTGCATCCCGCACGGATCACGTTCGCAACCCGAGCGTCCACTGTATTATTATTATTATTATTATTATTATTATTATTATTATTATTATTTCCAAATCCGCATCTGCACAAAGTATCTGTAAACTAACATAGGCAAAATCTGTCCCCTCTTTTGTCTGGCAGTGCATAAGGAGCCACTCATAGAGAGAGAAAATTGAAGCATCCTGTATGTGGTCCCTCACCCGCATCTGAGTTGTACTGTATTCAGGCTGTGAAATAACTATACACTATCCTGTTAACTGCAATCTTAAGCTTTCTCCTCCCTATCTTTCCTTGAGACTAGTAAAGCATGCTGCATGCCTGTAATTTTTATTTTATTTTTAAAGAGTTCAGCTAGGGGGCTGTTCAGTATCCTGGTAATGAACCTCTCACATTGCCAACACCTGTGCTGTACCTAAATAGCATCAATATAACTAGTGGGAGGGTTACACCGCAGAATTTCTTGGACTTATCCACTTGTGTTTATCCATGGGTTCCAAACAGTTGGGCTAATAAGAGATTTAATCTTGTTCTGTTCTTTTGAGAATAAAACCCCGACCGACATCGTTGCAAGTGGTCCTGTCCTGTTCACCGATGGAGAACTTGGCTTTGGTGGGCACCTGACTTGTGTGTATTTTCTCTACGTGCGAGCCCAAGGAGGCTCGATTTACTGTTTTAATCAGTCATTTGATACAGGGATGTTCAGAAAAGCAATTAACAACACGTGAAGCATGGAAAGAGCATAGGCAATTAGGAAGGCAAACAACAGCATCAAGACAGCCTCCTCTAGAGAAACATGAGTTGTAATTTCCTTGGCACCTGAATTTGGCTGTTTATTATAGAACGTATTTGGGGATCTTCCTTGTAACAGAAAATCATTGGACCATGATCAAAATAGAGACAACATCTGCTCAATTAAAAGCAGCAGCTATAGTGTTGCGGTTGTTGTTTTTCTTTGTTATATTTAAAAAAAGGAATCTCTGAGACTATGGAGAAGTTAATTTGCTATAGACATTGGAACATAAATAATCAGTCGTAGTAGGAGCTGTAACATCATAACTTGGCAGATGTGATGATAAATGGTGACCAACATTAACTGGTGCCCCATCTTGAAAGCAAGTTGTTTATGCTTCCTGTATCTTGACTCAATAAATGCTACATTGGTTGATCAAAAGTCAGCTGACATCACTTTAACCACAGTAGATGGCAAACGCCTTGCCTTCAGATGTGGTAGCTAACCAAAACTTTGTACTAAGCCAATCCCTTCCACACCAACTAATAATAATGATGATGATACTACTACTACTACTACTACTGTAGCACCCTGCTTGTGGTTAACGCTTAGCTGGAATGAAATATTCAACGCAGCAATAGAGAAATTAAAATAATTATTTATTTGTCAGACAAATAAATGAGAGGCACAGTGGTATATGGTTACCAAGCTCTGGCCTGGCCTCCTGCCATTATGGCCAGCACTTATATTCCCTTAATCCAGCCCCCTTTGCTCCTCCTGTGGCTGCCTCTGTCCAATCAGCCTGGTTGAAATTCCTATTGGCTGATTGCTAGAACCAATCACAAAAAGATACACCCATATCCTCCTGTCCTTATATGGAACACAAAGAGCTATATATTGTTACATCTATAAATGACAAATAAGTAGTAATATATCTTACATGTGTCTCAACAAGGAATCTTAATTACCAGCTCACCTCTTGCCCTCCTTGCCCTATTGCCTTCTAAAACAAATGGTTAATCTTAAATTTTTATCTTAAACATATGTCAAGGATCTTGAGTTTCACATCAACATTGAAAGATCTCCTTCATTTGAAGGTTTCTAAACAAATGTCTGACAACTAATATATCAGGACTGCTCAGGACTGTTTGGATGGCGTCTTCCTGTCTGGCAGGGGGGGCAAGACTGGTGGCTGACTTAATTTCAAAATACAACTCTTAGAACTATATGAAATCTAGCATTTCTTAAATCCTTTGCATAATTACATTTAAGACAATATATTTAATACATAACATAGGTAGCCTTTTAAAAGGATAAACTTCCTCAAAGTAAAAAGGAACTCAGTAAAAAAACAGCTTCAAAAGAAGCCTCTCCAGTTTACAACCCCTCCTTCAGCCAGCTGCTTTTCCCATTAGCTCTTCCCAACATTTATTGCCCTTTAACTCTCTTCAGTTTAAGAAAGAAACAGCTTTAAAAAGACTTCCCAAAAAATGCTTTCTTTCTGCCAGCCAGATGCTCCTCCATTTGGTCTTTAACCTTGGAAAGAAGATCTGGCTCATTTTACTGGGAGGCACATTGATATTATTTTACTATTTACCAACTATTAATTATGTTTATCTCTGCCCTTTTTTTATCTTCTGTAACATGTAGGGTCAGTGTCCTCACTCAGTCTGTAATTCCAGCTTTTACGACTTTGAGAATTGTTTTCTGCTATCAATCAAAGGGGCCCCTTTGTCTAGAAAAAACATTGCCAGTGTTTTCTTAAGCAGCTGGTCTGCCTGGCATGAAACTTTTGAAAATCTAAGCTCTCTCTTTAATATACAAGTCCTGATCAAACATTAATAAAATGCAGGCTTATGCCTGATGCCTCATTACTACTACTACTTCTAATTTATTATTTGTACCCCACCCATCTGGCTGAGTTTCCCCAGCCACTCTGGGCAGCTTCCAGCAAAAACACTAAAATGTCACACTTTAAAAACTTCCCTGAACAGGGCTGCCTTCAGATGTCTCCTAAATGTCAGGTAGTTGTTGTTCTCTTTGACATCTGATGGGAGGGTGTTCCACAGGGTGCGCACCACTACTGAGAAGGCCCTCTGCCTGGTTCCCTGTAACTTGGCTTCTCGCAGTGAGGGAACCGCCAGAAGGCCCTTGGTGCTGGACCTCAGCATCCGGGCAGAATGATGGGGGTGGAGGCCCTCCTTCAACCAACTACCCAATCGAATCCCATAATATAAGCATGCTGAGAAGTATGGAGACCATACACATTTTGCAAGAGATGTGTGGGGTGGTGGGACCTTTTCAAGTCTCTTTCCTGACTACCCCAACCAATTTCCCAAGTTCTCACCAGAAAAGGGGAAAGGGTTGACTATAATTATTTCTCCTCCTTTATTGAAAGCATCTTTAATTTGCTGTTTGCTAAAAAAAAGTTCCCAGAGCAGCTCATGGATCAATAATAATTCTTAAAAACACAATTCCTGCGCTCAGGTTCACAGCACCAAAAAGAAAAAAGAAAAAGAAAGAAAGAAAGAAAGAAAGAAAGAAAGAAAGAAAGAAAGAAAGAAAGATGCGCGGGGAGGGAGGAGGAAAAAGCAAACAAGCAAAATAGCAAAAGAAAACTGTACATAAATAAAGACACTGACAGGACTGGAATAAAACCCATAACGTTTATTGTAAACATTTGGTTAGACCACAAGATGTAATGCTGTAATATAATAAGGAATGTATGTCTAAAGTATAATACAAAAATTTATTAAGGAATTATAGACATTGATAGAATGTATATATAGTAAACACGCTTAAGTAAGAGCAATGTAGAGAAGCCAGAAGAGGGGTGGAGGGAAGTTAATTCGGATAAGATATAGATTTCAAGGACAATAATATTGTTAAGCTGCATTGTGTTTAAGATATTTGGGGGGGGGAAATAAATTATTGGGGGGGGGAGAGAAAAAGCAAACTTAGGCACTAATTCTTAAATTTACACTGCTTACAATGACCAGCAGGGGTGGAAACAGGGATGGAATATACATGACAATAGAAGTGCCAGGGAGGCTTCAGGAGCTATAGGAAACATAGTTTCTACAGTGCTACATTTGCCATGATTCTTAGCAGTTAGTACAGTCCTATTTTGTCCTTGATTTTCTACTTTTACCTTCTTGTAAACTGCTTTGAGGTGGTTGTTGTTGTTGTTTTAACAATCAAGTAAGATATGAATTTTAGGAAATAAAAATAAGTAAACTTTTGCACCCCTTAAGGTCTAGAGACTCCTGTCACCGTTCTTCTCCACTGTTATGAGTAAAACAAGGAACTATGGCAGCAGTTGGCAGTGATCATGGCAAGATTCACAGTTACATACCTGACCGAATTTTTCAAAAAGGTTCGGCTAATAGTGGGATTTTGGGAGGGGCAGATCCGAGGGGAGGGGATGAGATCTTGGGTAGCTTATTGCAGTTACACCACCCAAATTCTGAACTTTGGCAGCCCAGAGTTCTTATTTCCTGTAACAAATCACGAAATCAGATGCACAGGATTCTAGAGTTATTATAATATGTTGAGGGCTATTTGGATTCGTATTCCGCCTGTTTTGAGAGCTTTGTTCTGCGAGTGTGTGTGTGTGTGTGTGTGCGAGAGAGATTTAAGCCAGCAGATTTCTCTCCCCCTGAAGGAGATTTCATTGACCTAGTTCCACACGCAGCCAGACATAACATGGCAGCCAAGTGACCCAGCCTCTCCGTCAAAACAAACCATTAAAAAAAGCAGCAGCTTGAGACTGATTTAGGACCCTCCGGTCTTTAAACGGTGCCTGGCGTCTTTGATCTGCTAACCGATCACAGGTGGATGAAAGGCGATCCCAAAGACAATTAACGGCAAATTCGACAGGTTCACTGTTTCAAAGAGGCAAGGTAGAGTTTCACCTAGAAGCATGTGGCAAGGGAGGGGGGTGAGCGGAGCTTAGATTCAAAGACCCGCGCCAACCGCCAGGCTAGCATGAAACAATTGCCCAGGAGAAGGGATAATGTGAAAAGCAACAGCTGAAAAGCACATGCTACCGAATTTCCACACAGGGGAGGAAATCCTGCCAGCAGTGATTATATGCTGGTCCGCCCTTGCATTTGAAAGAGGCTAAATATTCCGACGTAAAGCTAAAACTGGAGAGGGCAGTGGAACAGCTCCAAATAGAAATATCCAGGCCGGAGTTGACTGGTAATTTGTCGTCAGCAACCATTTTGGACATTAACTCCATTCTTCATGGAGAAGACATTCCAAACAAGAACAGACGAGTGTTTCATTCCCTTCTGTACCTACCTCCTCTCCCCATTTCCCTTAACTGTATTCTCCAATTCACATAGTACATTATTTTAGGTTAAAGAGAGATGCTTCGCTTGCAGAATAGTACCCATGGCAACACTTGGAGCCAGGGCAAGCAGGAGATTCTCCCCCTGTGTCGTTTCCCTCCACTCCAAAAAGACTAGAGTGACAAAATAGTGATTACTTGCTACCTAGTGGATATTGATTACAGACCCTCCAAATGTCCGTATTTTCCAGGGACAGGCCTGGATTTACAGAAGCTGTCCCGGTTTCTGATTTGATCCCAGAATGTCCCATTTTTCCTTAGGACACCCTTATTTTCATGAGAGAAATGTTGGAGGGCATGGATTTATGCATCCCCCAAGCAAAAGAGATATCTCTCCTATATGGGAAAGGTTTTATACAACGTTTAATGTTTTATTATGTTTTCAAATATGCTGGAGGCCACCCAGAGTCGCTTGGGCAACCCAGGCATACAGGCAGAGTATTATTATTATTATTATTATTATTATTGACTAGGACATCCCTATTTTCATGGAAGAAATGTTGGAGGGTTTATGATGATGATTTTGAGAGCTTTGTTCCCTCTCTGTGTGTGTGTGTGTGAGAGAGAGACAGACAGACAGACAGACACAGAGAGATTTTGTGCTGAACTACAGCTCCCATCAGCCACAGCAAGCATGCCCAATAGCCAAGGGTGATGGGAATCGTAGTTCAACAACATCTGGAGGGCCAAAGTTTTCCCACACCTCAAATTAACATTCCTCACCCCTCAACAGTGCATGGGGGGAAAGAAGTCTAACAGCACCCAATTAATTCACTCTTTCTAATGTACACACCATGTATTTAAAGCATCATCTATTTAAAGCACATGTCTGACTGCAAAGAATCCTGGGAACTGTAGTTTATTTTTCCACATACCCACATTTCTCAGTACCCTTGATTAACTAGAGTTCCCAGGATTCACTGGAGGCAGTTGTGTGCTTTAAATGTATGGTGTGTACACAATTTTATTTGCTTGTTTGCTTGTTTGTTGAGGTTCTCTTCTTACTCTGATACTGTCTCTGGGAATAGTGGTACAGAAATTAAAGTCACTTGGCAATAAAAATCCACCCACACACCAGCACACACTGCATGCCAAAATACTGAACCAATATGTTTCTTTAAAGACTCTTTGTATGAGAATCAATAGGTATGGCTGGGTGGCTGACTCAAGCCAGCAGTGGCGGGCAGTGATTTATTGGCAATTTGTAAATCTGGGCAAAACGGCACATTATTTTTATATATTCCAAATGAACAGAAAATGTCTGTTCCCATGGGCCAGGTGCCTAGCAAAATGTTTATGAATGCAACAAAATACAGGCTGTTTATTAGCAACACGGACAATGGACCATGTAGTTGCCACGTCTCGGCAGCTAAAATTCTTAACAGCCTCATTCTGCTCATAACTATAGCTCTTGCCAGGCACATTTAGAGTTGTGCTTGTTGGCCGTTACTGTAATATGCTAGGGAAAATCAGAAAGTAATGCCCACCTAGATTCCTCCCGGTAGTTCCTGGAAAGCTCTGAGGCGCCCTGGACATAGCTGTCAACGTTTCCCGTTTTTTAAGGGAAATTCCCTTATTCCGAATAGGATTCCTCGCAAGAAAAGGGAAAAGTTGACAGCTATGACCCGGGGGGGGGGAGCAGCAGGGCAAATGGGTGCATAGACTAGCCCCTAACCTCCAACAGGGATGTCAACTTGAATAAAATGTTGGGGGAGGGCGGTAAGCTGCACCCCACATAATCCAGCACATGACACCATATGCACACACCTTGTCAGGATGCTGTTAGCTGCTCCCAGCTGGTTGCCCAGGAAAGTATAAAGACAAGCAAAAGTTTCTTACCGTCCTTTTTCTTGTTCACTTTTTACAGAGAGAGGCTATAGAACCCAGCCTCTTGGTTATGGCGTTGTCCCAAGTGAATCTCCACCTCCCACCTCTCCCACTTCCTCATCCATCATTCTCATCGTCTCCTCTACAGGTGCTGCTATGGGTGCCCTCTGTCTTTGAGCTCTTTGCTCTCCTACTTTTAAGGCTCGCCCGGTTCTGGGAGATGGAGGGTCTGGAATGCTTTCTAATGGCAACATGTCAGCCGGGGATTCTTCTGGCTCTCCCATGATTTCCCAGCTTTCCCCTCATCTGCCTCTGAGCTGCTACCTCCCTCAAACCCCTGTTGTAAATCTATACCAGGGGTCTGCAACCTTTAAGACAAAAACAGCCACTTGGACCCGTTTCCGAAGAAAAAACAACAACTGGGAGCCGCAAAACCATTGTGACATTTAAAACAAATATATCTCCGGAGCCACGATCTGACAGCGGGCGTGAAGGTGACGTCGGGACGGTGCGTGACTAACGCACGCACTGCCCCCATGCGACGTCACAGCCAGTACAGCGCCCGCCACAGTGAGGAGTGTCGGGGCGCACGATGCGCCTCCTCCCCTCGCTAGTATCCGCCCCGGAGCCGCAGCAAAGATGTAAAAGAGCCACATGTGGCTCCGGAGCCGCGGGTTGCAGACCCCTGATCTATACTGTCTTCCTATCCCTCCTTCCTGGAAGGTAAAGGTAAAGGACGTGGGTGGCACTGTGGTCTAAACCACTGAGCCTCTTGGGCTTGATGATCAGAAAGTCGGTGGTTCGAATCCCTATGACGGAGTGAGCTCCCATTGCTCCGTCCCAGCTCCTGCCAACCTAGCAGTTCAAAAGCACACCAGTGCAAACAGATAAATAGGTACCACTGCAGCGGGAAGGACACAATCTCACTGGAGCAAGATGGTTTGAGCATATTACACCAATCCTGGTCCGACTGCATTGGCTACCCATAAGTTTCCAGGCCCAATTCAAAGTGCTGGTTTTGACCTATAAAGCCTTAAATGGCTCAGGGTCGCAAGACCTCAAGGACCACCTCTTTCCATATGAACCTACCTGGACCCTGAGATCATCTTCTGAGGCCCTCCTTTGTGCGCCTCCTCCTCAAGAGGTCCGGAGGGTGCCAACACGAGAACGGGGCCTTCTCTGCAGTGGCTCCCCATCTGTGGAATGCTCTACCCAGGGACGTTCGCCTGGCACCTTCATTATACACCTTTAGGCATGAGGCATAAACATTTCTTTTCAACTAGGCCTTTGGTTGATCCGATTTACATCCTATGCCCTTTTAAAATGTGTTTTTTGTTGTGGGGGTGGCTATTGGGTTGTTGTTTATATTTTTATTAGATATTTTGTAGTTTTATATCTTGATTTTATCCAGAGCCAGTGCCAGAGCCAGTGTGCTGTAGTGGTTAAGAGCGGTAGATTCGTAATCTGGTGAACCGGGTTCGCGTCTCCACTCTTCCACCTGCAGCTGCTAGGTGACCTTGGGCCAGTCACACTTCTGTGAAGTCTCTCAGCCCCACTCACCTCACAGAGTGTTTGTTGTGGGGGAGGAAGGGAAAGGAGAATGTTAGCCGCTTTGAGATTCCTTCAGGTAGTGATAAAGCGGGATATCAAATCCAAACTCTTCTTATTATTATTATTCTGTGAACCGCCCTGAGACCCCAGGGTATATAAATTCAACTGCAGCCGCAGCAGTAACAACAACAACTCTCCCCACCTGCGATTCCCAGCATATTGCCTCTGATAGCGCAGGCAGATCATAGCCATTGTGTCAAGTAGACACGGAAAGCCTTATCCTGTTCTCTTCCCACGAGAGTGTGCTGTGGGGCAGCAGAGGGGCACTGCCAGCACCACTTTGGCACAAGAGGAGCAGAGGCAGGCGTTCCACCCTCCCTATAAACCCGACTCCTAAAAAGCACCTTCTCTTTCCTGCAGTGGTTACCAGACATTCAGTTTTATCCAGACATTTGCTCATCGTATCTGTAAAAACTTGTTTGGCTGGATTTTATTTTTTATATATTAATTTTTTTAAAGAAATGGTTGTTTTGACTGGATTCTGGAAAGAGGCCCATCTGACCAGAATTTCAGTCATAGATTTTACCAGGATGGTAAATGCTTCCCTCACCGCCATCCCCATGCCCTGCCAACCCCATGATGTTTTGGTAGCTCAGAGAGTTTGTTTGAAGGGTCAATTTTGGCAGGCGTGTCCATCCAATAATATACATGTGGGGCAGGCATCAGTTCTGGGGAGTCCAAAGGCAAGAGAACTGTGTGCTTTTCTTGGTACACCTCTACATATTGAAAAAATCCATACGCTGCCTGTCATGTTAGCACCCTAGGCCCTGTCTATTCTGTTAATAAGAATCTCCGACTCCAACCTTTAAGGGTCACCTCTCATAGAGCTTCTCTCAGGCTGTCATATCATCTATCTATCTACAGTAGTACCTCAGGTTAAGAACTTAATTCGTTCCAGAGGTCCGTTCTTAACCTGAAACTGTTCTTAACCTGAGGTACCACTTTAGCTAATGGGGCCTCCCGCTGCAGCCATGCTGCCGCCAGACAATTTCTATTCTCATCCTGAAGCAAAGTTCTTAACCCGAGGTACTATTTCTGGGTTAGCGGAGTCTGTAACCTGAAGTGTCTGTAACCTGAAGCGACTGTAACCTGAGATACCACTGTATCTATCATCTATCATCTATCATCTATCATCTATCATCTATCATCTATCATCTATCATCTATCTATCTATCATCTGTCATCTATCTATATCTATCTATCTATCTATCTATCTATCTATCTATCATCATCATCATCATCATCTATCTAATCTATCTATCATCTATCTACCTACCTATCTGGGGGGTTTTTCAGCTGGAGATGTTCACAGTGAGTTCCGGCACCTCTTTTTCTAGAAATTTAGCACTGCTGTCTGTCTGTCTGTCTGTCTGTCTGTCTGTCTGTCTGTCTGTCTCTTCCCAGGTAAATAATAATAATAATAATAATAATAATAATAATAATAATAATAATTTATTATTTATACCCCGCCCATCTGGCTGAGTTTCCCCAGCCACTCTGGGCGGCTCCCAATCAGTGTTAAAAATATTAAAAACTTTCCTGAACAGGGCTGCCTTAAGATGTCTTCTGAATGTCAGGTAATTATTTATCTCTTTGACATCTGATGGGAGGGCGTTCCACAGGGCGGGCGCCACTACCGAGAAGGCCCTCTGTCTGGTACCCTGTAGCCTCACTTCTTGCAATGAGGGAACCGCCAGAAGGCCCTCGGCGCTGGATCTCAGTGTCCGGGCTGAACGATGGGGGTGGAGACGCTCCTTCAGGTATACAGGATCGAGGCTGTTTAGGTCTTTAAAGGTCAGCACCAACACTTTGAATCGTGCTCAGAAACGTACTGGGAGCCAATGCAGACCTCTCAGAACCGGTGTTATGTGGTCCCGGCGGCCACTCCCAGTCACCAGTCTAGCTGCCGCATTCTGGATTAATTGCAGTTTCCGGGTCACCTTCAAAGGTAGCCCCATGTAGAGCGCTTTGCAGTAGTCCAAGCGTGAGATAACTAGAGCATGCACCACTCTGGCGAGACAGTTCGCAGGCAGGTAGCCTGTGTACCAGGTGGAGCTGGTAGACAGCTGCCCTGGACACAGAGTTAACCTGTGCCTCCATGGACAGCTGTGAGTCCAAAATGACTCCCAGGCTGTGCACCTGGTCCTTCAGGGGCACAGTTACCCCATTCAAGACCAGGGAATCCCCCACATCAACCCGCTCCCTGTCCCCCAAAAACAGTACTTCTGTCTTGTCAGGATTCAACCTCAATCTGTTAGCTGCCATCCATCCTCCAACCGCCTCCAGGCACTCACACAGGACCTTCACCGCCTTCACTGGTTCTGATTTAAAGGAGAGGTAGAGCTGGGTGTCATCCGCATACTGATGAACACCTAACCCAAACCCCCTGATGATCTCTCCCAGCGGCTGCATGTAGATGTTGAAAAGCATGGGAGAGAGGACAGAACCCTGAGGCACCCCACAAGTGAGAGCCCAGGGGTCTGAACACTCATCCCCCAACACTACTTTCTGGACACGGCCCAGGAGGAAGGAGCGGAACCACTGTATGACAGTGCTCCCAGCTCCCAGCCCCTCTAGACAGTCCAGAAGGATGTTATGGCCGATGGTGTCAAAGGCCGCTGAGAGATCCAGCAGAACTAGGAAACAGCTCTCACCTTTGTCCCTAGCCCGCCGGAGATCATCAACCAAGGCAGTTTCAGTCCCATGGTGAGGCCTGAATCCCGATTGGAAGGGATCCAAATGGCCTGTTTCCTCCAGGCGTGCTTGGAGTTGTTCAGCAACCACCCGCTCAGTCACCTTGCCCAAGAATGGCAGATTTGAGACTGGGCGATAGTTGGCCAAATTGGCCGGGTCTAACAATGTTTTTTTAAGAAGCGGTTTAATGACCGCCTCTTTCAGCGGGTCTGGGAAGGCTCCCTCACGGAGGGAAGCATTCACCACCCCACAGAGCCCATCGCCCAGCCCTTCCCGGCTCGCTTTTATCAGCCAGGATGGGCAAGGATCAAGGAGACAGGTGGTCGGTTTCACTTGTCCAAGCAGCCTGTCCACATCCTCGGAGGTAACAGATTGGAATTGATCCCATGTAACAGGACCAGACAGAACTCTAGCACTCTCCTGCCCTGGCCCTGCTCCCACGGTGGAGTCTACCTCCTTCTGGATCTGAGCGATTTTATCTGCAAAAAACTTTGCAAAAGCGTTGCAGGAGATCTTGGGGTCCCTACCAGGCCCCGGTGGTACAGGTGGTTCCGATAGATTGCGAACCACCTGAAAAAGTCTCCTGCTGCTGTTTTCTGCAGATGCAATGGAGGCGGCGAAGAAGGCCCTCTTCGCCGTCGCCATTGCCACTTGGTAGGCTCGACGTTGAGCTCTAACCCGTGTCAGGTCTGATTCAGAATGAGTTTTCCGCCACCGGCGCTCTAGCTGTCTCAACGATTGTTTCATCACCACGGGGCTGTCTGGGCTCCATGCAATCGGAGAGGGTGCTTCGGAGCCAGACAGTCAATAGCCCTGGTTAACTCTGCATTCCAGCGTGCCACCAGGGAATCAGCTGAAAGGCCATCAACTTGGGATAAAGCATCCCCTACCACTCTCTGGAAGCCAATTGGATCCATTAAGTGGCGGGGGCGGACCATCCGAATCGTTCCCACCTCCCTGCAGAGGGGAAGGGTTGCGAAGAAGTCCAGTTGCACCAGGAAGTGATCTGACCATGGCACTTCTTTTGTTTTGCTTTTAGTTAGTGTCAGATCACCGACATCCATAGAGGTGAACACCAAGTCTAAGGCATGTCCATGGCTATGAGTTGGGCCAAACTTATTCAGGGACAGCCCTATGGAGACCATGCTTTCCACGAAGCCTGAGCGGCCCCTTGTAAGGTCGTGTCGGCATGGATGTTAAAATCCCCCAGGACAACCAAGCTGGGTGTCTCCAGGAGCATATCTGCCACAACCTGAAGCAGCTCGGGCAGGGAATCCTTGGTGCAGCGGGGAGGTTGGTACACCAGTAGGAATCCTGTACTGCCCCTATTGCCCAACTTCCAGAACATGCACTCAGAAAACTGGGTCTTCCCAATGGGACGCCTGGTGCACACTAATGACTTCCTAAAAATCACTGCAACCCCCCCTCCCCGCCCACATGACCTGGGTTGCTGTTCGTAAGAGAAACCTGGTGGGCAAGCAGCGGCAAGGACAGGCCCATCTGCTTCATCCAACCAGGTCTCTGTCACACATGCCAGGTCAAATCCTCCATCCACAATCAGGTCGTGGATGGCAGTGGTTTTATTCATCATTGACCTAGCATTGCACAGCAACACTTTCAGGTCATGTGGGTTTCCCTTGCTGATTACTGTATCCTTCCGGTCAGGACCAGACCTGGAGGCAGGGATAGTCCTCAAACAACGACTGGTTCTTCTTCTTCTTCATGTTCTCCCAATATTCCCCAGCTTCTCCCCTCTGCAGCCTCTGAAGTATGCCCTTCTGCAAACCACTGTTCTAAATCTATACTGTCTCCCTCTTCTCTGGAAAGGGGTCCCCACCATTCCTCCTCAGTCCAGTCCCTGACAGCGGCCCATTTAGTCAAGCTGTGGGAAATCCACAAGCAGAATTAGAGCACACGAATACTCTCCCCTCTTGTGGTTTCCAGCAACTGGTATTCAAAAGCATTGCTGCCTGTAACTGTAGAGACTGTGGTGCCATCATGTTATTATTACGTTCTTCAGGGGATCAATTACTAGCATTGTGCATCTATGAGTCTTCACTTCCATCTGTAAAATGGGAACAGTGCTATATAATAGGTGTATATATGTAAGAGAGCGAGACAGAGAGGAGGCTTATTAGGTCAGGGTTTGGCTCATTATAAATACTGTCTATGGTTGTACAAAGTATGACTCAAATTTGTTGGCATCCTATTGAATTCATTCCTGAGCCGTACACTATGGTGGAGGCCAAGACGCGTATAAATGTGTTTTGTTTCTTTACCCCATCAGTGCGATCCTACAGGTCTCAATCTAATAATAGCCACATTCATTTCACCACCGGCAAACATTCTCTGTCATCCAGTGTTTACTTGGGTCAATGGATTCTCATATATTTATTTATTAAGAGTTATTTGCCCAGATTGTCTAATAAAGAGCAAATGTATTACAAGTAATACACGGCAAAATAATATTACAGGCAAATATGATAAGCTTACCTATGGAAGCAAGATGAACTGAAATTTGGGTTCTACGGTTTTCTGATAGCATCTTTCAGTTCTCATAAAAGGCCCTTGAGCTGTGCTTTCCCCTTCACCTTTGGGACTCTTTTTCAAGTCCAATTTGTAGTTCCAAAGAAAATAACTGAGGCAGTTCGGCTTGGTTTCTGTTTGGCAAGCCTCCTTTCTGAAGGAGTGCAGTCTCTTAGTCCAGCATATTAGCTGACTCACTACAAACCGCACCCCTCCAGGGAGGTTTTTATTCACTCCTCCCCCTCCTCCATCCGCCATATTTCAGCGAAGAGGCCTGCATGTCGGGATAAAAATAGCTATTAGAACTCTACTGCATCTTCAGTGTTTCTGACAAGGTTATTATAGGAGCAGCATGCAATAAATTGTCTCCGAACCAATGCTGATCCAAATCTTCCGAGTGCCTATGGTTTGCATAGGGAAAAGTAATGCTCAGGAGCAAGAGAGAAATATTAGGCAGGGCCATCTTACCCATAGAGGCTAGTGGCGCAGGGCTCCAGGGCACCAAGTTCTGGAGGGCGCCAGGAAAGAGGCGGAGGCTGGACGTGGCACCTCCCGGCATCAGCTCGCCACCCTTGCCTGCCTCTGCCATGCCGTGCTGAAGCAGCGCCGCGCCCGGAGCCTCCGTCTGCCATGGCCACCACAGCACAAAGCGGTCAGCTGAGCCGGGAGCCTCCGTGGCCAGCCTCCACCTCTTCCCCGCCGGAGGAGCTACCCTCCAGCAGCTGCCTACCTCCTCAAGCCCCGCAAAGCTGGGCTTGTTGCCGGCAGCGCCGTCCTCCCTAAAATAACAACAACAACAACAATTTATTTATACCCCACCCATCTGGCTTGGCTTCCCAAGCCACTCTGGGCGGCTTCCAACCAAATATTAAAATACAGTATTGCATCAAACATTAAAAGCTTCCCTAAACAGGGCTGCCTTCAGATGTCTTCTAAAAGTTTGGTAGTTGTTGTTCTTCTTGACATCTGATGTGAGGCTGTTCCACAGGGCGGGTGCCACTATCAAGAAGGCCTTCTGGCTGGTTCCCTGTAACTTGGCTTCTCACAGTGAGGGAACCACCATAAGGTCCTAGGCCGTGAAGGGCTTTAAAGGTCAAAACCAGCACCTTAAATCTGACTCTACTCCACCGGGAGCCAGTGCAGCTGGAAAAGCACTGGGTGAATATGCTCCCATGGCAGAGACCCCATGAGGAGCCTCGCTGCAGCATTTTGTACCCGCTGGAGTTTCTGGGACAGCTTCAAGGGCAGCCCCGCGTAGAGCGAATTGCAGTAGTCAAGCCTGGAGGTGACCGTCGCATGGATCACTGTGGCCAGGTCGGGGCGGGAAAGGTAATGAGAAACTAGCCACAGACAGAGTCGCCCATAAACTTCAGTGGAGAAATGCCTTGCCTGGGGTTGAGTCATGGTGTGTCCAACTGAGAGAAGAAGGGATGTTCGAGAAGGAAGGGTGAGAAACTTGCAGGCCCTGAATAAAGATTTGTGGGCCTGTCCTGTGGTATTTATCCTAAACTGAGAGAGAGCTAACCATGAATCATTACTGTGCTATCCATGTGAGCATCTTTGGGAAAAAGCACTGACATGCACAGGAACTAAAAATGTCAGGATCGGCTCTCGAGACGATTTTTCGAAGCCTATTTTTATATGTTATTATTACTGCACAAGCGCGCGCACTCTGGACAGCTTGCAGGAAACTGTGATTTGTGATTTGAATAAAGCCAGCACTCCCCCCACAACACACTTTTCTTTTCTCGCTGTAACCGATGCCAAGTGTGTGTGCTAATGTTAACATGTTCAGACCCTGTCTCATTTCGCCGGGGGCAACATTATACAATTAGGCACGTGCAAGCCCTCAAATATGTGAGCTTTTACGGTTTATTGTTCTATTTCATGGCGCACTTGAGGATTATTTCATGACTGGGCTGCGCCACCAAACCTCACGACTTGCCTGACTTTCTTCATCTTGTTGTCCTGAAATGTCGATGCAGACTTCCTTGTTTTACTGTTTCTAAAGTACCCGTCTCAGACACACCAAGAGCTGTCTCTGTTGTTGTAGCCTTTAATTTAGTCTACTGTCCAGGAAGTGGCCTGTTTGATACCCTCTCCCTTTTACTTCACCAAGCCGAGTCTGACATTTCTGAAAGGAAACAGCTGCACTTTAGGAAAACACCAAAACGCTGGTTATTCTTTCCCTTATGTTATTGCTACAGATGTGCAGGCAAAGACTGAACTAGTTATTCTGCATTGTGTCCATTCACCTTTCTATACATTCCGACATGAATACACAGTTCCTTCTGTCATTTAACCTTGTGCTAAATTGTTGCCCCATCTTCTTCCTGCTTTCTCGTTCCTGCCCACCCAACCCTTTGTTTCCCCAGTATGTCTGCAGCAGTCACACCCCCTACTGTCCCTTGTCCCTGAGAATCCCATCTCTAGACAAAATAACTTTCTACTTCTTCACCACAGCTGCTGCTCCTGTTTTAAAAACATGGCGAATCCTTCCCTCTCAGCAGGGGGGTGTTCAAGGTCCAAGATACTGACTGCCAGTTCGCTATCAAGCTAAGTTCATTGTCCTGCTTTTGGTGTACAAACCCTACATGACTTGAAATTAAAGTAAAGGTAAAGGGACCCCTGACCATTAGGTCCAGTCGTGGCCGACTCTGGGGTTGCGGTGCCAGTGGCGTAGCGTGGGGGGTGCCAGGGGTGCCGGCCGCACCGGGCGCAACATTTGGGTGGGCGCGTTTGGCCAGCCCCCCTCGAGGAAGCGGGAACCTCTCCAAGGTGCAGCGCGCCGTCGGTGGAGGAAAAGAGCCGCGCAGCAGCAGCAGCAAAGCCGGGAGGAGGAGGAGGTGGAGCGAGCCTGCTAATTGCTTGCTGGGAATTAAGCGGCTCAAAGAGGCAAAGGAAAAGAGGTGGAGCCGCTGGTCCGGCCGGGAGGAAGCTGGAGAGAGCAGCGCGCCAAGCGCACGTGATGCAAAGGGCCTGCTCCGCTGAGCTCCGCGTGGCGGGGGCGGAGGGAGGCGCTCTGCACGTGCTTAGGAGGCGCTCGCTCTTTCCAAAGAAGGACCCGGCTACTGGATCAAGGCCACAAGGGCCCATGTAGAGTGAGTGGCCAAGCAGACGCGTCAATGAGAAGCACTCAAAGCAGGACCGGGGCACAAGAGCGATCTCCCTTCCTGCTGTTTCCAGGGGGTGGAAGCGTCGCTGCCTCGAGGGCTTCCGAGATACCCTGGGGTGATGCAGCGCGTCTTCCCCACTGTCCTCGGACCTCCTCCGAAGGCTGGCGGTGGCGCGGAGAGACCTTCTCCCTGCGCCAGCCTTCGGATGGCTGTCCTGAAGACTTGTGGTGGGAGCAGGGGCGTAGCGTGGGGGTGCAGGGGGGGCCTGCCGCACCTGGCGCAACATCTGGGGGGTGCGCGGAAGAGACCCGAGTGCTAAAATCCATGGGTTAGGGGGTGCAAATAACTTGCCTTCCCCGGGTGCTGAGAACCCACACTACGCCACTGTGTGGTGCTCATCTCGCTTTATTGGCCGAGGGAGCTGGCATTCAGCTTCCGGGTCATGTGGCCAGCATGACTAAGATGCTTCTGGCGAACCAGAGCAGCGCACAGAAACGCCGTTTACCTTCCCACTGGAGTGGTACCTATTTATCTACTTGCACTTTGTGCTTTCGAACTGCTAGGTTGGCAGGAGCAGGGACTGAGCAATGGGAACTCACCCCGTCATGGGGATTCGAACCGCCAACCTTCTGATTGGCAAGACCTAGGCTCTGTGGTTTAACCCACAGCGCCACCCACGTAATAACCTCATCCCTTATACAGTGGTACCTCGGGTTACAGATGCTCAGGTCACAGACACTTCAGGTTACAGACTCCGCTAACCCAGAAATAGTACCTCAGGTTAAGAACTTTGCTTCAGGATGAGAACAGAAATTGTGCGGCAGCAGTGTGGCAGCAGCGGGAGGCCCCATTAGCTAAAGTGGTACCTCAGGTTAAGAACAGTTTCAGGTTAAGAATGGACCTCCAGAACGAATTATGTTCTTAACCTGAGGTACCACTGTATACCCAATTGATGACTACACTCAGGCCCATTTGCCCCTCCCCTATATTTTTGGGTGTGGGGCCACCCCATAAAGTCCAAAGGTGTCAGGCGTGGAGAGTCCTTCTCTCCCTCCGGTAACTTCACAGATAAGAATTAACGAGCAGCTGATAGATTTATAGCCCTGTTATTACAGCATCATGTTGCAAGCACAAATACACAGCTCTCCGCAAGGAGGGCGGTTGGCTACTCTAAATTCTCCTTCCGACTTCCACAACATTTTAGGTGCCAACGGGAAGTTCTTCCCTCCCTCTGACTCCTTTGCTGCCTGATACGTTTGGACCTCCAAGTCCGTGGTGAGCGGGGGTCCCCCTCACTCTCAAGTAATGTCTCAACTAGCTGCCCCCTCCCTTCTGGTTCTCTTGTCATTATCTCATAACTGGGTAACTCCTCCATAAACTGTTCATCTTCTGTCTCTCTCTCTGCTTCTGAACACTCTGGGGACAAGGAGGGGGCTCCAGCTCTCCATTGGAGAGAAGCTGGTCTGCCATGGAATGCATTCCCCAGTCCTCATCTTCAGACCACTCCCTGACAAAAGATGGTGGGAAGCAGCCCCAGGCTGGTGGCAGTGGCAGAAAGAGGCAGAACTGCACCCATCGAAGCCATGCTGTCTCTGCTTTGCAGCAGCACACAGCTCTACCCCAGCACCTCCCAAGGAGGCCAAGCTCGGAGCCGAGTGTGGCGTGGCTTCAAGGCCCATGGCTTCTTCTCCTCTTCCCGCCATGGCGGGGAGGCGGGAAGCAGCCTCAGGCCTGTAGTGACGACAGGAGGAGAAGGAGAAGCTGTGGCCACTGAAGCCATGCTGCTGATGTGCTGCCACGCCACTTGTCTTCTCCTTCAGTTCCTCCAATGTCCTGACTTCACATGCACAATGTCAGGCCATCACATACATGATGTCATGCACTGCGGGTTGTCCCCCCATTCTTCTTTGGAAGTCTTTGCCTATCTGCAGGTGAGGGCCTCCTGCAGATGTACATTGCCAGGGGATCCTTTCCGTACGATGCTAGAATTGGGCCTTTAGTGTGGTGGCATCTACCCTTGGAAATTACAACATGTTATGTTTCAGACGGGGATGAGTGTCGGTCTCTATTGCCTTTCAGTCACTCATTAAAAATTATTATTATTATTATTATTATTATTATTATTATTAATTTATTTATTTATACACTGCCCACTCTGTGTGGCTCCCAACAGAATTAATGTTGTTGATGATGATGATAAGGTGATAAAACATCAGACATTAAAAACTTCCCTGAACAAGGCTGCCTTCAGATGTTTTCTAAAAGTCAGGCAGCTGTTTATTTCCTTGACATCTGATGGGAGGGCGTTCCACAGGGCAGACACCACTACCGAGAAGGCCCTCTGCCTGGTTCCCTGTAACCTCACTTCTCACAGTAAGGGAACCGCCAGAAGGCCCTCAGAGCTGGACCTCTGTGTCTGGGCAGAATGATGGAGGTGAAGACGCTCCCTCAGGTATACTGGGCTGAGGCCATTTAGGGCTTTAAAGGTCAGCACCTTTCCTAAAAGGTCAGATCTTTCCTTTTAAACAAATCCTTTGAAGTAGATATTTTCTTTATCCTTGTCTGTATCTGCATTGGATTTCTCATTCATTTTTATATAGGTCTTTATTGTCAATGTTTTTATTAATCACTTTGGTCCCAGTGCTACTGGGTCCTGCAGTGCTACTATACCTGTGCTCCAGGAAGAAGCAATTCAGCAAGTGGGTTGAAGACACCTTGGTAGCTTCCTGGAAGGGTTGATTCCTGTTGCTTTCAGGGAAGGGGAGGCAATGGGGAGGTTAGCGCAGTGGAAGTATATCTTGAGGGCATTGGATGGGCTCCGCCAGTGAGTTCGCACCTCAACACCTTCCCTCACTCTCCTGGTAAGCAAGAGGAATCCATCTGCCAGGAAGGTAGCATAGCAATTGCACCCAACCTGATGAGCCACTTCTGGTTACATGCTCTGCTCTGCGGAGAAAGGAAGGAAAGAAAGAAAAAGCTAAAAGCCAAAGCTACAGCAGACAGGTAAATACGTGGAAAAGAGACTCTCCATTTTGGAGTAAAACCGGAGCCAAATTCATGAAGTAAACAAATAGGATGGTTCCCACCCCCAATACATATGCGCAGAAAGTGCTCCCCCCCTAAAAAAATGTTTCTCATTTTGACTCAAGAAAATCACAATGTTATAGTTAAAATCGGGGGAAATAAATACAGTAAATGGACAAAAGTACAAAGAACATGCAGAAGAAGAAGAAGAAGAAGAAGAAGAAGAAGAAGAAGAAGAAGAAGAAGGGGGGGTTTGGATTTGATATCCCGCTTTATCTACCCTACTACCCAAAGGAGTCTCAAAGCGGCTAACATTCTCCTTTCCCTTCCTCCCCCACAACAAACACTCTGTGAGGTGAGTGGGGCTGAGAGACTTCAAAGAAGTGTGACTGGCCCAAGGTCACCCAGAAGCTGCATGTGGAGCAGCGGGGAAGCTTAACCACTACACCATACTGGCTCTCTACTAATATTACTAATACTGAAATAATGCCCCTCAATGAGGCCAAACTTTCATCAGTAAAACACTACATATCAAACACTCGCTTCCGTCTGAGACTCAGGAAACATCACGACAGGAAATGAGGCCACCATCAGGAGTAGCAACGGAACTGATGATTTACCGTGCTAGAGAAGAAACTAAATTTTTAAATTTTCTTCTCCCATTAGATTCTCAAAATATTTAGGGGTATATGTACTCCTGTGTACCCCCCCCCAAAAAAGCACTGTGTGTAGGATACAGATCGTTCCTGGGTGTAATGCACTGGTGTGTGGTAAAACATTTCACAGGGGAACAATTAGGGCCAGAGGTGCCAGCTTGCAAGGACAATTGTGGGGACCAATGTCCCACCTGAGAGCATCACACCTCCCTCCCTAAGCAGGGCAGAAACTTCCTGGGCTTTGGGAAGGATGCGCCAGACTTTAATACTTTAATACTCTATTTTACCAGGAACATTTAGGGGGCTAATCTAGTCTCCCTAGTTCACTAACCTCATGTCACTGGTGCAATATTTTATCTGGATGGACAGGGCTTAAATCTATATTTTATATTTAGTTTCACTAAAGCACCGCTAGAAAGTATAGCTCTCAGATTAAATAATAAGCCCAAGAATTATGCTTCCAGAAGTTAATTTTTTTTCCTGTAGTATTGTACAACAATTATGAAACTTCCATTTGTTAGAGGAAATTGTTCATTAGCTTGCTCTGAAGTTTCAAAACACACCTGCAAATTTTAGGAGTTTTCATTCTCCAACACCTTTTCTTTTCTTATATTAAAAAAAAAAGCTCTTAAAAATTCATAAGCCTCGCAAATGTGAAGCTGTGAGGAACTGCACTGCAAGTTTCTCACCATTGCCAGGGAAACTGAGACTTGCCTGGAAAAAAATGTAGGTTACAATGTGTATTTTGCATGAGATTCCCTAAGAATGTGGCAATGCATTAACAAAGAACTAGTCTCATTCACAGAAACAGATTATCATTCTATAGAAGATCACAGTCAGCCAACAATATAGCAAGCACTCCAGCAATCTTCTGTTTGTAGGCTTGCTTGTTCAGCTGTTTGTATGCTCACAAATCTTAGCTTAAAAAATCTGCCGAAATACTGGAGTTGAAGCAACTCTTTGCCGTGAAGCACTAGATGCCAAATACATTGGAGATGGTGGGACCAGTTCGCACATGGAACTAGTGGGGAGGGTAAAGGTAAAAAAGATAAAGGACCCCTGGGCGGTTAAGTCCAGTCAAAGGTGACTATGGGGTTGGGGCGCCCATCTCACTTTCAGGCCGAGGGAGCCGGTGTTTGTCCAGAGACAGCTTTCCAGGTCATGTGGCCAGCAGGACTAAACCACTTCAGGCACAACAGGACACCGTGACAGAAACCAGAGCGCATGGAAATGTGTTTACCTTCCCGCCGGAGCAGTACCTATTTATCTACTTGCACTGGTGTGCTTTCCAACTGCTAGGTTGGCAGGAGCTAGGGCAGAGCAACAAAAACTCAGTCCGTCATGGGGAGGGGATTTGAACCGCCAACCTTCTGATGCGCAAGCCCAAGAAGCTCAGTGGTTTATACCACTGAGCTTCCAATGTTCTCTTATAATGGCAAGGACACTCACATGAGAGATGCCAGAAAACTGAGTTCTGTTGACTTCCAGCTGAATAAAAGCCCTGGGTGTACACAAGCATATATATTCCCTTGCATTGATATGAGCCTGTGTAGAAAATATCATGTGAAACCAGGGGGACTAAAGTGTGTTTTACATACACACTTACCTGGGAGTAAGCCCTATTCAACTCAATGAAGCTTACTGCTGAGTTGATGGGTATAAGATTGCACTGAAGCTCTGGATTATTGCTTAAATAGTGCTAATACAGAACCCCCTCTTTTAGCTGTGCATTAATTAAGCCGACTAACTTCTACACAGTTTCAAAAATACTTTAAAACCTTTTAGAATCAACGGCAAGACATGGAGCTAAACCAAAACCAAAGGACTCTCTCTGAATATATCCCTATCATTTTTTAAAAAGAAAATCATTCCTAAATGCTCCAAAGGGGGGAAGCCGTTTGATGAATAGCTGGAGCCTACCGTCATGTCGGCTTTCTCAAGGCAATCAAAAGAATCCATCAGGGTGAACATAATAGTTGAAATACAATTGCCTTTCTCCGGGGTGGGCAGAAAAGTTATGTATGGCAGCTGGAGCTGTTGAGCAGCTGACAAGTTGCGTTTTTATGACCAGCTTGAAACAATCTGTTTCGACGTTTCAGGAATTGCCAGAGCTTCTCCGAAAAGCCGAGCAAGCAGTCAGGACCCAACAAGCGCTGGTGCCGAGCTGAGGTATAATTAAGTTACCTACTGAGAAAGCTACCACAGGGAAAGTTCTTCAGTGAGTGTTGAATTTTCAAGCCATTCAAGGGCATCCATAAGAAGACAGATATTTCAACACCGGGAGTGTTTCGCCCTAGTTCCTATACAATCGTATGAATTATACATCTTCTCAGGCCACATAGGAATTGTACTGGTACGGAATACCAGCGTTTCCACGAAAGGAAAAACAACAACAGGTAAATCAAGTCAAAGAAGCTATTACTCTGGGACTTCTGGGAAATGATGAATTTTTTAAAAAAATGATGAAATATACATTTATGAAGAAACCAGAAGCCTTTCTCCTTGGAATAACAGGTTCTGAACTGCCCAAAAAAGATGTAAAAGTATTTTTGTATGCCACAACTGCTGCACGGATTTTATTAGCCAAAAAATGGAAAACACAAGAATTACCAATGGTAGAAGAATGGCATATGAAGATGATGGAGTTTATGGAGCTGGCTGACCTCACCGGGAGAATCCACGACCAGAAAGAAGAGGAACACAAAGAAGATTGGAAGAAATTTAAAGACTATTTGAATAAATATTGTAATATTAAAGATATGTAATCACTTGAAAGAAACAATTAGGCCTAGGATCAAAATGGAATTAAATTTACAAATAAGAAAATGTACGATAAGGAAAGTTATGTAATATGATTAGGACTGTGATATGGTCTTTTGAAACACTGATATTGGAAACTGCTACATATAATTACTAAGAAATTTGGATGGAAGAGATTCGAGGAAGTCAAATACTATGTTTATGAAGATGGATGGTACTTAATTTTAATTAATTAAGTGGCAATATGTTGTATGTATCTTTTTTCTCTTTTTCTCCTATTTTTTGTTTGTCTTCATTATTGTTAATCTCTTCTTTTTTATTATGTTTACCTACTGAAAATAATAAATATTATTTGAAAAAGAAGAAGAAGCTATTACTCTGAGCAAAAGGGATATGGACAAAAAAAAAAAAGGTTGCTTCCATTAAGTAGCCCAGAGGTTTTCAACCTTTTTTCTTTTTTTTTGAGCCCATGGCTCTTGTAACCACCTGCATTCTTTCTGTGGCACCCCTGTGGGGCTCAGGAACCCAGTTATGTCTTAAAATATTTTGGGAAATGATATATAATGAGTTAAATAAAATGTTTCATTTAACATTTGTGAAAAAACCCAAAGCCTTCTTGTTAGGGATTATGGGGAAAGACCTGCCAAAGAAATTTTAAAACATTTTTATGTATGCGACAACAGCGGCAAGAGTCTTAATAGCACAAGGATGGAAGAATGAAGAAATCCTGACAAAAGAACTGTGGCAAGAAGAACCGATGGACTATGTGGAATTGGCAAAACTGACGCATAAACTACGTGGCAAGGATAACTGTGACTTTAAAGATGAAAGAGAGCCTTTTATGAAATATTTGGAGAAACAACAAAATGAACTGGACTCTTTCGCAAATTTTTAATGCAGTGGTACCTCTGGTTACGTACTTAATTCGTTCCAGAGGTCCGTCCTTACCCTGAAACTGTTCTTAACCTGACATACCAATTTAGCTAATGGGGCCTCCCACTGCTGCCGCGCCACTGCTGCACAATTTCTGTTCTCATCCTGAAGCAAAGTTCTTAACCCAAAGTACTATTTCTGGGTTAGTGAAGTCTGTAACCTGAAGTGTATGTAACCTGAAGTGTATGTAACCTGAGGTACCACTGTAAATATTCACAAAAATGTTATTGGTAATATAAAGGGAAAAGGACCCCTGATCATTAGGTCCAGTCGTGGCCGACTCTGGGGTTGTGGCGCTCATCTCGCTTTATTAGCCAAGGGAGCCGGCGTACAGCATCCAGGTCATGTGGCCAGCATGACTAAGATGCTTCTGGCGAGCCAGAGCAGCGCATGGAAACGCCGTTTACCTTCCCGCTGGAGCGGAACCTATTTATCTGCTTGCACTTTGATGTGCTTTCGAACTGCTAGGTTGGCAGGAGCAGGGACCGAGCAACGGGAGCTCACCCCGTCGTGGGGATTCGAACTGCCGACCTTCTGATCGGCAAGTCCTAGGCTCTGTGGTTTAACCCTATGATACAATATTGCAGCACAAAAACAATTCCACAACACAGTGTTGTAATGTTGGTGTGAACTGGCCTGGAGCACTGGGTTGGTAGGAAACATGGGTGCATAAAAGTGTACTGGCAGCATCAACAGCTGCATGCTATTGATGCATACTCCAAAAACCATTGCATACTCTTGATATACACACTGTTGCATATAAATAGGTTAGGGAGAAAAGGGACAAGGCAGGAGAAGACTAGGGGGAGACACAAGTGCAATATTAGGACAAAGACACCATCCTAAATAATTTTTGGGCACCATGGAACCATGCATATTGGTGCAACCGAATACTGAGAATGAAGGAATTGAGGAGATGCTCATCAAATTTGCAGATGGCACCAAACTGAGAGGGGTCGCTAATGCCACAGAAGACAGAATCAGAATTCAAAATGTGCTTAACAGATTGGAGAACTGGGCCCTACTGAAATGAATTTCAATAGGGACAAATTGTAAGGTTCTGCAGGAAGACCCAGATGCACAAATATAGAATGTGGGACACCTGACTCACTAGCAGTCCATGTGAAAAGGATCTAGGGGTCTCATGCTTTACATGAGTCAACAGTGTGATGCAGCAGCAAAAACAAAAAGTGAATGCTATTCTAGGCTGCATCAACAGAAGTATAGAGTCCAGATCAAGGGAAGTAGTAGTACCAATCGATTCTGCTTTGGTCAGACCACACCTGGAGTGCTGTGTCCAATTCTGGGTACCACAATTTAACAAGGATGTTGACAAGATGGAGTGTGTGTGCAGAGGAGGGCAACCAAGATGATTACGGGTCTGGAAAATGAGCCTTATGAGGAACAGTTGAAGGAGCTGGGTATTTTTAGCCTGGAATTAAGGAGACTAAGAGGACGTATGAGCCATCTTCAGATATCTCAAGGGCTGTCATGTGGAAGAGAGTACAAGCTTGTTTTCTACTGCTCTGGAGGGTAGGACTTGAACCAATGGCTTCAAGTTACAAGAAAGGAGAAAAACTCCTGACAGGAAGAGCTGTTTGGCAGTGGAACGGTCTACCTGGGGAGTTTGTGGACTCACCTCCCTTGGAGGTTTTTAAGCAGAGGTTGGATGGCCATCTATCATGGATGCTTTAGAAGAGATTCCTGCATTGCAGGAAGTTGAGCTAGACAGCCCTTGGGGGTTCTATGATTCTATGATAGCATTTGAAGCAGCAATAATGAGATGGCAACTGAGCAACAGAAAGAGTTACCGCTTTGTTTGCATCTTGTAGGATCTAGCCAGACATCGCTGTAATGGAGAGACTTTCAGCAACATCACAGCTACACAAATCTATAGGATCAAGGTATCAGCATTCGCAAGAGCACCGGCTATTGTTAACAAACTAAAAAGTGTTTTATTTGCTTTGGTCTTAAATGCCACAGAAGAACCCTATATAAATCCCAATGCTGACAGCTTTAAAAGATATTTCCTTTCAAAAGCATACAGTCATGCAACACACTTATCTGTGCCTTATGTAAAGCTGGTTTATTCGCACACTGCCAGGGTTAAGGATTTGAATGCTCCAGTAATACCGCTGGAATCAGATACCAGCTTTAGAGGTGTAAATTACAATCTCTTGTATGTACATTGAAAGCTCTCCAGAATTCACAACTCCTTAGGGCTTGTTGAAAACAGAGAGAGAGAGAGAGAGAGAGAGAGAGAGAGAGAGAGAGAGAGAGAGAGAGATCTTCACTAACTGCAACTGATAAGATTGAGAGCCAAGGAAAATTTCTGCTCAGAGCCAAAAGATCCATAGATTATTTCCCCAGACAAACTCAAAAGAAAGGAAAGTGTCTCCATGTAGCCTCTTGCTAGAAGTACGAGCACAATTCAAATAAGACATGCCAATGGGTCTTAGTCGGGTTTAATCAATCCTTTAAACAGAGCTGTAATAAATTTGGATGTGAGAGACAAAAAAGACACATGTGAACCAGCTCTTGAAAACTGGAAACTAGGTATTTGTAGGCTGGGAAAAAAGAAAGAAGTATTTAATGTGATCATTAAAGAATGAGTTGATATGTGAGTGTATAGCTATCGATGTTATTTATGGCTTCTTTTATTCAGTTCATAGTGACTCGATCTTTTGATGACAGATCAACTCTAGACAGCTATCATTTCTCTCCCTAGCAAATTGTCAGGCTGGGCATTCAGATAAGTTGGATTATTGTCCTTATGTAGCCTCTCTAAACAGGAACCTATAAATAACTCTCTCCTAATCTCAACTTAGTTTTTATGTGTATTAATTCCAAGATTAGGAGGAGAAGACAGAAGGGAATGTGTGAAGTTAACACGAGGCAACTGTGTCAATTACATTCGCTATGTGGGTTTGTTTGTGGTTTTTTTAAAGGAATAATAGAACAAACATGCTAATACTGTTCTCTGACAAAATCAGATGGACTGGACACCATACAACTCAATTCATATAGGAAATATGTAGAATGATTAATAAATATTGGGAAGCAAATATTTTGCTACAAATCGTGAGCTGAGCAGTTAATTTATCCCACATTGATCCTGCTAAAAATGTCTCATCACAGGATAATCTGACTTTCAGCCTTATGTGGTTCATTATATAAATTCATATCCAGTTTTACACATTTTCTTGACCAGAGACAAAAAGGAAGTAATGATGATTGATAGGCCATGCCACGTTTTAGCTGAAAATTTGTTATGCCTTTTGCAACGTTTTTTTAAAGGCTGATTGCCATGAAATGCGATTATAGGTCAAGCAAGACAATTTTATGCTTCAATGATGTCCTCTGTCATGAATTTGCCCTTAGATGCATCATATGCCATTCGCCAACAAATAGTTCAGGTTGATGGGCAAGAAGATTAGGTGACAAAATAGTCAACACAAATTCATTTATTTTCACTTCTGAATGGGATGTACTATTCATAAGTCTGTGGTGAGGATGAATCCAAAATTCCTCTCATCTGAACGTCACACATTTTGAACTTTTGTACTACTTTGTTTTGAAGTGGAACTGATTTAACAGGAACGCTCATTGAGTTTCTGCTTTTTTAATTTTCAAATTTGTATAGTGCGGCATACATATCTTGAGTTTCCCACGGATCATTTTTTTACGTAGTTTCTTTGGTTAATTTCTGTCTTCCACCCTCTCTGTGTTGTCTATAACTCTCTTCGGGGATTTGGCCTGAATACACGAGACAAAAAGTGTGTCACTCCTTTTCCTGCCTCTGCTTTGAAAAATCTCACATATAATAAAAATGCAAGAGTGTCGTCACACAAGCACCCCATTGGAGGATTTGCAGGGCTGCAGCAACAGGCTGGATTTGAAGTCAGGGTGGGGTAGGGGAGCAAAACAGAATGCTGGTTGCACAATAGCAGAAGAGAGACATGGTTTCATAAATGGGGTTGAAAAGGTGAAATGAGAGCTAAGTAGTTGCATGGGATAGGAAGGGGATGTTCTAAGAAGTTAATCCTGAGCCCTTGGCCACCTAACTCAAATGAGAAGGTAAATGCAACCACACCATCTCCTATCCTCATGTGCAAATCTTCTTTCAAATTTCTACCTATCTTTTAGAGCAGGGGTAGGCAACCTAAGGCCCCGGGGCTGGATGCGGCCCAATCGCCTTCTCAGTCCGGCCCGCAGATGGTCCGGGAATCAGTGTATTTTTACATGAGTAGAATGTGTGCTTTTATTTAAAATGCATCTCTGGGTTATTTGTGGGGCATAGGGATTCATTCATTATTATTATTATTTTCAAAATATAGTCCAGCCCACCACATGGTCTGAGGGACGGTGGACCGGCCCATGGCTAAAAAAGGTTGCTGACCCCTGCTTTAGAGGCATGTTCAGTTCCTTCCCATTCCTCCTTCAATGGCTGGGGGTGGGGCTTCTTTGCACAAGTTAGGCACAATACTAATTTCAAATCCAACCACACAATATGCTGATGGAGCTTAAGAGAAGAGTAGGAAGGCATAATTTTCTGAAGCAAACCTGTGATGATTCTGCCAGAAAGCAAAGCTGTAATCCTGTGCGCATTTGTCTGAAGGGGGGTTGGGTGGTAATTCCCATTAAATACGGGGTGACTTGTTCCCGAGTAAACATGTATAGGAAGACTGCAGTTGTATAGTTGCAATCCTAAATAATCTTAAAAGGTAAAGGTAAAGGACCCCTGACAGTTAAGTCCAGTCGTGAACGACTCTGGGGTTGCGGCGCTCATCTTGCTTTACTGGACAAGGGAGCTGACGTTTATCCGCAGACAGTTTTTCCAGTTCATGTGGCCAGCATGACCAACCTGCTTCTGGTGAAACCAGAGCAGCGCATGGAAACACCTTTTACCTTCCTGCTGGAGCGGTACGTATTTATCTACTTGCACTTTGATGTGCTTTTGAACTGCTAGGTTGGCAGGAGCAGGGACAGAGCAACGGGAGCTCACCCCATCACGGGGATTCAAACTGCCGACCTTCCGATCAGCAATTCCTAGGCTCAGTGGTTTAGACCACAGTGCCACCCACATCCCTCCTAAATAATCTTACTAGGCTGCAAGTCCCACTGATCTCAGTAGGACTTACCATTAACTCAATCTCCTTAAGTATGGGTTGTTAACTGTGAAATCATCATTTTAAGAAGAACAACAAGAAGAACAAAAATGAAGGCAATAGCTTGGACCCCAAGATTAACTCTAAAAGTTCATGAAAGGGAAGCTTCCTATCCCTATCTCCTCCTGCAGCCCCCTGAAAATCCTGTCTTGTGGCTTGGGGGCACCACTGAAGAATGTGAGATGGAGTGCAGTGGGCAGAAGATCACAACGACCAGAATTTTAGAAGACATCTGAAGGCAGCCCTGTTTAGGGAAGCTTTTAATGTTTGATACATTACTGTATTTTAATATTTTGTTGGAAGCCCAGCCAGATGGGCGGCATATAAATAATAAATTATTAGGATCCATTTGGATCAATTCTTTCCCATATCAGTATCCTCATTTTGTTCAGGAGGACTCCACAATCTTCAGCTAGACTTTTTTTTTGGTGGGGGTACAGTGACATGGGGGGAACACACACACAAAAAAACCTTGCATGAATTTCCTTCGGGTCCAAGCTATTGCCATTATGTTGCCTTCTGTGACCTCCCGTAACTTATTGCGGGATCTGTGCCAATATCAAGATCACTCTGTTTATTACCTTTTGAAATCTAACCTTTGAATTTCCATTGCTCAGGGTACCCTGTGCGCCAAATCAACACAGAGTTCACATCCTGCGCAGCGTCTGAGCATCAGAATCTTGATCAACATGCCTTGTGCTATTGTTACCGAGCGTGGAGATGGAACAAGCCTCCTTCTCTCTTTTTTGGATTTGCTGGGTGTGTCGTGGCGGAGAACGTTTGGAAGACAAAATGCCAATGAGATGAGAATAGAATGTTTGTCTGAGTTTAGCACTAGGGCAATAGGTTCACTGCAACTCGAGCACAGACACAACAAATAGTAGCCGAGAAATGACGGCAGCGTGAATGACCTGCTCTAAGCCACAAACAGCTTTGCTGTCTGTACAGCAGATGATTAACTGTCCTATTTTTATTCAATCCTGTTTGCTAACTCACTAAGCCACAGACAGTTAACAGAAAATTATTCTCTCTCTTTAAAGCTGTTGGTTATGAAGTGCTTCATTTGATCCAGGAATGTACAAAGCAGTGTATATTTATTGACCATGATCTTAATTGACCTATATATATATATATATATATATATATATATATATTGTGGGGGGACAGCCTTGGTAGGCTAGATGAATCCCCCTTGCCCTACCAGACCCAAGATGACCTCCCTTTCCAGCTTGTTACTAAAACAATCCCAACAACATGATGCTGTCAACAGACGTAAGCACCCAAAGCTGGATGAAGCACACTTTGTAACAGGCCAGAACAGGGCATGAATAAGAGCCTAACATGATTCATTAAGCAGGCTTATTGATATGCCAGTGATCTTTAAACATTAGACACTTAATAGAGCTCTGCCAATGCCTGGAAATGCATACTGTACTAACAGATATTTGAAAATGAACTTCTCGGACCCAATGGCAACTTCCCAATCCCTCTTCTTTTTTTAACATTTAGAGGACATTACAGACCGGTGACATTTTAGCAGCAGGAACAAATAGTTTTTGCACAAACATTTATCTCGTTGCCCTTTTAAGGAGCAATGAGCCTCTTTCACACACGTACCCTGCCCTCCTAGTTTCTTCTTTTTTTGTCAAATCTTTTTTTTTATTAAGTTCTACATTGCAAATTTAAATTCAAACATTAAAAATCAACACCACAATTTAAATTCCCTGAATCCTTCGACTCCCCTCCGCCCTTCCATGGTTACTATTATCCATCTTTTTTCAATTGCTTCTCTTATTTTCCCTAATTTTTTTTTAAAGTTCATCTTTATTGAATTAAAATACAAATATACATACATATATACATACATAAAGGGTAAAGGGACCCCTGACCATTAGGTCCAGTCATGACCGACTCTGGGGTTGCGGCGCTCATCTTGCTTTATCGGCCGAGGGAGCCGGCATACAGTTTCCAGGTCATGTGGCCAGCATGACTAAGCTGCTTCTGGCAAACCAGAGCGGTGCACAGAAACGCCGTTTACCTTCCCACCGGAGTGGTACCTATTTATCTACTTGCACTTTGATGTGCTTTCGAACTGCTAGGTTGGCAGGAGCAGGGACCGAGCAACAGGAGCTCACCCCGTCACGGGGATTCAAACCGCCGACCTTCTGATCGGCAAGTCCTAGACTCTGTGGTTTAACCCACAGCGCCACCCGTACATACATAAAGATAAAAAAGAAAAGATTAAGACAAGAAAAGGAAAAAGGAAAAAGAAAACATACAAAACAAGAATTTGCATTATTATACAATCATTCATTGAATTTCTAAATAAAAGACTTCCAATTCTTCTCATTGTACAAGTATTGCTATTTATGTTTAATGCACAGCCTTCTATTACCCTGATTGGTTTTTGTGTACTCTAATAAACTAACATTTGCACACTGTATTTTACGTGGATCAGTTTAATTCCGCAAGGAGATTGTTATTTCGACAACATGTTTTTAGGTAATCTTTGAATATTTTCCATTCTTTGTATACTTTCTGGTTTGAGAGCCCTCTTACATTCTCCACCATTTCCCTAATGTTTCTTAAATAATCCATTTTCACCGTAACTTTTAGTACATTACAAGTGTTACTCAAATCCTGCCAAAGTTTTTAATTGTTTACAGCGTTCTCTTGAATACATTGTAAATCCCCCCCCATTCTTTCTTAAAGTTCTTCACTTCCTGGTTTCTGATTTTCCCGGTCAGTTTCTCCATTTCGGCATAGTCCATCATCTTCATCAGCCATTCGTCTCTGGTGGGGACTTTGTCTTCTTTCCATCTCTGGGCCAGTAGTATCCCCACTGCTGTTGTTGCATACATAAATAATCATTCCTTTGGTATCTCTGCACCTAAAATTCCTAATAAAAAAGCCTCTGGTTGATGCCTGGCTATTTTTAATAGATATTGGCTGGTTTGGTACAGAGGAATCTGTATCATTGTAGACCTCAATGGCTCATTTCACACAGTCACTGGCTCAAAATCTGGTATGTGTAGTGAGGTCCATCCATCATTCTCACAGTGGCAGAGGGAAAAAGCCAAGGAGCTTGGGTTTGATGCATGGCTGCCCCGTGTGGTGAGTCATCCAAACTGCAGCATGGGACATCTTCCTGGGCACATGAACCAAAAACTTGTGGACAAACGCTGGCTCCCTGGGCCTGAAATTGATATGAGCTCCTCAACCCCATAGTCACCTTTGACTGGACTTAACCATCCAGGGGTCCTTTACCTACCTTTTTTTTAACCTTATTATTGATGGTTGTTATGCACTATTTTTTTTTTGTATGCTTTTCACTTGGTTGCAAGTCGCCTAATGGTGCCCTGTATAAGGCTAATGTCACCATCACTTCCGTTACAGTAGCATACCCCATTCGTATTGCACTTCTCCTCAAAGCAACCCTGTGAGATCCTGGTTATTAGACAAATAAGAAGAGAACAGAATTAGGTTTACTAATTCTCTGCATGCAACTGGAAGAGAAATGTCCAGATTCTCCTTCGGGAACAACTACATGTGGGAGGCGGTGACAGTGTGTCTTTCCTAGAAATTGTATGGAAATAAACACACGATTCCACATCTTTCTCCATCGCTCTTTGTGAAGGAGGTGAGCCTAAGAGTCAGCTGCTGAGCAGGTGCTCAGACAGTGATGACACCCACTTTCCTGTAAAAGTCTGTGGCATATGCACCAACCTGATCCAGTGGCGTAGCATGGGGGTGCAGGGGGGCCCGGCCGCACTGGGTGCAACATCTTGGGGGGGCGCTCGCATTCGCAGCTCTCTGCCCCTACCTGGCTCACTCACTCTCTCTCACTGCAGTGCTGGCTGTGCGAATCCGATCCGAGCCGCTGGGTCGCCGCCCACTGTGAAGGGGGTGGGTGCCAGGTGTGCGGTGCAGAGAGAGAGCGAGGCACTATCTGGGGGAGGGACAGTGCAGCGGCCGCCCAGCGCAGCACTGAGCATGGAAGAGAACCACACCAGACCAGACCAGGCAGCAGCAAGAAGAAGCTGGCAGCGGCGGCAGGTTAGGGGTTAGGGGACGCAAATTACTTGCCTTGCCCCAGGTTAGGGGGCACAAATTACTTGCCTTGCCCCGGGTGCTGACAACCCATGCTACGCCGCTGACCTGATCTGAGGAGAAACATCTAGGATGTTGTATCTTCCATGCCTCTGCTGGAATACGGTGGAGTTCTGGGACCATCACAGATGATTTCTTCCTCTCCATTTCTTATAAGCCTACTTCCAACTGTGCTCAAAAGCTGGAGTCATCTTTGGCTCTGTTGGTATGGATCAGTCCCATTAAATGAAAGCTGGCAAATTTGTTTTTCCAGTGCAGGAACAAAGTGTCCACTGCTCATTGTATTTCCTAGGGCATGCCATTAGGGAGATGAATTGTCTCGGATTCAGAGCCAAAAATTATATGAGGAACAAACAAGGGTTTGAGAAGCAGGCATGGGGGCTGTTTGTGTAAATTAGTCAACTCACTGCTGGTGCCCTTCACACTCGCAGTCTTCTATGCTACCAGTATGGAAACCCAGTGTATTGTATAGAATATGTACAATATTTTGTACAGTGTGAAGGGGAAGCAGATGGCTAGGAAGAATAAAACTTTAATGTTCTCCAATCTGTTCACTTATTTTAATCAGCCACCATGAACACCACCCACTGTGTGCCGTGTTGACACGAGGAAGTGCTCCTGTGTCGCAGCAGAAGAAAATCCCAAGAAATGTGTCGAGGGTAAAAAGGCTGCTTAATTGGAATTTGAAAGCTAATATGCCACTCAAAAGATTATGACATGATAAGGATGCATCTGTGCAGGAGTGTGCTTTCTGCCTGAAGCCAATTTGAGAGAGCAGCTTTCAAAGATGGTACAATGTGCTGCATGCATCTGTCTCACACTTCTGGCTTCAGAGCATAAGAGACATCAGCCCTGCTGCTGTCTTCATTTTATATGCAGGTGTGTTGGGTTCCAGTGCAAACAGGCGTGATAGATTGTGCACTACAGGGCAAAACAGCCGCTTCCACATTTACAAACTCCTGCATCACTGTCCTCATTTGTTTATTTGCATTTCTGTGGCGCTGTGGTCTAAACCACTGAGCCTCTTGGGCTTGCCGATCAGAAGGTCAGCGGTTCAAATCCTTGTGGCCGAGTAAGCTCCCGTTTCTTTGTACCAGCTCCTGCCAACCTAGCAGTTTGAAAGCACCCCAGTGCAAGGAGATAAATAGATACTGCTGTGGCAGGAAGGTAAACAGCATTTCCGTGTACTCCGGCTTCCATCATGATGTCCCGTTGCACCAGAAGTGGTTTAGTCATTCTGGCCACATGACCCAGAAAGCTGTCTGTGGGCAAATGCTGGCTCCCTTGGCCTGAAAGCGAGATGAGCGCTGCACCCCATAGTCGCCTTTGACTGGACTTAACCATCCAGGGGTCCTTTACCTTTATTGTTTACCTTTACAACAGTTTAAAACAGTGGTGTAGAATGTGTTGGTGGTGCCCGGGGCAAGGCAAGTATTATACCACGTAACCTCCTTCTAGGCTTCGCACATGAGGCAACGGGAGGACGTTGCTGTGACCCTGCGGTTGCGGCTGCTCACAGAGGTTATTTGCCCATTGCTGTGTTTGCCCTCTCAGCTTTGCGAGCTCCCAGCTGGCATTCCTTGGAGCACTGGGTGGTGTCCATGGCTGCAGCAGGCCAAGGAGGATGGCAGTAGAGAGCAGGCTGGGGCACAAAGCGCAGCCCTTCCCTGGCTGCCTCTCCTTGACTGCTCAGCATGACGGTGGGTGCCGGTGGGTCCAAGGAAGTGCCACTGAAGTTCTGAAGTCCTGGCCTGGGTATGGCTCACCTCCCCGTGGTTTCAGAAGTAGACCCTCCAGGTGTGCCTATTTTCCAGGGACGTCCCTGATCTAGTTTCTGATTTGACCGAGGAATGTCCCACTTTTCCTTAGGATGTCCCTATTTTCTTTTTATATACCTATTTTTCGCTCTATAAGACGCAGCAGACCACAAGACACACCTAGTTTTTGGAGGAGAAAAACAAGAAAAAAAAATATTCTGAATCCCAGAAGCCAGAACAGCAAGAGGGATTGCTGCATAGTGAAAGCAGAAATCCCTCTTGCCGTTCTGACTTCTGGGATAGCTGCGCAGCCTGCATTTGCTCCATAAGACACACTCACATTTCCCCTTACTTTTTAGGAGGGAAAAAGTGAGTCTTATCTTATAGAACAAAAAATACGGTATATAAATGATTTTTATTGGTTTTACATTATGTAACATCATACCCTCTTGCTTTATCTATTTGGTTCCACTGAGTCTAAAGACTTCCCTCCCTCCCGTCTGATGGTTAACAAAATGAAACTTTATATCTTTACATTTTGCTTCATTTCCTATCCTTTTTATAGGTAAAGGTAAAAGGACCCCTGACTGTTAGGTCCAGTCGCAGATGACTCTAGGGTTGTGGCGCTCATCTCAATTTATTGGCTGAGGGAGCCGACATACAGCTTCCGGGTCATGTGGCCAGCATGACTAAGCCACTTCTGGCGAATCAGAGCAGCGCACGGAAACGCCGTTTACTTTCCCACCAGAGCGGTACCTATTTATCTACCTGCACTTTGAGGTGCTTTCGAACTGCTAGGTTGGCAGGAGCAGGGACCGAGCAATGGGAGCTCACCCCGTCATGGGGATTCAGACTGCCGACCTTCCGATTGGCAAGCCATAGGCTCTGTGGTTTAACCCACAGCGCCACCCGCGTCCCAGTAAACTATATTATACTACTCAACCTGGATAGGTAGCAATTTCATGTTACAAATCTTCAGATAACCCTGCTAGTGATGTTAACTGCTTACTGTTGTCCTTCAAATATAATATAAATTTGTTCCAGTCTTTTTGGAATGCTTGGTCTCGCTGGTTCCAGATTCTTCCCATCAGTTTTGCCAGTTCTGCAAAGTCCATCAGCTTCACCTGCCACTCTTCTTTCGTCGGTAACTCCTATTGTTTCTATCTTTGGCCTAACAAAATTCTTCCTGCAGTTGTTGCATATAAGAACAATTTGTTTTTAAATTGTCTCAGTATCTCTCTACCCACTATACCCAATAAATAAATAGTAAATAATAGGATGTCCCTATTTTCACTGGAGAAATGTTGGAGGGTATGGAATTACCCGACCCCTGAGCCGTCTGAAGGCAATCCTGTATAGGGAAGTTAAAGAAAAAATATTAACGTTTTAATATGTTTTTATATACCGGATTCTTCGCTCTATAAGATGCACCAGACCACAAGACGCACCTAGTTTTTGGAGGAGGAAAACAAGAAAAAAAATATTCTGAATCTCAGAAGCCAGAACAGCAAGAGGGATCACTGTGCAGTGAAAGCAGCAATCCCTCTTGCTGTTCTGGCTTCTGGGATAGCTGCGCGGCCTGCTTTCGCTCCATAAGACGCACACACATTTCCCCTTACTTTTTAGGAGGGGAAAAGTGAGTCTTATAGAGCAAAAAATACGGTATATTGGAAGCTGCCCAGAGTGGCTGGGGCAACCCAGTAAGATGTGTGGGGTATAAATAGTAAAATTATTATTTTGGAATGGGGTGTCCCTATTTTCATCAGTGAAACGTTGGAGGGCAGCAGCCCATGAAGTCTCAGTGAGGGAGCCAGCGACCAGGGCCATAGCTTCCCACACACACACACACCACCCATTTCACGAATTGTGAAAAAGACTCTGTATGTACTTTTCCTTGTTTATTTGTTTATTTTGTAACACAAGGAAAGCTTCAATAAAAACTAATTAAATTATAATAATGACCAAGTGCTTTACCTGTTCCAGCCAATGAGGATTCTTCCACAAGTGAGTGCAGAGAAAAAAAATCCTGCCCAAAGTATTTAACAATTTGAATCTAAATCAGCTGGGGTGTACATAATGAAATAACCTCAGTCGAGTAGGGGGCTTAGCACTGAAACAAAAACATCTTTTGTCAAGTTGTTTTTCTCCCCCAAAAGTTTGGATTGGATTCCTGCCTAGTTGGGCCCTGGTATTGCAAACATGTGAGTAATACTCCACTATTTACTATGTTGAGGTGCTCCGTGTTGGCACAACATGGACACTGGAAGAGAAAAAAAGAGACATTTCCATGGCAGAATGTGAGTTGTTAATATTTCACTGTGTTACGCAAGGGTGGTGCATTTTAAAAGGGTTGGAAAATAAAATAAAAGGAGATGAAAGCTTGACAGAATTAAGGAGAGGCTTGTTTTATAAATATAACATATATGTTATTTGCAATTCTTAAAAATAAAACAAAAAAAATAGAATGCAGAAATGTTGTGTAGAAGCAAGAGTATTACTGCAGTGGAAAAGTAGCTGTGCGTGATGCACTTTTAAAGATGGAAAAAATATTACCGTAAGGAAGTACATCTTTTGTTGTATTTAGGAGGATTATGATGGATTTATACGAAGTGGCAGTACTAGACACCCCTTGCCTCACTCTCACAATGACGTCAATGTTATGGCACAGATGGAAGACAGATCAGAGATACACTGATCCCCAAATCCCAGTCTCCACCTTCATTTTTTTTTTCCATTTTGAAAAAGGTATAAAAAACATAATGGGCGACATGATTATAGCTTGTGCGGAAAACATTTTAATTGGAAAATCCAGCTCTTAAACCTGTTTGGGCTTACATATTTTGCATACGCATGCATTTGATGCATTCAGCATTCATGTTTTTCCATTAGTGTTCTTCTCTGGCACATACAGGATGAGAATAAAGGGAATAAATCCTTCAAATGGGAGGAACACCCATGCGGTCTCCTGGGGAACTTGAAGCTAGATGTCTGGCCTTGGTCTCTGAAATTGGACTCAGGTATCTTATTTTGTCCAGGGGGGGAATCGCATTGCCCAGTTTTGATGTTTGCAAAACGGAAGAGTAAGATATAAAACATATGATGATGAAGAAGAAAGAAGAACCGCATGTACGGGAGAAGGAAAGGAAGAGCCACAGACATCCATGATTCGTCATGATTCTTCCATGGACTAGGAGAGAGAAGGATGCAAATGGACAGATGGACGCACAGTAGTGCCAGGGCTGGATCAAGACATGCTGAAACCCTAAATTGTGTCAAGTTTAAGAGGCCCTGTAGCATTACCAAAAGAGAAACAAAAAGGTGTGTGCTATTTTAACAGAAGGGACAAGGAAAATAGACAGAACGCATATGCAATCTAGCAAACTGCAAACTAGCAATCTAACAAAAAAAATTTCCCCCCTAAAATTCTTATTGGTTTTCACAAAATTGCAAACACACAAACAAATAAACAAACAAACATAAATCATAACCTTATTAAAATTAATCTTACTAACATTATTTAGTGATTTCCTCGCATCCCCCTGGCAGAATTTCAATACATATCCTTTTAATGGTTTTCCAAATCAAAGTTCTTATAAGCTTAACTTAAACACTTAACATCATTCTATTTTACCAATTCAACATTAAACATATTGATTCATCACAGCAATCTAACAAAAGCTTAAGGGTGGAAAACTTTGTAACTTCTTTGTGTTGAGAGGCCCCTCATAATCTGAGCTGCCAAACCGTAGTTTAAGGTAAAGGTACCCCTGACCATTAGATCCAGTCGTGGACGACTCTGGAGTTGAAGCGCTCATCTCGCTCTATAGGCCGAGGGAGCCGGCATTTGTCCGCAGACCGCTTCCAGGTCATGTGGCTAGCATGACTAAGCCGCATCTGGTGAAACCAGAGCAGCACACAGAAACACTGTTTAGCTTCCCACCGGAGCGGTACCTGTTTATCAACTTGCATTTTGACATGCTTTCGAACTACTAGGTTGGCAGGAGCTGGCATTGAGCAATGGGAGCTCACCCCGCCGTGGGGATCCGAACTGCTGACTTTCTGATCGGCAAGCCCTGGGCTCAGTGGTTTAATCTGGGACTGAGTAACACAGCTGCAGGACCTCATATGTGCCTGTTTGTAGTGGCGAAGCATGTGCCTGCACTTCCCACGCTCCCGAGGGGGCCGGGGCATGGAGGGTGCACTCTCAGGTATGGGATAGCCGCTAGGGTGCACGGAGCAGCACGTGTGCCCTGTGGCTGGGGGCAGAGCGAGCTGCCGATGGTGGACATTCAGTGCACCGCTCGCCCATGACTCCCAAGCCTCCCCCAAGTTTTCAAAATGAAGGGAGAAGGGGGGAAATACTGCCGGCAAAGCGGCGCAACTCCCCCATTCCCCCGACGGCTCAAGGTAGGCTTGGGAGTTGCAGGCAGGCGACGCACCAAATGTCACCCCCCTCAGTGAAGACACCCGGGTCGGTCTGCCCCCACCACACCTCCTTCCTCCGCCCCTACCTGTTTGACTGCTTTGATCTGCAGAACTAAATCTAAATACTTCTAGCCCACCCACCGGAAGAAGCGGGCCATTTGGTCCCCTTCCAGTCGGGATCAGGCCTCATCATGGGACTGAGACTGCCTTGGTCGCGCTGGTCGGTGATCTCTGGCAGGCTAGGGACAAAGTTGAGAGCTGTTTTCTAGTTCTGCGGGATCTCTCAGCAGCTTTTGACACCATCGACCATAACATCCTTCTGGACCGTCTTGAGGGGCTGGGAGCTGGAGGCACTGTTATACGGTGGTTCCGCTCCTTCCTCCTGGGCCGTGTTCAGAAAGTGGTGTTGGGGGATGAGTGTTCAGACCCCTGGGCTCTCACTTGTGGGGTGCCTCAGGGTTCTGTCCTCTCTCCCATGCTTTTCAACATCTACATGCAGCCGCTGGGAGAGATCATCAGGGGGTTTGGGTTAGGTGTTCATCAGTATGCGGATGATACCCAGCTCTACCTCTCTTTTAAATCAGAACCAGTGAAGGTGGTGAAGGTCCTGTGTGAGTGTCTGGAGGCAGTTGGAGGATGGATGGGAAACCCAGCCAGATGGGTCTGGTATAAATAATAAAATATTATTATTATATTATTATCATTATGTGTGGTTAATCCAGGCGGGGGGTGTGGTTCCTACATCAAATAGGGTGACCCCCGCAGGGACAGCTGTCTGGGAAGTACCTTTGGCCCTGGCACCACATGGGCACATGGATCCCTTCAGTGGGATACCCCAGTATTTGGAGGGGCAGGCGGAGACTACAACCTCCCCTCTGTCCTAAATAAAGGATTGCCCCAATGCCCAACCACCTGCTTAAATGGGCAAGGGGTGGATCCAAGGGAAGCCCACTGTTGGCTCCTTCAGCTCCGCCCCCTGGCACAGCCCAAGTCCCAGCCTGTATCCCAATTCGCCAAAGCAGAGTGCAGGCTAGGATCCAGTTCCTGATAGGGGGCGGGCTTATGCCCCAACCACCTATCAGGAAGGGCACTAAAGTTCCAGTTCCCTCACTGGAGCCCCAGTGAAGCCTCTGCCGTACCACAATGCCACCTCACCCAGAGGGTGAGCAGACTTAGTAGAGAATCAAAGCTGTTGGCTAATGAAAGTGAGTTATGCCACATTTGTGCCTTCCTTAGCTTCACTGCACATCACTGTAGGCAAGTTGTAACATTACAGTGCCTTATTTAATAAGCAGATATTAAACTAACAGAAAACGAACCAAAAAAAAACTCTAACCACAAGGCTATCCAGGACTCTCTACATGAAGCTTACGAGAGCCAGTGTGGTGTAGTGGTTAAGAGCTGTGGACTCGTAATCTGGTGAACCGGGTTCGCTTCCCCGCTCCTCCACATGCAGCTGCTGGGTGACCTTGGGCTAGTCACACTTGTCTGAAGTCTCCCAGCCCCACTCACCTCACAGAGTGTTTGTTGTGGGGGAGGAAGGGAAAGGAGAATGTTAGCCGCTTTGAGACTCTTTCAGGTAGTGATAAAGCGGGATATCAAATCCAAACTACTATTCTTCTTCTTCTTCTCCTCCTCCTCCTCCTCCTCCTCCTCCTCCTCCTGAGGCCACCTCCCTCATTGGTCCTGTTTTGCACATTCCTTAAGTATTTTTGCCTCGCTGGTATGAGTATCCTTGAAATCTGTCTCGCTTGCATGGGTGTGTGTAAATTAGCATTTGTTGCCCCACCCACCATTGCTTCTGGCTCCGCCTCTCACAAGCGCATGATCCCTGGAAGACTGTCAAAAAAAGAATGTGCCCCCTAGGCCAGAAAAGACTCCCCACCCTTCGCCTATAGGATTATGAAGAGCAGGGTGCAGAGATAATTTTCTTTGCGTATTCATCAAATCCTGCTCTTTGATACCTAAGCTTTTGATTACAGTATATTCAGTTCTTGAAGGAGGAAGGGGAGAGAATCCAATCCAATTGAGCGATACAATTTTGTGCGAATGTCAAAAAACAAATTGACCTAAAAACCCCATTGCTGCTTTGTTCCAAAGTACATTTATTTCACTGCTGGAAAAGGGTCATGTAAGAAAAGCACCGCAGACTGCCAGGGCAGCTGCTCTAGTTTTTACCTGCAGAAGTGTAACAAATGTAGTTCATCGGAGGTAAGAGGCACTGAAGGACCACTTATTTCTAGACATTCATATACATATAATATTGGCAAAGGGCCAGCTGTTCTGCTATTCATTGCCTACCTTTGATTTTGGTACGGCTTGGCAAAGAACTTCAGTATGCTCACCTGAAATATAGGTGAGCCTGAAGAACAAACACATGTGATGTAGCTGCAGAATGTCTCTTCCCCACCCCAAGCACTTTCCTGCAATCCTTGATTACCACAAAAAAGGCTCTTGACTGGCTACCATGGCGCATCCTGTCGCATTCCTTGGCTATCAATGCAGATTCTGCAACCAGAATGCATTATGCAAATTAAATATATTTCCATCTAAATGTGTGTTTTCCCTCACACAAGTCCGAGGTCAAACTTTTGGAATTTTTTGGCTGGAAAAAAAAGAAGAACATGAGATTGGCGATAGTTGACCACGTGTGATGGCCTGGGATTGGGACTCAGAGGCTGAACCTGAGGAATCCCAGCCTGCACAGGAGTCCCCGCCTCCAGAACCAGCTGAGCCGGGGCTGGGGCTTGAGCCTGAAGGGTCCTCACCTGTGTTGGATCCTCAGGTGCAGGCACCAGCTGAGTCTGCTCTGGCTCCTGAGGTGATGGAGGACCCATTGCCTGCAGGTGCTCCATTCTCAGCCCCGTCAGGGGAAGAAGAGGTTGCCTCTGGGTCCAGTAACCCTCCAGCCTTTTCTGAGCTGCAGAGGCTCAGGGCAGAGAGGCGGAGGGAACTAAGTTCCCGCAGGAGGAGTGCTCGTCTCCAGGCCAGGAGAGGCGAGTCACCTGAGGATCGGGCCCGCCCTGTGCCTCGGGGCAGATAAAAGCCAGCCAGCCCCAGTCCCAAGTTGTGGGAGCAGCTTCGTTGGTTGTCAGTTCCTGCCTGAACCCTGTCCTGCTATCCTGCCAGAGCTCCTGACCTCACCCGACTCCCTGCCCTGCATCCAGCTTCAACTTTTACGACTGCCTCCATACTGCACCTTCGACCTCAGACTGGACTCAGAACTCACCTCTCGATTAGCCCACAGGACCAGCACACCACTTCTTGTTCAACCCAAGTTCATAGGCAAACAATGGCTCATACTGACAGGGCTCAGGGATGGATTTCGGGGAGCGCACCCAGTTTTGTTTTGTTTTTCATTTTTCATTTATGCTTTTCAGACCTATACATTTCACTAATTTTACTGTCATGTTAAAATGATCATGACTTCCCTCTCCCTTTCTGCAGTTCCTTAAATTTATTTTTAATATCTTCTGCATATCCTAATTAACTTAATTTGCTCATTTATTCATCTACTTTAAACATATACTCTTATGAAACTGCCGGTTATTACAATAATCCTGCCAGTGTTTTTATCTGTTTACAATTTTTCTGTAAATATTCAATAAACCATTTCCATTCTTTTATAAAAAGTATGATTTCTTATTCTTCTGGTAAGTTTTGCCATTTCTGCATATTCCATAGGTTTCGACCCAAAATGGAAAGAAGTAGAAGTCCCAGCAGAGGAGAACACCCAGCTTGCCCATACTGGGTGCTGATCTGAGAGGCCTCTGCAAGGGGTGCCACAACAATGGCTTAGAATGGAGCACAAGAGATGGGGCTTACCAAATTTTGCCGTTACACAGGGTGCCGCTGAAATGTAAAAAACCCAAAGTCCAACACTGCAGAGCAGTGTGATAACAGGTGAAACAGGGTCGTGCCCAGTAAGGTCAAGTCAATCCGGTACAATAGGATCTGGTTCAGGCAGTGTTCATGGTGAAGAAAGCAAACTAGAGCAGTGCACGGAAACGCCGTTTACCTTCCCGCCGGAGCGGTACCTATTTATCTACTTGCACTTTTGTACTGATGTGCTTTCAAACTGCTAGGTTGGCAGGAGCAGGGACCGAGCAACGGGAGCTCACCCCATTGCAGGGATTCGAACCGCCGACCCTAGGCTCTGTGGTTTAACCCACAGCACCACCCGTTGGGGTAGTGATAAAGCGGGATATCAAATCCAAACTCTTCCCTCCTCCTCCTCCTCTGCTAACGTGTGGGTCAGGCCCAATGAACATGACAGTTAGTAGGAGCAAAGACCAGGAACTGGTCATGTGTGTTTGATAGGATGCTAAAGGCCTGTCCAACCCCTGCTGGGCCACTAGGTTTAGAAAGCTCATCCAACTGGGAATACTCTTCTCCTGGCCTACCAGGTGCTTATGAGAAGCCTACAAACAGGGTCTGGAAACAAAAGCACTCTCCCTTTTTGTGGTTTCCAGCAACATGGACATCTAGTTGACCATCTGGTCAACAGAGTTCTGGACTAGATCAGCCACTAGTGTGATCCAGCTGTTTTTATAGTAGGGTAGATCTGGTATTTGCAAACACATGAGTCTCTAGATGTGGTTGAGTTACATCTCTCATCATCCCTAAACATAGGTCATTCTGGCTAAGGGTGATGGGACCTAGACTCCAATAACCTCTTCAGAGCCACAGGTTCCTGTGATAAATGCTTGATAGGTCTCCTTTTAATTCCAGAAATTGCCCGTTTTTCACTGTTATATACGTTATGTCCCGGCTTCACAGAGCCACGTATTTCACTTTAGACAAGATAAATCCTATCTGACAATCCTGGCACTTGTCAAATCTGGAAACAAAGATAGTGCAGGAGTGGCAATCTCGAGGATTTTTTCTGAAGGCATTAAATAGATTTATCAAGAGGTGTGTAGGGCATCCAGTAAACAAGGTATTAATACGATGTGATATGCTGCAGGCATGCAAATATTCTGACAATGTAAAGACTAAGTAAATATAGTTGAAATCTTTAAAGGTGGCTTATGATGTAGGTTTTCACTCCAAGCAAAGCAGCTCTTATATATTAGAGGTAGGTGTCTTGTTATTCAAAAGCTTTGTACTTTGTTTCTAAGCAAGAGGGATCTTCTCAAGGAAATGGGCATGACAGTGAAACGTTGATCTCCTTCTAAGCATCAAGGTGTCAGGGGAAAATACAGATGAGTCATAGTTTCGTACAGTTAAAACCATGAAACCAAACTTACTAAAACCCGTAATAAGTAGTGACTCCGCAAAAGGCACTCTACCATGACAGCAGAGAGTAGGGAGTTGGTGCTGAGCACCAAACTATGAATCAAAATGAAGGTCCCATTGAATATGTTCTGATGCATTTTAGATCAGAAATGCATTTTAAATAAAAGCACACATTATGCTCATGTAAAAACACCAGGCATGCCCCACACATAACCCAGAGATGCATGTTAAATAAAAGGACACATTTTACTCATGTAAAAACATGTTGATTCCTGGACCGTCCACGGGCCAGATTTAGAAGGTGATTGGGCAGGATCCGGCCCCCAGGCCTTGGTTTGCCTACCCATGGTTTAGGGCTTTAAAGCTCAGCATTATCAACAATAAGGTGATGAAGTTATCTATCTCACAATTCAGTTGCACACACAAAAAGTAGCAATATAGAAGTTGCAGTGGAACAGGAACAGGCCAACCATCTCTTGAGTCCCCCAGAGGCTAAATAGAAACAGGTTGTATGTCCTTAACAGATGATCAAAAGTTGTCAACGAAAGCGAGAAACCTATATCTAATGGGAGAAAGCTCCATAATTCCTGGCGGCATCATGCCTCTGAATATCAGCTGTTGGGAATCGCAGGTAAACAGACTGCTACTGAGCGCAGGTTCTTCAGGTACTTCCCAAAGGCATTTGTTTATGAGAACAGGATACTGGACCAAAAGGGCCTTTGGGCTGATTCGGCAGGACTCTTCTGATGTTATTATACCTGGTGGTGACATAAGCAGCAAGATGCACTTCCCGCGATTTTCCCAATTGTTTTTCGAGCAAGTGACTGCTTAAAGGATTTCCCTGCCCTTTCCAACCGTCCAATTGCAGCATTCTGCTCAGCTAAGATGAGGCCCACCCTGAGTGCAGGAGATCAAGCCAAGAAAGCGAGATTATAGGTATAAATTAAAGGATGGCAGGAAATGCAGAACATTCCAAACTGACAAGTGGAGACCGATGAGCAAGGGAAGAAAAACGGTAGAATAGCTTCAGGTGTTTCTCCCACTCTTTAAATCATTACAAACCAATTGTGGCATCTCTATGCATGAATGGTAAAATGGAAAGGGGAAAAACACACACAATCCCTCCCCACTAGAAAATGCACAGCAGAGTAAAACCTCAACATTATTCTTTGCCATCACACCTGGGCACACCTTTATCCCTAGTCCAGGTCTCCTCTCTTCGAATAATACAGTGGTACCTCAGGTTACATACTCTTCAGGTTACAGATGCTTCAGGTTACAGACTCTGCTAACCCAGAAATAGTGCTTCAAGTTAAGAACTTTGCTTCAGGATGAGAACAGAAATTACGCAGCAGCGGTGCAATGGCAGCGGGAGGCCCCATTAGCTAAAGTGGTGCTTCAAGTTAAGAACAGTTTCAGGTTAAGAATGGACCTCCAGAATGAATTACTGTATTTTTCGCTCTATAAGACGCACCAGACCACAAGACGCACCTAGTTTTTGGAGGAGGAAAACAAGAAAAAAAATATTCTGAATCTCAGAAGCCAGAACAGCAAGAGGGATCGCTGTGCAGAGAAAGCAGCAATCCCTCTTGCTGTCCTGGCTTCTGTGATAGCTGCGCAGGCTGCATTCGCTCCATAAGACGCACACACATTTCCCCTTATTTTTTAGGAGGGAAAAGTGAGTCTTATAGGGCAAAAAATACGGTAAGTACTTAACCCGAGGTACCACTGTATTCATCTTGTGTAGGTCACATGGAATTATGTCCCTGACCGCAATCCTTTTTGCCTCAGAATGCTTAAGGAACAACCTGGACGTGCAATTTTATGTGCAATATGATGCCAATCTGCATGCTAATTCATTGCAGCATTCTACTAATATTTCTGTATTATTCTTCGTTATTACATTTACCCATCTTTCCTATAAAGGAGCCCAAGGTGGCAAGTGAGCTTCATGGCCATGCGGAGATTTGAACCGTGGTTTCCCGGGGTAGGTACCTGGCACTGAATGGCAGGCTGGATCTTTCCTGACCCCACAACCCCATGGGCCACATTTATCCATGGCTGCAGAGAGAGGGTTCCTCCCAGGGTTCCCCATAGCTGAACTGGGGACCATTCTGCATGCAAAGTAGATAGATTATCACTGAGCCACAGCCCTTCCATCTATTCTGCTTGCACAGCACGCTTGGGGCAGGCATAATGTGTGGCCAGGCTCTTTGGACTTCCAGAACGGCAAATGGAGTTTAGAACTGACTGGCCTCTAAACAAGCGAGAGAAAGAGAGAGAGAAACTGGCAGCTGCAAGCACGCGCATTCAGCTTCTGTGTCCATATGGCAGGAAGAAGGAGCTGTTTGTGGACTGCAGTGTCAAGGAGCTGTCAAGGAGCCAGGTCAACCACAGGGCAGGCACACACACGGCAGAATGCAATTAGCTCTTTATTGACAAAAAATAGCAACACAGCAGAGACCTCTGCTTCGCCTGAATCCAGCTAAGACATCACTGACACTGACCTCTAGTTCCGCAATGCCCCCTCTAGTGTTTCACTCTGGATCCCTCCAGAACAGACAAAGGCTGCCCCAAGGGGGCAAGCTCCTCCCCTGGGCCTGTTTGGCCCATTCCTAGTGATGTGCAGGATTCTTCTCAAGGGGGGGGGGCAGAAGGGGAGGAGAGCCAGCAGGACTGGGACTGTCCTGCTCATAGCTGTCAACTTTTCCCTTTTCTTGCAAGGAATCCTATTGGGAATAAGGGAATTTCCCTTAAAAAAAGGAAAACGTTGACAGCTATGGTCCTGCTGTTGTGTAGCACGGGCAACCTCGGGCTCCTCTCGGAGTCTGAGCTCACACTGTGACTCTGAGCCTCAGTCTAACTCTGTCTTGGAGGACACTCCTGACTCCTCTTGATCCCTGCTTCTAGCACCTCCCAACTCATCACTTCTGCAGACTGCTCCTCTGGGTCCCACCACCAGGATCTGGGATCTAAGTCATCATCTTCTTTTCCCTCGCTGGGGGGCTCTTGGGAAGGTGGTTCCCACTACTGTTCCTCACCCAGTCCCTGACGTGCTGCTCCCATCAGCCCAAGTAAGGGTGGACCAGCAGTCTGGCATGATGGGCAGTGGCGTTGCAATGGGGGGCGTGGGGGTGGTATGCCCCAGGTTCCATGTCTGCGGGGGTGACAAGAAGTCACCCCGTGGGGGCTCGCAACGGTGGCATGAGCAGCCATCGCGCCACCACAGCCACCTTTGGAGGATCCTCAGTTCACGGCTGCAGATGCAAGCAGAGGATCCTGGCACCGGTGGCAAACCGCTAAGTACAGCGCACGTGCAGCGTCGCACACATGCGCTGTGCGTAGCGATGCCACACATGCACTGTATAGTGGTTTGCCACCGGCGCCACTCCAGCGGTGTACGGACATTGCCGGGATCCTCTGCTCGTGGCTGTAGCGACGATGGAGGGATCCCAGCACTGACCTTACAGCAATGGAGTGGCGCCCGTGGCAAACCACTGTACAGCGCATGTGTGGCGCCACTATGTACAGTGGTACCTCGGGTTACAAATGCTTCAGGTTACAGACTCCGCTAACCCGGAAATAGTACCTCGGGTTAAGAACTTTGCTTCAGGATGAGAACAGAAATTGTGCGGCGGCAGCGGGAAACCCCATTAGCTAAAGTGGTGCTTCAGGTTAAGAACAGTTTCAGGTTAAGAATGGACCTCCAGAACGAATTAAGTTCTTAACCCGAGATACCACTGTACGGTGCATGCGTCGTACATAGCAATGCCGCACATTCTCCCTACGTAGCGACGCCCGCCCCAGGTGTCACGACACCTTCCTTCGCCCCGATGACTGGTATTGTAGGCCACACATTCCCCATTCCTTTTCATAGAAACATAGAATCATAGAGTTGGAAGAGACCACAAGGGCCATCGAGTCCAACCCCCTGCCAAGCAGGAAACACCATCAGAGCACTCCTGACATATGGTTGTCAAGCCTCTGCTTAAAGACCTCCAAAGAAGGAGACTCCATCACACTCCTTGGCAGCAAATTTTATTTGGCTTCCTTCGGTTGCCTCCTATTGTCTGATTTCAATATTGTTGCTCGTCATGTAGATAGAAGGGACGCAGTCAGTTCTGTAACACAGATTAGGCCACGACTCTTAGGTGCCTTTGGAAACTCGGATGAAATCATTTGTTGAATGCCTGCCATGTATACTTAGAGAGAGAAAAGCAGACTCCACAAGAGCGAGCATGTTATATGAGTCACATGTATTCAAACATGCCTGTACTTAGCAAAAAAATGAGATGTGAGCGGAAACAGCACCAGCCCCAGTCCAACATGCTGTTAGTCACAAATTGAGGGCTATTAATCACTAATTAAGGAGCAAAGAAGATTTCACATCAAAAGTGCTGCTCTGTGTGCCCATTTGTCTAGAGCCAAGGCAGGGTACAATTACTGAGGAAAGTTGAGATTTTGCTGTTTCCTCAGGGGGTGAAGCAGAGATGGGAATATTTGGAGAATTGTTTCCCAGAGCCTGCTGTTTATTTTCTTCCCCCTCATGTTACTACAAAGAAATCTGCAAGTTCCCACACACAGACTTCCCGCCAAATTCTTCAGTCTGGAATAAGTGGCATGTCATGGCCACCTTAACTTTGAATTGTTGCAAGCTAAGATTATATAAAAATTGTGCATTGCTAATACTGATGGCTCTGATCAGAGATGTCTCATAAAAGCCACCATTCGAATAGAAAGTTTTTAAGGCAAGGAGAACCAGATGGTTCCATTCACTCCCACATGAGGTAGTGAGAGCAACCGATTTTGGATGATGTAGCAGCTGGAACAATTCCCCAGTGAGGAAATATTACAGCATTTGGAGTTTTTTCGTTTTGAATAAAGGTGAGGAAGAGAGGGACACGAGAAGGGATGTGTAAAATGTTGCAGGCTGCAGACAAAGTAGATAGAGGTTTTTCTCCTTCTGTCACAATAAGGTAAAAAAAGGTAAAGGATCCCAGGATGGTTAAGTCAAGTCAAAGGCGACTATGGGGTTGCAACGCTCATCTTACTTTTCAGGCTAAGGGAGCTGGCGTTTGCCCACAGACAGCTTTCCGGGTCATATGGCCAGCTTGACTAAACCATTTCTGGTGCAATGGAACATTGTGACAGAAGCCAGAGTGCATGGAAATGCCTCTTACCTTCCTGCCGCAGTGGTACCTATTTATCTACTTGCGTTGGTGTGCTTTCAAACTGCGAGGTTGGCAGGAGCTGGGACAGAGCAATGGGAGATCACCCGTCATGGGGATTTGGACTGCCAACCTTCCGGTTGGCAAGCCCAAGAGGCTCAGGGGTTTAGACTACAGCGCCACCCGTGTCCACTGTTATAATGCTAGAACCCAGGACCACCTCATGAACACTAATGGGTGGAAACAGGAAACACTGGAATTCTGACTCTTATTGTATTGCAGTTCTGTATGATGATGACATGGCAGAGAGCCAGTGTGGTGTAGTGGTTAAGAGCGGTAGTCTTGTAATCTGGGGAACCGGGTTCGCGTCTCCGTTCCTCCACATGCAGCTGCTGGGTGACCTTGGGCTAGTCACACTTCTTTGAAGTCTCCCAGCCCCACTCACCTCACAGAGTGTTTGTTGTGGGGGAGGAAGGGAAAGGAGAATGTTAGCCGCTTTGAGACTCCTTCGGGTAGTGATAAAGCGGGATATCAAATCCAAACTCTTCTTCTTCTTCTCTTGTACTGTCATCTAAACCACCAACACTCTTGGGCTTGCGATGGAGTGAGATAAGTGGTTACCGCTGTGGTGGGAAGGTAAATGGCGCTTTCATGTGTTCTGGTTTCCGTCACGGTGTTCCGTTGTGCCATAAATGGCTTGGTCATGCTGGCCACATGACCCAGAAAAACTGTCTGCTGACAAATGCTGGCTCCTTCGGCCTGAAAGCGGAGATGAGTGCCGCACCCCATAGTCGAATTGGACTGGACTTAACCACCTAGGGGGTATTTACCCTTTACCTTTACCTTTATTATGATGGTGATGATTTCATTACATTTTTATGCCAGATCCAAAAATCTCAGGTTGGTTCAAAGCACAGAAATACAAAATACATAACAAAAGAAAGAACAAAACAAACACATTCTGTTTGGCATTTTCTATCTCACGGGTACTGTTGTTAACTGTGGAGAAAATGAACTTTACATTTGGGGGATTTTTTTTTATTTTTTGCCCGTGTTCCATTCCAAGCTTTGGGCTAAGGTGTGTTCTGACCTGCTATCTTGGAAAGAATTCTGTTTCTCATGTTTTTTTTTTGTTTTTTTTTTGCCTGGGGGGCACTTCCTTCTTCTCTGCTTGCTCATAAGCCAGTATTCCTCTATATGCTGCTCGCTTTCCAGCCTGAAAATCTATAAAGTTAATACAGTGGTACCTCAGGTTAAGTACTTAATTCGTTCCGGAGGTCCGTTCTTAACCTGAAACTGTTCTTAATCTGAAGAACCACTTTAGCTAATGGGGACTCCCGCTGCCGTTGCACTGCCGCTGCGTAATTTCTGTTCTCATCCTGAGGTAAAGTTCTTAACCTGAGGTACTATTTCTGGGTTAGTGGAGTCTGTAACCTGAAGCGTATGTAACCTGAAGTGTATGTAACCCGAGGTGCCACTGTATTAGCATTTCCAGAAAATTAGAAGGGAGTTGTTACATTAAAAACCCAAGGCAGTGCATGTCACCCGAGTTATAGCAGGGGAGAATCTGTGTTTGGGTGTTGGTGTAAGTGTGCAAAGGGTTAAACTGGGCACAGGGCAGGGGTATTTTCCCTGCGTGTGCTCTGCTCTTCAGATGTTGGCACCATTTTCAGGAAGGTTCTGAAGAGGATTTTTTATTATTTTACTGTTGCTAGCTGCTCTGAGCCCGGCTTCGGCTGGGGAGGGTGGGATATAAGTAAAAAAATTTTATTATTATTATTATTATTATTATTATTATTATTATTATTATTATTATTAATGTGAAGTACCAATAATGTGTAAGGCAACAGACAACAGGCATTAGCAGTCACTTTGGATGAATATGCTAAAGAAAGAGATACTGTTGTTCAAATAAAGGTTCTGTTTTTGGGAGGGAGGAGGGAGAAAACCGCCACTTAAGTCATCAGGCTGATGTTGGACCATGTATATGGAAGAAAAATTAAAGAGATTGAAAGTCTATGCTGTACTTACGACACACAAATCCAACTTGGCTTGAAAATAGGAAAATTGAAGGAGTCTGGAAGGAGCACAGTTTCTTAGCAGACACCAGGGCTGCTGAATTCTTGGGGGAAGCCCAGCTGAAAGGAATACAGAAAGGTTATTTCAGTTCGTACACTGTTTAGGTAGAATAAGGTCTTTCTGTCTCTGTTTCTCTGTCTCTGTATTTCTTCTCGGCAAATTCTAACCACAGTCGCAAAACTGATGCTTCTGGGCCATATATATAACATGCAGGAGTGTCCTCTCACGAACTGGCGAGGTTTCAAACTGGCGTTCGCTGTACTAAGGTGAACTTCAGTGAAAGCAAGAATCAATATTCCACTGAACACTCAGCGCTCAGGTTGGTTGCAGTAACTCTTATGAGCAGACAGTGGCTAAGATCTAGCGATGGGTAAATATGTCAGTTTTGATTTATATCAGTTTCTTGTTGTTCAAACCTAAGAAAGAAATAAAGAAAGGAAGGAAGAAAGAAAGAACTCTTCATGAAAATCCAGCAGATTGTGAACACTAATCTCTCCAAATATTCATCTGCGATTTTTAAAATATACGTATTTTTTTCCAAAGCAACTGTCCCCAGTATAATGCATTTGTGTTTGCTTTTTTTACCAGTATGTGCATTTGTCTAGACACTTTAATGCATTTTGGTACCCAGTCCTTGCTTGGGCAATTATATTGCAAAATTCAGAGCAATGTGAATTTCAATGGACAGCTGTGTCTTCGGTTCATGTATTAGGTCAAGTTGGGCTTTCACTGCAAACTGAACTGAATTTCTCCCCCAACCCTACAAGGTCCAATGAAGGGACAGGCATATATGAGAGAGTGTTGTGTGCATCTCAAGTTTCTCTTGATGTTTTGGCTGTGGCTGCTCCTATGGCTACACTGAGAGCTGGTGGCAGTGGTTGAAGGGTTGGACTAGGACCTGGGAGATCCAGATTCGAATCCTCACTCAGTCATAAAACTCACTAGGTGACTGCTTTGGCCATTGACTGCCTAACATACCTCACACGGATTAAATGACAAGGAGGACAGCCTTGTACTTCTTGAAGAAAAAGATAGGATATCAATCAATCAATCAATCAATCAATCAGTCAAGAGATGTTACTATTAAAGGTGAGTTGTTCAAAAGAGGTATAATCACCATCATTTGCATTTATTTGCCACTGTACAGTGGTACCTGGATTGTCGAACAGCTTGGCTCCCAAACGCCACAAACCCAGAAGTGAGTGTTCGGGTTTGCAAACGTTTTTCGGAAGTTGAACATCCGACGTGGCTTTTGCAGCTTCCGATTGAGTGCAGGAGCTCCTGCAGCCAATCGAAAGCTGCGTCTTGGTTTTCAAATGGCTCCGGGAGTTGAACGGACTCCCGGAATGGATTAAGTTTGACAACTAAGGTACCATTGTACAGTGGTACCTCGTGTTAAGAACTTAATTCATTCCGGAGGTCCGTTCTTAACCTGAAACTGTTCTTAACCTTTGGTACCACTTTAGCTAATGGGGTCTCCCGCTGCTGTTGTGCGATTTCCTGTTCTCATCCTGAAGCAAAGTTCTTAACCCGAGGTACTATTTCTGTGTTAGCGGAGTCTGCAACTGAAGCATCTGTAACCTGAAGCGTCTGTAACCCGAGGTCCCACTGTATATGAAAAGATGTCTCAAAGTGACTTAGCAACTGCATAAAATACAGAAGCAGCTCAAAAATTATTAAAAGCCAGAAAACAAAGGGGGGCCCATTAAAATATCATTCCTAAGCCTGACTCCTGTCTACTTTAACATACAACAAGCAACCTCCATTTACTGCCAGCTCTCATGTGTGTATGCCATTTCTTTGGATTCTATTCTATATTTCTAAGGCTGCGCTGTGGGGATTTCTGCTTTTATTTTCTGCTGCTGCCTCACTTCACGTTGCTTGCTGTGCAGCTGTCTTCTCTCATCTTTTCTTGCCTTCCCACCCCCCCTTTTTCCGCTCTTACATTTCAGGCACACTTTACATTCCCCTGTGGCACAGAGGTTGAACTATGGCAAGGCAACAAGTATGTATCAGCTGGATTTGGCTTCACCGTAACAACTCCTCTTGGACCATTTTTAAAGCCTCTGGTCAGAACCAGCTCAAGATAATGTTGGGCTAGCTGCCATCGACTGCATTTAGGACAGGCTCGGTAAATTCCGAGCTTGTGCCACACTTTATTTTTAATCCCCGTTTCACCCACGACACACATAGGCGGGAATTGGTTTCTCGCCGCAATAGCAACTGAGCTGATGTTGCGCGAAACGGATTGCGTGGCGAGTCCCGCCTCCCCCCTTGGAAATAAAGACACAGGACACAGTATTTAAGGTTAATGAGTGGAAAAGGCCACAGCTTTATTGATTGCAGGAATTGAGCGGTATTGGCTTAGGCATTGGTCCTATCGACTAACCGGCTTCAGCCTGATTGCATGAAGACCGGCAAGGGTTAACCACCAGTAGGGGGAGTCCTGCTGATGTACATCAACTAGGAGCCCCCCCCCCGGGGTCACCACTCAGGGGCATGCCTTAGGCCCACACCTCCATAGGCTTCGGACAGGGCAACGCCCCCCAGAATCCTTTACCAGACTACCCTTCAATACTTGGGGGAGGTGATGGCGTTCCTCCCCCCCAACACATCTACATAACAATACCCCGACCAAAGCCTAACTGCCAAAACCAAAGTTGTGACGATTTGCTACGAGGTAGGCGAAAAACCACATGTCCGGTGCCAATTTGCCAAGTGGAAAAACTTCCTACCAGGCCCCTTGACGGCAACCAATGGAAGTCCATAGCAAGGTCAGAAGGGGAACCTTAAAAAATAAAAAATAAAAAGAAGGGTAACCTTAAAGGGCGGGTGAGTGGGAAACCACATCAGCTGTCTGGACCAAAGAGGGAGATCCCGGGGCCGCGCTTGCCTTAAACGAGGCAAGCCAAACACCCCGAGCCAGCCAATTGGCTGGCTCAGGGGATGTCGCGGCCTGAGGATTCCCCTGATCATGTGGGGGTTCGAAGCCAGCCTCTGCGCGTGTTGGGGGCATGAAGCCCACAACATCACCTCCTCCTGATGATGGAAGTGGCTTTCTCACTGCAATAGCAATAGCAACTGAGCTGAAGAACTGAGCTGAAGAACTGAGCTGAAGAACTGAGCTGTGAACTGCTATTAAAAAGGGAGTTGTGGCAATAAAAAGCCTTAAAGGCAGTTTCAGACACATGTTTAAAATGTGCAATGGGGGGGGAGAGATGAACATTATTCAGAATAGCCAGTACTCATGAAAAATATTTAAAACGCTGAAAATAAGCTGTGTCAAGAGGAATGCGTTCCGGAGATCATGGTGGATAGCTCCATGAAGACATCAACATATTACGTACAGCTCCAAAAAAGATGAACCCCACGTTTTTCTTCTTCTCTCATGATGATAGACTGTAGAGCAATTCAAGGAAGCTGAAATGGAAAGATTCTATGTTCTACGTAGAAGCTAGATCTGTAGTCACAAAAAAATCTTTTTCCTCTTCCCTCTCTGTTTTCCTTAAACGGCAAGCTTGAGGTTTACCTTTTACAGAGAATTTTGAAGTCTTTATCTCAGAAGCATCACAAATCAGTCCAAATTGAAGAACAACCTGAGAAAGAGAAGAACAGGATGCTGGAGGGAGAGGGGTACTCGATTTATCATAAAGCCAAACATCCAAAGCTGTGGAGATTTCTGTCAGAATCCAAACAAGGGATGACTCTAAGAGAAAATACAGACCTTTATTGAAATACAGTGGTACCTCTGGTTATGAACTTAATTCATTCCGGAGGTCCGTTCTTAACCTGAAACCGTTCTTAACCTGAGGTACCACTTTAGCTAATGGGGCTTCCCACTGCCGCCACACGATTTCTGTTCTCATCCTGAGGTAAAGTTCTTAACCCAAGGTACTACTTCCAGGTTAGTGGAGTCTGTAATCTGAAGTGTTTGTAACCCGAGGTGTTTGTAACCTGAGGTACCACTGTACAAATGCACATAGTGGCAGCCTCAAAAATAAGGAGGAGGCTGCAAGGAACCACATCCAAAACAATGTTTCTTATACATTTCCAGATTACACACGTGATTTCTACTCACCACTCAAAAGATCACAGCAATCTTAATGAGTACCACCCAAAGTCATCATCCTGAACCAATCAAAATCATTTAGCTCTTCAGATCAGCCCTCATCATAATATCATGTGGTTACATATAATCATTTTCCAGGGATTATCTTTATTAAGACCTTGACTGATTTTCCTATTCCTTAAATGCCTCCCAATATCCTCCTTCAGCTATCTACAAAAAATTTAAGGGCAATCATAATTGCCATGCCTAGTTGATTCTCTTCTCATGCATACACCCTTTTGAAATGTGTTTTTTTTGGGGGGGAGCATTATTTGGTTGTGGTTTTTATTTTGATTATGCATTTTGTGGTTTTATATTTTGATTTTGTTCTGTGAACCGCCCTGAGACCTCCGGGTATAGGGCGGTATAGGAATTCAAAAAATAAAATAATGAACGAATGAATACAATGGCTGCCATAGATCCCAGCAGTTTATTCTTTTCAGTGTTTTGTTACATACGGTACCTGTAAACCTACTAGGCAGGCATAGGGCATTTAAGTTTAGCTAGGCCACAGGCTCAAAAGAAAATGAAATCATCTAAACAGTTTTACGAAATTATTTTCTCCATCAGCCTTGTGCCAGAATTTCCAGGATATTGTGGAGGTGTGATTGTGAAAGGAGTTACCAAGAATAGGAAGCCTGTGCGGGGCTGAGATCCATCTGGAAACCAAGCATGGACATGCGGATTCCTCACCTGTTGAAGAGCAGGGGACCACATCAGAGAGAGGCAGGGAACTCAAAGAATCCAACAGCTCCACTAGTCCAAAACAACTCTACTGATTTAGTTTCAGAGATAACATGAGGTTTCTGTCCACAAACATTTCGTCATCCTGAAAACTGAGAGCAGTATCGCTTAAGTCATGTGCAACCGGTAGACTTCTTAGCACGGCAATTGTGAGGCTTTGTAGATTCCCAGAGAGGCATCTTGAAGATGCCGCTGGTGAACTGAATATTAAATTCACTGAAAATAGAAATCAGCGTAAGGACGATGCAAGTATTATGCAATATTCACTTGTACAATATAGTTCCGCCTGCCCGTTTTTTTTACTCTCAAGAGCTGTAAACCGGGGCTGGTTTTCAAGTCAATTTTGAAAGCTGTCCAAGGGCGCAACCTGAAAATAGGGACATGCTATTGCTTTAGACACGGGTGGCGGGTTAAACCACAGAGCCTAGGGCTTGCCGATCAGAAGGTCAGCGGTTTGAATCCCAGCGACAGGGTGAGCTCCCGTTGCTCGGTCCCAGCTCGGTAAACAGCAGTTCAAAAGCATGTCAAAGTGCAAGTAGATAAATAGGTACCGCTCCAATGGGAAGGTAAAGAACGTTTCTGTGTGCTGCTCTGGTTCACCATGCTGGCCACATGACCCAGAAGCTGTCTGCGGACAAACGCCGGCTCCCTAGTCCTATAGAGTGAGATGAGAACTGCAACCCCAGAGTCATCTGCGACTGGACCTAACGGTCAGGGGTCCCTTTACCTTTACCTTTATTGCTTTAGAACAGAATGTCCCTATTTCTATGTGGAATGTTGGAGGATATGCAGGGATTGCTAACATTTCTCCCTCTAGGCTGATCAAATATTAGATACAGCAGCTGTTCCACTGATGGTGTGTTTCTGATGTCGAGGTACAGCAAGGATAGGGACCTCAGTAGGTCTGTGTTCCCCTGGGGGTTTTAGTTTTTTCAGCCTTTCCATGGGCTGTTTTGCACTCTTCCCAGGCCATACCCCTCAATGTCCCTGTTTCACTTCCTGGGTATTTTTGCCTTACTTGAATAATACTCCTTACTCATAAATTTGAGTGCATGTATCATCATCATCAGGGATTTGGGTGGCGCTGTGGGTTAAACCACAGAGCCTAGGACTTGCCGATCAGAAGGTCGGCGGTTCGAATCCCCACAACGGGATGACCTCCTGTTGCTTGGTCCCTGCTCCTGCCAACCTAGCAGTTCAAAAGGACGTCAAAGTGCAAGTAGATAAATAGGTACCGCTCCGGCGGGAAGGTAAACGGTGTTTCCGTGCACTGCTCTGGTTCGCCAGAAGCGGCTTAGTCATGCTGGCCACATGACCCGGAAGCTGTACGCCAGCTCCCTCAGCCAATAAAGCGAGATGAGTGCCGCAACCCCAGAGTCGGTCACGACTGGACCTAATGGTCAAGGGTCCCTTTACCCTTTACCTTTAAGTTAGTTCTATTAATTTCAATGGGTCATCTCTGAGCAGCAGCTAGCTGAATACTATCTATTGTTTAGAAGTTTTGCAGGTACAGATGGATGGCTTAATCTTTTCAGTACATTTTAGCATTAATAAGCATGGAAATGCACATAGAGAACGAATATGTATTGTCAATGCATTTTCTCACACAATAAGCATTTCTAAACATACACTACCTCAAAGGATGCAAACACAAACGTTAAGGTGCATTTTAGTACATTTTAAAGCTGAGAAGTGCATTGCAAGATTTGGGAAAGTGTGATATCTGAAAGATAAATAGGTACCGCTCCGGCGGGAAGGTAAACGGCATTTCCGTGCACTGCTCTGGGTTCGCCAGTAGCGGCTTAGTCATGCAGGCAACATGACCCGGAAGCTGTACGCCGGCTCCCTCAGCCAATAAAGTGAGATGAGCGCCACAACCCCAGAGTCAGTCACAACTGGACCTAATGGTCACGGGTCCCTTTTTCTTTACCTTTATCATCATCATTTTATTTGTATGTCGCCTTTCCACAGTAAAAAACAATTCTCAGGGTGGCTTACAACATGACAAGATTCACATAATTACAAAAGTCATAAACAATAAACCACATCAAACAAATACACAACCAAATGGAAAACAATTAGAAATGTAGAAACTTGACTACCATGAATATGCAAAATGGACCTATGTTTTTCAGCCCACTTCTCCCTTTGGCTCCGCTGACCATTGGCACCCGGCCCTCAGATAACTGCCCAGAAGTTGATGTGGACCTTGGGCTGAAAAAATATTTCCCACCTCTGTTGAATGGGATTGTTCTGCTAATCATTTAAGGTACAGTTGGAATGCATCCTAATTGACAACCGGGGTCGTACGGAGACATTGTATATAATATACCTTGGTTTTCAAACGTAACCCGTTCCGGAAGACCGTTCGAGTTCTGAAACATTCGAAAACCAAAAACTCAGTATGGAAGCCTCAATAGGGAAAACTCATTAGGGAAAACTCAGTTCACCTTCCAAGGCACATTCAATAACTGAAACATTTATTTCTGGATTTACAGCATTCAAAAACCGAAATGTTCGTCAATGGAGACGTTCAAAAACTGAGGTACCACTGTATATACAATGTTAAAAACTCACCATTTCAGTATATATATATATATATATATATATATATAGAGAGAGAGAGAGAGAGAGAGAGAAGGAGCAAAGCATTGCAAGAGGAAGGCTTTAAAAGTACGAAATAAGAATGCTGCCAATGTAAATGGCAAAAATAAGATCAGGCCTGACATTTTTCAAGAAAAAGGAAATATTTCCGAGAATGCATGCATTTAGTTCCCATGGGGGAAAAACACTTCTGTAGAACAGTACAAAAGGCAGAGCTGTGAATTCCCCTGCAAGACAGGTTGCTTTCCCCCCCCCCATTATCTAAGAGGGCTTCTTCTGTGTGTTTTGATGTTTTATCTGCTGATTTATTATTCCAGATGGTTTTGAAATCTCCTCAGCTTTTTATCACTGGCAATTCCCCATAGATCACATCTTGTCACCTATTAAAAACACTTTTGGGATTGACCCTAAAATCTGCTTCCCGCTGTCATCTGTTTAGAAGGTGTTCAGTCAATTCCTCCCCCCACCCCTGGCCAAACTATATGGATTGATGTATTTTGGACCCGATTCCTGAATGTGAAGACAACTGCTATATCCTACCGCTGTTCTCAGCTGCAGTGTTTTATGGTGGAAGGGCTCATCCCAGCCGGGCTAAGGGCAAGCCATTTAAAAATAATAGTGCACTTATGCAGTAAAAACATAAGACAACCCTGTTGGAACAAGTGGTATATAAATTTTATCAAATAAATAAATATTTTTCCAACACTGCTGGAATTGCAAACATGACTCTTTGGATTAATATTGTGTATTCTAAACTGTGTGGAAAGACAAAAGAAGGGAGCTGGTGTAGCTTCTCTAGGGAAGGAGTTCCAAAATCTAGGAGCAGCCACCTAGGAGGCCCTTTCACATGTCCCTACCAAGCTTTTTCCTCTGCAGAGGGCATTTTTTGGGTTTAATCTTAAATAAAGTGGCCCTAGGCCAACCCAGCCTCTTTGTCTGCCTCTGTTCAGCCACCAAATACCTACCCAAGCTTCCAGTGTGTGCCATTTTATAGTTTCTCAACACCCTTGATTTCTAGAAGGGTATTCATGTAAGAACGTTGTAGCGAAAACAGCAAAGAGTTTTTCAAAATAACAATGTTATTCTTATACAGTGGTACCTTGGTTTACAACCATAATCCATTCTGAAGGTCTGTCCCTACAAAACAGGTTGTAACCTAAGGCACGCTTTCGCCAATGGGGCCTCCAAAAAAATTTTTGTTCGTGATCCCTCCAAAATGGGTTGTAATCCAAAAAAAGTTCGCAAACCAGGACACGCACTTCCAGGTTTCACATGTTTGTAATCCAAAATGTATGCAAACCAGACTGTTTGCAAACCAAGGTATAGCATATGCCTTCATGGACCAGAGAGCTATGCTGAGTTAGAGATACATAGGTAAAGCTAAAGGGACCCCTGACCGTTAGGTCCAGTTGCAGACGACTCTGGGGTTGTGGTGCCCATCTCGCTTTATTGGCCAAGGGAGCCGGCGTACAGTTTCCAGGTCATGTGGCCAGCATGACTAAGCTGCTTCTGGTGAACCAGAGCAGCGCACGGAAACGCCGTTTACCTTCCCGCTGGAGCGGTACCTATTTATCTACTTGCACTTTGACGTGCTTTCGAACTGCTAGGTTGGCAGGAGCTGGGACCGAGCAACGGGAGCTCACCCCATCATGGGGATTCGAGCCGCCGACCTTCTGATTGGCAAGCCCTAGGTTCTGTGGTTTAGATCACAGCGCCACCCGCATCCCTATGATACATAGAGTGTGGTTGTTGTTTTGGTGAGTGGGGATGATGTAGACCAGGGTTTCCCAAACTTAGGTCTCCACCCATTTTTGGACTACAGTTCTCATCATCCCTGACCAGTGGTCCTTTAGCTAGGGGTGCTGGGATTTGTAATCTAAAAAATACCTGGAGATCCAGCTTTAGGAAACCTTGATGTAGACAATAAAGGAAATAAAATGCAGAAAGTACGGAGACTGTAATAATGACATAACTGGCAGCAGGCCCTCCAAGTGTCCCTATTTTCCAGGCATGTCTCTGATTTAGAGAGGCCGTCCCAGTTTCTGATTTGATCCTGGAAAGTCCCACTTTTCCTTAGGACGCCCCTATTTTCATTGGAGAAATGTTGGAGGGTATGGAGTTATCCAACCCCCAAGCTGTCTGAAGGCAATCCTGTATAGGGAAGATTTATAAAATGTTTAATGTTTTATTATGTTTTTCTATATGTTTGAAGCTGGCCAGAGTGGCTGGGGCAACCCAGTGGGGGTATAAATAGCAATATTATCATGCTGAAATGGGGCGTCCCTATTTTCATGGGAGAAATGTTGGAGTGGTCATTTGCAATGCAGCCGTTGATATAAATATTGATTTACATAAATTCAATAAATAAAATAATAAATAATATAGTGGTACCTCAGGTTAAGTACTTAATTCGTTCCGGAGGTCTGCTCTTAACCTGAAACTGTTCTTAACCTGAAGCACCACTTTAGCTAATGGGGCCTCCTGCTGCCGCTGCGCCGCCAGAGCATGATTTCTGTTCTCATCCTGAAGCAAAGTTCTTAACCCGAGGTAATATTTCTGGGTTAGTGGAGTCTGTAACCTGAAACGTATGTAACCTGAGGTACCACTGCAACTGCAGACCAAATAAATATAAATAAATAATATAATATAAATAAATAATAAATAATATAAATAATATATATATCATAATAATAATAATAATAATAATAATAATAATAATAATAATAATAATAATTTATACCCCTTCCATCTGGCTGGGTTTCCCCAGCCACTCTAGGCGGCTTCCAACAGAATATTAAAATACAATACAATATACACATATACCATGATTTCTACTATTTGTAAATGCAACCTTGCCCTTATTTAATCCACAAGTGCATGTCTCTTCTTCCATTCCATTCAGCAAACATGCTTCTGAGTTTCTGTGACTGCTGTAAATACCTTCTTCTTCTCCCACTGGAACAAGGAAAGTGTGAGGTTTTAAAATTCTGGGATGAGTGATTCACAGAAAAATGTGGCTCAACTGCTAACTTCCACTTCATAGGTATTCTCGTTCCGTAATGTATTTCTGATGTGGCAGCCATTCAACAAAACCTACTCGAGCGGGCATAATTGAGTACCTTTTGGGTTAGTGATCCCGAAATAAGACTATTGAAAAGTAAGCGCTTTGACCCAGCTGTTGGCTTTTATTTATGGGCATGAAGTATTTTGCTGGTCCAATCAAATGAGAAGTTAACATTGTGTTTCGAGGCAGGGCCCTCTGCAAACAGCCTGTGTCCCCCCCCTCCCAAGCAAGGACTTTCATTGTGAAACAAATGAACAGTTGCTGGAGATAATGAAAACAGCTGAAGAGACATGAAAAGCAGGGAGCCAAGGTAAGGTTTACAAACCAAATTCCAAGCAGCTGACTGTTCCTTTGATCCTGCCACAGACTTTGGGATAGTTGGTAGAAGCATATATCTTTTTGCGGCGCAGGCAGCTGGTTCAAACTTTGGGGCATCAAACTTAAAACATACCACAAGCCACAGGCATGTAACAGTAGAAAACCAACTCCACCACCCTTGCAAACACCAGGCCTAGTTTTCCTGTCACTGTAGACATAGTTGTCAGGAGCCATGTATACGCTCTTAATCTCCAACATTTATTCAATGAAAATAGGGATGTCCCATTTCATCATCATCATCATCATTCCTTGCCTCTCTGACTGGGTTGCCCCTGCCACTCTGGGTGGCTTCCAACATATATGTTGTTGTTGTTTAGTCATTTAGTCATGCCCGACTCTTCGTGACCCCAAGGAACAGAGTGTGCCAGACACTCCTGTCTTCCACTGCCTCCCGCAGTTTGGTCAAACTTATGTTAGTAGCTTCAAGAACACTGTCCATCCAGCTTGTTCTCTGTCATCCACTTCTCCTTGTGCCCTCAATCTTTCCCAACATCAGGGTCTTTTCAAGGGAGCCTTTTATTCTCATGAGGTGGCCAAAGTATTGGAGCCTCAGCTTCACGATCTGTCCTTCCAGTGAGCACTCAGGGCTGATTTCCTTCAGAATGGATAGGTTTGATCTTCTTGCAGTCCATGGGACTCTCAAGAGTCTCCTCCAGCACCATAATTCAAAAGCATCAATTCTTTGGCAATCAGCCTTCTTTATGGTCCAGCTCTCACTTCCATACATCACTACCGGGAAAACCATGGCTTTTACTATACAGACCTTTGTCAACAAGGTGATGTCTCTGCTTTTTAAGATGCTGTCTAGGTTTGTCATTTCTTTTCTCCCAAGAAGCAGGCGTCTTTTTATTTCATGACGGCTGTCACCATCTGCAGTGATCATGCAGTCCAACATATATAAAAGCATTAAACATTTTTTTAAAAAAACTTGCTGTCAGGGCCGCCCTAGGTCCCAGCTCACAAAGGACCAACGCCACTCCGTTGTTATGTACAAAAGTATTTATTGAAGTTCATTTTCGTTTCCACAGCCGCAGCATGCAGCCCTACGTCTGAAACTCTAGACCGTTGAAGCTCCGTCTGAGTCCCCTCCTCCCAGACACCAGTTTAAGACCCTTGCCTTACTCCACCTCTTCCTTTGCTTTCTCTTCCTCTGGATCCTCCTGCCCGCTGGGGTTTCGCCCTTCCTAGATTCTTCTGATGCTGATTCCCCTGATTGTTCCCCCTCCCTCCGGCGGGCTTTAGGACCTGGTTCCCAATCCGGGCTTTCTGCTGTCCCGCGCGCCTGTACATTTGAACTTGGCACGCGCGGCCAGCCCCCGACCTTCCTTCTGACCGTTACACTGCTCCGGTCACTGCTTTCCTCCTCTTTGGGGAGGTTAGCGGGCTCCGACCTCCCCTCCATTCCCCCTCTCTCCAATGGGGGCGTGGTCAGCCCTGACTCATCTCCTCTCCCTGCTGGAGGAGACGCTGGCCCTGACACACGGGAACCTTCCCCCCCCGCTACGCTCTGGTGGGGAAGCTGGTCCTGATCTCCAGCTGCTGCTTTGGGAGTCCCCGCTGGCCCCTTGCTTCTGGTGCGTCCCCCCTGGGACCCCCCTTGTTCTGACCACCGGCGCCCCCTTCTGGGAATCTTCTGATTCGCTGGAGAGGCTCATGGAATCTCTCGGGTCATTGTCATTCTCCCCCCCCCACTGTCCTCAGATTCTTCCCATTCGCTCTCCATCTCCTGTCTCCGCTGTGCCTCTGTCCCTGAGCCCCTGACACTTGCCTTCAGATGTCTTCTAAAGCTTGTATAGTTTCTTATCTCCTTGGCTGAGGGGTGGCATAACTCCATACCTTCTGATGAAAATAGGGACTTCCTACGGAAAAGTGGGACATTCCGGGATAAAATCAGAAACTGGGACAGCTTCTGTAAACCCAGGACTGTCCCTGGAAAATAGGGACATTTGGAGGGTCTGTATGCTCTTTTATAATGCATGGGTCCTCTAGATGCTGTCTGACTATAGCTCCCATCACCCTTAACCATTGGTCATGTGGGCCACGGCTGATGGCTGTTAGAACCCACAGGGTCCACGTTCAGAGGTGGAGTTTGGTCTTTCAGATTTCAGCAGTGACCCATGCAAGGCCAGAATTTGGCGGCCCCAGCCTCTCACCTTCCATTCTGCTCAATTTACTGTGTCATAGTTGCAACATCCAGATGCATTGCCCTAAATCCACCTCTGCCCCTTGCCTGATCTATATGGAACATCTATGGAACGTTCAGGGTGCCTCCAGGTTGTCACGGTTTTGCCAGAGGGATTCCATTGCAAAACAAAACTTTAGGCTTGCACAATTGAAGGAGGTTCAAGTGCACTGTTGTGCCAAGATGTATTGTGGTGAGGAAAGCAATGGGGAAATGGAGGGGAGGTTGTGGGGTGAACAAAGGACGAATGCAAAGGTGTACCATGTCAGGATTTACAGTCTCCCTCTCACACCAAGGGACGGCAGACTGACGGTTTTATGGTTTTTCCGATTTATTGGTATTCACACAGAAGTTCGGTCTGAGCACACAGTTCAATCATCATCGCTCGATAGCCCAGTTGAGACCACTGAAGGGCGGGCTCTTCGTAAGCAGGAAATACGCCATCGGCTCCTCCCCTTCCTGTGGGCTTGACGTGAAGCCAGCAGTCTGCCCCATTTCCGAGAGGGAGGGGATTCTGGCACAGACTGTCCAGCTTGCCCCTCCTCCCCTGAAAGCGTGTCTGAAAGTTGTGACTGCTCTTCCTGCCTTACATCTCCCTGGGAATTAAAAACTCTCAATCCAGGGGAGGAGCGGCTCGCTTCCCCCTCTGCCTGTGAAAGAAGAAAGCCTCCATCTCTTTCTGCCTCCCCCCACCTCCAATAATAATTATTATTATTATTATTATTATTATTATTATTATTATTATTATTATTTATACCCTGCCCTCCCCAGCCAAGACCGGGCTCAGGGAAGCTAACAACCAATAATAAAAACAAGTTGATTGAAATACAACTTTAAAAACCCTAGGCTCAGCATCCAGCTTTGTTGTTGTTTTTTAGTCATTTAGTCATGTCCGACTCTTCGTGACCCCCTGGACCAGAGCACGCCAGGCACTCCTGTCTTCCACTGCTTCCCGCAGTTTGGTCAAACTCATGCTGGTAGCATTGAGAACACTATCCAACCATCTTGTCCTCTGTCGTCCCCTTCTCCTTGTGCCCTCCATCTTTCCCAACATCAGGGTCTTTTCCAGGGAGTCTTCTCTTCTCATGAGGTGGCCAAAGTACTGGAGCCTCAGCTTCAGGACCTGTCCTTCCAGTGAGCACTCAGGGCTGATTTCCTTAAGAATGGATAGGTTTGTTCTTCTTGCACTCCATGGGACTGTCAAGAGTCTCCTCCAGCACCATAATTCAAGAGCATCAATTCTTCAGCGATCAGCCTTCTTTATGGTCCAGCTCTCACTTCCATACATCACTACTAGGAAAACCATAGCTTTTACTATATGGACCTTTGTTGGCAAGGTGATGTCTCTACTTTTTAAGATGTTGTCTAGGTTTGGCATCGTTTTTCTCCCAAGAAGCAGGCGTCTTTTAATTTCGTGGCTGCTGTCACCATCTGCAGTGATCATGGAGCCCAAGAAAGTAATATCTCTCACTGCCTCCATTTCTTCCCCTTCTATTTGCCAGGAGGTGATGGGACCAGTGGCCATGATCATCGTTTATTTGATGATGCGCTTCAGACCATATTTTGCGCTCTCCTCTTTCACCCTCATTAAAAGGTTCTTTAATTCCTCCTCACTTTCTGCCATCAAGGTTGTGTCATCTGCATATCTGAGGTTGTTGACAGCTGCATTGACCTAAATCCAACTCTGCCCCTTGCCTCATCTATATGGAGCATCTATGGAACATCTAAGGGTGCCTCTAGATGGTCACTGTTTTGCCAGAGGGATTCCATTGCAAAACAAAACTTTAGGCTTGCACAATTGAAGTAGGTTCAAGTGCTCTGTTGTGCCAAGATGTATTCTGGTGAGGAAAGCAATGGGGAAATGGAGGGGAAGTTGTGGGGTGAACAAAGGACGAATGCAAAGGTGTAAAAAAAAGGTAAAGGTAAAGGACCCCTGGACAGTTAAGTCCAGTCAAAGGCAACTATTGGGGTTGCGACACTCATCTCACTTTCAGGCCAAGGGAGTCAGCGTTTTTCCATAGAAAGCTTTCTGGGTCATGTGGCCCTTGGGAATGAGCACCCTCTAAACCAGGATCCTGATGCTGCTGCTTCTGGGACGGGGTACCAAGTAGGAGGAAGAGTTGGGTGACATCAGGCTTCAACCTTCTCAAGGAAAGATGCAACCAGAATTATGCTTGGCCTCTTCATGGGTCTTTCTGCCTCCTGCCCTGCCCTCTGAGAGCCGCAGATCACTCTAGGCCACCCAGCCTGACCCACAGCAATCCATGGTAGTCTCATCCCTACTCAGCCAATGCCCAAATCCCTCTGAACAGGCCCGATTTTGCTCAGGTCTCAACCAAATCCGGTGCACAGCCCTAATATGTAATATTCAGTGGCTAAAATTACTTAAATGCGTTACTGAAGCAGTCGAACCTTTGTAGTAGATCTGCTTTGTAGCACTTCTACGATGCTTGGTGCTTTTATTCTTGCTCACTTAACAAATAACTATGCTAGAAATAAACCATGAATCATCTCAGAAAGCCAGGGTTTGTTTTTTATTTTTTGGAGAGCCACTTTTAGTGCTAGAAATGGTGTATAGTAAATATTATGGTGCTCAATTTCACTTGCATCAAATGGCTAGGAAAAGACCCAGACAAGCGCTTATGTTGCCTATGTCTGTGTTTTGCTGTTAATTCCTGTTGCAGCGAGACTCTAGATTGAAAAAAAGATAAAAGCTGCTATCAAAGGCTCAGCCACACACATGAATGATCAATAATGCACAAAGCGTGCAATGGAAACTTTAAGTTAGCTTCTGTTCCAATCAGAGTAAACACTATCCAGTTGATTGTAAGCTGACAAAGGAGAGCATCCTAGACCAAAACACTCTGTTAGGAAAATGAGATGGAGAGAGACTAAGGATATGATGGTTGAATACACGCTCTACTGATATAGTATTTGGATGAGCTCCCTGTGTGGAGCTGTAACTTCATTTGAGTAGCTGGTGGTGTAATTCAGGGGTTACCAGCAGGGTACCCACAAGCACCCAGTCTGCCTGCCATTACCTGCTATGGTGTCTGTGAAAGATTTCAATATAATATTCCCTAAAAAAAACCAACCCCACAGAGCGCTCTCCCTGCTTAGTTCCTGTTTGTACTGGCTCCGTCTCTCCTCTGTTGAACACCCCTCTTTAAGCAAGTCTCCAAGTTGCATGCCAGGACTGCACACCCTGCCTTCAATCTTCATACCCCCCCCCAACATTTCTCCGATGAAAATAGGGACATCCTATTTATTTATTTATACCCCACCCATCTGCCCCAGCCACTCTGGGCAGCTTCCAACATATATAAAAACATAGTAAAACATTAAACATTAAAAAAAAATTCACTATACAGAACTGCTTTCAGATGTGTTCCAAAGGTTGTATAGTTACATACGCCTTTGGTTTGGGGGTCACATAACATACCCTCCAATGTTTCCCCATGGAAAACAGGGACATTCTGCCATACCCTCCAACAGTGGCACCTACTATAAGGGACCCTGGAAGCCCCAGCACCCACAACGTTTTTGTGTGCTTAGTCTCATCTTCTAACTTCTGTATTTTCCAGAGCTCAGCACTCAGTCTTCCATATTTCAATTAGGCCATGCCTTGCAGCTCCTATGAGAGATTTCCACTCTTGCCTTCTCCTTACAGCTTTGATCTCTTTCTTTCGAGCAAAGAGGAAGCACACTGACACTCTATTCCACTTAGCAGTGTTCACAGTGGATTCTAAAACACAGTCATCTTGCTTCACATAAAATGGAGTCTCTCTTTCACTAGATATCTCCCCATGTGACCAACGTTAGGCAATCACATGAGAACTGCTAGGTAACTCTCTCGAACTCAGTTACCAACCAATCAAATTTAAACACATTCCAATGCACACCGAGCATTTGCAATTTCAGTGATTTAAATCACAGTACTTAAGAGTGTAGGAGGGATGCGGGTGGTGCTGTGGTCTAAACCACAGAGCCTAGGGCTTGCCGATCAGAAGGTCAGCGGTTCCCGTTGCTCGGTCCCTGCTCCTGCCAACCTAGCAGTTCGAAAGCACGTCAAAGTGCAAGTAGATAAATAGGTACCAGTCCGGCGGGAAGGTAAATGGTGTTTCCGTGTGCTGCTCTGGTTTGGAAGCGAGATGAGCACCGCAACCCCAGAGGTGGTCACGACTGGACCTAATGGTCAGGGATCCCTTTACCTTTTTACTTAACAGTGTTCCCCACACTGAAAAGGATCAAGGCTTGCAGTCTTGCAGTGCTGAGTGATCCAGTTTTGACGATGGAGGCCCAAGGGGTATGAAGTGGTATCCTAGTGTACAGTTGTGCTAAGATATCCAGAAAATCAGTCAGCTGTATTATCTGGTCCAAATTCAGCCGGATGGTGGGCTGGAAGTTACCGAAGCCCTGGTGGCATTTCTCAAGGGCCTTTCACACTCTCTGAGATTATCTTCCCTTTCTGGATTCCAAATCACTCCCACTACATAACATTGACAAACTCTTAGCAGAGGATTATAGCATATTTGAATGAGCAGTGAAATAATACTGATGGGAGACAAAAGAATTGAGAGAAAGATGCACGACCAAAAGCCATCATCAGCAATCAATTTGTCATTCAGGGATGCCTTAAGAGGACAAAAGGCTGTTGTCAAGCCTTTCCCATCTGTCTGGATGATTCACCAAGCACTTGAAGGAACCTAAAGTAACAAGTTCAGCCAGAGTTACGAGATGCTCTCTGTGGAGGAGAGTGATGAGTGGAGAGATTCTTCCTATACAGCTTTCTCACCACTGTGTCCAACTCTCACATCTTTCAGCAATGCTCTGCAGCCAGATAGGTCAGACACCAGCCGCCAGATCGCTCGGTGAAATCAATCAACAGCTAGAGTTTCCACTTTGCTAAACTGAGCGTAATGTATGGAAATACAGTTTCAAAACAAAGTGATTATATGGAAAACTTTTCCGTATAGGATAACTGTGGAACGCTGTGATGTCGCGATTACCAAATTCCTGTTCCATTGAAAACAGACCAGTATAGCCTTATTTCCTGCTAGCTTTTCCATGACAAAAATATAGCCTCCTGCGACCAAAACCTTCCATTTCGAAGCTTCTTCAATCTCTCACAGAGCAGTATTTTGCATCCAGGGGTTTGCTTTTGAGAGAGATCCCGTGCCATCTTTACACAAGACAATCTCATGTGGCCACTGGTTATTTAAGCAACTTTCCCCATGGTGAATCCAAGATTCATTTCAATACCAGCTTCAGGTACTTTCATTGGTCACTGTGAAGGAAGACTCATACCTGAGGGTTGCATTCATTCATGAACATCCTTTTGTTTGACTTTCTGAAGCTAGGCAGGTGTCAACAGTGCCAGATTTAAGGAGGTGCGGAAGGCTTCCCAGCACGAGAGGACAGAAAATTGAGAAGATCCATAACTGGGAAGAGCTGTTTGGGGACACCAAATTATGTCGTCACACAGGGCGCCATATTGTGAAAAATTACCAAAGTCCCTCTTGGGGGCAAGAATGGAGGAGACCTTCTTGGCTGTGGTACCTTATCTCTGGAATTATCTCCCTGAGACATTTGACACACACTCCTCTGTCATTTTGGTTCTAGGAGAAGAAGACTTAAATATTTCTCAGCCCTTTTATGATAGTATCTGAATCAGGCTGTAATTTCTGATGCTCTGTTGTTGTTGTTGTGATGATGGTGGTGGTGGTGATTTATATATGACCCTTTATCCAAAGATCACAGTTTGGCGTACAACATTAAGAACATAATTTATACTGCATAATGATAAAAACATAACACACAGCATAATAATACACAACATAATTATGAAAAAAATCATAATAACAGTTCCCTTATGGTTATTTAATGGTTAGCCACTCTGATATAGGCATATATGACAGCATCATTTTCCATTTTCCATTTTGTGTTGGTAGGTATTAGGATGACCGTTGCAGAGCAACAGTCCTAGAAAATAGCATGGAAAGTTGTGATGCTATTATGCTATTCCACCCCATCCATTTCAGCGCAAAAGAACCCAATGCAAATTAGGAAGAAGCATAATCAATTACATATCATCTGGGGACTGAAGGCAATGACAACAGTGAATAAAAGGACTCCTGACCATTAGGTCCAGTCGTGACTGACTCTCATCTCGCTCATCTCGCTTTATTGGCTGAGGGAGCCAGCATACAGTTTCCGGGTCATGTGGCCAGCATGACTAAGCTGCTTCTGGTGAACCAGAGCAGCACACGGAAACGCTGTTTACCTTCCCGCCGGAGCGGTACCTATTTATCTACTTGCACTTTGAGGTGCTTTCGAACTGCTAGGTTGGCAGGAGCTGGGACTGAACAACAGGAGCTCACTCCGTCATGGGGATTCGAACCACCGACCTTCTGATTGGCAAGTCCTAGGCTCTAGGTTTAACCCACAGTGCCACCCGCGTCCCCGACAACAGTGAATACTGGTCACCAAATACTGGTTTGATTTCTCTTCTGGACGTGGGATGGATAAGAGAACATAAGCAATTTCCACACCTGTTTCTGGTTTTGGCAGAATTCTCCAACATCCCTTCTCCAAGAGCATATTACTGAAAGGTAGATTATGGGGGCAGTGAGGGGGGTGGGTTTAGACCAAGCTCCTGAACCCAACAAAATCTTGCCCACACTTCTGATTATTGCAATCCCATAACACTGAATGCGACTTGCCCGTGAATGTAAAAAGTCCTGTTAATATTGCAGCTGCTCAATTTTTATTTTTATTTTTATTTTTTTTATTCTATGAAAGCTGACGGTGCCAAGAGGTTTCGATACACCTGTTGTCCAAAAACTGTCAAGGAAGAAGTCATCGAAAGGACAGCAAGTTCTTTGGAGTAACAAGCTTCAGTTTCCTGCACAAGGGGATTTGAAAAATGGGTTTTTATGTTGTGAAAACTATTTGAAGAGTTCGCTTTCAATAAGCCTTAAGTCCACATCTGCCTGCATGCAAAGAGTGTTTTCTTAACCAGATTACTCACAATTATTTCAACAATGAAGTGATGCATACCTAAATTCCGTGATAAAATAGCCTGTCATGCTTGGTGGGTATTAGGATGACAGTAGATGGCACAGATCAATTCCTATTCTGACAATGAAAATATCAACTACCCTTTAAGAATGGATTGTTATTAAGCCTCTTACTCTCTTTGGTGGCTGGAACTTAATGAGTCAGTTTTTAGCTGCACCCGGGGTCTATTCTGTTGAATTTCCATGAGAATATGAGAAGAGCTTGCTGGATCTCACGGTGGCCAGTGAAATCATACCCTCCAACATTTCTTCGATGAAAATAGGGACATCCTATTTACCGTATTTTTCGCCCTATAAGACGCACTTTTCCCCCTCCAAAAATGAAGGGGAAATGTGTGTGTGTGTTATGGGGCGAATGCAGGCTTTCGCTGAAGCCTGGAGAGCGAGGGGGGTCGGTGCGCACCGACCCCTCTCGCTCTCCAGGCTTCAGGAAGCTATCCGCTAGTTGTGGGAGACCCAGCTCTCCCAGGGCTAGCGGAGAGCTTGCCTGCACCCAGAAGCTTGGGGCGCGCTGAGCTCCGCACGCCCCAAGCTTCGGGATTAGCGCAGCGGTCCGCTAGCCCTGGGAGAGCCGCGCGGCTCTCCCACGGCTAGCGGAGACCTTGCTGGCACCCAGAAGTTTGGGGCGCGCTGAGCTCCGCACGTCCCAAGCTTCGGGATTAGCGCAGCGCACCTGGGGGGGAATAATTTTTTTCCCCTTTATTTCCCCCCTAAAAAACTAGGTGCGTCCTATGGGCCGGTGCGTCTTATGGGGCGAAAAATACAGTAATAGTAATAATACTTATACCCCGCCCATCTGACTGTGTTGCCCCAGCCACTCTGGGTGGCTTCCAACATATATGAAAGAAGACATCTGAAGGCAGCCCTGTATAGGGAAATATTTTAATGTTTTATTATGTTTTTATATATGCTGGAAGCCACCCAGAATGGCTGGGGCAAACCAGGAAGATGGCCAGGGTATAATAATAATAATAATAATAATAATAATAATAATAATAATAATAGGACAGGCTTCCTCAGCCCTCCAGATGTTTGTGGCCTACAACTCCCATGATCCCTAGCTAGCAGGACCAGTGGTCAGGGATGATGGCAATTGTAGTCCCAAAACATATTGGGGGCTGAGTTTGGCCACCACTGGCATAGACAGATTTACCCATTTGTGTATGTGCGTGTGAAAAATTCCAGCGGGGCCAACCTGTTAGGCTGCAATAGAACATAACGGATTGTTTTGAAGTCACTTCAGTGCCAGATTTCTAAAAATCGCCCTGCCCTGCCCTTTATTTTGACAGAACAGAGGTGGCAACCCTAATCTGGAAGCACCCGATTTTCCTGTAGAGAGGCTGTTCCATAACCAGGAATGGGGTGAGAATTTAAAGCAAGGATTCTTAGCTTGGCAAGCACCCCTGCTCAAAACACATGGAGCTGAATTAAGGCAGTACAACATCCCTCGAAAAGGTCCCTTGACTCTGTTGCACTCCCCTGCTCTAGTGTGGTGTAGTGGTTAAGAGCGGTAGACTCGTAATCTGGTGAACCGGGTTCGCCTCCCCGCTCCTCCACATGCAGCTGCTGGGTGACCTTGGGCCAGTCACACTTTTCTGAAGTCTCTCAGCCCCACTCACCTCACAGAGTGTTTGTTGTGGGGGAGGAAGGCAAGGGAGAATGTTAGCCGCTTTGAGACTCCTTGGGGTAGTGATAAAGCGGGATATCAAATCCAAACTCCTCCTCCTCCTCCTCCTCTTCTTCTTCTTCTTCTTCTTCTTCTTCTTCTTCTTCTTCTTCTTCTTCACTGCCTCACTTATTGTGCCGCTGTGCAATGGAATGTTCTTTTCTGAGCTCAGAAGCTAAAGGGATGTGCTCACTTCCTCGATACTGTAGGAATTCTCACTTTGGAAAACATCCGTGTGTCAAATACCCATTCATAACTCTTAAGAGTTTCCCTTGAAATTGGGCCATGTCACCCGAAATCCATGGAAATGCAGCGTTCCTCCTCGTATTATTGGCACCGAGCCTCTAACCTACATAAGCATCCATGTGCCCTGAGCGGTGTGTTCAGTTCAAGATTAAATCCCGGTATAAGACCTGACTGCTCAAATATATTTTCCAGGAATGAATTACTAAATGCTTCCAGAGAAGAGCACTTAATGTAAGTGCTGGCAAAGTGGCATTGCCTCCCTGCTTATTTATGGTTCCGACGTGAGGAGCGGCTTCTGTTTAAATGAGAAAAAACAAACGAACAGGAAACAGAGCCTCTTCACCTTCTCGGTTCTGCAAACAGAGGCACAACTTCTCATCTGGGAAGTTTAAGAAAGAGCGAAGGTACACTGCTGACTAAAGGCAATAGCCCATTTAGTTCAGCCAACCTAGCAGTTTGAAAGCACACCAGTGCAAGTAGATAAATAGGTACCGCTGCGGCGGGAAGGTAAATGTCATTTCCGTGCACTCTGGTTTCCGTCACCATGTTCTGTTGTGCCAGAAGCGGTTTAGTCATGCTGGCAGAAAGGTGTGTGTGGACAAACATTGGCTCCCTTGGCCTGAAAGCAAGATGAGCACCACAACCCCATAGTCACCTTTGACCAGACTTAACCGTCCAGGGGTCCTGTACCTTTTTTCACCTTTGTATCCTGTTCTCGCAGTGACTGACCAGTTGCTTGTGGGAAGCCTGCAAGCCAGGCATTGGCACAACGGCACTCTGACCACCTGCAATTCCAAACTAAAAGGTAAAGGTAAAGGTACCCCTGACCGTTAGGTCCAGTCGTGGAAAACTCTTGGGTTGCGCGCTCATCTCGCTCTATAGGCCGAGGGAGCAGGTGTTTGTCTGCAGACAGCTTCCGGGTCATGTGGCCAGCATGACTAAGCCACTTCTGGTGAAACCAGAGCAGGGCACAGAAATGCTGTTTACCTTCCCGCTGGAGCGGTACCTATTTATCTACTTGCACTTTTATGTGCTTTTAAAGTGCTAGGTTGGCAGGAGTTGGGACCGAACAACGGGAGGTCACCCTGTCACGGGGATTCGAACCGCTGACCTTCTGATCGGCAAGCCCTAGGCTCTGTGGTTTAGATCACAGCGCCACTCGCATCCCTTGCGGTTCCAAACTACTTGTATGCCGATGCACAATATCTATGACAGTTGAGGTAGAACATAGCCATAATGACCGGTACTCATTGATCGCCTTGTCCTCTAAGAAAACTTCCTGTACTTAAAGCACTAGGTCCTTCTTTAGATCATACATTTGCAGGGTTTGCAGTCAAACTGAGTTGGTGGAACACTCTTCCACAGGTCCAACTGTCACAAGTGGGGTTGGGAAATTCAGATGATCCCCAAGATTGTTCATGTTATAGTTTATGGAAGTGGATTTATCTGGCCATAGTTAAGTGATCAGCTCTTTTCTGTGCTTGCTCTTCTTTGTTCTAACTGTACTGGCTGGGATTCATTGTGCCGCAGAACTGTGCAGCACATTGGCCAGTGACTGTAATCAATTCTTCTCCTTGTCCAGTAGCTTTTTATCTAATGATGCCTAAAGAAATGAGGAAATGCAACCGCCCACAGTTCTTTGGAATCCCACAGGGAACAAAATTGGCATGGCAAAAGGCGTGCACATGAGACAGTGTGCAAAGCAAAGGCTGCAAATTGTTTCAGCAGAAGTCATTTGCATAGTACTGACAAAGACTGATAAGATTTTCCTCCTTCCTCTTCCCACTTCGGAACCCAAAACGCTCTCTCTGTGTGCATACTCAGTTAGGACAGAAAGTCAAGCTGGGTAGTGGTAAAGATGGAAAATATATCTAAAACCTCTCCACGTATATTAACAAATGAACTCACTTTGCCTCTCCATGTGGCTCCAGGCCAATCTACTTCTTGTACACAAAGCACATGTGATGGCAGCCGGTCAGAGAAAGGATGTCATGCAGCCCAAAGGTAGAAAAAGGATGACACACTATGTGTGCTAGAATTCCAAGAAGGACCTTGGGGACATGCATGCACAAACAATTGGAGATGCTTCAAAATATGGTGATGCAGGAGAGTTTTCATCCAAGTTCACAACAAGGTCCTTGAGTTGAGCTACAAAGCCCTGAACAACTTTGGTTGTTGTTGTTTAGTCATTTAGTCATGTTCGACTCTTCATGACCCCATGGACTAGAGCACGCCAAGCACTCCCGTCTTCCTCTGCCTCCCGCAGTTTGGTTAAATTCATGCTGGTAGCTTCAAGAACACTGTGCAACCATCTCGTCCTCTGTTGTCCCCTTTTCCTAGTGCCCTCCATCTTTCCCAACATCAGGGTCTTTTCCAGAGAGTCTTCTCTTCTCATGAAGTGGCCAAAGTATTGGAACCTCAGCTTCAGGACCTGTCCTTCCAGTGAGCACTCAGGGCTGATTTCCTTCAGAATGGATAGGTTTGATCTTCTTGCAGTCCATGGGACTCTCAAGAGTCTCCTCCAGCACCATAATTCAAAAGCATCAATTCCTAGGGTCCAATAAGGACCACTTGAGTCCTTATATCTTGATCACTGAGATCATCTGGAGGAGCACTGACAGGTCTTAACTGGAAGCTGGGCACTTAGTTTTGACAGTTCTATACTCTGGAACACACTTCAAGCAGGTATCCTCACCCCTGTGTATCTGAAGGAGTGTCTCCACCCCCATCGTTCAGCCCAGACACTGAGGTCCAGCTCTGAGGGCCTTCTGGAGGTTCCCTCACTGTGAAAAGTGAAGTTACAGGAAACCAGGCAGAGGGTCTTCTTGGTGGTGGCGCCCACCCTGTGGAATACCCTCCCATCAGATGTCAAGGAGATAAAGAACCGCACCACTTATAGAAGACATTTGTTGTTGTTTTTTGTTTTTTTTTAAAATAATATTTATTCATAGTTTCAGAATAATAGAAAAAAAGAAAAAATAGAAAAACAACAACAACACTACAATACATAAAAAGAAGAAAAAAGTGCAAAACATAAAAACCAATACAGCAATACAACAAAAAAGAGAGAAAAAAGACACAAATCCCAAATTTCATATCTTTAACTTCCATTTGCTTGTTTCATTGAGCTCCTCACACCTCCCTTTTTGTATTCTAGTTTAATTAGTTATTTCAGCAAATTCTTTCCATCTTTCTCAATTTTTGTTAAATAATTTATCTTAACCATTTAACCTAATAATTAACTCAACAAATCCTTTCCATCTTTCCCCATATTCTGTTATTCAAATTACCTTAATTTATTTAACCTTATCTTACCATAAAATACCTTAAAGCTTGAATCTTAATACTCAAATATACATAACCCCTAATATCATTTCTGCTAGAGTCATATAGTTTCATTCCAACATTTTCCTTAATATTCATTGATTTTAGGCTAATTCCCCAAATAAAAAATTTTCTTTATAATTTTTCTTCCAATCTTCATCCAATGTCTCTTCTTCCTGGTCTCAGGTCGTGTCAGTCCTTACTGTCCATTCCATCTAGTCCATCAACCTGGAAGTCTTATGTCCAAGGCCCTTAAGTCTCTTCCATGTCCCTTCTGCAGATCTTCTTCTTCTTGTTTATACTTGCCCCTTTCCTTGTCATTTGTTGGTCTCTTTCTTAATTTCTTTCCTTTCTCATTGAGGAGTAGGTCTCTGGGGGGTTCCAACCCAAAACTGTCTCCATCTCCCTTCATCAAACCCGCCCATTCCCCACAGCCCCACTCCCCACAGTCATCAATGTAATCCAAAAAATATTTAAAAACATATTTCAAGGTCTCTCCAAAGTTAGGACCCTCCTCAGCTCCAGACTCCCCCTGGCCCACTCCAACTCCAATCTTCAATGACAGCGGCTTATACTCCTGTAGGGCCTCAGGTTTCTCCATTTGTATTATTTGAGGTGCAACCGCATCCTCCTCCATTATCTTCTGCACTTGCCCAGTCAGTACAGGTTCATGAGTTTCTGTATCAATATTCCCTGTTTGTCCACAGTTGTTAACCACAACAGTCATCAAGTCCATTTTCTCATTCATCAAATCCATCTTCTCGTGCATCTGTTCCAGCAAGGCACTTGTCTTGCATAAAGCAAGCACCCAGTCTTCCTCCCAGCTCATCTTTAGTCAAGGTCAGAAAAGACTGGTCCCACGATCTTAATCTCACAGCTGTTGAGTCCTCAAGTAAACTGCAGCAACAATTTAACAAGCTCCCTCTAGGGGAGGCAATTTCTATTTGTATCCATTTTTTTAAGGCAAGTCCAACAAAGGAAAATGACTTTCATTTTTCAGATATTTTTCAGATATTTTGTTTCTTTAGAATGCAAAAGCCAACATTGGAATCAGTCTATTTCTCTTCTTTAGCTATCTGTCAAAATGTTCCATTCACAGTCAATGAACCTTTCCAACTATTTCTGTCACTGACACCCCGTTCCCAGGTTAGAGACGGTGGAAGTTTATCCTTCTTCACTCCCTCTCCTGCAGGGGTTAAACAAAGTTCTCCCCCTTTTCTCCTACTTCCAAGGGGGTTTCAGTAATTATAAATGAAGGAAATTAGACTTTTTTCATGGCTTTCCAGGCTTTAGCTTACAAAGTTTTTGCTTTAGTCTATATACAAAAGCGGAAGGCGGACTTCCTGTTTTGAACCTTCCAGCTTCGATGCCAAATTAAGATATTTCTTGATCCAATTTTCCGTTTCTACTCACGGGTACTTGTTTTGAATCCAATTGTCCACAGGACAAAGTCAGCTGTCTCCGGCAATGGCTGTGCGGCTTCACTCCGTAAAAATAGCAATCAGTTTGCAGCACCGCGCCACTCACCCCACTTCATTCTGGCGCCCCAAAAAGGGGTTCCCAGTGAGTAGGGGGCGCACTCCTGGTGCCCTGCCAAACCCCACGTTCCCAGGATTCCTCCCCCTGGGTTTTCTAGCGGGTCCCCACCTTCGCCGCGGCGGGAAGACCCAGTTTCTACGGAGCCCGTTCCTCCGATCGGAGGAACTCCGCCATTCACTGATGGCGCTGACCCGGAAGTCTCCACGTATAGAAGACATTTGAAGGCAGCCCTGTTTTGAGACATTTTTAAATGTTTGACATTTTAGCATGTTTTTATATGTGTTGGAAGCCATCCAGAATGGCTGGGGCAACCCAGCCAGATGGGCAGGGAATAATAATAATAATAATAATAATAATAATAATAATAAGTCTCTTGAATGCTTTTTAATGCTAACAGGCCTTTGCAGTTGTTTAAAATCTGCCATGCACAGCCAGTCATTTTCATGATTGCTTCATATTGCTTGAAAATGTTTTTATCTTGTTGTACACAAAGCTAATGTTTTGTGAGAGGGTGTTATATGTATACTTTTAGGAATAGATACATAAATAATGTTGGACCCTAAAATTATGAATCTTAGACCCCAGGCTCCAAATGGTAAGGGGTCAGTTCACTTATTACTATTACACACTTTTTTGTACAATACTTCATTGGTCCAAAGCTAGTGATCAACTCCACATCCCATATTAGTCCTGAGCCACACATGTTAACAATGCAGCGTAAAAGCATTTCCATTTGATTGTACTGAATCTACTGCTAACCGCCTTCTTTGCCTGACACTGAGTTCTAATGTTATGAAACAAGGCAAAACATTTATCTCAATCCACACACTGCATGCCACTTTATAATTTCTAAACCTTTTAAGCATTGGAAATGATACCTGCTTTCTCATAAACTCTGCTTCTTAGCAACAAGGCACATTTCACCTTCTGTAATAAATTAATCTACCTGTGCTTGTTCCCGGTTGCTTTAAGAAACAACCCCCCCCAGCCTTTTAATCCCTCCATTCATGAAAAATTAAACTAGGGGAAGAAATATTTCCTGACTCTCTGCTGTTACACAGAAAGAGAGATACTCGAGGAGTCTGTACGCAGATACTTGAAAAGTCTGTCTGTTGGGCACCTATCATTCAAAGGCAAAAAAGGGAAACATCTATGCATGCCCTTCAAACAGACAATTATTTATAGAAGAAGAAATGCACCTTGTTGATTTAATGTAAAGACTCTGTACCAAAGACCAGCTTGTCAGACCTGCTTATGAAAGAAATAATAAAGAAGCATTGCAGAGATGATATCTCAAGACGAAGGTCACATACGCATAATTCAGGGACAACCCAGGGAGTCTCTGTCCTTTTGGGTATTTAAGCACAGAAACAGTTAGTTCTGTTTCAGTCAGTGGAAAAGTGGAATGTACTCCGTGTGCATTGATAATGGCACAATTTGTTTGGTGGATCAGTTCACCAGATACAGTTGCTGTTGTTGTTTGCTTTTGTTTTTATTTAAAGAAAGATCCTGAGCTGCCCTTTGGAGAACTGTCAAAGTCCCTGTAAAATTAAAGCTGAGCAATGTTACTCCAGAATGTTCAAGTGAAGGGTTATTTCTCATTTATTTATGAAACCCCATTAAGCTAAACCTCAGTTCTTTTAAAAGAGCTTCTGCTTGTAGCCTGATGAGGCTGTCACATGCTAATAGATGGTTTCTTCTGCGTTGAGTTTGGTGCTGAAGCACCAAACAGAAAATCAGAGAGGAATCCCAGCTCCAGAACACGCACCCTGATGTAAGATGCTTACATTAATGTCTAAAGCACTAAACAACTTAGCCTCAAATACCTAAAAGACTGTATTAGTGTACATGGTGCTTTGTGTGTGAGGGGGTAGCCAATGTGGTTCTCTCTGGATGTTGTTAGACTACAGCTGCCATCACTCCAGGCTATTGGCCAGGCTGATGGACATTGTAATCCAACAACACCTGGACATCATCATGTTGGCGACCCCTGCTTTGTGGAGTGCATTGGGTAGGGATGAGAAAATCTGCCCATTTCCTTTCAGTTCCTCATTTTCTTAAATTCAGTTCTTTATTGGCAGAAACAGGATCTGCACAGGAGTACCAGACCTAATGAGCACGGCAACTTTTCTCTGACAGGGTGGCGCTGTGGTCTAAACCACTGAGCCTCTTGGGCTTGCTGATCAGATGGTCAGCGGTTCAAATCCCCGCGGTGATGAAATGAGCTCCCGTTGCTCAGTCCCAGCTTCTGCCAACCGACCAGTTCGAAAGCACGCCAGTGCAAGTAGATAAATAGGTACCGCTGCGGCGGGAAGATAAATGGCATTTCTGTGTGCTCTGGCTTCCGTCACAGTGTTCCGTCGCACCGGAAATGGTTTAGTCGTGCTGGCCACATGACTCGGAAAGCTGTCTGTGGAAAAACGCTGGCTCCCTCGGCCATAAAATGATGAGCACTGCAACTCCATAGTCGCCTTTGACTCGACTTTACCATCTAGGGGTCCTTTTTGTTTTTAACCCCATGAAGTAGTTGCTGAGGCTGAAGGTCCCTGCCTGCTCTCAGCTGCCTAAGTTCCTTCCTCTCCAGGGTTTTCCCCCAAGCAATCTGAAACTGCGTGCCTCTTCACCAGCCAGACTCATCTCTACCTCTTGGCCTCTCCTGCTTCTTCTTCTGCCTCTGGTTTTGGAGTTCTCTTTGCCACAGACTCCCCCAGTTCATTAAAAGAAGGAGAGTTTGGATTTGATTTCCCGCTTTATCACTACCCGAAGGAGTCTCAAAGCAGCTAACATTCTCCTTTCCCTTCCTCCCCCACAACAAACACTCTGTGAGGTGAGTGAGGCTGAGAGACTTCAGAGAAGTGTGACTAGCCCAAGGTCACCCAGCAGCTGCATGTGAAGGAGCGGGGAAGCAAACCCGGTTCACCAGATTACAAGACTACCGCTCTTACCCACTACACAACACTGCGTGTTCTCCAGCTTCTGACACCCCCTCCTCCTAGTCTTCTCCCTCTTCCTCCTCTGACCACCCGTCATTGTCCCACCACCCACCACCTGGCTCTGAGCCTTCTTTTTTGGTGGGTTCTCCAACTGGCTTCTCCCACCACCTCTCTGCGTCCAGCCGGTCTATGACACCTCCCTGCCAACCCCACCCCTCTCAGTAAGCAACAGCAACCAAGGTAAAGGTAAAGGTAAAGGGACCCCTGACCTTTAGGTCCTGTCGTGACCGACTCTGGGGTTGCGGTGCTCAGCTCATCTTGATTTATTGGCAGAGGGAGCTGGTGTACAGCTTCCGGGTCATGTGGCCAGCATGACTAAGCCACTTCTGGCGAACCAGAGCAGTGCACAGAAACACCATTTACCTTCCTGCTGGAGCGGTACCTATTTATCTACTTGCACTTTGACGTGCTCTCAAACTGCTAGGTTGGCAGGAGCTGGGACCGAGCAATGGGAGCTCACCCCGTCGCGGGGATTCGAACCGCCGACCTTCTAATCGGCAAGTCCTAGGCTCTGTGGTTTAACCCACAGTGCCACCCATGTCCCTCAACAGCAACCTACCTTTCCCCAATCTAGCTTGGCAGCTCTGCCCTACCAGTTGAGCTGCTTCTAGGAAAATAATATTTCTGGCCTGCTTTACAGTCATTTTTTTTAAAGGCCTTCTGAAATAACATACAGAAAGTAGACCAATTAGCACGGCACATATATTAAGTTTTGTCATTTCTGGAAACTGCAGGATGGGAGAGAACGTCTGTGCTTGAATTCTGCTTGCAAACTTCCCATAGGCACCAAGTTGGCCTCTCTTCTTTCCTTCTTGCATTGCTATCCATCGCCTGCCTCCTGCAGTGAAATTTTTGCAGAAGGCCCAATAATTATCACGGCCGAAAGCCTCTCAATCAAGCTGTGTTCCATGTCTCCTTCCATGCAAAGATAAATTCTTCCCTTCCCTCCCGTCTTTAAAGGCTGCACAGTCTTCCACATAAGGGGCTATGTGCACATTGATATTCCAACAGGGAGTGACCAAAATTGAAAAGAAGAAGTCTGGAGCCTTCAGCCAAACTATAAATTTACATAGTTTGACGGGAGCCAAACCACAGTCAGTGCTGATTTAAAGGAACTCTTGTACTTAGTGATCATCGGCATGGAGCAGAATGCATGGAAAACACACATTAAGGTTTATAAACAGAAAGTAAATAAGCAGTGCCTACTGACGGTCACCAACATTTCATTTATAGACTGTGCCGCTTAAATTTCCCGTCTCTCCCCCCGCCTCTAAAATGCACTAAAGCCCTTTGATACACTAACTTCTATATTACAGAGGATAAAAATATCCCTGCAGGACTGTAATTCAATGTCATTGTTTTTCATTTCATAGGGCTTTGTAGCTGACATGTATTATTACAGACCAGGGGCAAAGCAATTCCTCTGTATTTTGGGTTGCTGCAACACAACCGTGTTGGGAAGATACTCAGTATAGGTAAGGGTGGCTTTCCGCACGTGGTCTGCTATTTAGGGATGTGCAAAGGTGAAACTTTCCTGAGAATTTTTCCCGAGTCTTATCTGGATGCTTGGGGCCTCCTTTGAAATCCCTCAAGCGCCTTGCCTGAGGACGAACCTCCAACGCTTTCTTTGAAGTGGGCTTACAGTGAAATCTTGTCACAGCCCAGGAATGTGCAGGATCCGCCCTAAGACCTTTTGCTGGTCTTGTTGAGACTTTCTCAACTTTCCTTGAAATTCCTCCATGATTCCTCAGAAGAAGGAATCCCTGAAATGGCTGGCATGCTCTATTGCTTTGACTGAAAATGCTGGTGACAACTCTTGCAGTTACAAAAAAGGCTTTTAGATCATCAGCAACACAGAACTCAGAGCACAGTGGCCAAACAGCAGGAGGAATCTTCCAAATTATTCTCCATCAAAATTTCTCCTTGACAGTGCAGTCCTCAATGTGTCTGTTCAGAAATAAGCTCTACTCTGTTCAGTGGAACTTACTCCCTGGAATAACATGGGTTGTTTGACTTTGATTCCAATGCCAAACTGATGCAAGTGGAATTATACACACATACACACACATTTCTTAGTTTACAAAAATATGTGCATTGTCTCTTTTTTCAAGTTGTGTTTTCTACAGATCAGTTTCATTTGTTGTGAGACATTACTATTGCACACAGTGTTAGGTTAGGAAGAAAAGAGGGGGAAAGAGGGGGAAGGGGGAATGGTAAGTGGGGTGGGGTTGGGTGGCAAAGCTTCTATTCTTCTACTTAGTGTATATATGGGGTTTTGTATCAGTATCATTTGTGTGGGTTCTCTTACTATTTGCTTGTTATATTTCCTTGGTTGGGAGTGGCCTAGAGTGTGTTTGGTTGTCTTTGATTGGCTGTAGTGAAATTTGTTTTCATGTGTGAGTAGGGTGTGGGTGTGTTTTTGGATCAGGTTAGCCAGATTGATTTGTACGCTGTTAGTGGATTCTTGTTGTTGTCTTGTTGGACTGTGTATGTGATAAGAGGTATGCCTCTTCTTCTATTTGCCCCTGTGTCAGTTTCAGTTTATTGGTTAGCTTTTCTAATAAGGCTGTTTCCCATACTATTTGATACCATTGGTCAATGCTTACTCCTGACAGGTCTGTAGAGAATATCATGCAGCTAGAGTTTGCTGCAGTCTTTATTTCCTGTACATCTCTCATTCATCTCCCACACTGGATTAGCAGTTCACTCAGACAGAACAATGCAAGAATGCAATCTGGAATGAGATCACATGTAAGACTACATCAATAACATTTTTGTGTGGTTTAAGTTTTGCAAAGACACACACGTTTAGTTGTGCCACCTAATAAATAAAATTATTATTATTATTATTATTATTATTATTATTATTATTATTATTATTTACTTATACCCCGCCCATCTGGCCGGGCCTCCCCAGCCACTCTGGGCGGCTTCCAACAGAATATTAAAAACACAATAAAACATCAAACATTAAAAACTTCTCACAACAGGGCTGCCTTCAGATGTCTTCTAAAAGTCAGGTAGTTGTTTATATCCTTAACATCTGATGGGAGGGTTTCCACAGGGCAGGTGACACTGCCAAGAAGGCCCTTTGTTTGGTTCCCTGTAACTTCACAACTTGCAGTGAGCGAATGGTCAGAAGGCCCTTGGCTCTGGACCTCAATGTCTGGGCTGAATGACGGGAGTGGAGACGCTCCTTCAGCTATACTGGGCCGAGGCCATTTAGGGCTTTAAAGCTCAGCACCAACACTTTGAATTGTGCTCGGAAACATACTGGGAGCCAATGTAGGTCTTTCAGGACCGGTGTTATATGGTATGATCATTGTACCAAGATTGTTTTTGAGTGGTGCTTTAATCATGCACAGTTGTGCATGGGCACATCGGTTCAGCCCTGTGCAAAAGAAAAACCCTGAATGCAGTCACGTAGGATCCTAAAAGGGGCCATAGCCAAGTGGCAGGCCATTTGTGTTGCATGCAGAGGGTTCCTGGCTCAATCCCCACCATCTCAAAGTGGGTCTGGAAGAGACTGGAGACCCACAGCCATTCATTGTGGACAATACTGAGTTAGATTCAGTATAATACAGTTTCCTATATCCCTATATTGATTGCTTTGTTTGAGTGTGCAGTGTTTTATAAATGCATACATATGCACTGGTAACATGGAATGAAAAAAGACATAAACATGTTGGAAGAACTGACAGTTACAGCTAGGGAGAAACAGATCGGTCTACTTCTGGTCTGTGTCAGTTGTGCATGAGTTCATTCATAAGGCCTTTCCATCCCGTCTCCACAGCATGTTGTGATTAAAAAAAAATGCATGGAAATTCACAAGTTTTGGTTTATATTTTATCTTTCTGTACATATTCCCCTGCTCCAAAATGTATATGCATGTACACATTGTAACCTAAAGAACACTTTTTGCAACATTTGGATACCCAGCATAAATTATAGAGCAGCCCATTGAAATAAATGGACACGTCTAACTGTGGTACATTGATTTTAATGGGTCTGAGTACAGCTCAGTTGGCTACCATCCGCTATCACAAAATTCAGAGACGTGTGAAAACCGCAGGATTAACTGATCTGCGTCTACTTAGGGAAATGCAAATCTGGTCCATTCACTTAGAACTGAAGGCCCAATGAAATTCCCACATGTCCCTAGTCATCGCAAACTGCTCATACTCCAATTCCAGATCTGCCACAAACCTGTATTGAATTCCACAGGGAGCTTGCATGGTAAAAATAAAAATACAAAATACACATACATAGCTGCATATTCAGTGGGAGATATGGGGTCCATTATTATTATTATTATTATTATTATTATTATTATTATTATTATTATTATTAAAAACTACTATACATCCTATAAAGTAAAGGTAAAAAGGTAAAGGACCTCTGATGGTTAAGTCCAGTCAAAGGTGACTATGGGGTTGTGGCGCTCATCTCACTATCAGGCTGAGGGAGCCGGCGTTTGTCCACATACAGCTTTCCAGGTCATGTGGCCAGCGTGACTTAACCATTTCTGGCACAACGGGACACTGTGACGGAAATCAGAGCGCATGGAAATGCTGTTTACCTTTCTGCCGCAGTGGTACCTATTTATCTACTTGCGCTGGCGTGTTTTCGAACTGCTAGGTTGGCAGGAGCAGGGACAGAGCAACGGGAGCTCACCCCATCGCAGGGATTCGAACCGCCGACCTTCCGATCGGCAAGCTCTAGGCTCTGTGGTTTAGACCACAGCGCCACGCACTCCCTTGTACATCTTATATAGTATAACCAATCCAAAGGGAGTGGTTTTATGGTGAAGGTTTAGTTAAGCTACAGACCTATCTGTACTATGTGAACGCCACACCTATCAGCTTCCCATTGTGTTGAATGGATTTTCTTCAGAATTGGAAAGTGTTTAAAGACTACACAAGAAACCTGTTTGCATGTGGCTTTGAGCATGATTTCCATAACTTTATGTTTCTATGGATAGCTATTCAAATCGAGCCTGTCAATAAGGATGCATAAAAACGTTTGCAATGTTTTGGAGAGTTCCATGAATCTACCAGGTGCAAACAAGATGCAAATACCTGACAGGCTCTGCCCAGGTTTTTTGGGAAAGGCCTCCCCATGGCTGCAAAACATCTGATTGCTTTGCACCTCCCTCTCTGCTCCTATCTAAGAAGTGTGAGTTACATAGAAGGAAATACATGCTATTTATCTGAGTCATATAACACAGCTGCAGCTGTACTCTTTTCCACGGAATGAGATATCTAGTTCCAGCTGGGAAATTTAGTTAGAGTTCAATAGGAAAAGAAAGAATAGGTGACTGCAACACTTTGGAATAAAAGTCTATTTTACTTCTGAAGCTTTGACCCTATGCCTGTGGTTGGTTTGACCATTGAACTGCTTACAAAAATGAGAACACAGAAATATATTTTTCTGTTACAGCCATGCCGTACTGCTGATAGAAAAGTCTTACCTATCAGAAGAGATTTTTTAAAATCGTGCCCTCCCTCAAAGAGGGCATGTGTTGTGGTGTGACCTAGCAACCAAACCCTGTGTTGTGGGTGGGTGTGATTGGATAGCCACAACACCCTATTGGTAGGTCCCTTGATGCTGGGTTTAATCAGGCCAATGGGATGCAAGCTAAATGGATCAAGGGACCTATTTATATCCATGCACGTGACCCAGAGCTTCCTCTTTTGGCGTGTTCATCGGAACACCTGCCCACATCTCCCTACTTTTAGGGTTTTGTGCTTGACCTTGCTATGCCGTCATGTGTCGTCTGTCATTGGGACAGGGGAACGGCAGGAAATTTCCCCACTTGGCTGATTGGCTGTTGCCATTTGGGATTCACCTGCTGCGTAGTAAATCGCCTCAACTTGTAAGGTTGCAGATAGGCTCTGGTTCAGGTGATAGGGATGGGGGAACGCTCTTGCCATCCCTATGTGAAGGGTATTCCGTTAAAGGAAACCAGGGACTCAATGGTTTGGTCAACCCTGTGAGGGGGTTGTGCCCGTGCCTGAGTCCAGGGGGACATTTGGGTGGTGGACGAGCCTGCTTATCCAGGTGTTCACCCTTGGCTGACCTATGCTGGTGCCCTGGGTCAGCGCTACCTGCCACAGTGCAGGGAGCTGGTCAAACCAGAGCCTATGCAACCACTCACTTGATGTAATCAATAAAGCTGTGGCCTAAATTCTGCTAAAAACCAAACCAAACCAAAATTTGAGTCTAGTCTGAATTTATTTAAGGGGGAGGTTAAAAGGTCTAAACACGCAAACAACAACAACAACAACAACCACTTCTTGCTGCTTCTTGAAGAGCACCAACATTAGTTAGATCTGAACATCATTTAACTACACTTCCTAAGTAACCAGTTCTACTGGTAACGAGTATAGTCAAAAGTAAATCAATCAATGTTATGTTTGTATGTATAATGGAAATAGAGATGCTTGAGGAATTGATTTTCTTTTAACTGACCTGATCCACACCTCCCAGGCTAATGTTCTGATTGAAATGCAGTTATCTTTCAGATATCACACTTTCCCAAATTTGCAATGCACTTCTCAGCTTTAAAATGTACTTAAATGCACCTTAACGTTTGTGTTTGCATCCTTTGAGGTAATGTATGTTTAGAAATGCTTATTGTGTGAGAAAATGCATTGACAATACATATTCGCTCTCTATGTGCATTTCCATGCTTATTAATGCTAAAATGGACTGAAAAGATTAAGCCATCCATCCGTACCTGCAAAACTTCTAAACAATGGATAGTATTCAGCTAGCTGCTGCTCAGAGATGACCCATTGAAATTAATAGAACTAACTTAAAGGTAAAGGGTAAAGAGACCCCTGACCATTAGGTCCAGTCGTGACCGACTGTGGGGTTGCGGCGCTCATCTCGCTTTATTGGCCGAGGGAGCTGGCATACAGCTTCCGGGTCATGTGGCCAGCATGACTAAGCCGCTTCTGGCGAACCCAGAGCAGTGCACGGAAACGCCGTTTACCTTCCCGCCGGAGCGGTACCTATTTATCTACTTGCACTTTGATGTCCTTTTGAACTGCTAGGTTGGCAGGAGCAGGGACCGAGCAACAGGAGCTCACCCCGTCGCGGGGATTCGAACCGCCAACCTTCTGATCGGCAAGTCCTAGGCTCTGTGGTTTAACCCACAGTGCCACCCGCGTCCCAGAGAACTAACTTAGTCCTGTTCATTTCCAATGGGTCTACCCTCAGTAAAACCTAGTTGACTAATATCCACGGACTGTATATGTTTTTAGGTGTAGAATGGAAGATGGTATTCTTCAGAAGGTATGGAGGGATGCAGGATGAAATGTGAACAATCTTGTTAAAGTCTGCCAACCTGGGGTTTGTATCTTGCCTGGACCTAACAGGACTAAACCAACACAGTTGGAAACAGTTCTGTATGTTTTCACTGCCAGCAGCCTAAGGTCCTATCATCTGTTCCACCACCATAGGACTGTTGGAGCCCCATTCACTTCTCATTCTTTACCATACCTGTATTTTCCCCAAGTGAGGATATTAACAGGGCTCATCTCTCCATCAAATCCAGAGCCCACCAAGAACAAAAAATTGCAAGATCCATTTGTGGATATTCTGTGTAATAATTTATTATTTATACCCTGCCCATCTGGCTGGGCTTCCCCAGACACTCTGGACAGCTTCCAACAAAATATCAAAATGCAATGGTCTGTTAAACATTAAAAGCTTCCCTAAAAAGGTCTGCCTTCTGATGTCTTCTAAAAGTCTAAGGCATGGTCAGCCATCTCTCTGAATTCCAGTACAGTGGCACCTTGGTTCTCAAACTTAATCTGTTCCAGAATGACTGTCACAACCCCATAGTCACCTTTGACTGGACTTAATCTCCCAGGGTCCTTTACCTTTTACCTACACATGAGACCTCCGGGTATAGGATGGTTTATAAATTCAAATAAGAATAATAATACATACATGCATGCATGCATACATACATAGATACAGCCAGAAGCGTACATTTAAAATATTCTTTAAAAATGTATACATTGGGCTTGCTGATCAGAACGTTGGTGGTTCGAATCCCCGCAACGGGGTGAGCACTCATTGCTCTGTCCCAGCGTCTGCCAACCTAGCACGCCAGCGCAAGTAGATAAATAGGTAGCAGGAAGGTAAACGGCGTTTCCATGCATTCTGGCTTCCGTCACGGTGTTCCGTTGTGCCAGAAGCAGTTTAGTCCTGCTGGCCACATGACCCAGAAAGCTCTCTGTGGACAAATGCCGGCCCCCTCAGCCTGAAAGTGAGATGAACGCCGCAAGCCCATAGTCGCCTTTGACTGGACTTAACCGTCCAGGGGTCCTTTACATTTTACCTTTAATACTGTCCTAGAGTGGTTGCTCAAAAGTCTGTATAGTTAAAGCTATGGTTTTCCCAGTAGTGATGTATGGAAGTGAGAGCTGGACCATAAAGAAGGCTGATCGCCGAAGAATAGATGTTTTTGAATTATGGTGCTGGAGGAGACTCTTGAGAGTCCCATGGACTGCAAGAAGATCAAACCTCTCCATTCTGAAGGAAATGAGCCCTGAGTGCTCACTGGAAGGACAGAGCCTGAAGCTGAGGCTCCAATACTTTGGCCACCTCATAAGAAGAGAAGACTCCCTGGAAAAGACCCTGATGTTGGGAAAGATGGAGGGCACAAGGAGAAGGGGACGACAGAGGACGAGATGGTTGGACAGTGTTCCTGAAGCTACCAGCATGAATTTGACTAAACTGTGGGAGGCAGTGGAAGACAGGAGTGCCTGGCGTGCTCTGGTCCATGGGGTCACGAAGAGTCAAACACGACTAAACGACTAAACAACAACAAAGAGTGGTTGCAAAACATCAAGTGGCTGATCTGAATATGTAGATCAGCTTCTGCAGTTTCAGTTCTGTGCTTCGTACACCTTTGAAACAAGAGCATCAGTATGTATTACTTGAACCTACCCCAACCTCTTCCAGCAGTGTGAGAGAGGGCACACTCACTAGGGCAAAATGCAAAGACCTCAACTTGTAGGACAAATTGAGGCTCGCTTCTCTCTTTGCCGAAGGATGCTTCAGCCCACCTTAAGGCCTGAAGCAATGTTGACAAATGTCACTGGGGATCTTCCGTTTCCCTTTGTGTAATTTGGACCTGACTCATGGAAATGAAGCTCAAATGTCACGCCACATTTCTCAATGGTTCCTTGCAAATAATTTATATTAGCCAAGCGTGACAGACGCTTGTGCCTTTCTCTTCCTCCCGTTTATACAGCAACCAATCCGCCTGTCTGTTGGCACATTCTTTCGTATTACTCCCTCCATCTCAGCCTCCTCTGCCCTTAGGCTTCTGCCAGTTCTCGGAAGGGGGATTTAATGGCACAGAGGTTTTTCTCGTCCTCCTTCAATGGAAGGAGCTTCGGTTTGTTTGCAAACAAAACGTTTGCATGCGATCCGTGGCCTGTGATTTGCCTGTGTTGTCATCACAACCATGTCTGCTAACATGAGAGGGAACAAACAGCATGGAGAGTCGATGTCAAGGGTACAACGGCAGAGTGACAGATCGGGCGTGCCCATGGCTTTTGCTATTGTTTATCAACAAAGCAACGTATAATAACATGACAGCCTTTGTGTCCATGTGGCAAATGAAGATGTCGAGTAAACAGTCATTACTGGGGGGTGGGGTTTGCAATGGCATGATTTTGGGGGCAAAACGGGGTGTGTGTGGAGAGAAAGTCAAACATTGCCCTCGCCGAAACAATGTGCGAAACAAGGAACTTTGAATCGTGCAGTTCTCTGAATTTTGCAATGCATCTCTTCAAAGATGCATAGCATAGACCAGGGGGAAGAGTGCATTAAAATGCACACACAGGAACCTGCCAACTTATGCGGTGGTTACAATTTGGGGTATCGTGCATATATGTGAAATCACGCAGGGAATACTATCTCAAAAGCCTGTATACACTCTCTAAACCTCCTCCCAAAAAAACCCTCCACAAAACTCTGCCGAAAATCCACAAAAACTGGCCAAACTCTGCCACAATTGCTCTCTCCAAATCTTTCTCAAATTCTAACTCTCCACAGGCCTCAGAGATCAGTGCAAAGGCTCATGGGATTGCGGCTACAAAGGCTCTTTGGGTTGCTAGCCATTTTCCTGCTCTTTTCAGGCTGCTTTTGCACTTTCCCCACCCATTTTTGCCTCTTTTGCCCCTTCTGTGGGTATATATATATATATTTCATTATTTCCGGCTGCTATGTGTATATACAGTCACACTTGAGTCAGACGCACGAAAGTAGGAAGACGCCTGTTTTAGTGAAAACAACACAAAAATGCATCGTGTGAGGGGAAATGGCTTTGCAAAATTGTGCATGTCATGTGAAGAGAACCTACAAAAATATGTTTATTTGTTAAGGGTGCTGAGAGTCTTTAGGAGACGCATGTTCCACTGTAATTCATCCCAAGAGGTATGTACCATGGACACTTCATTTGTATTTCAGCTGGCCCGAAGTCTAATCAAGAGCAATAATATGAGCCATTTCCATTTCCAATCTAAACCACTTCACAGACATGCAGCTCAGATGGTCCTGATCAGGATGGCAGCAAAAATTGTACACCATTTACCAACAAAATTCCAGTCAATCCAATACAGAACATTCAGGTAAAAGGTAAAAAAAAACCTTGGATGGTTAAGTCCAGTCAAAGGTGACCATGGGGTGCAGTGCTCATCTCGCTTTCAGGCTGAGGGAACTGGCATTTGTCCACAGACAGCTTTCTGGGTCATGTGACCAGCAGGACTAAACCGCTTCTGGTGCAACGGGACACCGTGATGGAAACCAGAGCGCACGGAAATGCTGTTTACCTTCCCGCCGCAGTGGTACCTATTTATCTACTTGCACTGGTGTGCTTTCAAACTGCTAGGTTGGCAGGAGCTGGGACAGAGCAACCGTAGCTCACCCCGCCATGGGGATTTGAACCACCAACGTCCTGATCGGCAAGCCCAAGAGGCTCAGTGGTTTAGACCACTGCGCCACCCACAATCCAGCCGATCAAATACAGAGCATTCAGGCACCACCAGCAGTGCACATCTCTGATGCTCCCCAGTGTTGCAGGATTGTAGAGTTGGAAGGGGCCATGAGGGTCATCTAGACGTACTGTAATGCAGGAATATTTTGCCCAACGTGGGGCTCAAACCGGCGACTCTGAGATTAAGAGTCTCATGCTCTACATACTGAGCCACAGGAGCCAACTCCTAGGGGTCGAGGTCCTTCCAGCCACCCCAATGAAATATTTGAGGGGGCCAGCCCCCCAAAGTCCATGAGCATTGGTATTCAAATGGTGTCTGCGTACCATGTCGTGTGATCGGTTATGTGGCTTTCCTGCCCCCTCCCCCCCAATATTTTATTCAAGTTGGTACCCTTACACTGAGCTTGTTAACATGTTCCTTAATGCGTTTCTTTAAATAAATAAATAAATAAATTTTTGTTTATACCCCGCCCTCCCTGGCCAGAGCCGGGCTCAGGGCGGATAACACCAGTAAAATTACAATAAAAACATAATGGGGGGGGGCTGACCAATTTAAAATACAAGTTAAAAATACAATTTACAATGCAGCCTCATTTTAAAAGTAGCCCATAGATCAAAACCATAAGGGGAGGGAAACATAAGGATCAGACTTAGTCCAAAGCAAAGGCCAGGCGGAACAGCTCTGTCTTGCAGGCCCCGCGGAAAGATGTCAAGTCCCACAGGGCCCTAGTCTCTTGTGACAGAGTGTTCCACCAAGTCGGGGCCAGTACTGAAAAGGCCCTGGCCCTAGTTGAGACCAATCTAACCACCTTGCGACTTGGGACCTTCAAGGTGTTGTCATTTGTGGACCTTAAGGTCCTCCGTGGGGCATACCAGGAGAGGCGGTCCCGTAGGTATGTGGGTCCTAGACCGCATTTCTGGATTCTCACAACAACCCAGGAAGTTCACCTGAAAAATCGTGGCTGGCTAAAAGCTACTCCTGGTTGAGAAGGGATTCGCACCTGGGTCTCCCCCAACATAATCCAGTACTCGAACCCCTGTAGATTAGATAGGTATGCGTTTAAGTAGTTGTAGGTTTACTGCTAGTGATGTATGGAAATGAGAGCTGGACCATAAAGAAGACTGATCACCAAAGAATTGATGCTTTTGAATTACGGTGCTGGAGGAGACTCTTGAGAGTCCCATGGACTGCAAGAAGATCATACCACTCCATTCTGAAGGAAATCAGCCCTGAGTGCTCACTGGAAGGACAGATCCTGAAGCTGAGGCTCCAATACTTTGGCCACCTCATGAGAAGAGAAGACTCCCTGGAAAAGACCCTGATGTTGGGAAAGATGGAGGGCACAAGGAGAAGGGGACGACAGAGGACGAGATGGTTGGATAGTGTTCTCGAAGCTACCAGCATGAGTTTGACCAAACTGCGGGAGGCAGTGGAAGACAGGAGTGCCTGGCGTGCTCTGGTCCATGGGGTCACGAAGAGTCGGACACGACTAAATGACTAAACAACAACAACAGGTTTACCGCATCCCAAACAGAAGCATGTCTGAGTCTTCTTTGTGGGAGCATAACGTTTGAATCAGCCTTAATTGTGCTGCAAACGAGACCCGAGGAAAGAATAGCACCGCTCTGACACTTGCTTATGAGCTGTATACATGAAAATCTATATTTTCCCTTCCAATTGAAGTTCCATTTCCTGCTTGATGATCCATGAAGTGCTAACAGCTTGGGGCCACATTTATGATCCAAGAGCTCTTCGGGAAACACAGCTTTGAATACGTAAGAGGTACACAACGTGATCGGTTGCCAAGAAAATGGAGAAGGGGGGGGTATATTCTTGTTTGGAGAATTTTAAAAAACAAAAACAAAAGGCAGATTATTTAAAAGGAGTTAATATATTACACAAATAAAACTGATTGATCGCATTCAGCCGGCAGTTAAACAATTTCAAGAGTGCCAGATCTGTATTCTCTTCCCATAATGGCCCGTGATAACTCATCATATTTGCTTCCGTCCTTGTAATCATATTTTATTTTCTTTACCAGAATCCCACAAGTAATTGCTAGTGGCATATAGACTATATCACAGATGTTGGAACAAAAGATAAAACAAGTACACAGAGCCGACACTCGTCATTTACACCCAACAAAGGTTGGCAGCTGTTCTCTCGCTGCAGCTGCTTAAAGGTCTTGCCGTCCTCTCCCCGCCGTAATGATGATCGGTTGAGACACGGCAAAAGCAACAATGCTCTTGTTAATTATTCCATTCTGCTTAATTGTGCTTGCCATCAAGCATCTCAATCAGAAGCTATAGGATATTAACCGCAGGAAGCTATTTTAAACTAAAGCGGAGAGCGCAGTCGGAGGAATGTCCATAAGACCTAAGACACAGATGCACCGAAAATAGTTTCGGATCTGCCTCTTTTGGAAAGTGGTGGGGGTCACACCCACAAACTTAAATTTGCCTCAATTTAAAAATTAAATTGAGATAAATAGTATCATAGGGTGCTAGAGGGTTGGGCTGGGCATGTCTGGGCACATTTCTGAAAAACATACACGCCGAATTTGACCCTTCAGAATCAGAGCGAAGAATCTGATACACTGATGGCTGTTTACCTTCCTGCCGATTTATCTACAGTGGTTACATATGCTTCAGGTTACACACTCCGCTAACCCAGAAATAGTGTTTCAGGTTAAGAACTTTGCTTCAGGATAAGAACAGAAATCAGGCTCCGGTGGCGCGGCAGCAGCAGGAGGCCCCTTTAGCTAAAGTGGTGCTTCAGGTTAAGAACATTTTCAGGTTAAGAACGGACCTCCGGAACAAATTAAGTACTTAACCTGAGGTACCACTGTTCTGGCTAAATGAGCCTTAAAGGTAAAGGTAAAGGACCCCTGACAGTTAAGTCCAGTCGCAGACGACTCTGGGGTTGCGGCGCTCATCTCGCTTTACAGGCCGAGGGAGCCAGCGTTTGTCTGCAGACAGTTTTTCCAGGTCATGTGGCCAATATGACTAAGCCACTTCTGGCGAACAAGAGCAGTGCATGGAAATGCTGTTTACCTTCCCGCCAGAGTGGTACCTATTTATCTACTTGCACTTTGACATGCTTTCAAACTGCTAGGTGGGCAGGAGCTGGGGCTGAACAAGGGGAGCTCACCCCGTTGCGGGGATTCGAACCACCAACCTTCTGATCAGCAAGCCCTAGGCTCTGTGGTTTAGACCACAGCTCCACCCGTGTCCCTAGAATACCTACTCAGCTGTAAGTCCCTTGGAGCTAAATGAGCCTTACTCCCAAGTAAATGGGTAGAGGATTGCAGCCTGAGAGGGAAGCCCCCCTCAAAGGATATTGTGGGGAAGGAGATCTGTAGTTGTGTTCAGAAGTTTATGTACTTGATAAAGAAGTGTGGCTCCATGGAGTTACATCTCCACCCTGAAGTTAAGAGTTAAGAGCTTTCCCCAAGAACCTGCAATTAACAAGTTTGCTCTGTTAAACAGCTAAAGAAGTCTCCAAGAACTACAATTCCCAGAGTTCCCTAAGGAGAGCCAGTGAAAAATACTTAGTCTCCGTCTGAGTCTAGACAGAAGTTGTTATCTTGCACTATGAGTCGTTCAGATCCCATTTTTCTTGGTGGAAGGGTGCTCACAGACAATTAGATTTTCCACCTGTAATTTCTAAACCAATGTTTCCTGTCTACACTTGTGGGCAGTCCTTGATGGGATGTAATCACCTCAAATGCTATTACGTTGTTTTCCCCCCAAATTGAATGCAGCACAACTTTGGCATTTCTTCACCAAGGTGCACATACACTTAAAAACAAAACAAAACACAAAAGGGTGCAAAACAAATGTCACCAACATATTTCTCAATGGGCAAAATGAAGGGTTGCGAATTTGGGAAGGGGGTGCACACACAAAACAATCATTTGCAACATGTAAACATCTGTTGAAAGCTGGATTCCTGCAGAAGGCGTCTTTTGGATCTGTCACCAGAAAGCTAGAGAAGGCTTCCTCCCAGTTTTCCTCCCTCCCCTTCCTGGCACGCTCACGACTTTCGGCAGAGGACAACCTATGACACGACACAGGCATCTCTCACATATTTAAAAAGCTGGAGGCAAACTGCAAAAGGGCCTCTCCTATCCCTTCAGATATGAAACTGAGAAGATTCTTATCAATTTCAGGTGGCTCAGTCAGCAGCATTTGCTTCTGTGATTCTTCCCTCTTGAGAAAAATCTCTGCATTAAAAAATAATTTTGAAGAACTAATTAAAGGACTGATTTACGATCGGCAAATGTGACTTTGCTCCCAATTCATGCTGTCGATTCTCGTTTGCATTTTTATTTTATTTTGAATGCAGCGGAGTCTTCTGCCAAACATCATCATCATCATTATTATTATTATTAAGGTTCATTTAAGTTCTGCAGATGCACCTTCAGCATACAGAACTTGGAAATAAGTGTGCTTGGAAATAAGCGCCGTTTCAGTCTTCACAAGGAACAAATGCGCCCTGTACTTGCAGATTCTTCTTGAAGGGACAATATTATTTTCATTTTGAATACTGTACAGTTCCTTTGCGCAATAACAGTTTTGCACAAAACAGCTGGAGGTAGACAGACAGACATATATACCATGAACATGCCTTCAGCAACAACCAGTGGAAATAAGCATCCTTTCCTTTGGACCGATGGAAACAAAATGCCACGGTTTTACTCAGACAAAGGACAAATGGAAGTTTAAGAAGCAAAAGAGGAAGAAGCTAATGCTATTCTAGGCTGCATCAAAAGAAGTATAGTGTCCAGATCAAGGGAAGTCATAGTACCATTCTATTCAGCCTTGGTCAGAGCACACCTGGAGTAACTGAGTCCAGTTCTGGGCACCACAATTTAAGTATTATTATTATTATTATTATTATTATTATTATTATTAAGTACTTATACCCCGCCCATCTGGCCAGGCCACTCAGGGCAGCTTCCAACAGGATATTTAAAACACGATAAAACATCAAACATTAAAAACTTCCCACGTTCCACAGGAAGGCGTTCCACAGGGTGGGTGCTACTACCGAGAAGGCCCTCTACCTGGTTCCCTGTAACCTCACTTCTTATAGTGAGGGAAATGCCAGAAAGCCCTCAGAGCTGGACCTCAGTGTCCTGGCTGAACGATGGGGGTGGAGATGCTCCTTCAGGTATACAGGACCGAGGCCGTTTAGGGCTTTAAAAGTAAGCACCAACACTTTGAATTGTGCTCGGAAACGTACTGGAAGCCAATGTAGGTCTTTCAGGACCGGTGTTATATGGTCTCGGCAGCCACTCCCAGCCACCAGTCTAGCTGCCACATTCTGGATCAGTTGTAGTTTCCAAGTCACCTTCAAAGGTAGCCCCACATAGAGTGCATTGCAGTAGTCCAGGCTTCCCCAACCTCAGCTCTCCAGATGTTTTGAAACTACAATTCCCATCATCCTTGACCCTGCTAGCTAGGGATCATGGGAGTTGTAGGCCAAAAACATCTGGAGGGCCAAGGTTGGGGAAGCCTGCAGTAGTCCAAGCGGGAGATAACTAGATAAGTGACATCTCTTAGGCCTCATGCAAGCTGAAAACCTGCCTGGAGAGCATGTTGCTGCTGTAGTCTTTGCTATGCTGCAAATAGCTCGGAAATTAAGATCTAAATATTTCTGCTCTGGGCAGAATAGTCTTGGTGACTTGAATGGGATTTTTCTTTTTTTTTTCACTGAGGAATAGTTGTGTTTGTTTATAGGTGATATGCATGTGTCATAACTAGTGTTACGATGGCTGGTAATTTTGGACCCCTGTAATTCTAGGGAAAAGGCTGCTTTGCTGAGATTTAAGTCCTTTGGTTGATCTTCCGGGAGTTGCATGACCAGAGATGCAGGAAACCGTTCATAGAAAATCCGAAGATGCCATTGCAACTCTGCTTCTGATGACAGCATGCAATGAGATGATTTAATATGGCAGAATGGGGGCATCGCCTTGCTGGCCCAATGCAGACCGACCCTATCTGCTTCAAACTGCTGATGCTGTGAAATAGGAAAATGCTAGATTAAAAAAGGCCCAGGAGGAGCACCTGGTTGGGAAAGGCAAATCCATTAGTGTATTTATTAGTCACCTTTTCAACTTACAGAAACAAACATGAATAATAATAATAATAATAATAATAATAATAATAATAATAATAATAGGATGCGGGTGGCGCTGTGGGTTAAACCACAGAGCCTAGGACTTGCCGATCAGAAGGTCGGCGGTTCGAATCCCCACGACGGGGTGAGCTCCTATTGCTCGGTCCCCGCTCCTGCCAACCTAGCAGCTCAAAAGCATGTTAAAGTGCAGGTAGATAAATAGGTACCACTCCGGCGGGAAGGTAAACGACGTTTCCGTGAACTGCTCTGGTTTGCCAGAAGTGGCTTAGTCATGCTGGCCACATGACCTGGAAGCTGTATGCCGGCTCCCTCAGTCAATAAAGCAAGATGAGCACCGCAACCCCAGAGTCTGTCACGACTGGACCTAATGGTCAGGGGTCCCTTTACCTTTAATATAATAGTAATTTATTTATTTATTTATTTATACCCCGCCCATCTGGCTGGGCTTCCCCAGCCACTCTGGGCAGCTTCCAACAAAATATTAAAATACAGTAGTCATTCAAACATTAAAAGCTTCCCTAAACAGGGCTGCCTTCAGGTGTCTTCTAAAAGTCAGATAGTTGTTTAGTTCTTTGACATCTGATGGGAAGGTATTCCATAGGGCAGGTGCCGCCACTGAGAAACCGAGAAGGCCCTCTGCCTGGTTCCCTGTAACTTGGCTTCTCACAGCGAGGGAACCGCCAGAAGGCCCTCGGCACCGGACATATAAAAACCAATGTAAAAACAAGCTCAAATGCCCACTGGTGATATGTATGACTAGGGCCTATGACCCCAACATGCGCTGCTCGCAACCCCCCTACACATACATTAGCCCCCTCGAGTTTCCCCTTTTCACCCCATGCAACTACTAAACTCAACATTTAAACCTGGATAGCTCAGTTGGTTAGAGCATGGTGCTGATAACACCAAGGCTACAGGTTCAATCCCATATGGGACAGCTGCATATTCCAGCATTGCAGGGGCTTTGACCAGATGATCTTTGGGGTACCCTTCCAAGTCTATAATTCTGTTACAGTGGTACCTCTGGTTATGAACTTAATTCATTCTGGAGGTCCGTTCTTAACCTGAAACCGTTTTTAACCTGAGTTACCACTTTAGCTAATGGGGCCTCCCGCTGCTACCGCGCCACCGCCGCACTATTTCTGTTCTCATCCTGAGGTAAAGTTCTTAACCTGAGGTAGCGGAGTCTGTAACCTGAAGTGTCTGTAGCCTGAGGTACCAGGCTTTTTGAAGTCCCTTCTCTGTATTCTACAGCCCAGCTTTGCAATGCTCTTACTGCTTTCACTCATATTTCCCTGCCTCCTCCTCTCTCCTATTATGCAGACAAGGGCAGACCTACATTTGGGGGCCCCCGAAAGTTGAACTGCCATAGGAGCCCCTTTGCAACCAGCAAAGAGGTCCGGGTAACCACTGTTATCTTTTTCAGTTGTGGGGTTTCACGACAGATCAACACCCATTTACAACATCTGTGCTTTGTTGTTGTTGTTTAGTCGTTTAGTTGTGTCCGACTCTTCATGACCCCATGGACCAGAGCACGCCAGGCACTCCTGTCTTCCACTGCCTCCCTCAGTCTGGTCAAACTCATTCTGGTAGCTTCGAGAACACTATCCAACCATCTCGTCCTCTGTCGTCCCCTTCTCCTTGTGCCCTCCATCTTTCCCAACATCAGGATCTTTTCCAGGGAGTCTTCTCTTCTCATGAGGTGGCCAAAGTATTGGAGCCTCAGCTTCACGATCTGTGCTTCCAGTGAGCACTCAGGGCTGATTTCTTTCAGAATGGATGTGTTTGATCTTCTTGCAGTCCATGGAACTGTCAAGAGTCTCCTCCAGCACCATAATTCAAAAGCATCAATTCTTCAGCGATCAGCCTTCTTTATGGTCCAGCTCTCACTTCCATACATCACTACTGGGAAAACCATAGCTTTTACTATACGGACCTTTGTCGGCAAGGTGATGTCTCTGCTTTTTAAGATGCTGTCTAGGTTTGTCATTGCTTTTCTCCCAAGAAGCAGGCGTCTTTTAATTTCGTGGCTGCTGTCACCATCTGCAGTGATCATGGAGCCCAAGAAAGTAAAATCTCTCACTGCCTCCATTTGTTCCCCTTCTATTTGCCAGGAGGTGATGGGACCAGTGGCCATGATCTTCGTTTTTTTGATGTTGAGCTTCAGACCATATTTGTGCTACTGACTCTCAAACTTTGGGGTTGTTGAAATATACACGAATATTAATAACCATCAATTTGAGTCATGTGATTGGGTCTACAAGACCCATCTATTTTAAAGCATTGTGGACTAAAGTCACTTCTGGGGGTCCTCTGGGATTAGGGCCCCCGAAGCGTAAACTCTATTAGTTTCCTAGCAGATGCAACCCTGTCTGCAGAAGATGTGTGCCTGGATTTCCCATAATCTTTTTCAAAGCAGCTGCCAATTGCATTCTTTTCTGAACTTCCTCACCCCACCCCTCAAACTGCTAAAGTAGGGGTAAGTGGCTATATTGGAGCTGTATTAGATGGAACCTAGTTAGCGCTGCCAGAGCTTGACGGTGGCACCAGAGTTGTGGAATGCTCTCCCTACTGAAATATAAGAGATCCACCATCTGAACTGGCATGCTCCCGGCTCTTGAAGATGCACCTTTCTACACTGCCATTCTTTTTATCTCTCACCCTGAATCTCCTGTTTTAATCAATGTGTTTAAATGGGATTGTTTCATGGCATATTTTAATTATGGACATTTGTATTTTAAGGTTTTAATGGGATTGTTTTAGTGCGTATTTTAATTATGGTGTATTTTAATTATTTCGTAGTTTAATAATGCTGTGTAATTGTCTTTTGGATTTTGTAATCTTCTTAGAAGCCTATTTTGGCATTAAGAGGTATATTAATAGGCAAACAAATAAATAATTCCCTTCCAGCAAAGCTATTATTAATTTCTGGGAACAGGATTTTGATCAGGGAAATTGTGTGAGGGAGAGCGATAATTCCTTTCCTCCAGTGCATTGTCTCCATTTAATTTTCACACGCACCTGCTTTAAATTTAAAAAAAAAAAATCATCAGGAGATCTGAACAGGGATCTCCCACACAGATGTATTGCTTTGCTTCAATACACACAATTTTGATAAATGACACATTTACTGGCCCGGATCTGTGTAGGAGTCATGAGGACATGTACACATACCATCTTGCTTCCCAAGTTCCCTGTCTTGGGGAGCAATGGAGTGTGCCTCTGGGGGTGAAGTCAAAGCTCTGGAGAATCACAGCACCTTCTGTGGCTGCAGGGACTGGGACAGTGCAGTCTGGGAGGGGGCATGGCCTAGGAAAAATCCCAAGGGTGAGATAGAGACAGATCCTCCAAGTGTCCCTATTTCCCAGGGACGTCCCTGATTTAAAGAAACTGTCCAGGTTTCCAATTTGATCCTGGGATGTCCCATTTTCCCTTAGGATGTCCCTAGGACCCTCATACCTATGGGACCGCCTCTCCTGGTATGCCCCACGGAGGACCTTAAGGTCCACAAATAACAACACTTTGAAGGTCCCAAGCCGCAAGGTGGTTAGATTGGTCCCAACTAGGGCCATGGCCTTTTCAGTACTGGCCCCGATTGGTGGAACGCCCTGTCACAAGAGACTAGGGCCCTGCAGGATTTGATATCTTTCCGTAGGGCCTGCAAGACACAGCTGTTCCGCCAGGCCTTTGGTTTGGACTTAGTCTGACCCTTATGTTTCCCTCCCCTTATGGTTTTTATTTATGGGCTACTATTAAAATGAGGCTGCATTTTAAATTGTATTTTAATAAACGGTTTTGGTTTGGGGTTTGGGTTTGGTTTTGTTTGTCCCCTCCCCCCCATTAATGTTTTATTATAATTTTACTGGTGTTAGCCGCCCTGAGCCCATCTCTGTCTGGGGAAGGTGGGGTATAAATTATTATTATTATTATTATTATTATTATTATTATTATTATTTTCATTAGAGAAATGTTGGAGGGTATGGAGTTATCTGACCCCTGAGCTGTCTGAAGGCAATCTTGCCTAGGGAAGTTTTTTTTTAATGTTTAATGTTTTATTATGTGTTTATATATGTTGGAAGCTGCCCAGAGTGGCTGGGGCAACCCAGTAAGATGTGTGGGGTATAAATAGTAAAGTTATCATTATGGAATGGAACACCCCTATTTTCATTGGAGAAATGTTGGAGGGTATGCTAGGAGTCCTTTAGACCCCTAGGCCTGATGTACAACACACTTGATTTCAGTGGTAGGAAAATATCCAGTTTGGGCAGGTCACGCTGCAGTAATGACCGCTCCCTGCTTAAAAGGGGGGGCACCCTTTGCGTGGACGCGCGCAGCCCTAGATCTGGAGCGGCTCCATCAGCATAGGCTTGGATTTGCCTTCCCTCAGGTGGAATACCTGGAGGTCTCCGCCTACCTCAGTCAGTTGTCCAATCCCACCTGGGGGAAGCATTGCCAAGGAGACCAGGCCAGGTAGGGGAAGGATTACCTGCCCACACAATAGAGGGAGGATCTTATCTGGGAATCCTCACTTGGCTCCAGAGCTTCTCCCACCCTACCCACCCTCAGTTAATGTCTTCTTTTGCAGGTTAACTTTTCTTCATAGGTTTTGCAGGTTAACTTATCTTCACAGGTATGCGGGCGCTGCTACGTTAAGGTCACTGTCAAAGGGCCGGAAAGGAATTTCCCTGCATTGGCAGGTTTCGCCTTTCCCGTAGCAAAACGTCACAACTTTGGCAGTATCAGGCCTTGGGCTGAATCCTTTAGTCCATCTTCCTCTTTGCGGCGGCGATACCAGGGTTCCCCGTTAAAGGGCTTTGTGAAGGGAGGCTTTGACCGTACGCCGAAAGGTCGTCATTGCTCTCCCCTGTGGCGGCGGCATAACGGGGGCGGCCATCTCTGCTTGAACATATGTTCTCCAGAGCCGGCCCATCCCCCACACACACACACTGGGTAACCCTGAAGCTCCCTAGGTCCCCGGCTGGGGACTGGGGAGGGAGAACGCCCAACGCCTGAGCCAAGGTCTACCCACATTTGAAATTTAATAAAGTTGTGGCCAATGTAATCCCATAGAACGTTGTCTTGAGTCGTTATTCCACATGACGGGGGGGGACCGCTCGGGATCTGGGGACTCCGCCTGTCCACGCAAAAGGCACAGGTGGCCATTTAACACATTCCCAGGTTATATACATATATTATTAGCTCTATTGTCCTCCTATTTAACTGCAAGGGCTCTTGGCTGTAATCGTCCTCATCAGCTGACATTTCCCTCCTCACAGCAACCTGGGGACAGAATTATCCAATCAGAGAAAGTTGATTGAAATTTAGCCGAGTAAATTTATTGATATTCTCTCCCAATTTGTTTCCCTTTTCCCGGGTCTGTCGACAGCATTTCAGTGCTGAATTATTTATTTGTAATCAGCACTTGTTTGACATAGAATTGGCATGCCACTTTATCTAAATGAACAAAGGATAGATTGATGGGGAAGTACATTTGCATAATGAACATTTAATCCATTCCTTTGAGAAATGCTTTCGCATTACTTTATCTAAAAATTGCAAGCAAATGCCGCAGTCACACTTTTCTGCTTGGCTCTGACGCCGAGACAAAATTCTGTGCCGCTTAAATAAACAAAATATTGACTCTTTTTTTTGGGGGGGGAACAAACCCACAATCCTGACATTTTTATAAATGCCTTTTTCATGTGCAACAAAGCTAGCAATATTGCAGGTTTCCATTTTGACATATTTTGATACAGAGATATTTTCTATTACCTGGTGGAGTTGGATTTGGATTTAGAAGACTTTGGGTTAAGTCTTACCTCTGTGGTAGGGCACTAAAATGAAAACAGATCAGCTGACATAAAATTTAATCCCATTCCAAATTATGAAAACTTGGAATAAATACAAATCGGTGTAAAGCCCAGAGGTATACCCTCTGGAATCTATTTTAAGACCGCCAAATTTCTTAGGAAGAAATCAGTTGTCAGGATGTAATCACACACAATGTTATCACAACCCCTTATATACATACTTACATAATTTTATTAGTATAGTTCAAACCATGACCAAGGCAGTTTACAACGTTAAAAAATGCATAATTACAAACATAACAAAATATTGAACAATAAATAAAACATCAAAATGTATACAAGCAAATTAAACAATTTCCACCTAAATTGCAATATCAAAAATAAATATATAGAACCAGTCATCTACATTGGCTCCCAGTACTTTTCCAAGCATTATTCAAAGTGTTGGTACTGACCTTTAAAGCCCTAAACGGCCTCGGCCCAGTATACCTGAAGGAGCATCTCTACCCCCATCACTCAGCCCAGACACTGAGGTCCAGCGCCGAGGGCCTTTTGGTGGTTCAGTCACTACGAGAAGCAAAGTTACAGGGAACCAGGTGGAGGGCCTTCTCGGTAGTGGCTCCCACCCTGTGGAACATCCTCTCACCAGATGTCAAGGAAATAAACAACTATCTGACTTTTAGAAGACATCTGAAGGTAACACTGTTTAGGGAAGTTTTTATAATGTTTGATGTTTTATTGTGTTTTTAATATTCTGTTGGGAGCTGCCCAGAGTGGCTGGGAAAACCCAACCGGATGGGTGGGGTGTAAGTAATAAATTATTATTATTGTTATTATTACTACTACTACTATTTTATGTCAATAATAGCAACAACAACAACCCCGCCATGCCTAGAACTAGCCATCTTTTCTGATCCTAAACTCCCACATTCCAATGTAACTATGCCAGCACAGCAAAGGCAGTCATAGTGGTTAAAGTTTCAAACTAGGAGCTGTGAGACCAGGGTTCGAATTCCCCACGTGGCTATAAAGCTCCCTCGGTGACCTTGGGCCAGTCACTACCTCTCAGGTCAACCTCACAGGGTTGTTCTGGGGATCAAATGAGGAGGAGGAGAACCAAATATGCTTCTTGGAGGAAATGGTGGGATATAAATAAACAAAACAAAACAAAACCGGGCAAACCCCACCCTGTATTTGAGTGGCACATTCCATTTCCTGTAGAAATGAAAATCGCTAGGCATTTTAACTCAATGCACCATGTTAGTCCATCATGCTGAAAATCCTAATGAGAGACACAAAAAGGAAAAAGGAAAAGTTGTCACTTTGGTCATCCGCCCTGATGAAAGAAAGGTTGAGGACAAATATTTGGAAGACTACATAGCACTAGATACGGAGAAGAAAATTGTTTCAGTTCACATTTAGAAATGAACCGACCTCATTCACGCTTTCTGAAACAATGAGTCAAAACACAGCCATCTTTTGAAATTTGCACTTCTTCAAACGTGGCAATGCAAGCAGCCATGCAGTGTGTACAAAGCTTTATTTTTTTGTTAAATTTATATACCTCTCTTCATCCAAAGAGCTCAGGGCGGTTCTCAAGATGAAAATAAAGGATAATGCAAGGTATTCCTTCTCCTGAGTTCTACGATCCACATCTGTATTCTGCACCAAATATCTATTAAAATTTCATAAACACTTTATACATTTTCCCCTCGACTAAATTGTAACCCCAAGGACAGCAAAGCCTATAATCCTGTCTTGGCAATGGAGATTTCACAGTTGATTCAAGCTCCCTATTAAGAATAAAAAGGGCATTTTAATTGGACTTCAGCTAGAACAATTGTAAAACTTTATTATTTCAACAAGGGCTCCTTCAGGACTCGAAAGTCATGATAATATTCTCATTTGCAGCCAGATGCTTGCTACAGAACGTTGTGGTAACCTTGCCCCAAGGAACTCCTCCCACTGTTTTTTGCAGGTGCTATGTCTGTTCTTGAAGCTACCAGCATGAGTTTGACCAAACTGCGGGAGGCAGTGGAAGACAGAAGTGCCTGGCGTGCTTTGGTCCATGGGGTCACGAAGAGTCAGACACAACTAAACAACTAAACAACAAATGTCTGGAACCTTCTCTCAGTGCAGGTGAGCCACAAATCTCCTTGACTGCTTCCCCTGTCCTCTCCAAATCACACACACACACACATTTGACATTTTGGAATTCTCTTTTTTATATATATAATAATTTTTATTTGGTTTTGCAAATATAAATTTATAACAATCCAAATTTAGAGATTTCTCCAAATCTCTGGTCTTCCCACCTTCCCTTCCGTGGGTCCTATTCTACATTCTCTCAACAGCATATTCTTTCATAATCCATATTTTGTATCTTTCCATATTGTCCATGATATTTGCTTCATTACAAGTGTTACTAAAATCCTGCTAATGTTTTCATCTGCTTACAGTGCTCATCTAGAGAAATTATAAATTTTCCCCATTCTTTGTTGAAGTTTTGGTCTTCTTCCTGAGCCTTCCAATCAGTTTTGCTATTTTGGCATAGTCCAAAAGCTTGGTTTGCCATTCCTCTCTGGTAGGGACTTTGTCTTCTTTACATCTCTGGGCTAATAACATCTGCACAGCTGTTGTCTCATACATGAAAATTCTTTTCTGTTCCTTTGGGGTGTCAGTACCTACAATTCCTAATAAAAAAGCTTTTGATTTTTTTTTAACAAAAGTTATTTAAAACATTTTTTTCAGTTCATTATATATATAAATGGCCTCGGTCCTGTATACCTGAAGGAGCGTCTCCACCCCCATCATTCAGCCCAGACACTTAGATCCAGCGCCAAGGGCCTTCTGGAGGTTCCCTCATTGCAAGAAGTGAGGTTACAGGGAACCAGACAAAGGGCCTTCTCGGTAGTGGCGCCTGCCCTGTGGAGCACCATCCCACCAGATGCCAAAGAGAAGAACAACTACAGTGGTACCTTGGGTTACATATGCTTCAGGTTATATACGCTTCAGGTTACAGACTCCACTAACCCAGAAATCGTACCTCGGGTTAAGAACTTTGCTTCAGGATGAGAACAGAAATTGTGCCCCAGCGGCGCAGTGGCATCAGGAGGCCCCATTAGTTAAAGTGGTGCTTCAGGTTAAGAACAGTTTCAGGTTAAGTACGGACCTCCGGAATGAATTAAGTACTTAACCTGAGGTACCACTGTACCAGACTTTTAGAAGACATCTGAAGGCAGCCCTGTTTAGGGAAGCTTTTAATGTTTAACAGACCACTGTATTTTAATATTTTGTTGGAAGCCACCCAGAGTGGCTGGGGAAACCCAGCCAAATGGGTGGGGTATGAATAAATTATTATTATTATTATTATTATTATTAGTTTAGCATTCAACAGTAGCCCAAAGGAGCCAAACAGACCTTTGGGGACCTTGGGCAGAGATTTAGCTGCAGGATGTGAGTCTAGAAACACAACGCACAACACTGTTACCTGCCAAGGTGTAAGAACACACAATGAAAGGAAAGCCACGTACACTACAAAGGTGGGCAGGATGCCAGGCGAAATGGAAGCAGAAGAGGGAAGGAGGGCATTTTAGTCAAGGCTGGTCTCGTCTACTTGACAAAGCTGTTACTAATTCAGCCAATAGGATACAAGGACGGTAATAGCAATGAAATGAACGAAATTGGTAAAACCCAATGGGCCTGCTTCGGAGAGGTGACCTCACTTATTTTCAAAGGAGCTCGGCTTCCAGGTAGGAATGTTAAGTTACATAACACCCAAATGGAAAATTATCTCACCCTGACACATAAAACAAACTCTCTTTTTTAATAAATATTTTATTAAGTTTTCACAATAAAAGAACATACAAAGACGAAGAAAATACAAAGTCACACAAAACAATACAATACAAAAATACAAACATTAAACACATCAAAAGGGAAAAAAACCACATATAATAACAAAAAACAAAAATTCCCTCTTTCTTAATTTCTCATCTTCAATTAACTTATTTTCCCGACTTCCTCACGACTCCCATTCTTGTATCCCTTTTTAAAAAATTAATTTAGCAAATTCATGTCCAATTACTTTATCTGTTATTAATCCAATCTTACATTTTACTTTATTGCTAAAGCCCCTGCGGTTCATTTCAATGTCCTCAACATTCAAAGATTTTACAGTATTTCTGCAAATAAATTTTAAATTTCTTCCAATCTTCCTCCACCGACTCCTCTCCCTGGTTTCGGATTCTGCCAGTCATTTATGCCATTTCCATGTAGTCCAATAAAACAAACTCTTATTTTAAAATGTGGGATATTATTTTCCAAAAGCCTACAGTCTTAGGCTCTCTAGTAAGTCTTCTGATTTCAAAAGGCTTATTAGGGAGCGACTTGAGGCATCAGTCCCAGATGGCTAAGTGGACTAGTGGTTCGGTTGCTTCGTTCTTTCAAAAACACAGATTAGGCCCTAATTTACAATTTAGATTTTTTAACTATATATAAAATAGTCCCTCCTTGGTTTATAGAAGCTTTGTGTAGATAGGGGTGAGCTCCCATTTATCAGTCTTGTTATGCACTAAGAAGGCAGGGAACAACCACAGACCCTTATTCCTGCAAGCTTGTTATCTGCAGCTGCATAAAGCAAGGGTACAATTAGGAATTGTTGCTGGTTTTGAGCTTCTTTGGGTGGGCTGAAGTCAGCACAATGGAATCTATGATCTGGCTACTTTTGCTGGATTGTTTTGTTTCTCACCCCTACCCCCAAATTATATTTTTTATTTACTTTGTTTTTGCTATCAGAATCAGACAAGTCTTTTTCCTTGTTAGGAGAGACTGGTAAGCTCTCCGTAGCTTAGAAATTACCTGAGATCTCAGAAACTCAAATCTTTTTTGGAAGAACTGAGATAATTTATCTGAGCCACCTGAAGCGGCTCAGTAAAATCATCCACCCATCTCTGCCAGCCTCCCTTCACTGCCAAAAGTCATCGCCGCCACCCCCTCAATCCTTCTCTGTCCTTAAATCAGTAGCGATAGAAGCAGCAGCAGAGAGGAGTCCTGGGGGTAGAAATTGCATTCAGAAGTGTTTCGAGGTCCCCAGGGCAACCCCAATAACTCACACATCACACAGGAATTTTTGTTTAAGGTTTTTGGCATAATTTTGGCCACAACTTTATTAAAATACAAAGATGTGAGTGGTTGCTTAGGCATTGGTTGCGACTATCTCCCCCCCCCATGGGGGACAGACTGACATTCCGCACGCCTGCGAAAGTCAGAAAAGGGGAATACACTTGGGGGTAGCAACGGAGCAGGGAACCTGCCCTCAGCCCACCCCAAATGCAACCAAGGGCTCTTGCAATGGCCCGAGCCCCCTTGACAGGGTGGACAAAAGCAATAGTGAGCCCCTGATTCCTTTAATGGTATCCCTTGCAGCAGCAGCATTATAGGGGCAGGCACAGCCAATCCATGCCCCTCAACCAACCAAACCATAAACCAATGCCTAACCTTACAAGTTGTGACGATTTGCTACGCAGTAGGCAAAAACCAAATGGCCCCAGCCAATCAGCCAGATGGACAAAATTCCTACCGGGCTCCTGCCCCAAAAGCAGATGACCCCATAACAGGCATAGCAAGGTCAAAGCGAACAACCCTATTCTAGGAAGGGAGGGATGGGCAATCCGATGCACGGGCGAAAAGAGGAAGCCCTAGCCTTGTGCAAGGAGTTTTAGCATTACTGGCTGTCAATCAACAAAAGGCAACATTAACATCTTCCCAACAACAAGGGAAGCCCAATCGCATCAGTGGCCAACGATCAATTACCCACCCCACAACTTTGGAGTGTCCTGTCGGCCCCCACCACAACACGTGCTCTCCATGAAGGAGAACATGCTTTTGCAGGTAAAGGCAAAACAACCTCATGTGCGCTTTTCAAAACAGTATGCCAGGCATGTCCAAAGTCCAGTTTGGGGGCCTGATTCGGCCCCCTGGCCATTTTTATCCAGCCCCTGTGGAACTTTATTTATTGGGGTCAAATCCTTAGAAAAGAAAGCTGAACAACTTTGGGTTAAAATCATAAGCAAACTTCTTTATTTAACAACTTCTTTATTTTCAAAAAATATTTTTTATTAAGAATTTAAACAAAACATATTGTGTTAACACATATCATCCTTGATTCCCCCCATTTTCCCCCTCCCCCCAATAAAATAACCCACCCTCCCCTCCCCCCTTGACTTCCCTCAGCTCCAATCTCTGATTTCTCTACAGATGCTATTCTCTGCATGTTACAAAATTGTATAAATCCTTAATTTATCTGTTTGGTTATTGTCAATAAAAAATTTGTGAGTGTTTATTCAAAACCTGCCAAGGAGTCTAGTTCACTTTGTTTCTTTAAGTACTTTGTAAAAGGTTCCCATTCATCTTTAAAGTCACACTTATCCTTGTCCTGTAGTTTGTGAGTCAATTTTGCCAATTCTGCGTAGTCCATCCGTTTCTCTTGCCATAGTTCTTTAGTCGGGATTTCCTCGTTCTTCCATCCTTGTGCTATTAAGACTCTCACCGCCGTTGTCGCATACATGAAGATATTTTTCAGTTTCCTTGGCAGGTCTTTTCCTACAATCCCTAACAAAAATGCTTCAGGTTTCTTAACAAATGTTAGATGGAACATTTTCTTCAATTCATTGTATATCATTTCCCAAAACTTTTTAATTTCAGTACAATCCCACCACATATGATAAAATGTCCCTTCCTTTTCCTTACACCTCTAACACATATTTGAACTGGTTTTATACATTTTTCCTAACTGCACTGGAGTAAGCCCAACAACTTCAACCCTAAAAAAAGCTCAACAGTGTTGGCCGTCACTCATGCATATTCACCTCATCAAATCTGTCCCTCTTTGGAAAAAGTTTGGGCACCCCTGCAGTATGCAAACCAAGGCATAGATCCTTCAAAATCCGCACTCCTCCACATGCATTATATTAAGATAAGCCGCTTTCCAAAATTGTGTAAAGCAGGAGAAAATTGCCCTACAATCATGATGAATTTCCCTGAGGATCCTATTTGTTTATTTATTTTTAAATCTGCAAACTCATATGGAAAGGTGGAGAAATGAATTTACGATTGGGAAAAAGAGAAGCTGAAAGAGACTGAAATTTTCACCCATTCCTAGCGTTAAGAGAAAAGAAAATCCCTCAGCTTCCTCAATGGGCAGGCCATTGAAGTTGTCTGGGTTGAGCCTTAAACACCAATGAAATTTATCTCCAAGCCTAGCTCAGGGGAACTTCGCTGGCTCCCCTACTTCTGAGTAAACACGCCTCAAAGATTGGGCTGCACATCTCAATTCTTTTCATTTGGCAGCAACTGCCTTAAAAAAAGAAGAAAAGACAACATCTGTCATTAAAAAAACATGTGGCGGAGGATGTTTTCATTTAATTAAATAAATGTTTCCAAAGGAATGTAGCAAAGGGAGGAAATCTCTTTGTTTAGCATCCAAATGCAATTGTCTTTTTTTTTTATTTCAAAAATGCCCGCACACACTCTTCTCTGTGGTTAGTTGTCTTTTAGGAATTTTACAGCGATACTTTCATTTTCAGGCCATTGCGACCATATTGGTTTAATAAGGCTAATGCACTACTTTCCTGAATCTGTCATTAAAATACCTCTCTGCACCACCCCGCTACTCATTTGCCTGAAGCATATGGCGGGGAGAGAGAGAGAGAAAGAAAGAAGATGCCGCAACAATGTCAGCAGTGAATTCCTTTCTCTTCTCTTTGATTCCGCCAGGAAAAGCACTGCGATTTGATGCCCTCATTACCATATTTGCTTTGATCAAAGTGGAGAAAACACATCTTGGTTTTATGATCTCAGTCTGTGATAATCTAAGGTATCTTTTGCATTCCTCAAGAATCCACGGCTTAAATAATTACCCAAGCTAGGGGCGGGAAAAGGTTTCTTTTTCTTTTTCTTTTTATAGAGTTTTGGCTGGGGGTGGCAAAAGCACCAGGCAAGCATAATTCAAAATGGAGATAATTGCAAGGTGGAGATGTCGTTGGGTTCCAACAAGGTTCGCCCATTTCCTCTGCAAGGAGGCTAAATATGCTTTTCAAATTTTATTTGTATTAATGCACTCACAGACGCACACACACCTTGCCACTTGTGCTCCTTATGTTGCTTGAGTCATCTAATTTTTCTACAGCAAAATTCTTCAGAGAGAAGGTAGCTTGCTGGATCCCCACTTACTTAACAATATATTGTTCCCCTATGATAATGTATATTTTGAGAAATTCCCATGCGTTTGGACACCTCTTAAGATCTCATAATCAATTTTTTTATCGTACAGTGGTACCTTGGTTCTGAAACTTAATTCCTTCCAGAAGTTCATTTCAAAACCAAAGCGTTCCAAAACCAAGAAAGTAATGCAAAATGGATTAATCTGTTCCAGACTTTTAAAAGCAACCCCTAAAAGAGCAATTTAACACGGATTTTACTATCGGACGAGACCACTGATCCATAAAATGAAAGCAATAATCAATGTACTGGACTATAAAATAAATAAGACAGTATTGCAGATGATAAAAATTAAAATTCTTTTTCTTACCTGCACTGATGATAGTCATTTTTGGATGGGGGGCTTTTATCCATTTCCGCAGTCACCCAATCAATCAATCAGTAGCTGAACTGGGTTCCACACTGTCACAAAAACAAATTAACCGGAAAAGTCTCAAAAACAAAAACGCAAAATAGATAGCCCTGGAAACAATAGCTGACAGCCTCATTGAATGTTCGGCTTCTGAAAAACGTTTGAAAACTGGAGCACTTACTTCTGGGTTTTTGGTGTTTGGGAACCAAGGCGTTTGAGAACCAAGGTGTTTGAGAACCAAGGTACCACCATATTTCCTGAAATCAAGGAGCAGGTTTTCATATGTGCAAATTATTTTCTTTTTCTTTAAAATGCAAATGAAACCAAACAACTCCTTCATCCCTATTGTGTGTGTATGCATGCGAGTTCTGCATGTAAGTGGTTTGCATATGGGGTAGACATGGCTCTTCATAATTCTTACATGTGGGTGGGTGGAATAAAGTATAACTGGTGCTCAGAATTCTTTCCCAGAATTCCACATGTGTGCTCACAGGCCCCAAGTGGTTGTTGGTGTTTTAGCTTTAAGCTTTCCATGACACATTCAGAAATCTGCTTACTAATTATCCCACAGGGTTGTATCTCATTGTGGAAAGTCTATGGTCTGGTTCACATGAGCCTCTGTGTTATTAAACAAGGCTGAGATCTAATCTTCCCTACCTTATAGACATTCCTCTTCTGCATCCCAAGACTGCTGGGATTGAACCTGTTGAATGCTATTCAATTTTTGCAGGTGACCCAGCCCTGTACTCTGCGGTAGTTCTCCAGATTCCATGTGAAATAATTATTGTTTTATTATTTTTATTTGCTATATTTTAATATCCAGTTTTTTCAGACCGTTGTGGTCACCTGAAATATCTTAAGCCAGTGGAAAAGAGAAAAAAAGGCTCACAAATTACCAGGCTTACAAACTGAAAAGACACACAAAGAAAAAAGAGATGAGGCAGTGGTGTAGTGTGGGGAGCTGGTGGCCTTGGGTGCAAAATTATGAGAGGGGCACAACCAGGCACTCCCACAACAGGCTCCCTTATTGAGGCTGCATTGCTGAGCTCCTTCCAACTTCTGTAGCATCGGGGAGGCAAGGCACACCAGGCTGCACCTCCAGGGCTGGGGTGGCACCTCTTTCTCCTTGTGGCCGGTGAAAAGACACCCACATATGCTGTCAGAAGTGCAGGGGACATTCATACATCCTCCCAACTTCCAATGTCTGCACTGTAGTTCTGGGTTTCTCCATTCAATTCAGTGGGGCTGGGTTGGTTGCCATGTGCCTCACAGGCTCTGTTAACCTTCTGTGAGGACTTCACATGAAGACTCCTCCACCCCAGCTATCCAGTCCACCAGGGGAACACAACACCTGACCTGCCCCAGGCATTGGCAACCCACGCTACACCACTGAGTAGAGGAGAAAGGACAGAAGGAGAAGATCAGTCCAAACAAAGTGGGGGGGTTTATAAGCATTGATGTGCCATTGTGGCCATGCTGGTATCTCCTTATTGAAATGACAGCTGGTGGTTCTTATTCCTTTGGCTGATGGGTGAGTCTATACTGACATTTCCCTGTTGCTTCTGCAGTCCCAGGACCACTGGCAGTTGGAGCTGAGCATTCATTTTGGCATGCAGAGCAGAAGCAAATGAAATTCTGTTGGGCCTTCTCTCAGGTTGGCCTCCCTTTTGCCATGATGTTCCTCCTAGGAGGCCCTACATCCTCTGGCTAGTAGCAACCACAGTGTGTTGCCCTTTGATTCTGAGGTCCCGGGGCAACTAAAGCCCTTGTAGCTCAAGACCAAGCATGATGATGTACACAGTTGCCATGGAAATATTGACATTCAGCATGGCCAAAGATAAGATGCCGCTAGCCTACAACCCATGGCCAAAAGCTGGTCTGAACCATGTCTACCATCAGCTTCCCAGATACTGCTTTCCAAGTTGAGCTGTCTTCATAATGTGAATCTGTGTGAAAATCTCAACATTTTCTACGGAAATGAGTATGCTCTCATGTTCTTCATTTGGTTGGATTATGACCAAGGTTCCTAATGCTGAAATTGCACTAAAAAGATCTGAACATCAGGAAAAAAAGACCATGTAAAAAAGATCCCTAAAATAATGTTAACTTTATGTGTGTTTGTATAAGCGATGAATCATGATTTTTGTTTAATTTCTGACTGTAATATAAAAAAATCTAACCAAAAGCAAACAAAGAGAAATCTCCACAGTTCCCTCAAAATCTAGCAAAGACAGAGGACCATAATTTCATCCACCCCGCCCAAAATCTCGGTCACTTTGTAGTGACTTCTCAACTTGGGCCAAAAAGCAATCAAGATTGATTTGGCTGCCCACTGGCCTTCAAATTGTCTCTAGTTTTTTCCAGAGTTTCTCTCGTGCTCTGTCCGTTTGCGATCATTTTCTATTGTCCCTGTCTTAACTTGTCAACTGAAAAGCCTGCAGAGAATGTTAAAAGTATTTGCTTCTTTGACATCAAATTAATATGTAGACTCGGGTAGCTAGGGTAACACCAAACACAGATTGACCAGGAAAGAAAAGAAAGAAAAAAGAACTTTGGAGCGGCGATTATTTCATAGATGATTGGTTGTGACAAATGCAAAAGGAAGGAACGAGAGGTTCCAGTAAAGTTGAGGAATGCAATGTGTCTCATTCCATTCATTAGCACAGATTGATGGCCAAGTCAAATCAGTGCTCTCCATTCAAGCTTGAAGCCCTAGCCTTTCAATATGTAAATAATTATCAAGAGTGTGTGGCGGGGGGCATAGGGAAAGGTAACACGATTTGAATCAGAACAGTGAGCCTTAAAAAAATAAAATTAATCCACTTTTCTCTGCTGTTTAATTTAAGAAGAATTTGTGGTAGGAGCTCCTGGCATCATTGCATAGGGGTGATACGGTAGACCACAACTCTTTAGTGAAGTTTTTGCAAACATTTGAAATGTAGGCATTCTGAGCTCAGAACCAAAAATGCCTATTTTTTGGAAGGACACAATGTATTTCCAAGATTTTCCTCTATATCACTCACTGAAATTAATGGGCCCTGCTTAGAAGCACTTCATGTTGGACTATTTCCTGAGTTCAGGGTGCCACCCCACCAGCGTAATAGAAGCGCAAATCTAATTGGCCATAGTCCAACACTCAAAATTAAGTGTACTGAAGCCAATTGAAATAGGTTGGGTGATGCTATTCTAGGAACAGTGAGGATGCCCTCAAGATCCCACTGTGATGCCCATGCCACTGGAGATTGAGAAGAAAAAACCAAAGGGACAATCTTAGGTGATCATAGAGAACACAACAGGGCACAAGGAAAGGAAAGAACGCAGAGCCCATGCTGTTTAGGGCAACAGTTAGCCTTCAATTCTATACTTCTTTTATTTGGAAGAAAGCCATATTGCTCTCTGTAGAACTTAACTTCTGAGTCGACGTGCATAGGCATATCCTGGAAGTTGATTAATTCGTTAGATTAATCAACTGGAAATACGTTTTTGGTCAAGTAAAAATGTACTCTTAAGTACTCAGGCAATGGTTTTAAAACATGTTAAAATTATTCTCAATTATTTTTTTTAAATTGATTTTTATTTGTTTTGCTACATCAAACATTAAAACAAAAAAAAAACATACATCACACATACAGACAAAAAAGAAATACATAAAAAAAGAAAAATAATAATAAAGAAAACAAAAGAAAAAACATCTCCTAACATAAGATACCAATAAATTAGGTTACATTTACTAAATAACAAACAACACTAATTGACTTCCCTTCATCTCGGTTTCAGAATATATTATATGATTTTTTATCTGCAGTTTCTTTTCCTTAAAAAACTCTTTACATCACAGGCGTTACATCATACCTACTGTAATTTTTAGATTTTTTACCTCTGTTTCATGTATGTCATAAATTTATTCCATTCTTTGTTAAACTTTATGTCTTTTTGATTTCTTATTTTATGTGTCATTTTTACCAATTCTAAGTAATCAAATAGTTTGGATTGCCACTCGTTTATAGTTGGGATTTTTGATGTCTTCCAATTCTGCGCTATTAGAGTTCTAGCAGCCACTGTCGCGTACTGAAAATTATTCTCAATTAAATGAATTATAAAAATGGGGGAAAGAATACGAGTGGTCATCATAGAAGAACAACGTACTAGCGCCCTTTCACAGAAGGCAACGTACTAACAATATGAATTCAGGACACTTAGGCTGTTCCACACAAACAGTTGGGCTGAGAAAGGATTTCTTCAGCAGATGTACTCTTATTTATTGACTAACTATGGTCATGTAATGGTAATGCCACCAGTAGTGGCATGACTACAGCTTACTTGGACATAACTGGGGTGAAGCAGGATGGAGGCAAGGTTGGGGTGTGTGGATGCCCTGACGAGATTCTGTCAGTGTGTCCATGCAGTCCTGACCTGGCCACCTTCCTGTCCCACCCCACCTCATCCAGGTGAGCTGTAGTGATGTCACTGTTGGGAATGGGGGCCTACAGCTCTGTCTTGACATGCCACCCATGGTCTGACACTCAAGAAAAGAGTCCCAAAATGAAGTAAGCAGCTTGGGCTACTACAGTTCCTTTCCAACATTCCTTGAGATATTATTATTATTATTATTATTATTATTATTATTATTATTATTATCAGGGCTGCTTCCAGATCCCAGCTCACAGAGGATCACGCTAGCCAGCGTTCACTTTATAAAAGTCTTTATTGAGTTACAGCTTCCAATTCCAAGCTGCAGCGTGCAGCCCTACGTCTTATAAGCTAGACCGGCGAAGCTCCGTCTGAGTCCCCGCCTCCTGTACACCAACTTAATACCCTAGCCTTACTCCACCTTTTCCGCCTGACCGTTCTTCTCTGGGTCCCTCTGCCCCCCGTGGTCTCCTCCCTCTGGGACTCTTCTGACGCTGACCCCCCGGACCCCTCTGTCTCCTTGCGGCGGGCTTTAGGACCTGGCTCCCTTTCCGGGCTGCTTACTGTGCCGCCTTCCTGTGCATTTGAACTTGGCGCGCGTGCCCAACCTTCCACTTTCCGCTTGACCGTTTCTTCGCTCTCCGATTGAGGTGTGGCCACTCCTGACTCATGCCCTCCCCCCTGCGGCGAGCCGGCGGATCCCGATGCCTGGCGCCCTTCCTCCCCACTGCGCTCTGTTGGGGACGTTGGCCCCGATTTCCAACTGCTGCTCTCTGAACCCCCTTTTGTCCCTTCTTCCTGGGGTGTCCCCCTAAGCTCCCCCCTTGCTCTGGTCACTGGCGCTCCTTTCTGTGAATCTTCCGATTCACTGGAAAGACTCGGAGATCTCGGGTCGTCGTCATCGCTCATCTTTCCTTCGGACTCTTCCCCGTCGCTCTCTGTTTCCTCCCTTGCCCTCGCCTCTGCTCCTGAACCCCTGACAATTATTATTATTATTATTATTATTATTATTATTATTATTATTATTATTAATACCCCGGCCATCTGGCTGGGTTTCCCCAGCCACTCTGGGCAGCTTTCAACAAAATATTAAAATGCAGTAGTCATTCAAACATTAAAAGCTTCCCTAAACAGGGCTGCCTTCAGATGTCTTCTAAAAGTCTGGTAGTTGTTGTTTCCTTTGACATTTGGTGAGAGGGCGTTCCACAGGGCGGGCGCCACTACTGAGAAGGCCCTCTGCCTGGTTCCCTGTAGCTTGGCTTCTTGCAGTGAGGGAACTGCCAGAAGGCCCTCGGCACTGGACCTCAGTGTCCGGGTAGAACAATGGAGGTGAAGACGCTCCTTCAGGTATACTGGACCGAGGCCTCTGTGAAGATTCTCAGAATTTCCCAGACCTATATTCCCCTCAGAGAACACTTCCTCATGTGTTCTTTTCGAAGAAGGACGCTCTCAGTTTACCTTTTCCGGTTGGTTTGGCTTTCTGCATGTGGGCACAAAACGAAATGTCTCTCATCACACCAGAGAAAGGGGAGGGAACGACTCTTCTGCAAATAACCACCGAGGGTGGCATCTGGATGCCATACCACCCAGGCATTGCTCCATCGCCAAAGGGTATTCTTCTTTGACTCAGCCCACAACACACTGGAAGAACTGGTTCTCCAAAGGCATTTAAAACAGTTCAGACATTCAAACTATGCTTAGAGTCCATTGCATAAAGCAAACTGAATGGGTTTAATTCATGTTTAAAACAGGTTCAGAGCATGTCACCCAGGTTCAAGACCATAGATGGATAAAGAAACACTAGAGGAAGATTGTGTTGTTTGTAATGTGACATTACTGCTAACTATCTTTGCTTGAATGTTCACCTCTAAAACCTGAAATGACCTGTGTCCAGCCACCATAGAGCTCACATCTGCACCATACATTTAAAGCAGTATCATAACACTCTAAACAGTTTTGGCTGCCCTCTCCCCAAAGAATTCTGGGAACTGTAGGGTGCTGAAAGCTGTTGGGAGTCCCCTCACAGAGCTGCGATTCCCAGAGTTTCCTAAGTAGTGGCTTGATTGTTAAACCATTCTGGAAATTATAGCTCTGTGGGTGGAATAGGGACCTACTGACTGTCAGCACCCATAGCAGTTAAGGGGTTACTTTGGGAGAAGCTATGAGTGTTAAAAGGGTTTTGTTGTTGTTGTTTAGTCATTTATTCATGTCTGACTCTTCGTGACCCCATGGACCAGAGCACACCAGGCACTCCTGTCTTCCACTGCTTCCCTTAGTTTGATCAAACTCATGCTGGTAGCTTCGAGAACACTGTCCAACCATCTCATCCTCTGCCGTCCCCTTCTCCTTGTGCCCTCCATCTTTCCCAGCATCAGGGTCTTTTCCAGGGAGTCTTCTCTTCTCATGAGGTGGCCAAAGTATTGGAGCCTCAGCTTCAGGATCTGTCCTTCCAGTGAGCACTCAGGGCTGTTTTCCTTCAGAATGGAGAGGTTGGATCTTGTTGCAGTCCATGGGACTCTCAAGAGTCTCCTCCAGCACCATAATTCAAAAGCATCAATTCTTCGGCGATCAGCCTTCTTTATGGTCCAGCTCTCACTTCCATACATTACTACTGGGAAAACCATAGCTTTAACTATACGGACCTTTGTAGGCAAGGTGATGTCTCTGCTTTTTAAGATGCTGTCTAGGTTTGTCATTGCTTTTCTCCCAAGAAGCAGGCAGTTAAAAGGGTATCATAATGCTTTAAATACATTGCTTCTCAGATATGATTTTCAGAGCCTGAAAGAAATCTGCTTATTGGCAACAATGAATATTCGCCACAATAAGAATGAATTTGTGCAGGAGAAAGGATGCATGCTTATGACTACAGTGGTACCTCGCAAGACGAATGCCTCGCAAGACGAAAAATGCGCAAGACAAAAGAGTTTTCCGTTTTTTGAGTCGTTCCGCAAGATGAATTTCCCTATGGGCTTGCTTCGCAAGACAAAACGTATTGAGAGTTCTTGTGAGTTTGTTTCCTTTTTCTTAAAGCCGCTAAGCCACTAATAGCCGCTAAGCCGCTAATAGCCGTGCTTCGCAAGATGAAAAAACTGCAAGATGAAGAGACTCACGGAACAGATCAATTTCGTCTTGCGAGGCACCACTGTATAGGATTCCTTGGCTTAAACTATGCACATTGTAAAAATTAAAATATTCATTTTGTCTATCCTGAATCTCCCACTGTTCTGTTTCATTGGATGAACCAGATTTCGTATACGGAGAGAGAGAGAAACCTCTTTGCCCACTCTCTGAACACTATTTTCTTCCAGGCATAATTTTATAAACTTGAATCATGTTTGGCGATACTTTTTGCATCATGGGCATAAATTCAAAAGCTGAAGCTTTTCATAGCTCTATATGCTTAAAAAAAGTTGCAGATTGAATGACTGGCTATAAGTGTGGCACAAGCGCTGCTATTTATAACCAAACATCAGTGCATCTAAGAGACCACATTCAGCCTCAAATAAATCAGTATTTGATCACTGCCGAAGGCAGGAATTTGGTCATATGGGGTCTATGTAAGAATGGAGGAGAAATTTGATTCATTTTGATTTAAAGGCAAACCTTCCAAATTCAGATTTACTGAAACAATATAGAACCAAAATACATCCATCTTTTGAAATTCATACTTTTCCAGATGTTTCAAGGCTGCTCTCCAGCCAATCAGAAACAAATGTATATACTAAAGGGTGCATCAAAATGCCTAGATTACTTAAAAATCAAACAGAAGTTTTATATAAGGGTAAATGCTTAAAATGCATACAAAAATGTATATAAGAAATTCATGATAAAATGTTGGTGAATTTCCATGAGGACTTTTTAAAAATATGTTGCAAACTGCTTTGGAAATCCAAAACACTTAAAATTGGATAAATGAGCAACTAAGAAAACTGAAGGTCACAGATTCACCCACCCTGACCTGGAAGGTTATCAAAAGCTCTGGACTACAGGCAAATGAAAGACCCTCCAAGTGTCCCTATTTTCCAGGGATTGTTCCAGTTTTACAGACACTGTCCTGGTTTCTGATTTGATCCTGGAATGTCCTGCTTTTCCTTAAAGGTAAAGGGACCCCTGACCATTAGGTCCAGTCGTGGCCGACTCTGGGGTTGCGGCACTCATCTCGCTCTATAGGCCGAGGGAGCCAGCGTTTGTCCGCAGAGAGCTTCTGGGTCATGTGGCCAGCATGACTAAGCCGCTTCTGGTGAACCAGAGCAGTGCATGGAAACGCCATTTACCTTCCCGCCTATTTATCTACTTGCACTGCTAGGTTGGCAGGAGCTGGGACCGAGCAACGGGAGCTCACCCCGTCATGGAGATTCGAACCACCGACCTTCTGATCGGCAAGTCCTAGGCTCTGTGGTTTAACCCACAGCACCAAGCACATCCTGCTTTTCCTTAGGACGTCCCTATTTTCATCGGAGAAATGTTGGAGGGTATGGAGTTATGTGACTCCCAAGCCAATGAGATAAGTAACGATACAGCCTTTAGGAGACACCTAGGCAGCTCTGTATAGGGACATTTTTCAATGTTTCATGTTTTATTATGTTATTTTATATATATTCTGGAAGAATCCCAGAGTGGCTGGGGCAACTCAGCCAGATAGGTGGTATATTATTATTATTATTATTATTATTATTATTATTATTATTATTATTTAGGATGTTCCAATTTTCATCAGGGAAATGTTGGAGGATATGAAATGGCAAGTGGTCATCTTGCAGTAAGTAATTTAGGATTTTGACTGAGGCAGACGATGCTTTCAATGTACAGTCAAACCTCGGCTGTCAAACGTAATTCATTCCAGAAGACCATTTGACTTCTGAAATGTTCGACAACTTAGGCGCAGCTTCTGATTAGTTGCAAGAGCTTCTTGTACTCAAGCGGAAGCCGCATTGGACGTTCAGGTTTCAAAAAACGTTCAAAACCCAGAGCATTTACTTTTTTCAGCATTCGACAGCCGAAACATACGATAACAGAGGAGTTTGGTATCAGATGTTTGACTGTAGAGAAGCTATGAGGAAGGTTTCTTCAACCATTCAGTTTGTGGTTCAAACAGGTGAGCTTCTACTATGTGTTTCCGACATACCTACCAAGATAATAATAATAATTTGTTTGGTTTTCCCTCGCAGACTTTCAAAAATCACAGCACTGCCTCATACTATATCCTAGCCCCAAACATAATCTATAAAAGGAGTGGCCTTTTTGTGGTTGTTTTGCAGACATTTCCCCCCTCTCCACATGCTTAAAGTAAATGTTATATAATAAAAATATATTGACAGGAAGCCTTGGTGTCATCCAGTATCTGGCAAACCCCACTCTGAATTTGAGTGGCACATTCCATTTCCTGTAGAAATGAAAATTACACTAGGCATTTTACTCAATGCACCATGTGATTTCATCATGCTGAAAATCCTACTGCAAGAAACAAAAAGGGAAAGTTGTCACTTTAGTCACCGGTCCTGATTCATTCCGATGAAAAAGAAAGCATGAGACCATACGATTGGAAGATTACATAGCACTAGGGAAGAAAGGGAAATTTGATTCAGTTCACATTTAAAAATGAACCTACTTCATCCATGCTTTCTGAAACAATACATGGGTCAAAATGCAGCCATCTTCTGAAATTTGCACTTCTTCAAATTTTGCGATTCGCTAGCCAAGCAGAGAGTACAAAATTGCATATGCTTAGGTAAAGTGTGCATAAAATGCATACATTTGTGGAAATAAACTATCAGATGCATTATATGAGGAAATTGCTTTGCAAAAATGTGCATATTAGGCAATGTTGCATACAAAAATTTGTCTATTAAGAGAAATTTGCACTAACATGCTGGTGAATTTTCATGAGGAATTATTTTCTAAAAAAAAAAATCACAAACTGATATGAAGGAGCGAACTTAAGATGGGGGGGGGGAGATACTGGGGAAAACTGAAAATGACAGGTTCACCCATCCCTACATAGCACCCATTTATCTAGAATATCGAGGTCTGGGTGACCCTCCTTACAACTCCCAATGGAGTGGTTATTATATCTTAGGCTACACTAATGGTTTGACTTGGGGCAAATGTGAGTGGTGCCCCCCACCTTGAAATGGGGAATACATAGTTTCCACAAGGAGAAGGGGACGGCAGAGGACAAGATGGTTGGACAGTGTTCTTGAAGCTACTAACATGAGTTTGACCAAACTGCGGGAGGCAGTGGAAAACAGGAGTGCCTGGCGTGCTCTGGTCCATGGGGTCACGAAGAGTTGGACATGACTATATGACTAAACAACAACAACAGAGTTGCCACACTTTTATTTCCTCCTGCATATAGTAGTAGTAGTAGTAGTAGTAGTAGTAGTAATTTAATTTAATTTAATTTATACCCCGCCCTGTCCAGCCAGAACCAGGCTCAGGGCAGCTAACACCAATAAAATTACAATAAAACGTAAAAGAAAAAGAAAAACAGTTAATTAAAATACGGGTTTTAAATACAATTTAAAATGCAGCCTCATTTTAGTAGTAGCCCATAAATCGAGACCATAAGGGGAGGGAAACATAAGGGTCAGACAGTCCAAACCAAAGGCCAGGTGGAACAGGCTTGCAGGCCCTGCGGAAAGATGTCAAGTCCTGCAGGGCCCTAGTCTCTTGTGACAGAGCGTTCCACCAAGTCGGGGCCAGTACTGAAAAGGCCCTGGCCCTAGTTGAGACCAATCTAACCACCTTGCAGCTCGGGACCTCCAGAGTGTTGTTATTTGTGGACCTTAAGGTCCTCCGTGAGGCATATCAGGAGAGGCGGTCCTGTAGGTACGAGGGTCCTAGGGCATATAGGATCTGAGCAAGAAACCCATCTCCCAGGTCCAACAGACTGACGGGATTGTTGTTGTTCTTTAAAAGAGCCATCTGCAAGCAATGTGATAGTGAGAATTCAGCCCCTTTGGAAGTCTCTGTAGCCATGGGAAGTGTATACTTATCACTTAATTCGTGACAATTTTACATTGTGAAGCTTGCTACAAAAAAGCTCATTTTTCTTAATGGTCCTTTCAATGTGGAGCAGTTGAGGTAATGAAGAGGTATTTCACCTGTTGGTAAAGATGAGTAATGAGCTGCAGCGCATTTCCCCAGATGCATAATCTCTGGCAATGAACCAGAACTTTCATTTTGTCACTGTCATAACCTGCGATATCACAAGGAACCACGTTAAGAGGCTTACCTATTCGACCTATCAATTTCCTCTCGAAGGGAATGTTAACATGGTTTACATGAAATATTTAAAGTAGATCCAAACATCAACCCATATAACAGGATTTCCCTGTAGGAAGGAGTAATCCCTTCCCTATCTATTTATTCCTCATTTTTTAATAGAGATGGTGAAGTTTGCTGAGCCAGTCTCTGGTATGGACCTTGGGGGCTCATAAAACCTGCCTCAAATAAGAGGGGAATTCTTCTCCAGCTTGGAAAACATCCAACCGGTAGATGAATTCATGGTTTCCCCAACATCTTATCCCAGTCTGTTCCTAATAGCCCAAGAAAGCCCAACCGACCAGCACCCCTTTTTCTAGGGACCCAGACAAATATGGGAGCAACCCACCACCCTCATATAGCCTCCCCACCTATTGTGACCATATATCTACCTTATCCTTCATGGCATTTCATTCAAGATTTGTTCCATAGAACAAGATCTACAAAGAGTCAAAAATCGAGCCCCAGGTGAATACACTGGAATATATCACCCTAAGGGCAAATTTGTTCCTCAAATGTATTTATCTGCCATAGCATGAATCTGCCTTTGGTTTTTTTTAAGCTATTGCCAACCTTTTTGGGGCCTCTGGGCACATTTGGTTTGTTAAGTGAGTGCTATGAGCATCTCCCCATCTCCTCAGGTCACGTCTTTCTCCTACATCAATCTCCTTTTCCTGAGAAAGAAAGGAAGTGTGCACATGTGTGCTTCTTATTCCCAGGGGACCTGGATAGACCTCAGATCCAGTAGAGCCTGGAAAGAGGAAGTGGGAAATACAGTGGTACCTCGCAAGACGAAATTAATTCATTCTGCGAGTTTTTTCGTCTTGCGAATTTTTCGTCTTGCGAAGCACGGTTTCCCATAGGAATGCATTGAAACGGTTTCCCATAGGAAAAAGGAAACAAACTTGCAAGACGTTTTCGTCTTGCGAAGCAAGCCCATAGGGAAATTCGTCTTGCGAAGCAACTCAAAAAAATGAAAAACTCTTTCATCTGGCAAGTTTTTCGTCTGGCGAGGCATTCGTCTTGCGAGGTACCGCTGTACCATCACTACTTTTCATGGGAGTAAAATGTAACAACCCTCACTATCTCATGATCAGTGATGGACCGGGCTTAGAAAGTCTTCAAGAGCACTAGGGGAAGATGCAATGGTTTGTGGTTAGTCCGCCATGCATGGAAGTTGCAAATTTAACAAAGCTACCTCAGAAATGCGAGACCGCTACTGTTCATGAGGATCTGAAGTTTTAAGGTAGTTACGGCTTACTGAGTCCTTGGTACAACCTGAGCTAATCATGAAACAAGTTGAGGAGAGCCCAAGTACATTAAGCTCCGGTGGGTTCCCCCTCAGTATGCTTTCGATGCCAACAGGAGTTTCTGCAAGAATTAACTGTTCTCTCTGCCTCCTTCAGCGTAGTACAGAAATTAATGTCTCCTTCATTTCCTTGTCACAAAAACTGAAGAAGTCAAGTCAGAAGATACGGTTTCATAAGGCCAGTGCTATGAGGGCCATAATACAGGTACTATTGGACATCTTTCATTGATTTCCATTTAGCCATGACCAGGGCCAAATGTCAGCTATGCCTTTAGGCAGCTCTTTTAGGAACCTTGTGTAATTCATAAGAGATTTCCAAGGCTTCCCCAAGCTCCAGACTCTACAGGATTACTTATTCTTAATGGTACAGTGAAGCTGAGTGCAGGCCTCATTTTATTAAATGGTGCAAGTACCCAATGATTTTACCCAGCTATCAGCAGTGGGTTGTGTAAGTGGCCAGGCAGGATGGATATTCAAAATGGAAAGGAAAGGAAAGTAGATGGAAGTCTGAAACAGACGAAATGAAAATGCAAAATACAAATGCAATTCCTTTTAACAGCTGCAGAACAACTAATAATATTAATTCAATAATATAATTGAATCGGTGTCTCCTAGTATCTAAAGCTGCATCTGTATGTTTTGGAAGTATAACACAGATCTACGTATTAGGGATATACAAATCTGTCCATTCCCATTTCTTTTTCTTATTTCCCTTTTTCTTTTCTATTGTTCAATTAAACTGTTCTTTTTTAAAAAAAATAAAATAAAAATAACAACAATAAATCAGGTTGGTGTTTTTTTTCCAGTTTCTCATTTTCCCATTATTATGTTTTCCACACTTCATAGCAGCTTGCAATTTTTTTAAAAAATCTCCTGAAAATTCTCTCTCTCTCTCTCTCTCTCTTGCATTCAATTGCATGAAGTATACACATTTTTGCAGAAAACAATTTTGCCCAACAGAATGCATTTCCTGGATGCTATTTTCACTAATATATGCATTCTTATGCTCACTTTACCTTGTTATATGCCTTTTTCTTTCCTGCACATGACTGGAGAACGGCATTGCAACATTCAAAAGAGTGTGGTTTTCAAAGGCTGGCTATGTTTTGGTTCTCACATTGTTCTGAAAAGTGAACTGGGTCACATTTCTCCCCAGTCCTGAGCTATATTCCTTGCTTGGTCCAACAACGCTTCGGTCATAAGCTGGAGGAAATCCTACTGATTTCAGTAAGACTTGCTTCCAAGGAGATAATGGCTAGGCATGTAACTTCAAGATAGTTGCCTTTGACACTGCTCCTTATTCTAGTGATTTATAACCATCCCATATTATTTTTTAAATTATTATTTATTCGATTTATGAACCTCCCTTTATCCAAAGATCCCAGGGCGGTATACAACATTAAGGACATAATTTATGCAACATAATAATAACAACAAATACATAACACACAGTATATGGGGAAGGCTCCCTGCTGAGGAGACAATCGTGTTGCTCCATTGCTTACACCTAGGTTATGGTGGACGTGCCCAAGGATTAAGGCTTTCTGGGAAATGATTTATAATGAAATGAAAAAGGTATTTAAATATACTTTCCTGGAGAAACCAGAGGCTTTTCTCCTGGGCATAGTTGGCCAATCGGTGTTAAAGAACGTTTTTTATGTATGCTACAGCAGCAGCAAGAATTCTTATTGCAAAGCACTGGAAGACACAAGAGTTACCCACCTTGGAAGAATGGCAAATGCAACTAATAGACTATATGGAGATGGCGGAAATGACTGGCAGAATCCGAGACCAGGGAGAAGAGCTTGTGGAAGAAGATTGGAGGAAATTTAAAATTTATTTACAGAAACATTGTAAAATTTCTGAATGCTGATGACGTTGAAATGAACTGAAGGGGTTCTAGCAACAAGGTAAAATGTAAGATGGGACTGATAATAGATAAGTTAAATTGGATATGAATTTGCTGAACCAATTTTTTAAAGGGATACAAAAAAGGGAGGCGTGAGGAAGTCAGGAAAATAAGTTAACTAAAGATGAGAAATCAAAAAAAGAGGGAGTTTTGTTTTCTTTTATATGTGTTTTTTCTTTTTCTTTTTTGTGTTTAATGTTTGTATCTTTGTATTTTGTAATTTTGTATTTTTCTGTTTTTGTATTTTTCTGAACTTTTCTATTGATAAAACTTAATAAAAGATTATTTAAAAAAATGCATATGTTAATACATTTAAATATGTGCCACTGTCAAATTACATTGACTAGTAAATTAAGCCCAATACAGTTGCCTGGGTTTCTCAAACTTGCTCAGGCGGCAGAATGTGCTTATCATGAGCTTATACTGAATGAGTCACAAGCAACTCAGACAAATAAATACCAATGATACATTGGAAACATTTCTTTGACCTGACTATACAGTGGAACCTCTACCTGTGACCATAATCCGTTTCGGAGGTCTGTCCAGAGGTCAAAACGGGTCGCTGGGAGAGGCGCTGTTGTGCGTAGGCGTGGGCTGTGATTGCCCGCTTCTGTGCATGCACGAACGGCAACTGCCGCTCCTGTGCATGTGTGAACACAGTTACTTCCGGGTTTGCCACAGACGTTGGGCAAAATGGACGCAAGCGGAGGCGGACGTAAGAAGAGGTTTGACTGTATCTGTATATCTTAAGGGAATCCTTTTGGCGCTAATATTTCATTGCCAATGCTCCACGTTTTCATCCTAACCGTGCAAGCTGATCAATTATATATCACATCCGGACAGAACTCTGGAAAAAAAATGGGCTCTGTGCATTCCTCTTTTGTTCATGTCGCTGACTTTAGCCCCATTTAATTGGCCTCCAGACAGATGATTAGACAGACAGTAAGTACAGCTGACCAGTGCGTGCATAATTAGAAAACAGCAAGGTGAGCTCGCATTGGCTTAATCTCATTTCATCCCCGAGGCTTTATCACCATTTGGCCTAGTTCCCTTTATCCATTCCAAGATGATAACAGCTTTATATGGCAGTGAATTAAGGGACCAAATAGATTTGTGTCGTTATATAGGTCACATGCAACTAGCACATTTTATATTCTGCTGTCGGCCAGCCAGGTGTGTGTTTGCTTTGCAAACCCACTTGGAGATGGTCAAAAGGAAGGGGAAATAGGAACGTAGAGTGCTAACCAGCGGCTTTGTCCATGGTTTCATTTTCATATTTTTCCCCCCATTTACTGAATTTATATACTGACCTATAACCAGAGGTCTCAGGGCGGTTCACAAAAAGATCATAATATATAAAATAAAAATAAAAACAATAATCCAATAACCCCCACCCCAAAGAGCCAGATTTTGAAGGGTATAGGGCGTTGATCAGGTCAACTAAAGGCCTAGTTAAAAAGGAACAATTTTGCCTGGCGCCTAAAGAGGTATAATGAAGGTACCAGGTGAACTTTCCTAGGGAGAGCATTCCACAGACAGGGAGCCATTGCAGAGAAGGCCCCGTTCTTGTGTTGCCACCCTCCGGACCTCTTGAGGAGGGGGCACATGAAAGAGGCCTCAGAAGGTCATCTCAGGGTCCAGGTAGGTTCATATGGAAAGAGGTGATCCTTGAGGTATTGCGGTCCTGAGCCATTTAAGGCTTAATAGGTCAAAACCAGCACTTTGAATTGGGCCCAGAAACTAATCGGTAGCCATTGTAGTCAGACCAGCATCAGTGTAAGATGCTCAAACCGTCTTGGTCCGGTGAGCAACTAGGCCACTGAATTCTGCACCAGCTGAAGTTTCTGAACATACTCCCAGTTGTGGGAAAACTGGGAATAATGTAAACCACTGAGCCTAGGGCTTGCCGATCAAAAGGTTGGCAGTTCAAATCCCTGTGGCGGGATGAGCTCCCATTGTTCGGTCCCAGCTCCTACCAACCTAGCAGTTAAAGTGCAAGTGGATAAATAGGTACCACTCTGGTGGGAAGGTAAACAGCGTTTCTGTGCACTGCTCTGGTTTCACCACATCGCCAGAAGGGCCTTAGTCATGCTGGCCACATGACCCAGAAAAAACTGTCTGCAGACAAACGTTGGCTCCCTCGACCAGTAAAGCGAGATGAGCGCCGCAACCCCAGAGTCGTTTGTGACTGGACTTAAATGTCAGGGGTCCTTTCCCTTTTTACCCTTTCCGAGCAATCCTTTAGCTGCCCCAAACCATGCCATCTCAAGAGACAAGGATGCAAACATCTCTCCATGCAGGGTGGGGATAAAAGAGAGAGGTGCAAATATATTTCGTTCAATCATTTCCACAGAACAAAGAATGCCTCCCTTCTTGGAAAGAAGTTTGAGTTAGCGTGGTGCAAGATTTTGAACTGGGACATTTAATTTCTCGCAGAATGCAGGCGCATGCAAGCGTCCGCGTCACCCGAGAAATCGCAGCCACAGACGGAAAAGTCATTACATTGTCCAGAGAGTTCACTTCCTGGTTTGCGTGGAGAAGATGTTTTCGATGTAACCCAGCGGCGGACGTGTGCAGTTGTATTGAGGCAGCACTGTGTGTTTAATCTTGTGCCCAGACAACCTGGGGCAACTGCAACTGTGCCCCCCTGTGCTATGCCACTGCCTTAACAAACCACAGTTCCATGGAGTCTTTTTGAGCAGCATTCAAGTACTTTAAATGGTGTGGGTGTGACTGCAGCCTGCAGGATGCTACATTGGCTATCCCTGCCCTAGCAGAGATTCTCAGCTCTAAAATGTGGGGATGCTCAGAATGGCTAATAGATGAATGGAGCTACTTCTAAGCACATTCTAAATGGTTGTTAAAAGTAAAATAAAAAGGGGGGTTGGTTGGTTGTGGGGAGAACACCACCAGGCCACATGGTTAAGTCATCCACGCATCAAAGCTAACTATCAAAAGTAAATTCCAGTTCACCTTTCGCGCCTGTAGAACTTTACGCCTATTTACAGCCTGGCTTTGCTTTTGTTTAGAGAAAAAATAGAGTTTAGTGGATCCTGCTCGAAGTTGCAAATCACACGGAATACAATATTGACTTTCTAAATGTCATGTTTAAGGAAGCTTTTATGGCACACCATGGTGGTTGGATCCAATATCTGGTGAATCCTTGGGAAACAGGATAGAGAAATAGGTGTGGCAAGTTCATTCTCAAGCTGAAAGGGCAGGCTGCTCTGGATCTCGGTTTGCTTTTCCCTTAGTCACAACTCCCTTACACAATCCAATGCCCTGAGCAATTATTTATTCTACTGGTAACGCATGTGTGGTCTTCAAGCAGAGGCATAATGGATTAACCTTTGACTAGCTGCTCGTCATCCGGAGCATATTGGTTCTCTGCCTCCTCTGTTAGAGCTGTGGAATTGTTCTCGTAAGGATGACTATAAAGTCATTTCCTGCTGGAGTTAAGAATTTCACCTGCACTTAAATTCCCAGTGTGGGGAGCCGTGCAATTCACAGGCTGTTACCTCCTCGGCCTACTCAGAAGTAAGAGAGCAGTTCTAACTCCTTAGCCGTGCTGCTGCTGCAGATTAGAATTCCACAAAAATTCCACAAAGATTTAAATTCCCTTAAAACATAATAAATTTTCATGTTCCAGCAAACCTCTTCAGACATTTGTTTGAAATGTTCGTTTTTAACTGTGGTTTAATGTGTATTTGTTTGCAAGTGATTTGTGCCATTTTGTTTAGTTATTTTACAAATTGTGTGTCTTTGTTTCTCAAAACTATCCTTTTACATGGTTCTGTATGTATTGTGGTATTTCATGCATTGTGACTTGCAGTAATTTTTAATTGATCATAGTTTGGTGATTGTTAAGAGTGAATTTCTGTTAAATTATTATTTGCTGGTGTTTTGAGAGTTAATTTTATTGTGTACTAGTACATTCCAACAGATTGTTGAATATTACTTTATTTGATATAAGCCATTCCATTTTAAAGTTATGTTTCATTATGACTTTGTTTTGGGTCAATTATTATAAGGTGTGTGTCCTTTGTTGTATATTTTGTTGCTGCAAACTGCCTTGTGTGTAGTAATATAGAAAGGCGGTATACAAATTAAAAGTGAAATGAAATTTATTGCATTTCCATCCCAGCTTTTTCTACAAAGAGAAAAAGTAATTTATTTATTTTTTGAGTAATTTGTTTATTTTTTGCAAAAGGGGCTGTAGGCCAAATAAGTTTGGGAAGCTCTGATCTAAGCAATCACTATCACGACAGCTTGTGAAACGCCTTGGGATCTTCAGATGAAGGGCAGTATAAAAATTTAATAATCAATTAATTAATGATTGTATGTATCTGTAGAGCTGTAGGTGGGTTACTTGTATGAATATTCATCAGTTGCATGAATTGATAAGTGGTATTGCCTTCACTTCATATGGCGTAAGCAACGATATATAAATGCAGAACAATGCCAAGAGATGGTCTGGCCCTGAAAGCACATTATTGCGGATTATTTGGTTCAATTAGTACATTTGTGATTCTGTCGTTGTGGCTCGACGCTACCAGCGGGTGGAACAGAAGGAGCTGAATGTCTGGAGTTCAGACATTAGTTTGGGTTTCTGCTTGAGAGAGTTATTTTCTGTCGCTTCTCAGAAACCAGATGAAGTCTTGGCAAATTTTAGAAGTTCAAAACTGGGCTTACGCATGGGATTGGAATGTTGGTACGGCAGGTTGCAGCTGCAGATGGCATTCTAACTATTTATGACCAGATCTGTCTACGTTGCAGAGGATCAATGGTCTGATAAGCACCAATTCTATATATCTGCTCATGAATGTGTGTAAGAGAGAGATGACATCGACAGTCTCTCTCTGTGTGTGTGCGTTTCAGATAAACATAAAGGTAAAGGTAAAGGCACCCCTGACAGTTAAGTCCAGTCACGAACGACTCTGGGGTTGCAGCACTCATCTCGCTTTACAGGCCGAGGGAGCTGGCATTTGTCCACAGACAGTTTTTCCAGGTCATGTGGCCAGCATGACTAAGCCGCTTCTGGCGAACCAGAGCAACGCACAGAAACACTGTTTACCTTCCCGCCGGAGCAGTACCTATTTATCTACTTGCACTTTGACGTGCTTTCAAATTGCTAGGTTGGCAGGAGCTGGGACTGAGTAACGGGAGCTCATCCTGTTGCGGGGATTCGAACCGCGACCTTTTGACCGGCAAGCCCAAGGCTCAGTGGTTTAGACTACAGCGCCACCCACATCCCTATTTCAGATAACATGTACTTATTTTGTCAAGAGAACCATCACTCAATCTCTTTATTGCTGTTGGTGACCAGTATTCCAAAACGAAACTTTATACCAATGTATCAAATAATGCCAAACAAAAGAAAAGAGAGCCCCATAACAATAAAATTACAGGTAACCATATCGTTCCAGAAAATTCCGGGTGCAGAGAACTAAATTATAAGTTAACTAAAATTAGTCCCTGGTGAGTTTTGCATGCAACAACACAATCTTTAGGCCCCCCCCCCCGGAAGGGGTGAATGCATTCCAATCCAAAAGGAGTTAAAACAGAGCATAAAATGCATCTGATCGTCTTGGGAATTTCCATAAAAAGGTTTCAATAAAAATCCTGCATATATCATGATAAAAGGAGCAGCACATAAGAACATGAGTTATTGATTCTACCTCCCCAGATTCATGGGGACATTTGCCCTGACAACAGGGGGTATTTTGGATGCTCCTCTCCAGAACTGCGGATGGAATGACATTTTAATGTGCCAGAATAAAGTCTACATGATGTTTTTGAACAGAGAGCACGTGAAAATAGTTTGCCGGTTTATAGGCTTGACGTGCTCTGTCACTTAGTAGGTTATTTGAGGCTAAGGCCGGGTCATATTGGCATATCAAGAGAACATACATTTTTGTTCATCTCCCCAAATGCATGTGATGCTGGTAGACTTGTGTAAAGTAAGCAAAGACAGAGGATAAATGAAATATTTTGTAAACTGCTTTGAGGCGTTATACAACCAAGTGGTGTATACATTTTATGAATGAATGAATGAATTTTTGTTGTTGTTGAAACTACCATTTTGCACTTTTCAGACTAATGCATGAAGTGAAACACAGTGACCCTCGGAGATTTGCACTTCTCTAAATTTTCCAATGCAGTTCTCCAACAAAATAAGTGTGAACAAAAATGCGTACTTCAGTGGCAATTGTTGCTGTAATTCGGAAAAATTGGTGCAATTTAAACTAAATGCTTGGGCCATGTCTCAAGGAGCCTATCGTGGCTTGTGATCTTCTAGCAGGCTGTAGTCTGATCCAAAGTGGATCATAAGAACAACATTGCTAGCAGAAAAATGTACAGCCTTTAAAAAAAGAGAAAGAATTGGGTGCCACCAAATGCTTGTTTGGGTTTAAAAATTGGTCTGGGCCTGAAAGCATTGAAGACTGCAGCACTAGGATGCCTGTACTTAATTTGGGCTGATGCCACTCAATATAGTTTCTAGTTTCATGGGGACCAGCATCTCACATTTACCTGTCCCAAAACATTTAGATGTTTTAAATATGGACCATGTGAATTCATTGCCTTGGGTTCCCCAATGTTCTTATATACCAACATGAAGCTTTTTTTAAAACAGGTTGCTGGGAGCGGATCTACGTTCAAAAGATGCCCTCTGCTTTTGTTGGATGTTACTACATTGTGTTTTTCTCAGGCTAGGCACAGTCTACAATTCTATAACAACAACAACAACAACAACAACAACAACAACAACAATACTTTATGTATATCCCGCACATTAAAAACTTCCCTAAACAGGGCTGCCTTCAGATGTCTTCTAAAAGTCAGAAAGTTGTTTATTTCCTTGACATCTGATGGGAGGGTGTTCTACAGGGCAGGCGCCACTACTGATAAGGCCCTCTGCCTGGTTCCCTGCAACCTCACTTCTCCCAGTGAGGGAACCGCCAGAAGGCCCTCAGAGCTGGACCTCAGTGTCTGGGCTGAACGATGGCAGTGGAGACGCTCCTTCAGATATACTGGGCCGAGGCCATTTAGGGCTTTAAAGGTCAGCACCAACACTTTGAATTGTGCTCGGAAATGTACTGGGAGCCGATATAGGTCTTTCAAGACCGGTGTTATATGGTCTCGGAGGCCATGTACAGTTGTAAACTCTTCAGGTATAGCTCACTGGGGTATCCTATGTCAGGATCTAAGAGAAAGTCTTGCTAAGAGCCAAACAAACTCTTTTTTTAATTTATTGAAGATTTTATTAGACAAACAGATTCTTAAAATACCCAGTAAAATAACATTCACTATAATATAAATATAATATAATATAAAAAGAAAAGAACGGAAAAGAACAGAAGAAAGAAAAGAAACAAAGAGAAAGAAGAAGAATGAAAATGTGAACAAAAGCAAAAACATAATGTTATCCACTCTTTGAATCAGCAAAGAAAAGAAACTTCCAACTATACCCATTGTACTAATTTAGAATTAAACCATTATTTACGCAGTTTCGTGAAGTTGTTTCTCGTTAACTTAATTTAACTTTATCTGACAAATACTTTATATTGTGTGGCTCATTCAATATCTGCCAGAAAGCATTTATTAGCGCCGTACCCTTTGAGATATCCCTTAATTATTGATCATCCCTTGTTTACTTCTTGTGTTGAATTCCCTCTCACTGCTCAAAGACTCTTGTGATGAATATGCTTTCTTGGAAACATTGAATGAGATTGAGCAGCAGCTCACGGGCCAAATTACAACCTAGAGCAGAGAGGACCGTAACACGGTATCTAACTCACAATGCCTAACTCTTAACAGTGTCTCTCACAGTATCTAACTCCTTGGAAACATTTTGTCCTAGCTCAGATGTTAGAGAAGCTCCCTGCAGTTGCTACTGTTCCCATGATTGATGGGGTCTGTAAGCCTATTGCTTCCACCTGTTAAGAGGTATGAACACATGTTGGAGAGGAGATATTCATTTGAAATGCGCACAGTGCTGTTGAAACATGTTGAGTCTTCAGGGGCCCCCTTTGGATAAGATTTTTATCTCTTTATGCTGATGCTACATGAGTATTAAAAAAGCAATTAGATGAGGTTTACCTGACAAGCACAGGGAGGGGAAAGTGGGGAAAAGCAATGTGTGGGAGGTTCCTTTCGATGTGCAAGGCCTCAGCCCACCTCATCTAAAACCCCACTGCTAAATTATATAATGCCATTTCCAAATTCAGACGCGAGTGCTAATATCAATTAGACTAACATGCTGGTAACTGCAGTTTGGCTTGTCGCCAGAGTTATTAAGGAAATATCTGATCATACAACAAACTGATTCTTCACAAACAGAATGACTTCACATTAAAGAAATTTTGGAGCAGGTCCATACGTCCCTTTCTTTCATTAGTGCTTTTCAGCCGCCATGCGATCATTTCATGATCATCGTGTGCCCATGATGCTCCATGCTCAAGTTCATGGAGAAAGCACAATTGCACACAGAATGTCCACAGGGATGCTCAAAGTGGGATGATTGAAATGTTCACAGAGGCCATGGTGGAAGTCTCAAGTCTCAAAGGGCAGGTTCATCATCTGAGAGTGCTTCCATATCCCTCTTTGTCACCAGACGCCCAAGTGCCCTTCGTGGCTAGGAGTGCCTTCTACCAGCTTAGGCTGGTAAGAGAACTAACCCTATATGGCCTGGGACCCTTGAACCTACGGGACCGCCTCTACTGGTGTGCCCCACGGAGGACCTTACAGTCCACAAATAATAACATCTTGGAGGTCCCGGACCTCAAGGAAATTAGACTGGCCTCGACCAGGGCCCAGGCCTTTTCAGCTGTGGCCCCAGCCTGGTGGAATGCTCTGTCACAAGAAACCAGGGCTCTGTGGGATTTGACATCTTTCCACAGGGCCTGCAAGATGGAGCTATTCCGCCAGGCCTTCGGTCAGGGCTCAGCCTGACTCCCTCTTCTCTTTTTGTATAAGAACTACTACGAAAGAGGCTTCCCAGCATTCTCACAGGCCCATATAAGATCAGCGTAAACAGTTGGGCCTGATGAGCATTTAAGGTCCTCATTGCCATCTGATTGGATTTCACTTTGATTCTGACTTGATTTTAGGATGTATTTTGATTGATTGCTTGATTTTATGGTAATGTGTCATATATTTGATGTTAGCTGCTCTGAGCCCGGTTTTGGCCAGGGAGGGCAAGGGATAAATTATTATTATTATTATTATTATTATTATTATTATTATTATTATTATAGCACTTTCTAGGCAAGCATTTCCTGGCCGTGGTCACCCAAGCATTGGTAAACTCCAGGCTGAATTTTTGCCCTACGTTCTGTTTGGGACTTCCCTTGAGGATGGTCCAGAAGCTGCGTGTGGTACAAAGTGTGGCAGCTTGACTACTCACTGGGATGGCCAACATGTTGCTCCACAATTGCCAACCTGTTACTGCAGTGTTTAAAGAATTGCACTGGCTGCCAATTAGCTGTCAGGCTAAGTTAAGGCTGAAGAAAGCCCTATACAGCTTTGGATCAGGATCCAGGAAATATTGTCTCACTCTTCAAGTGTGGAGCTCCTGCAGATACCATCTACACAATATAGGGATGTGGCTTTTAGTGTTGTGGCACATACACATTGGAACTGCTTTGAGGCTTTCTACATGCATCAAAAGGAATGTGGGCGGCGCTGTGGTCTAAACCACTGAGCCTCTTGGGCTTGCCGATCAGAAGGTCGGCGGTTCGAATTCCCGTGACGGACTGAGCTCCCATTGCTCTGTCCCATCTCTTGCCAACCTAGCAGTTCAAAAGCATACCAGTGCAAGTAGATAAATAGGTACCGCTGCGGCCATATGCTCTAGCTTCTGTCATGGTGTTCTGTTGCACCAGAAGCAGTTTAGTCATGCTGGCCACATGACCCGGAAAGCTGTCTGTGGAGAAACACCGGCTCCCTCGGCCTGAAAGCAAGATGAGCACTGCAACCCCATAGTCGCCTTTGACTGGACTTAACCGTCCAGGGGTCCTTTACCTTTTTAACTTTTACGTTTTATATGCATCTAGTTAACCGTTGCGTGAAATACTGGACTTAATAGATCCTGATCCTGAAGGACTCTCCTTCTGATCTTATATTTTTAAATGACAGGGCAGTGATGGCAGTGGTGAGAATAAATTGGTTTCACTCAGAGAGGGAAGCAAACTGAGGGAATCTTACCAAAGGACCTCCACCCACTGCCTTGTCTGGAGTTCAAAGAAACCAATGACAACTCCAGACTTTGTGGAGTTGTGCCTAGAGATGGGAAGGCCTGGAAAAAAATGGGGAAAAACCTGGTCCCCACCCCAATTTTTCCAGTTTTTTCCAGGCCTTCCCATCTCTAGTTGTGCCCTACCATAATGAGGCATAATACCAAATTCTCACAAGCAGAAATATAGCTGTCAAGCGCCCCTTATTTGGCGGGACAGTCCCTTATCCCAGCGCCATGTCCCGCTGCTGTCCCTTATTGATGGATGTCCCTTAAATAAGCTACTGAAGGTAATGGGCCCCTTTCTATGTCCAGCTGTCCTTTGTCAACAACAAATTGTTGCTGGGGTTTTTTTGTGTGTGTTGAATATATGCTATATGGTAATTTATGGACCTAATAGGTATCCAAAGCCATTTGCACGCAACAAAATATGTATTTTATCAAAGTAATTGTTGATCCCTTATTTTGGCTGCTGATCCCTTATTTTTGAGGCTGCTGGTCCCTTATTTTCTAATCTGTAAGTCGACAGCTATGAGCAGAAAGCAGTTGCCTGATAGTATGTATGTGTGTATGTATAACAAAAATGGAATCAGTTACATATACCTTAATATCCCTCAGCTGCCTATTCGTACTTGCAATCTACAAAGGAAGATCCAGCCAGACTTCTCTTTTCTTGATATCAGATGTCACATTACTGACTGCCAGCAAAAGTTCTACATTTAAACACTTTCCCCCCAAATGCCAGTAAACAGCACCTGCAGATCTAGGAAACAGCGCACAGTGTCCTTATATGCCTTCCCAGCGTGGAAAACAAATGGATTGGCTCTTTCAAAAAAATGCCAACGAAGTGGGGGGAATTTTGTTGTAAATGACACCTATTTGTCTCGTTGAGATTGTGAAGGCAGATTTAACACTATTACATTTACAAAACAGGAGGGGAAATGGCAGAGCAAAGCAGATTGGAGCAAACAACAAGAAAATTCCCCCTTTCAGCAAGTACCATGCTAATGCTATGTTATCTTTTTTCAGGAAATACTCACTGTAGATAAAGCCAAGGAATCTCTCAGGCCATGACTGCATTGCAGGCTGTTGAACTAAATGACCTCAGGGTCCTTTCCAACTGCACTTCTGTGATTCTATGACTGAAACCTTGGCTTGTTATGTAACAGCATACTTTCTCTCCTCTGCTCTTTGAATTTCAAGCTGCTCTTCACTTACAGCTCTGTAGTTTTTGAGCGGTAGCAGCTCTTTAAACAGATCATGAATAGGTTTTTTTTTGTTGACATGCAATGATAACCTATGGTGAATGTTAACCAAAGATCATAAATTGACAACAATCCTTAACAAGGTTAATAAACCATGGTTAAGCCATGGACCAAGGTTCAGATCACCAGCTTTAGCTACTGTTAGCTAAACCATTCTTTATGCGAGGGACGTGAGTGGCGGTGTGGTCTAAACCACTGAGCTTCTTGGGCTTGCCAATCAGAAGGTTGGCGGTTTGAATCACTGCAACAGGGTGAGGTCCCCTTGCTCTGTCCCAGCTCCTGCCACCCTAGCAGTTCGAAAGCACGCCAGTGCAAGTAGATAAATAGGTACCACTGTGGCGGGAAGGTAAACAACATTTGTGTGCACTCTGGCTTCTGTCACAGTGTTCTGTTGTGCCAGAAGCGGTTTAGTCATGCTGGTCACATGACCCGGAAAGCTGTCTGTGAACAAACGCCAGCTCCCTCAGCCTGAAAAGTGAGATGAGCACCGCAACCCCATAATCGCCTTTGACTGGACTTAACCGTCCAGGGATCCTTTACCGTTTACCTTATAAATCATGGGTTAGCTTTATGTGTAAATGAAGCCTATTGTCAGGTGGCAGAAGAACCAACCCCCACCGCAGGTTGCCAGGAATGGATAAGAGAAGGAAAAAACCTTACCACCTGCTTTTTATTCAATATTTACAGAGAGAGAGGCTTGAGAATGCAACATCTTAGAATAATGACATTGTCCCGAGTAAGTCTCCACACCCCCTTCTCTCCCACTTTCTCATTCACTGGGAGACACACTGGGAGCCAGTGTGGTGTAGTGTTTAAGAGCAACAGACTCGTAATTTGGTGAACCGGGTTCGCGTCTCTGCTGCTCCACATGCAGCTGCTGGGTGACCTTGGGCTAGTCACACTTCTTTGAAGTCTCTCAGCCCCACTCACCTCACAGAGTATTTTGGGGGAGGAAGGGAAAGGAGAATATTAGCCGCTTTGAGACTCCTTCGGGTAGTGAGAAAGCGGGATATCAAATCCAAACTCTTCTTCTTCTTCTTCTTCTTCTTCTTCATCATCATCAACACCAACACCACCACAACGGTTGTCGTTTAGGGCCATCTATCTACAAGTTCTTTGCTCTCCTACTTTTAAGGCTCACCAGGTTCTGGGAGAGGGTGTGTCTGGAATGCTTTCTAGTGATAATGTGTCAGTCAACTGCTCTGGCTTGGCCTCTTCCTCCTCTCCCATGATTTCCCAACTTTCCCCCTCATCCTCCTCTGAGCTGTGACCTCCCGCAAATCCCTGTTGTAATTCTGAACTGTCTTCCTCTTTTCTGGAAGGGTCAGGCAGTCTCCACCATTTTTCTTCTGCCCAGTCCCTGGCACCTACGAATCCTGCCAGACATCCTTGAATTCCTATTGGTGATGCACTAGGAAGTGACCACTAGGCAATTTCTGGTTAAATAGCCTGTAACATGGTCATAGCAATAAGGCAAGCTGGTACGGCAGTCCTATACAGACTTATCTGAGAGTAAGTATCATCAAACCCAGTGGGAATCACTTCTGAGTAGACATGCGTAGGACTGGTTGTGCTATAAATGAGCAGAAGAAACAGTGAAAAGAACATGCTGTCTATATATGTAGGAAAACTACCTGCGTAACACGACTTCTGTGCATATTTGCAAATTCCATCAAAGAGCAAAGACATGGGGGAAGGAAAGATGCGTCAAAGAAAGTGGTGGGAAAAAATTGCAGCAAGCAGCATTTTACAAAGCAGAGTAAATAATACACCTTTTCATATAACACCTACAACACCAATTATCCACCTCCTCTGCGGCTGAAATTCCCACATTATAATTTTCCCCATTCTGGGAAGCAGCCAAGTATGAAACCATTTTCTCTCTTTCCTTCTTGCCCTTGATGGTACCTCCTCCCAAGGTATTGCATCGAAGGGAGTCCATATTGCGACACAGAAGTTAATTCCATCCAAGGGAAAACAAAACAAACCACTGACAGTTGCTCAAGAGACAAGTCACAGGTGTAATTACAGGAAAGGCCACCATTCAAAAGGTGTTCAAAACAATAGTGCTTTGGAGGAGCAAAGATGGATTTATCGCCTGCGGTCACACAATTTTATTGTACTTTGTTCTTCGCAGATTTAGAAGGGGCAGACAGACAGCATAATCACACTAGAGCCTGTGTATGGATGACAGTGAAGAGTTCTTCCGCAGGATCCAAGTTTAGTAATGCTTATAATAATGCTTATAATTCAAATCCATGGGGCTTATGTTGGTCAAGACTAACATGTCCTTTTTATTTCAGTTAGGTCTGTTCTAGGCAAAACCTAGGCTTCCTGGTACCCACAGAGTGACATCAGTTTCGCTCTGCCTATGTGGATCTCCCTGTTGAGCCTGCAGCATCCCTGCCAGCTGTAGGTCATGGGGAAAACCCCAAACAGGTAGTTCTGGGCCAGGGGAGGAACTAAGCTGTGGCGTTTGCCTCCTAGGTGGGTCATAAGGAAAGGGTTAAAATGAGTGTAATGTGATTGGCCAGTGGAAACTGACAGGAGGAGTTAGGGTTAGAGGGGGTGTTGTGTGGAAGTCAGTTGAGAGTTGGGAGTTGGAGAAGGAAGAGGGTGGGTTGGTCGTGTTGTGTGGTGAGAGAGTGAGAGGAATTGTTAGGTGGAGTCAGATAGATAGTTGGAATAATCAGTTTGAAGTTGTTAGGAACGCATAGGACAGTGAAGGAACTAAGATTAAGAAATTGCCAAGAAAGATTAACTGAAACCATAAGCTTGTTCATGCCCATAAATAAACTTGATTATTTGTTAATGTTAACAACTGTCTGGACTCCATGTGTACCCGTGAGGAGAAACGGGTTGGTGGCAGTGAAGAAAGCAATCACAGTGGTGGCACAGGGTCAATAGACTGTCAAACGTCCGGGGGTCCTGTATGATCGCCACATAAGCCAACCTAGGATCTGTTAGATCCTGAGCTGGCCTCACTGTTGTCACCTGGTGGCATTGGTAAAAGGTAAAGGTAAAGGACCCCTGGACAGTTAAGTCCAGTCAAAGGCGACCATAGGATGCAGCGCTCATCTCGCTTTCAGGCCGAGGGAGCCGGCGTTTGCCCACAGACAGCTTTCCAGGTTATGTGGCTAGCAGAACTAAACTGCTTCTGGTGGGACACCGTGATGGAAGCCAGAATGCACGAAAACACTGTTTACTTTCCCGCTGCAGCAGTACCTATTTATCTACTTGCGCTGGTATGCTTTTGAACTGCTAGGTTGGCAGGAGCTGGGACAGAGCAACGGAGCTCAGTCTGTCTTGGGGATTTGAACTGCCGACCTTCTGATCAGCAAGCCCAAGAGGCTCAGTGGTTTAGACCACAGCGCCACCCATGTCCCCTCAGATGGTACTGGACACAACCCAAGACTGTTGCAGCAATCCACCTGCTACCCTGGGGGACGTAAGCAGTGGAGCTGTGGTTCCATGCAGCAGGCTAGGGCTGGGATTGTTCAGTTAGTCCGGATCAAACTCATTAGTTGCTACAAGTGGGGCTTGCAAGAAAGCATTTTCTTCCCAAGCACAATTCAAAGTGTCGGTGCAGACCTAAACTGCCTCAGCCCAGTATACCTGAAGGAGCGTCTCCACCTCCATCATTCAGCCAGGACACTGAGGTCCAGCTCCGATGGCCTTCAGGCGGTTCCCTCATTGTGATGTTACTGGAAATGAAACACAAGGCCTTCTCAGTAGTCGTCTGAAGGTATCTGAAGGCAGCTCTGCTCAGGGATGATTTTAGTGTTTTTGTTGTATTGTGTTTTTAGGATTTTTTGTTGGGAGCTGCCCAGAGCGGCTGGGGCAACCCAGTCAGATAAGTGGCATATAGTGTTGTTGTTGTTGTTTCAATATGGAGTGTTCTCTTCATATTTCAGGCCGCCATTCACGACTCTTTCTAGGATACACAGCTGCCTTTTCCCACTCCACCTAATTTTCTGTGTTTTCTGCTTGCCCCTTCTAAAAACTAGCCAAATCTAGTGAATTCATACCTTGCCTTTCAACAAGACAGCGAACAAAAATTATGGTAAAAATTAATTTAAGACAAAGCCATTGAAACACCACAGCTGGTTTTCTGTCAACTAGGTAACCCTTGCGAGTCACCAAACTTATATAAAACCTCCATGAATTATCAGTACAATGACAGATAGGCCCTTCATGAAATCCACAAGCCTCACAAGCTTCTCACCTCACTTCCCCTGATTTTACCCAAATATGCCCTTTCCTCCACAGCCTTCTAAAATTAGTAGCTAAAAGATCTGTCAGGAAAGCTGAAGGGAACATACCTGCTCTGTGGCTGCAATTTCAGGAGAGCAACAAAATCCTACAATTATACAGAAATCCATAATAATGTAACAGGTTGTATCATCACTGGTAGTCTGTACAGAAATCAATCTGGGCCTTAAATGAAAATAAAAACACCCCACTGTTCATTTCTATCAATAGACCAGTCAGCATATTTATTATATTATATTTATAATGGGTTGATATCATTTTCTGTTATACACACAGCTAACCGTATGCACTGTTTTGCAAATCATCTTGAACTTGTCAGCCGACCAATGTAACCTCCATACATTTAAATCAATGGGGTCCCCTGGATCCCATCGCAAGGGATTTTAATCCAATGTAAAAGCCCACATTTTACATCTGCAGTCAATCCGTTGATTGGAGATTAGTTGATTAATCACACTGCCTAATCAGGTAATGCTTTCAGCTCTGTTGGCTATTCATCAGTTTAAGCAAATGACAGTAAACAGCCAGAAGTACCTTCCTCAGACTCTGGGGTGCAATTCTGACGGGGAGGAGAAGAGCTTTGCAGAAGCTCTTCATGCCATTTCTTCCTGGTTTCCACCAATGGAGTTTCCTCCATGAGCTCTTTCTGTGTACAGCCCAAGGCCTTAGAGGTATAGCCCCATCCCTTATGATCTGAGTCAGGGGTAGCCAATGTAATTCTTACAGATGTCATTTGACTATTTCATTGTCCTTGACCAAAGGTTATGCTGGGAGCTGGAGTCGAGCAAGATCAGAGTTGTGGCCTCCTTGTCTACACAAGGATCATCTACTGGTGGTGTTGATGTGAGTGGTTGCTAACTCGCACCATACCCTGGATCAATGTTTCCCAACTTGGGACTCCAGCTGTTTCTGAGCTACAACTCCCATCATCCTTAGTTAGCAGGACCCAGTAGTCAGGGATGATGGAAATTGTAGTCCAAAAGCAGCTGGAGACCCAAGTTTGGAAAACATTACCCTCGATTCTGTCATGGTGATGTGTGTGTGTGTGGGGGGGTGGCACTGTGGTCTAAACTACTGAACCTCTTGGGCTTGCTGATCAGAAGGCTGGCAGTTTGAATCCCCATTGCGGTGGTGAGCTCCTGTTGCTCTGTTCCAGCTTCTGCCAACCTAGCAGTTCGAAAGCACACCAGTGCAAGTAGATAAATAGGTACCACTGCTGTGGGAAGGTAAATGGTGTTTTCATGCACTTTGGCTTCCATCATGGTGTTCCATTGTGCCAGAAGCGGTTTAGTCATACTGGCCACATGACCTGGAAAGCTGTCTGTGGACAAATACTGGCTCCCTTGGCCTGAAGGCAGAGATGAGTGCTGCACCCCATAGTTGCCTTTGACTGGACTTAACAGTTCAGGGGTCCTTTACTATTACCTTATTCACCTGTCAGATTGAGGGTAGCTATTCCACCCCTTCCTCAGAAAAAGTTCTGTGTCCATAGAAATGTGGCCTGGATGAATATAACATTGGGTGGTAGTATACTAAGTTTTACTCAGAGTTAACCCATTGCACAAGAACGTGGAACTCAATTATATTTTTGGGATTGCACCAATGCCTCACTCTCTCCACTGTGGAGAACCCTAAGCAATTGCTCCCAGCCTTCTTTTTATGTTGAGACTATATTTTCTTCCCTAATTCTGAACTCGGGTTTCCATGGGTCTGCCAGCTTCTTACTGCGTCCACAGATGTATGGGTAAGGTTCAAGCAAAGAACTTTTTGGCTTTTGTGCTGCTGCTGTTTTGGTCATTTTCCAAAAACTTTGCAGGAATGTGAAAAAGAGACAAGCCCTGAAAGAAGCAGCCACTGGCTGTGCTGCTGTGATGTCACAGAAGCCTAAGAGGTTACAGTCACCTGAGCTCTGGCTTTTGTTTATTAAAATGAATCTCCTTAGCATTTGCTACACTGCTGTGACTGCAGTGAATATTTACAAGTGGCCTAACTGCTGAGGACCAAGTACAAAGAGACAGAAGAAAAAGCTATTCTGGCAAAGTGTGGAAGTATAGATTTAAAGTAAAACCAATTAGAAACCCATTTTCTGTGGATTTTCATGGGCTTCTGCTTGTTTCTCTTAAGCTTCATACTTGCTATGTATTAAGCTGGTTTCTCCAGCTAACATAAGATTGGTTGGACTAATACAAATAGATTCCCCGCACCCCACTCCAGAAATTGTTTCCTCAAGCTGGCAAATTCCCTCATATTTCTGGGATGTAGTGCCAATCAGCAGCACTGATGTTAATAATACAATTACACAACCAGACTGGCTCCAGCTATTGGCAGCGGGGAGGAAACATGTAAGAACTGAACATACGAAACCTTGTTTAGCTATTCACAGACTTCCCCACCTCCACCCCCTGCTCCATTTTATGGGCGATGGGACCGAGTAGCAAATTATGCTTCCTGTTCGAATTTTGTCCAAGCATATTAGTTGCCCGTTCCCTATGCTTGTCCTCATGCGTACATGACGAGCTTTTCTAACCTCAGCCCAAGATGCGAGAATCAAAAAAGATATCCATCTGTGATTTGAAGCGTGGAAGAGGAGACAGCAGCCTTCTCGGAAACTCGTGCTTCCCCATCCTTCACCTGGCAAACAAAAACAAAATACGAGAGATCTGAACTGACGTGTCTCTAGTTTCATACACTTGAAAGAATTTCTGGAATTATGCTTTCTAAGGAAATGAGTCAAGGGGCCTCCAGCCTCTGTGATATGTGTTTTCTTTTCACGATCTCTTTCTGCAGCTTCATGGCAACGCGGTTATGAACAGAAACCAACCTCAGCTTGTCGCCTTAATGGGGGAACAATCTGGCCTCCACCTCACCCTGAAGATAATTATGCTAAAACAATAGCAGCAAGCCTTCCACTAACTAGCAGTAACGGGGAGAAACTGCCGCTGCCATCCATCAAAAGGATCATTTGGATAATGAGGAGAGATGTCTACTGACATATTTCAGCAGGGGTGGCCTTCTCGCTGGGAGCGATTCTCAGAACGCCAAATTCTATCAGATTTAAAGTGCAAACATCACACTCTCAATGGCTTTTTTGTCCAGCCTTCATGGGGAAAGACTCTTGCGAAAATGAGCCGCTGCCATGTAAGTGGTATTCATGAGCTGGAAGAGTCTTCTATGTGTGTGAGAGAGTAGATGCACACATTCTAGTTCATTTGCTCTCATAATTGCCCAAATCTGTCAAAAGACTGAATCCTACTAATAAAGTACATTTACTGCTGTCACTCAGGGAGACCAAATCCCCTTTGCTCTCTTGGAGGAAGCACCTAATCTGATTATTGATTTACAGCTTGTATGGTTAGTTGAGGAATGCATATCTCTCGGAATCTAAGCATTCTGGGGTTCTTTTCTACTCAGGAAGTGTTGTTATCACCAAAACACTACAACAAAACACTGTCTGTGGTAGTGGTAGTAGTAGTAGTAGTAATACAGTGGTACCTCAGGTTAAGTACTTAATTTGTTCCGGAGGTCCATTCTTAACCTGAAACTGTTCTTAACCTGAAGCACCGCTTTAGCTAATGGGGCCTCCTGCTGCCGCCACGCCGCTGGAGCATGATTTCTGTTCTCATCCTGAAGCAAAGTTCTTAATGTGAAGCACTATTTCTGGGTTAGCGGAGTCCGCAACCTGAAGCGTATGTAACCTGAGGTACCACTGTAATTATTATTATTATTATTATTATTATTATTATTATTATTATTATTATTTATACCCGGCCCACTCTGGGCGGCACCCAACAGAATATTAAAGGTAAAGGTAAAGGTACCCCTGCCCGAATGGGCCAGTCTTGACAGACTCTGGGGTTTGTGCGCCCATCTCACATCTATAGGCCGGGGGCCAGCGCTGTCCGGAGACACTTCCGGGTCACGTGGCCAGCGTGACAAAGCTGCATCTGGCGAGCCAGCGCAGCACACGGAACGCCGTTTACCTTCCCGCTGGTAAGCGGTACCTATTTATCTACTTGCACCCGGGGGTGCTTTCAAACTGCTAGGTTGGCAGGCTCTGGGACCGAGCAGCGGGAGCGCACCCCGCCGCGGGGATTTGAACCGCCGACCTTTCGATCGGCAAGCCCTAGGCGCTGAGGCTTTTACCCACAGCGCCACCCGCGTCCCAACAGAATATTAAAAACACAATAAAACATCGAAAATTCCCTAAGCAGGGCTGCCTTCAGATGTCTTCCAAAAGTCAGATAGTTGTTTATTTCCTTGGCATCTGAAGGGAGGGCGTTTCACGGGATGGGCGCCACTACCGAGAAGGCCCTCTACCTGGTTCCCTGCAGCCTCACTTCTCACTTTCTCACTTCTCCAAGGGTGCCAGAAGGCCCTTGGAGCAACACACATATAGTGTGGGCAGCCAATCCCCAGGCACAACTAGGATCAGCGTCCTGTAGGAACAACAATCTTCCACAGACGCTGTTTTGTTCCCAGTCAGGAGTTTTTGCAATGGCAAAAGCCACATCTACCTCCAACCATGACATTCTAATTTGGACACTAGGGCAGTTCATAAAAAACTGTGTTGTTGGTTTTTTTTAAAAAAAAGCCTGCTCCAAAGGTCTTATCTTACTACACTAGGGATTATATAGCTATATCTAAAATTTCATGCATATCAGTTAATATCTTGACCCTCCTCCACTGAATTGAAATTTCAACCTTAATGACACAGGAAAACGGCCAAGTAAACCACTATTTTCGTCACTTTACAGCCAATTTCAGTGAAGACCTTTGGAGCAGGCATTTTCAAAAAAAAAGTTGGACGCCCTTTTGGTTTCTGAATTTTCATGAAGCCCACACTTGTAAGCATGACTTCATAGCCGTAAGGACTGGAAAGCTGCAGTTTTTAATTGAGAGCCAGTGTGGTATACTGGTTAAGAATGGTGGCCTCGTAATCTGGTGAACTGGGTTCACTTCCTAGCTCCTCCACATGCAGCTGCTGGGTGACCTTGGACTAGTCACACTTCTCTGAAGTCTCTCAACCCCACTCACCTCACGGAGTGTTTGTTTTGGGGGAGGAAGGGAAAGGAGAATGTTAGCCGCTTTGAGACTCCTTCAGATAGTGAGAAACTGGGATATCAAATCCAAACTCTTCTTCTTCTTTTTCTTCTTGCTCTGCACCCAAACTCACATTCTGCACTGTTTTTGCAGCAACCTCGAGCAATGGCTTCTTTTGAGAACAACATACAACACTGCCCGTGAGTACATTTCAACATGTGTGAAGCAGTACTCCCAATCTGTACTCCACATTTTTTACTTTTAAATTTGCTACCTTGTCCAGTCATTCATACAGGCATCTGCACATGTGTACAGCATAATGTGCGAGCAGCCCTCAGGGAATCAGAGTTGTTATGCTCCATACACTGATATGCATGCAAAGGCAGACCTGCACACATGATTAAGGTGTCATCTCATGCAACAGCAATCTTTTCTGATGCATGGAAAACTCGGATGCGAAGACAATAAAACGGCACAGTATCTTCACCCTCCCTTAGCATGAATGCCCACTTAATCTTTTCCTGGGCTGTCCTTTGAGTTGGAGCTGGGCTTATTTCCTGACAATATTTGTCTTGGGAAAACTCCTTGGGCACACAAGAGGGAGTCACAATTGTAGGAAATCAGGTGTAGCTCGCAAAAGGTTATTAAAGAGCAAACTGGGGATAATGTGCTACACCGGCACGCAAAGTCTGAAATGCACTCGACAAAACACTTTCTTTGGAAACAAAACGTAAATAAGTAGCCGCACAGAAACCAGTGAAACAAAACCAGCATGCAGATCAAAGGCACAGCCGCAGGATTGCATATGCGTACAAAAGACCATTGACCCATTATAAGGTCATGTTGCCACTTCAGAGACAGCTATATCAGTACCAGCGCACTGATATGCAGCTGAAATGAAGTTTGTTTATTATAAAAGACTGGTGTAGCAGGACAGATTTGCCCCGTGTAACAGGTGTCAGAGTGCCAGACAAAGATCCGTGAGACCCCAGGTCCACAAATCTGCATTTGGCCATGAAAACCATTGCTTCCTCTCAATCAGTAGTTCGGATTCACCTACTTCACAAGGTTGTGGTGAGGATGAAATAGGAGATGAAGCCACATAGGCTGACCTGAACTCCTCGGGAGAAGGGTGACTTAAATTGTAATTGATAAATATAAGAGAATTTACAAACTGCTTGCAAGTACACCTTTTTTTCAAGGATCAAGTAGTCAACTTCTCAGAAGAGTAGAATCATAAGACACTCAGAGTCTTCTGATTTTGCACTAGGAACTTGATCAGAAGATGAACAGCTGTGTTTTAAAATTTATTTGGTTAGATGGTCCACACCATGGGTAGGCAAACTAAGGCCCAGGGGCCGGATCCGGCCCAATCGCCTTCTAAATCTGGCCCATTGACGGTCCAGGAATCAGCATGTTTTTACATGAGTAGAATGTGTCCTTTTATTTAGAATGCATCTCTGGGTTATTTGTGGGGCATAGCAATTTGTTCATTCCCCCCCAAAAAAAAATTATAGTCCGGACGCCCACAAGGTCTGAGGGACAGTGGACCGCCCCCCTGCTGAAAATGTTTGCTGACCCCTGGTCCACCGGTTACCTTTCTCTTTCTCTCATAGATTTTTTTTTTTGGGGGGGGGACCAGGCAGAGGGCCTTCTTGGTAGTGGCGCCAGCCCTGTGGAACGCCCTCGCATCAGATGTCAAAGAGATAAACAACTACCTGACATTCACAAGACATCTGATGGCAGCCCTGTTCAGCGAAGTTTTTAATGTGTGACATCTTTTTGGTCTTTGTTGGAAGCTGCCCAGAGTAGCTGGGGAAACCCAGCCAGATGGGCGGGGTACAAATAATAAATTATTCCAGTTTGCATATGTGTGATCTGGCTACTTATTTTCTTCCCATGTACACTATTTCATATGGGTGGGAAATTGGGACATGTATCATCATCAATTGCATTTATATTCCACCTTTTCCTCGAAAGAGCTGTGTGTGTGTGTGTGTGTGTGTGTGTGTGTGTGTGTGTGTGTGTGTGCATTGTAGATATTAGAAATGTACAGCACTTCTGGTCTAAGTCCATTTGAAAGAAGGGAGAACAGAGGTCTTGAATTTGCCCATCAAGTAAAAATATTTATAGCCCACCCTTCCTCCCAAAGGAATCGAGGGATGCAAACACCATAGTTAGCACCTGTGCAGCCACAAAGGTCTATCTTTCTCTGTGAGATGCCCTGTGTTTTGATTTCAATGACAGTTAGTAGTTATTTCTAAATTTGCATCTGTGCGTACACATCTGCAGAAGCACATTTTCAAATATGAAAATCTGCTTGCAAATCTCTGCTCCGCCTTGTCCTCTTTTTGGGGGGTGTTGTGCTTCTTCTGTTTCCATGCAGTGTGACAAGAGCCTATGCACAATACATCTTCCAACATGTATGTCTCAGGCAGAAGATAGCATCAAAAGGAAGAACAAAGAAACAGTGGGGTCACTCAGAGGAGAAGATGGTGAAATGCAAACAGGGGACACAGAAAGGGCTGAACTCCTCAATGCCTTCTTTGCCTCAGTCTTCTCCGATAAAGAAAACAATGCCCGACCTGAAGAATTTGGAGCAAATGATTCAGCAGAGGAAACACAGCCCAGAATAACTAAGGAGATAGTACAAGAATACTTGGCTAGTTTAGATGTATTCAAGTCTCCAGGGCCAGATGAACTGCATCCAAGAGTATTAAAAGAACTGACAGATGTGATCTCAGAACTACTGGCAGTCATCTTTGAGAATTCCTGGAGAGCAGGCGAAGTCCCGGCAGACTGGAGGAGGGCAAATGTTGTCCCTATTTTCAAAAAGGGGAAAAGAGAGGACCCAAATAATTATTGCCCAGTCAGTCTGACATCAATACCAGGGAAGATTCTGGAGCAGATCATTAAGCAAACAGTCTGTGAGAAAGGAATGCTGTGATCACCAATAGTCAGCATGGATTTCTGAAAAATAAGTCATGTCAGACTAACCTGATCTCGTTTTTTGACAGAATTACAAGCCTGGTAGATGAAGGGAACGCAGTGGATGTAGCCTACCTTGATTTCAGCAAGGCATTTGACAAGGTGCCCCATGATATTCTTGTAAAGAAGCTGGTAAAATGTGGTCTTGACTATGCTACCACTCAGTGGATTTGTAACTGGCTGACTGACCGAACCCAAAGGGTGCTCATCAATGGTTCCTCTTCATCCTGGAGAAGAGTGACTAGTGGGGTGCCACAGGGTTCTGTCTTGGGCCCAGTCTTATTCAACATCTTTATCAACGACTTGGATGATGGACTCAAGGGCATCCTGATCAAATTTGCAGATGACACCAAACTGGGAGGGGTGGCTAACACCCCAGAGGACAGGATCACACTTCAAAACGACCTTGACAGATTAGAGAACTGGGCCAAAACAAACAAGATGAACTTTAACAGGGAGAAATGTAAAGTATTGCACTTGGGCAAAAAAAATTGAGAGGCACAAATACAAGATGGGTGACACCTGGCTTGAGAGCAATACATGTGAAAAGGATCTAGGAGTCTTGGTTGACCACAAACTTGACATGAGCCAACAGTGTGACCCGGCAGCTAAAAAAGCCAATGCAATTCTGGGCTGCATCAATAGGAGTATAGCATCTAGATCAAGGGAAGTAATAGTGCCACTGTATTCTGCTCTGGTCAGACCTCACCTGGAGTACTGTGTCCAGTTCTGGGCACCACAATTCAAGAAGGACACTGACAAACTGGAACGTGTCCAGAGGAGGGCAACCAAAATGGTCAAAGGCCTGGAAACGATGCCTTATGAGGAACGGCTAAGGGAGCTGGGCATGTTTAGCCTGGAGAAGAGGAGGTTAAGGGGTGATATGATAGCCATGTTCAAATATATAAAAGGATGTCATATAGAGGAGGGAGAAAGGTTGTTTTCTGCTGCTCCAGAGAAGCAGGTACGGAGCAATGGATCCAAACTACAAGAAAGAAGATTCCACCTAAACATTCGGAAGAACTTCCTGACAGTAAGAGCTGTTCGACAGTGGAATTTGCTGCCAAGGAGTGTGGCGGAGTCTCCTCCTTTGGAGGTCTTTAAGCAGAGGCTTGACAACCATATGTCAGGAGTGCTCTGATGGTGTTTCCTGCTTGGCAGGGGGTTGGACTCGATGGCCCTTGTGGTCTATTCCAACTCTATGAGTCTATGATCTTCTCATCCCAATACATGTGTCACTGACTGTTTTCTGCTTCAGCTGCAGTCGGGGGAGGAAGCTTGGCTGTCAACTGAGGCCTCCGAGTCGAATCTCACTTTAAACAGATCCCTGTCCTAGCTACGTTATCTGTCTGCAGTTTCCAACAACTCCTAATGAACACGTGGGCTTCTAACACTATGGCGCTGAGATACCAAAAAGAAACAAGTCTGAGAGCTGGTGCCGCAGATGTCCATGCTAGCAGATTGCACCATTTTTGGCAAAAGCTCAGTTGATTCCTTTGCCTTAAAAGCTCACGTGGGCCAGCTGTACGCTAACTGTGGAGAGCTAAGGTGCACTGCAGTCATGTTTGCAGAAAGCACTCTGTTTATTCAATCTGAAGTCAATTAGGAGAATCCTTTGAAGTCGTTGGCATGTGTTCATGGGGGTAAATAGTAAAGGGACTCTTATCACCACCCCTAAAAGAATGCAGACGTCCCAGGAGAACATAGAGGCTGACCTGAACAGTTACTTGCTATCTGTGTTGGGGCTTGTGGCTTATTTTCCCTCGGCTTTTCAAAGCCAGATCGTGCTCTCTGGCTCCATCCATTATTCAGACAAATAAAGCTTCTTGAGAGCTTGCCAGATTTCACACAGCGGTTTAAAGGTCTGCCGGTGCTTGACAGTCCCGAGTGTAACAAATAGTCAGGTTCTTGCTTGAGTACTGGTGGTTGGGGTGGTAGCAAAGAGGCAAGTTATTGCTATCAAAACGTAAGAAAGCTTGCGGAGAGATAACAGTGGAGGAATGTTCGTTTGTTGGGTCTCTCTGCGTTTGAAATAGTCATTATAATATCTGCAAATAGTGGAATAGTTATGCACCCTGAATAGCTGGAGTTTATCCAAGGTGACTTTAAATCAGGCTTCCTCAACCTCGGCCCTCCAGATATTTTTTGCCTACAACCCCCATGATCCCTCTAGCTAGCAAGACTAGTGGTCAGGGGTAATGGGAATTGTAGACTCAAAACACCTGGAGAGCCGAGGTTGAGGAAGCCTGCTTTCAATGGAATATCAATTTCCCAATGGATACTACTAGCCACAAGGGCTATATGAAACCTCTAGGTAACTGCCTCTATTCTGAATTTAAAAATGGAAAGTGTATTGCTGGTGGTCAACAAAAGAGGTTTAAAGACTCTCTCAAGGCAAACCTTTAAAATTGTAGTATAAACACCAACAACTGGGAAACACTGGCCTGCGAGTGTTCCAAGTGGAGAACAGCCTTTACCAAAGGTGTCATGGGCTTTGAAGACACTCAAACTCAGGACGCAAGAGAGAAATGGGCTAAAAGGAAGGCACACTTGGCAAATTCACACCGTGATCAGCTCCCACCCGGAAACCTATGTCCCCACTGTGGAAGGACATGTGGATCCAGAATTGGCCTCCATAGTCACTTATGCACTCACTGTTAAAACAGTGTTCATGGAAGACAATCTTACTCGGCTATGAGTGATCACCAAAGAAGAAGAAACATCTAGGTTCAGAGCTAGTAAGTTACAGAAGGTCGGCTGCTGAAGAGCAGCCACATAGCCATTATGCCCTGATTGTGGACTTTCCAAAAGCATCTAATTGTGGCCCCACAAACCTTTGTTTTTGATCCACCATAGCTCTTCTTATATCCTAAAAATAATAGGCAGGACCTCATAATAATAATACAAATACCTGCTGGAAATGTAAAGAAAAAGAAGGTACCTTTTATCATATGTGGTGGTCATGTAAGGTAATAAAGACTTTCCAGGAAATGATATACAATGAACTGAAAAAAATGTTTAAAGTAACTTTTGTAAAAAAAATAAATTTTAAAAAATCCCCAAACAAACAGAAACCTTCTTATTAGGAATTGTAGGTACAGACTTCCGAAAGAAACAGAAAAGACTTTTCATGTATGCAACAACAACAGCACCGACTCTATTAACCTAGAGATGGGAAGAAGAAAGAGTCTCTACCCGAGATGATTGACAAACCAAACTGTTAGACAACGCTGAAATGGCAAAACTGAATGGAAAGACAAAAACGTCAAGGAAGAATGGGAAAAAAATTATAAATTACTTGGGAGACCTATGTAAGCAGATGAAAATATTAGCAGGATTGCAATCTCACTTGTAATGAAACAAATACTACGGACAATATGGATAGATATAAATTATAGATCATGAAATAATATGGAGTTGAAAATGTTGACAATAGGACCCCTGGAGGGGATGGGGGGAAGTCTTGAGATTCAGAGAAATCTCTCTATATGGATAGGTGTGTTTAGTTTTGTTATATATTTATATCTGTAAAATCAAATGATTTCAAAACCAAAAAAAAAAAAACTTGGTGGAGTGCCAATTTCTGATTTGCCTCAGGAGCAAAAGTGTCTGGAGTGGACCCTGATACTCTAGACAGATAGATACTGATTATAGAGCATTGTTCCTTTTTCATCTTGGAGAAACCAAGCCAGCCATCCTCCTCGACCTTCCTTGTTTTCATCTCGAGTCCTGCCAAATGAACTGAAAATCATCTCTTTGGTCAGAAAATCCGAGGAGCTGCTGGTACTTTGCGGCTGCGGATCTCGCTGGAGACGAGCCACTACCGTCGTTCCCCTTGTCAGGATGGATCACGGCAGCGGGCTGACTTACGAAATTGGGATCCCGGACAGTTAGCAGCATCTGAACAACGCTTGCAATTAGCGCGCTGGCTCTTCTGGGGGAAATGGCTCGTTTCCAGAACGTCACCCGCATCCCACTAAATCTTGGTGTCTGCTGCCTTTAACTTCCCTCCCTGTGCAAGTATCCAAAAGCTGTCAAGGGCAGTTTGCATTATAAATAATTGCCAGGGGAGGCGAAATGTGACTCTGTGTCATTAGGAAAGGAGAACCATCAGTGGCGCGACTCATTGTTCACAAATCTTATTAGGGCCCTGAGAAAAGACCTTGGATACCCTGCTAAATATACAGTGGTACCTTGGGTTAAGTACTTAATTCATTCCGGAGGTCCGTTCTTAACCTGAAACTGTTCTTAACCTGAAGCACCACTTTAGCTAATTGGGCCTCCTGCTGTCGCCGCGCCACCGAAGCACGATTTCTGTTCTCATCCTGAAGCAAAGTTCTTAACCCGAGGTACTATTTCTGGGTTAGCGGAGTCTGTAACCTGAAGCGTATGTAACCCGAGGCACCACTGTACTTCCTTTTTTTCCAGCTTAGTCTGACTTCCACACATGGACCTCTAACTGCCCCTGCCCCATCGAGGCAGACCGGCAAACAGAAAGCAAGGATCTTTAAATACGTCAGTGGCCTAAGCCAGGGATTTAAAGCTTGCTATCAGCTGCATCTTCAAGTGACACGTTACACACAGCGACTGGCAAACAAAAGGTCTGTTCATAGGTTTTTATTAAAGACGATGTTTGCCCAGCAGGTCAATGCACTTGAGTAGCATTTTGTGAGCTGTGACGCTCAGAACATGAATGAAAGAAGTTCCTGTAAGAGATTATTGCTGAAGAAACTCATTCAAGTATGCAAATGTTTGTTATTAACGGGCAGGTTGCACTTCCGTTTCGTTCGGCTTACATGGTTTGGGCATCGTCTTACGTTTGTTTATTTATTCGTTCTTTCCCTACAGTATCTGTGTCCTCCCCCGCCCCCCCGGTCTCTTTCCAAAGGTTCAGGTTAGAGTTTATGCATTTATTATTACATAATACAGTGGTACCTCAGGTTACATATGCTTCAGGTTACAAACTCCGCTAACCCAGAAATAGTGCTTCAGGTTAAGAACTTTGCTTCAGGATGAGAACAGAAATCGTGCTCCGGCGGCGTGGCAGCAACAGGAGGCCCCATTAGCTAAAGTTGTGCTTCAGGTTAAGAACAGTTTCAGGTTAAGTACGGACCTCCGGAACGAATTAGGCACTTAACCCGAGATACCACTGTATATTATATAATTGTTGTTTCATAATACCATGCATCTCCCATTGCTCGGTCCCTGCTCCTGCCAACCTAGCAGTTCGAAAGCTCATCAAAGTGCAAGTAGATAAATAGGTACTGCTCCGGCGGGAAGGTAAACAGCGTTTCTGTGCACTGCTCTGGTTCGCCAGAAGCGGCTTAGTCATGCTGGCCACATGATCTGGAAGCTGTATGCCGGTTCCCTCGGCCAATAAAGCGAGATGAGCACCGCAACCCCAAAGTCGGCCACGACTGGACCTTTACCTTTAATACCATATATAATAGGTGCCACCTCTCTGGGACCCCGGGGGCCCGAGCCATCCACAAAATTCCCCATGAAGGGGCTGGGAACCCACAAATTTCAGTGAATGGCACCCAGGGCCCCGGCACCCATGGTCGTGGGACCAAGCTGGCGGTCCTGCTTTACATATTTAATATTGCAGTTAATCAGTGCTGTTTTTCTAGAAAAAAGAGGTGCTGGAACTCACCATGAACTCCTCTCTTAGAATGGCAATGGCATCCACCCAAGAGGTGCCAGAAGTGAGTTCTGCCTGAAAAAAAAGCCCTGACAGTTTTTCATAGGCAACCATTCAATATACAGATCCTTCCAAGTTGGCTTATAAACAGCACCAGCCCACCCATGAGGCAAGGTGAGCCAACTGCCTCAGGTGGCAAAGGTGCAAACGAGGATCCCTATTCTCTCATTCTTTCTGAAATAAATCTTCACTCAGTCCTGGCAGGCATCATTTTATCATTCGCATCCGGTGCCGAAATGTCTCAGGGCAGCCCTGTTTATAAGAAACAAAGATGCCTTCAAAAAAACACAGCGACATTACAGTGGTACCTCAGGTTAAGTACTTAATTCATTCCAGAGGTCCGTTCTTAACCTGAAACTGTTCTTAACCTGAAGCACCACTTTAGCTAATGGGGCCTCCTGCTGCTGCTGCGCCGCCAGAGCACAATTTCTGTTCTCATCCTGAAGCAAAGTTCTTAACCTGAGGTACTATTTCTGGTTCCAGTTACAGATAGGTAGCCGTGTTGGTCTGCCATAGTCAAAATAAAAAAAATTCCTTCCAGTAGCACCTTAAAGACCAACTAAGTTAGTTCTTGGTATGAGCTTTCGTGTGCATGCACACTTCTTCAGATACACTGAAACAGAAGTTGCCAGATCCTTCTATATAGAGAGAAGGTGGGGAGCCTGTTGACGACTCTTAACGACTGCAATAGGTCTTACAGGAAAAGGCAAGGGGTGAGAAGGTGAAAAATGGCTAAGTCATGTATAATGAGATAAGAATCCAATGTCTTTGTTCAAACCAGGTCTCTCCATGGTTTTAAGTTTGGTAATGAGTTGCAGTTCAGCAGCTTCTCCTTCCAGTCTAATAGACTTAGCCATTTTTCACCTTCTCACCCCTTGCCTTTTCCTGTAAGACCTATTGCAGTCGTTAAGAGTCGTCAACAGGCTCATCTCAGCTATCTGCCAATCTCCCATTCCCACCACCCTTCTGAGTAATACTATTTCTGGGTTAGCAGAATCTATAACCTGAAGCGTATGTAACCTGAAGTGTATGAAACCCGAGGTACCACTGTATTAAAATCTGAGCATTGCTGAGGATCCACTGGGCAGTTGGTGATATAATAATAATAATAATAATAATAATAATAATAATAATAATAATAATAATTTATTATTTATACCCCGCCTATCTAGCTGAGTTTCCCCAGCCACTCTGGGTGGCTTCCAACAAAATATTAAAATATAATAGTCTATTAAACATTAAAAGCTTCCCTAAACAGGGCTGCCTTCAGATGTCTTCGAAAAGTCAGATAATTATTTCCTGGACATCTGATGGGAGGGCATTCCACAGGGTGGGTGCCACTACCGAGAAAGCCCTCTGCCTGGTTCCCTGTAGCTTGGCTTCTCACAACAAGGGAACTGCCAGAAGGCCCTCAGCACTAGTAGACGACCCTGGAGGGATTTGGAAAACGTCCAACCAGACTGAGCTTTTCTGTGCCTCCCTCCCTCATGTAATTCTTTCCTCAGAGCACTTGGTAGTAGATCGCTAACTGGAGCAGGCTCTGAGGTGAACTTCACCTTTCTCAAGCTGCAACTTTCAGCCAAGGCTGATTTCAACCCAGAATCCACATACGTAAACTGATATGTCACCATATGGAAAGGACTTGAAGCCCAGGCTAAAAACAGACCTCATGACCAAAATGACAGACTTTCTTAAACCTTCCCCCACCCACCCACCTCATTTCCCCTGCCCTATGGGATGCCCTCCCATCAGATATCAAACAGTGAAAGAGCTATTTTACTTTTAGAAGACATCTGAAGGCAGCCGTGTTCAGGGAGGTTTTTTTTAATGTTTTAATGTTTGAAGCTTTCTTGTGTTTTTAATATTTTGTTGGCAGCCACCCGTAGCTGGGACAATCCAGTCAGATGAATAATAAAATGATGATGATGATGATGATGATGATTCGGGTTTGGTTTACTCTCTGCATTCCAAACCACACATTCGTCCGTGAGGTGTGGATCAGGTCTGTTCCTAGTGGAATTTGCCAAGATCAAATCCCTCAAACTTTCCTAGAGCTAACGGCAGATTGGGATAGATATAAAAGAGCAAAATAAGGAATGCGTCCGTAGGAGAAGAAAGTTGAAAATTGTGCTCATGAAAAGAGGCAAACAGAAAACCAGCGTGCATGCCGACAAGGTGGTAAAAGGCACCAAGGCAACATTGGGGTTATGAGGAAGGTAAAGAAAAGAGGTCAATTAAGTTTATTAACAGGAAGAAGAGAGGGGAAATATTGGGGGAAATGTGCCATGGGTTACCATATGGGAAATGTGCACTGCCAGATGTTGCAATGTCCTTGTATAAACACATCTATCAGCTGCATGGCTGCACTAGAATACCGAATATGCAAATAATGTAGCTCATTTAATCACTCACATATTGAACAAGACTTTGCACACAAAGTGAGGGAGGGACTGCATTTGAGCAATTTGTTTCAAACTGTATTTAATGTTGTGTTTTAAACAGCTGTAACCTACCGTGGGACCTTAGGCTGAAGATTGAGTGACAGATTGAATAAAAATTATGACTCTAATAAAGTGAAGGTAAAGGACCCCTGGTCTGTTAAATCCATGCAAATTCAACTATGGGGTGCAGTGCTAATCTTGCTTTTCAGGCCGAGGGAGACAGCATTTTGCCTATAGGCAGCTTTCTGTGTCATGTGGCCAGCACAACTAAACCGCTTGCAGTGCAACGGGACACCGTGATGGAAACCAGAGTGCATGGAAACGCCATTTACCTTCCCGCTACAGTGGTACCTGTTTATCTGCTTGCACCAGCGTGCTTTCGAACTGCTAGGTTGGCAGGAGCTGGGACAGAGCAACGGGAGCTCACCCCGTTGCGAGGATTCAAACCGCCAACCTTCCAATCGGCAAACCCAAGGGCCTCAGTGGTTTAGACCACAGCGCCACCTGTGTCCCTCCCAAATGTAGTAAGTTGAGAGGAGGGGGATACAGAGACCCATGTACATTTCTGGACACTTTCCAGAACTTCCTGTTGATTTCCTGTTGCAACTGGGGGCATCCTTCTGCCAATTTGAGTTGGTGCTCAGAAGCGCAATCAGCTGTGGTTTTCAGTTGATCCCTATAATGTGATGTGCAGCTCTGTTTAGTGCCTGGCTACTACCAAATCAGGGACGCGGGTGGTGCTGTGGGTTAAACCACAGAGCCTAGGACTTGCCAATCAGAAGGTCGGTGGTTCGAATCCCCGCGACGGGGTGAGCTCCCGTTGCTCGGTCCCAGCTCCTGCCAACCTAGCAGCTCGAAAGCACATCAAAGTACAAGTAAATAAATAGGTACCACTCCAGCAGGAAGGTAAACAGTGTTTTCGTGCGCTGCTCTGGTTTGCCAGAAGCAGCTTAGTCATGCTGGCCACATGACCCAGAAGCTGTACAGCGGCTCCCTCAGCCAATAAAGCGAAATGAGCCCCACAACTCCAGAGTCGGCCACGACTAGACCTAATGGTCAGGGGTCCTTTTACCTTTACTACCAAAATGGGAAATTGCCCCCAAAGGGAATTTATTGAGAGACAATATGGTGTAGTTGCTGGGGAGTTGGGCTAGAACCAGGGTGACCCAGGTTCAAATCTATGAACGTGACTGGTCAGTAGGTTAAGTATTTTTATTTATTTACTTGATTTCAGGGAGCAGCTACACTTGTGGATCTAAATGCAATAAGAAATAAACAGAATAAATATCAGCTAATCTGACCTACCGGAAGGAAGGGTAGGATCCAGACAAGTAAATGGAAAAGAACTTGACAACGTATGGTTCTTGAATGGAAGATTTTAAATTGAGTGATTGTTCTGGCTTGAAATTAGCTCGTTGGCTACTACTGTAGCTTCAAACAGGAAGAAAAAAACCCCATTCTCTCTCCCACCCCACCTCCCATTATATTAATGGCAATAAATTGGATGACACTTGTTATTTTTGGATTTTTCATGTCTTCTTTTCCTGTTTGCAAACAGCATTTCAGAAAGGAAATCTAAACCTTGAATTTTCTTTTGCAGCCGCCACTGAAAGATAATTAAATAATAATAATAATAATGAAAGAAAACAAAAGGGTGGAGGAAGGATTATTTACATAGTTAAAGGAAGAACTCTGCTTTTCAGATGCAACAGATGCTGGTTTCACAGTTTAAAGTGTACTTTTTTCTGTTGGCAGGGCTACCTAAGTTTCAACACAGAGAATGGCCCTGTTCCAAACTACTAATCCACAAAGACGTAAAACGGACTTACATTAGGTGTAGATGGTTTGGATGATGCCAGGCTATTTATATCAACTTATTCTTGGGTTGGCCTGACGGTTGGGAAGGTTTGTTAGGTTTCAGCTGAGCCCAAACTTTGCTGACATTTCCTTGTTTGAGTTCAGAAGCTATCAGTTTTGCGGCACTTGAAAGCTTTTGCAAGAGCTGATGTCCCTAAATGGAAAAAGTGATGTGGGTTGCGACAGGCGGAATACAACTGAGGAGTCAAGAATAGGGCTGTGGGACCCCATACACACACACACACACACACACAAAAACACACATAATTATGGAAGGGATGCGTGTTTAACTACTTTCTCCTCTTTTCTTTCACTCTCTCTTTTTGTTTTAGTTTGGACAAAAGAAAAGATGAGTGAATGAGAGAGTTTTTATTTATATTTTTCAAGTTTATACATTTCATTAGTTTGACAATCAATTTAACATTTCAAAGTTTGCCTTCCTTCCCCCTCTTTCTGTGGATCCTTAAATTTATTTTTTAATATCTTCTGCATATCCAAATTCATTTAATTTACTCATTTAATTATCTACTTTAAATATATACTCTTGTGAAACTGCCGGTTATTACAATAATTCTGCTAATGTTTTTATCTGTTTGCAATTTATTTGTAAATATTCAATAAACCATTTCCATTCTTTCATAAAAATTTTGTTAACTTGATTTATTATTGTTCCGGTAAGTTTTGCCATTTCTGCATATTCCATAATTTTTCGTATCCATTCTTCCTTTGCTGGGACTTCTGTTTCTTTCCACTTTGGGGCAAGTAGCATTCTTGCTGCTGTAGAGGCATAAATAAATAAATTCCTATACAATTTAGGTAGTTCTGTCCCTATAATTCCCAAAATAAAAGCTTCTGGTGTTTTTATTTTAAACATCCTTTTCAGTTCATTGTATATCATATCCCAGTAAACTTTAAGCTTACTACAAGACCACTGAAGACAAAGACAAAAGAAAATATAATTGAGAATCTTGATCCTCTTAATTATCAGCCCTGGCAGCTAATGTAATTTGCACATGAAGCAACATGTCTCAAAGATGCATTTAACAGCATTTAATGGAGTTTAGCCATCAGACCCTTAAGTCCTGCTTCCAGTCAGAGCAGACGAGAATCGACTGGATGAGGTGTGGAGAACCTCAGGCCTCAGGGTCAAACACAGTCCCCAGGCCCTTTCTACTTGGCTTTGATATTCTTCCCAGGACACACCCATCAATGGTTCTGATCTGCATCTTCCTTGAGACTTTTTGCCTGGCTACAAAGTGTCCCTGAACTCTGATAATGCCTCTTGCATGCCTGGATGGAGGCTAAAGACATGTCTTTCTTCTTCTTTGGTGATCACTCGTAGCTAAGTAAGATTGTCTTCCATAAACACAGTTTGTCTTCCATAAACACGGTTTCAAGCTCTCGTGGGACTCAGCTGACTCACACCGGAGTGCCAGACCAAAAAACAAGACATTGTTCCAGGATCCATTCAGTGTCCAGGATGGCGTCTGTAATTCTGGGAGGTTCTGCTTAAATTGGGGCGGTTAAAATTGCGGCAGAGCCAATCGCGTTGCTCTAAATCTTTTTTGGGGCTGAAAAGAATTCCCCACCGCTAGGCTAGGAAAGAGTCTGAGCTGACCCTGAAGAAAGATCAGGATTTATATATAACAACCAAACCAATCCAGTGGTGATGGAACGTCAAAGCTCCCTCAAAGGGACTTGATTTGGTCCAAAATTTGCAAAAGAGAAAAGTCTCGATATGTGTGTGGCAACCCACGCGAAGGAATCCCAGATGCACCCTAAAACACCGAACGGCAACGTTCAACTTGACTTGGTAATTATGAGAACCAAACCCAAGGGGTGGTATTTATTCAGAATTAATTAATTTGGAATTAAAGAGAGCAATCTTGAGAATGTTGTCCTTCCCAGCTCAGAGTCGCTCGTCAGACAATGAAGCCCATAATCTTTCCTTTCTTTTCTGTGCTCCGAGGAGCAATTTGTGTGGGTTTTTTTGTTTTGTTTTTTTGGGGGAAAAACAATATTCATTTTGCCTAAGTGATCTCTGGCACCAAAGTGTGCGTATCAGCAATTGTAATGGAGCCATTCTGTATTGGCACTTGAGGCCAATAACGTTTATTTCGGTTAGAACGCTGACACGGCTGTCTGCAAACAAGGCCCTGAGTACAGAGGCAGCTGGAAAGCCATTAAAGAGTATTGACTTACGTGTGTGTGTGTGTGTGTTTTAAAAAAAATATTTCTCCCTAGCAGGGTAACTGGAAGGCGTTTAAGAATTCCAGTCACCTGCCAAAACATGAAAGGAAAATTGGCAAAACCTGGAAGGGGGGGGAGAAAAGGAGTCGTACCTGATTTGCATCCTTGGCAACCTGGCGTCAAACAATATAGGCACCATCGTTTAAAGCATTGTGATGCTGCTTTAAGCAGCCGTCTGTTCTGTCAAAGAATTCTGGGAGCCATATTTTGGCAAGGGTGCTGAGAGTTGTTAATGAACCCCTATTATCCTCCCGGGATGCGGGTGGTGCTGAGCCTAGGACTTGCCGATCAGAAGGTCGGCAGTTCGAATCCCCGCGACGGGGTGAGCTCCCATTGCTCGGTCCCAGCTCCTGCCAACCTAGCAGTTCGAAAGCTCATCAAAGTGCAAGTAGATCAATAGGTACTGCTCCGGTGGGAAGGTAAACAGCGTTTCCGTGTGCTGCTCTGGTTTGCCAGAAGCGGCTTAGTCATGCTGGCCACATGACCCGGAAGCTGTACACCGGCTCCCTCGGCCAATAAAGCAAGATGAGCGCCGCAATCTCAGAGTCAGTCACGGCTGGACCTAATGGTCAGGGGTCCCTTTACCTTTACCTTATTATCCTCCCAGGTCTACAATTTCCAGAGTTCCCTGAGAAGAGGGCTTGACTGGTGAGAACTGCAGCCCTGGAAGAGGAACAGGGGTCTCCTAAGAGCCCCCAGGACACAGTTCCCATAATTCTTTGGGGGAAGCCATGGCTGTTTAAAGTACTTTAAATGTATGGTTTGAATGTGTAGAGCCTCCAGGTGTCCCTATTTTTCAGGGACAGTCCCGGATTTACAGAAGCTGTCCCGGTTTCTGATTTGATCCTGGAATCTTCCGCTTTTCCTTTGTTGTTGTTTAGTCATGTCCGACTCTTCGTGACCCCATGGACCAGAGCATGCCAGGCACTCCGCTTTTCCTTAGGACGTCCCTATTGTCATCAGAGAAATGTCGGAGGGTATGGTAGGACGTCCCGATTTTCATGGGAGAAATGTTGGAGGGTGTGGAATAGGATGTCCCCAGGGCTTTTATTTCAGCCAGAATTTGCCAGAACTCAGTTCTGGCACCTCTCAGGTGGGCGCCATTGCCATTCTAAGAGGCAAGTGTTCATGGCAAATTCTGACAACTCTTTTTCTAAAAAAACAACAGCACTGGACACCCCAATTTTCATCGGAGAAATGTCAGAGAGTATGGAATGTGGCCTACGTTTGGGTTGCCATATGTCCTCTTTTTCCAGGACATGCCCTGTTTTTCATGCTTATGTAAAATGAGAGTTGTCATAGCGATCCATAGTTAAAAGTAGAAGTCGGCAAATGTGTCCTCTCTTTTGCTCTTCAAAATATGGCAACTGTACAAGTCATAAGCAGAGTAGACCCACTGAAATAAATGAATTGCATAAATGAAATAAATGAGTTACATAAGCCCATTGAAATCAACCCATCATAATTACTTTCCGGAAACAACCAGTGACGTTTTTGTTTTGATAAGCTTTCCATCTTGTTTCTCCTACTTTAAAAACAATCGTAAAAAGCGATTCAATACACAACTGTGTGAGAGTTTGTGTGTGTCACCAGGGGGAAAGAATGGCATAATGGTTGCCTATTGAACAAGGGTCACACATGTCTCTGAAAGGCATACACAAACACAAACACACACACGTACACCAGAAAACCTGAACACTGGTTGCCCATGGAAGGACCAATTATTAATAATTTAGAGCTTTTTGATGGGATCGATCTGCCTAATTTGTCGCCGGCTGAATTAATTCCCATTCCTGGGCAATCCAAAGCCTTGAAAAATGGATGGGGCAATCTGAAAGGGAAAGCATTTAAAGGCATTAGAGGACGTTGATTGATTCTGTCCTAGGGTTAAGAAGAATTGATAATCTGCGAATAATTTTCTTTTTTTCTTTTTTAAGACTGGTGATTCATTTGCACTTCTGTAGCCAGTGAGACGCCTGAAGGGGCCTCCTACTTCTGATTTTCCCATCAACAAGAAGACTTAAATACACATTTATAGGGGCGGCAAGATGGCTCGGGGCAGAAGAACATTTCTTGGCAAACGTGTGTTGGCAAGATATCACAAACGCATGGGATAGAAAGAAGAGCATTTGCAGGGGAAGATCAGTGGGTGCAAGAATAAGGTACGTTACCTTCCTTTGCCCACTGGTTCTCCCCTGGCAATGCCTATTCCCAGGACACTTTCTCCTCAGTTCTACTTATTTCCGGCCTTTGAGCCTTCTTGACCACCTGTCCGTTCCTCCTGCAAATGTCCTCTACCCCTGCTTCACATTTATGAGGAAATCACAGGGGTTCAGAATGCCGTGTTTTTGATGTGAAATGCATCTTTTCCTTAAGAATGCAATCGATGAGCTGAAAAGTTGCTCCTTCAAATTTCATCTGAGGTGTGAACACATTCAGTGGCCATAAACAAGTCTCCATGGGTTCCCATCCCATGTCCTAAGAACTTAAATCAGGCTTCCTCAACCTTGGCCCTCCAGATGTTTTGAGACTACAATTCCCATCATGCCTGACCACTGGTCCTTCTAGCGAGAGATCATGGGAATTGTAGGCCAAAAACATCTGGAGGGCCGAGGTTGAGGAAGCCTGCCTTAAATGACTGACATTGTTGGGTTGCAGAATACTCCAAAGGTAATGGCAAAACACCATTACCTTTGTTCTTCCTATAATTAACAAAGAGTCCTTCCTGCTTACAATGAACCCCGAATTTAGGGCTATAGCCAATCAGGTTCTACTCAAGACGAAACCCATTGAACTCAACAAACCAAAGTTAGTCATGCCCATTAACATCAATGGGTTTAACTCTGAGTGAGACTAACATCCTGACAGTCAATCTTGAGGAAAATAATCTCATATCCGCTAGGGATAATGAACTAGGAGTCATATCACCTGGCTCTGTTTACCTGAGTACTGCTGAGGTGGGTTTGACAGACCAACAACAGGGATGCAGGTGGCACTGTGGTCTAAACCATTGAGCCTCTTGGGCTTGCTGATCAGAAGGTCAGCGGTTCAAATCCATGCAACGGGGTCCCAGCTCCTGCCCAACTAGCAGTTCAAAAGCAAGGCAGTGCAAGTAGATAAACAGGTACCGCTGCGGTGGGAAGGTAAACGGCGTTTCCATGCGCCCTGGCTTCCGTCACGGTGTCCTGTTGCGCCAGAAGCGGTTTAGTCACGCGGGCCACATGACCTGGATTTGTCTGTGGACAAATGCTGGGTCCCTCAGCCTGAAAAGCGAGATGAGCACTGCAACCCCATAGTTGCCTTTGACTGGACTTAACCATCCAGGGGTCCTTTACCTTTACCTGACAGACCAACGCTGTGTTACAAAGATGTCTGCGTTCATGACATGAAGGCTGGCAACATCAACCCCGCTTATAGGAATCCCTTGTAGACGATCGTAATGCTCAGAAACAGTCTGGCTATGTCTCCACAGCAATGACCAGAGGAGGAATGACCGCTGGGAGGAGTGCAGAGAGAAGGAATGCTATGGTGCACATTTTGAGCAGCAAAATCGTAAGCCCCATCTGCCCCACCTGCCCCACCTGCAAGTCCTTTTACCCCTGCCCCTGCCGCCATCTCCTCTCTTTCACCACCTATTTGCCCTCTGTGCATCCCCTAAAACTACTCTGGGTTTTCCCCCAACTATCCAGAGTAGATTAAAAAGGTAAAGAGACCCCTGACAGTTAGGTCAAGTCACGGACGACTCTGGGGTTGCGGCGCTCATCTCGCTTTACTGGCCGAGGGAGCCGGCGTACAGCTTCCAGGTCATGTGGCCAGCATGACTAACCCGCTTCTGGCGAACCAGAGCAGCGCACAGAAATGCCGTTTACCTTCCCACTGCTAGGTTGGCAGGAGCTGGGACTGAGCAACGGGAGCTCACCCCGTCACAGAGATTCAAATCGCCGACCTTCTGATCGGCAAGCCCTATGCTCAGTGGTTTAGACCACAGCGCCACCTGTGTCCCTCCCAAAAGTAGATTAGGGGGCTGCAAAATAGGAGCAGAAGTCCACCAGCATCTATGAGTGTGAATTCTCTTGCCTTGCCTTCAGTGTCTTCGTGTATGATCCATTAATAAATATCTCAAAATATTATGAAAATATTTTCATTAAAAGCAACAAAGCAGACTTTGAATCTTAAATGTCAGATCTTGGCAAGGGCTTATTACAATGAGTTCGCTCAGGGCAGAGGGTGTCCCAAAGTCACTGAAAGCTGGCAAAACCTTCCAGTCATTTTTTTACTGTTTGGGATTGGCAACTGACCTTTCCCACCTGGAATGCAACAAGCAGGATCGCCCCCTAGTCCATGTGTCAAGGTAGATGTAAAGTAATTCATGGTACTGTTAAGAGCACAAAACATGGTTAGAAACGAAACGGAACAATTTGGCCAATGAGAAGAGCTGAAGTTGGCCAATTGTGGCTGAATTTTACCAGCGGGTAGCCGCTCCATACTAAATCTTGACTCTTTGGGGGACTGCAACACAGCTTCAGTGAAGACCCAAATGGGCACAGAAGGAATCTCTTCCCAAACAGAGATTTCTCACAAATAATACACTTCTCCTTTTTATTTGCGTTCCTTGTGCACAGCAGGATATATGTCTCTTTTTCATGAAAGACTTCCATTTAGGGCCCGACTCACGGAATGTGCACATTTTGAAAATTATTAGGAGATATGATAGATGGAAGGGACGCGGCGCTGTGGGTTAAAACACAGAGCCTAGGACTTGCCGATCAGAAGGTTGGTGGTTCGAATCCCCACAACGGGGTGAGCTCCTGTTGCTCGGTCCCTGCTCCTGCCAACCTAGCAGTTCAAAAGCACGTCAAAATGCAAGTAGATAAATAGGTACCGCTCCGGCGGGAAGGTAAACGGCGTTTCTGTGCACTGCTCTGGTTCTCCAGAAGCGGCTTAGTCATGCTAGCCACATAACCCGGAAGCTGTACGCCGGCTCCCTCGGCCAGTAAAGCGAGATGAGCGCCGCAACCCCAGAGTCGGCCATGACTGGACCTAATGGTCAGGGGTCCCTTTACCTTTGCCTTTATGATAGATGGAAAGGAGCATTGGGAATATTTAGCACAAAGGAGGTTGGGTTATCCCCCACAGAACATCTCCCACAACCCTCAGCATTAATCCTGAGCAGGAAGTTTCCATTCTTGCCAACAGAAACTTCTTTCACGGTGACGATAGCCACTTTTTTGAGAGAAGGGCCAAAGCGCCGTAGGCCTGAGAGCATGAGGGAAGGGTTAACCCCACCTCTGCACATGCTAAAAGTCTCGATTCTGCTTTAAAGAATGAAAAGGACATTATTTGCTCAGATGTATTTAATATCATTTACAATGTAGCCGTCAGACAAAAGAGAGCCACGAGTTTGCTTTTCTTCCTCAGGTAGCATCCAGAGATGAAAGGTGAACCTGAATAAAGGAAGAAAGCGACTGAAACGTGAAACACCTAGGGGTAAGGAGGGGAAAAAGCACTTTACATAAACTTAACTGGCAATCAAAATTCACACGGAGGGAACGCTATGTCTCTGGACAAAAGAAAGAGATCCTGACACACAGAGATTGCTCTGTAGGCCTGCAGATTGCTGACTAATAATAGAGCTGAAACTTCCAAATGTGCGACAGCAAGTGTCTTGCTGTTTCGACATTTCGGATATTCACCAGGGCCCAAATGGTGTGGTTAAACATTGCTCAAAGCCGAGTTGTGTGCAACATGATCTCTTGGAAAAAAATCTCAGATATTTTCTCACCTAAATGTCTGGCAAAATGTCTTGCATCCTTCGCAATGTCTTGGACCTAGGGTCATCCCAGGACATTAGCAAACCCTCCAACAATCTATTATTATTATTATTATTATTATTATTATTATTATTATTATTATTATTATTCCCCACCCATCTGACTGGGTTTTCCCAGCCATTCTGGGCAGCTTCCAAAAAATATAAAAACATTTAAAAAATTACACTTTTTTTAAAAAAAAAGTCCCTTCACAGGGCTGCCTTCAGATCTCTTCTAAAGGTGGTATAGTTACTTAGCTTCTTGGCTCAGGGCTCACACCCTCCAAAATTTATCCAATGAATATAGGCACAGCCTACCATCCCCTCCAACATTTCTCTGAAGAAAAGAAGGGATCACCTAAGGAAAAGCAAGACATTCCAGGATCAAATCAGAAACCAGGATGGCTTCTGTAAACCTGGGACTGTCGCTGGAAAGAGGGACATTTGGAAGGTCTGTGTGGGCAGAAACCTGCATAAGCTGCTGCTATTGTTCAACCATCTTGTTCCATACCCTCCAATGTTTCTCTTATGAAAATAGGGATGTCCTAAGGAAAACTGGGACGGCTTCTGTAAATCTGGGGCTGTCCCTGGAAAACAGGAAGACTGGGGGTGCTGTCTGGATTAGGGGTGGGAAAAGAAGTATGGAAAACATTCAGAGAAGAGGAGCATGTTTGCCTGGCGCCTAAAGGTGTATAATGAAGGTGCCAGGCAAGCCTCCTTGGAGAGAGCATTCCACAGATGGGGAGCCACTGCAGAAAAGGCCCTGTTCTCATGTTGCTGCCCTCTGGACCTCTCATGGTGGAGGCACACAAAGAAAGGTCTTTGATGACTATTGCAGGGTCCAGGCACTGGCAGAGGAATGGGGGGGAGCGAACCGCCCCCGGCACCATCAAGGATGGGGTACCAAAGCAGCACACCCCTGGACATGCGCGGCACACCACCCCGCCACGCCGGGCACCACGGCCCCATGGGCGGCACGCCATGCCCCCAGGACGTACCCCATGCCCCTGGGACACTCACCACACCCCTGCGGGCAGCATGCCACACTTCTGGGATGTGCGCCAGCCATGCCCCCTCCTGCTCTCTGCCCCCGATGCCGGAGCATGCAGCTACACCACTGGGTCCGGGTTCATAGGCGAGAGTCAGTCCTTGAGGTATTGCAATCCTGAGCCAATAATTATCCCTGTGAGCAGAAGGTATACAGTGCTACCTCAGGTTACAGATGCTTCAGGTTACAGACTCCGCTACCCAGAAATAGTACCTCGGGTTAAGAACTTTGCTTCAGGATGAGAACAGAAATTGCGCCGTAGCAGTGCGGCAGCAGCGGGAGGCCCCATTAGCTAAAGTGGTACCTCAGGTTAAGAACAGTTTCAGGTTAAGAACAGACCTCCAGAACGAATTAAGTTCTTAACCCAAGGTACCACTGTACTGCCTAACAGAGCTTCTTCACCCTAAACGAGTCAGCAGGTTGGCAAACGGTGGTTTAAACCAAGCCGATGTAAAAACGTGCAATCCATTCAAAACAAGTTATATAAATCTGAAAAGTTGGCCCCTGTAGCCAAGCCACTAGATAAGTCAGGTCAATTTTTCTGAGAACGGGGGCGAGGTGTGCCCTCACTTCTTTTTCCATAATTTATCAGCAGTGGAAAAATAGGTCATATAATGAAGGCCACAGGTGGCCAGTCTAGGATCCTATCCTGCATTCTCCAACATGCAAAGAACAAACCTGTGCAACTGTGAGTATTCCCATAAATCTTAAAAAAATAGCAGATTAAGGGTAATGTGTTTGAGTTATATGTTTCGGGGGGGGGGGGGAGGTTAGCAAAAGTTTGGCATCATTTTCAGTGCCCTGAGCAGATAGTTTTCATGGAAAGAGATGTCTAACAGTACAGTTTGCATTTGTGTGGGGTTTTTTTTTTTTTCTTTCTTCTCTTTCTACGTGGCTAAAACGTAGGTTTAAATGCCATCAAAGACATTTCCAAGCCCTTTCTTTTCCTGCTTCAAAACAAGATAATGGCATTCTGTTTCCATTGTCAAACACTGTGTTCCTCAAGATGACAGGCTTCTGGGTCCCAAAGAATTGTACCTCGTCCAACACCAACAGGTGAACGTGAAGCAACTCTGATGAGAAGCGGAAAATCAAACATGGCAAAGATCTAAGGACACGTGAAAGGCTGCAGGTGACAAGGCTCTCAGCGAGCCGACACAGAGTGGAAAAACCTCAGCAGCCGACATTCCTGATGTATTTGCCTAAGGCTGCTGTTATCAAACTTTGCCAAAGTAGCATGGACGTTGAAAGAGGAGGAAAGACCAAAATAAAGGACTTGAGAGAGAATGTGTGTGTGTATTTATACAGGTGAAACTCTGAAAATTAGAATATCATGGAAAAGTTCATTTATTTCAGTAATTCAACTTAAAAGGTGAAACTGATATATGAGATAGACGAAATTAAAAGACGCCTGCTTCTTGGGAGGAAAGCAATGACAAACCTAGACAACATCTTAAAAAGTAGAGGCATCACCTTGCCAACAAAGGTCCATATAGCTATGGTTTTCCCAGTAGTGATGTATGGAAGTGAGAGCTGGACCATAAAGAAGGCTGATCGCCGAAGAATTGATGCTTTTGAATTATGGTGATGGAGGAGACTCTTGAGGGTCCCATGGACTGCAAGAAGATCAAACCTCTCCATTCTGAAGGAAATCAGCCCTGAATGCTTGCTGGAAGGACAGGTCCTGAAGCTGAGGCTAAAATACTTTGGCCACCTCATGAGAAGGGAAGACTCCCTGGAAAAGACTCTGGTGTTGGGAAAGATTGAGGGCACAAGGAGAAGGGGACAACAGAGGATGAGATGGTTAGACAGTGTTCTCAAAGCTACCAGCATGAGTTTGACCAAACTGCGAGAGGCAGTGGAAGACAGGAGTGCCTGACATGCTCTGATCCAGGGGGTCACAAAGAGTTGGACACAACTAAACGACTAAACGACAGCAACAACAAGACTCATGACATGCAAAGCGAGATATGTCAAGCCTTTATTTGTTATAATTGTGATGATCATGGCTTACAGCTGATGAAAACCCCAAATTAATAATCTCAGAAAATTAGATTATTAAATGAAATCAGCAAAACAAGGACTGCAAATAGAGCAATATTGGACCCCTGAGAAGCAGAAGCATGCATGTGTACTCAGTACTTGGTTTGGGCCCTTTTTGCATCAATTACTTCCTCAATGCGGTGTGGCATTGCTGAGGTGTTATGGAAGACCAGGAAGCTTCAGTAGCAGCCTTCAGCTCTTCTGCATTGCTCGGTCTCATGTCTCTCATCTTTCTCTTGGCAATGCCCCATAGATTCTCTATGGGGTTCAGGTCAGGCGAGTTTGCTGGCGAATCAAGCACAGTAATCCCATGGGCATTGAACCAGGTTTTGGTACTTTTGGCAGTGTGGGCGGGTGCCAAAGTCCTGCCTGCGGAAAGTCTCACCCAAGTGCTGCAAGTTCTGGTTATCTCCCGCTTGGACTACTGCAATGCGCTCTATGTGGGGCTACCTTTGAAGGTGATGCGGAAACTACAACTAATCCAGAATGTGGCAGCTAGACTGGTGACTGGGAGTGGCCGCCAAGACCCTATAACACCGGTCCTGAAAGACCTACATTGGCTCCCAGTACGTTTCCAAGTACAATTCAGTGTTGGTGCTGACCTTTAAAGCCCTAAATGGCCTTGGCCTGGTATACCTGAAAGGGTGTCTCCGCCCCCCTCATCCTGCCTGCACACTGAGGTCCAGCGCTGAGGGCCTTCTGGCAGTTCCCTCCCTGCGAGAAGCAAAGCTACAGGGAACCAGGGCCTATGGAACACCCTCCCAGCAGATGTCCAGGCAATAAACAACTATTTTACTTTTAAAAGACAACTGAAGGCAGTCCTGTTTAGGGAAGTTTTTAATGTCTGGTGCTGTGTTGTTTTTAATATTCGGTTGGAAACTGCCCAGAGTGGCTGGGGAAACCCAGCCAGATGGGCAGGGTACAAATGTTGTTGTTGTTGTTGTTGTTGTTGTTGTTGTTGTTGTTGTTGTTGTTGTTGTTCTTATTTCTGCAAGCAAAGCTTTTAGTCTTACCACTGAGTGTTGTTAAGAGTTTATAGATGACACATTTTTTCCTTTTTCCACCTAATATTTAGTGCTATGGAGCCTAGTGTCAAGGTTTATGCACTCTGTATCACATTCTTGAATTCAATTCCAACTATAGATTTCCTTTACCTGAGTTTCTTGATTCTTCATTGCAGTATGTTCTTGCTGGAGTGGGGAATAATATGCCAGTTGAAATCTGCAATGCCTGCTCTTCAAACACTGATGACATGCAGCATGCTATAAATCCTTTATAGAATTTACAGGCAGTCAAACAGGGAAATCCTTATGGCCAAAATTACATTCATTGGTAGTGCAACGTGATCTCATTTTCACGGGGATGTTTCCTATTGTGAATGGCGAATTGAATAAAATGAATCTATTCTTGATACAAGCTTCCGATTATGGTTTAGAGTGAAATCCCCAGCAGTCAATGTAGCCAGACATGCTGTTTTTTTGTTCCTTTTCCATTTATATCTTTGGAGAGGAAAAGCAAGCAGTAGGGTTAGTTTATAGAAGAGTCATTCTACTCGCACTGTTGCAAGTGTTTTAAAAATACTGTATTCTGTAGGGTATATAAACCAAACCACAACTCTCAGCTGACTTTTAGAAGACATCTGGAGGCAGCCCTGTTCAGGGAAGTTTTTAAAATTTGATGTTTTATTGTGTTTTTAGGGACGCGGGTGGCACTGTGGGTTAAACCGCAGAGCCTAGGACTTGCCGATCAGAAGGTCGGCGGTTCGAATCCCCGCGACGGGGTGAGCTCCCGTTGCTCTGTCCCTGCTCCTGCCAACCTAGCAGTTCGAAAGCACGTCAAAGTGCAAGTAGATAAATAGGTACTGCTTCAGCGAGAAGGTAAACGCCGTTTCCATGCACTGCTCTGGTTCGCCAGAAGTGGCTTAGTCATGCTGGCCACATGACCCAGAAGCTGTACGCCGGCTCCCTCGGCCAATAAAGCGAGATGAGCGCCGCAGCCCCAGAGTTGGCCACGACTGGACCTTATGGTCAGGGGTCCCTTTACCTTTAATATTCTGTTGGGAGCTGCCCAGAGTGGCTGGGCAACCCCATCAGATGGGTAGCATATAAATAAAATTGTTGTTGTTGTTGTTGATATCATCATCATCACCATCACCATCACCATCACCATCACCATCACCATCACCATCACCAGCACCATCACCAGCACCATCACCAGCACCATCACCACCCCTGACCATTGGCCATGCTGATTCGACTAATGGGAGCTGTTAATCCAATGAAAAGCTTGAGGGCTTCATGTTGGCCACTGTTGGTCTACATAGTAGGAAGTTGTGTCTGTTTAGAATAATAGACTCATTGAATTGTAGAGTTGGAATGGAAGTTGAGGAAGCTCAACTAAAGAAATTAAAGATTGAAGCTGGATAAATGGGTTTAAGACCCGAGTGCCTATTTTGTATGGTTTTAGTTTTGTTTTAAATGTACTTGCTGGGTTGTGGTGTTTTTTTTTGGGGGGGGGGTTGTTTTAAACTGTTTTTGCCATTTTAATTTTACACCACAGTGAGACAATCGTACAGAAGGCAATTAATAAATTATTAATCATCATCATTATTAATAATAATTTCCCACTAAGAATTCAAGGCAAAATATTTGGATTAAAGCAATGCTGTGTAACCACATTTAGTTGAGCATGTACTGCCACTGTTTTCAAAAGTTAAAGAAGCAGCACAGCAGGAAACAAAGAATGTGGGTTTTATTCAGAAATCATTTTGACTAATTTATGCAGGAATGAAAGCAAATCCTTTGATATAGTTTTGGCTTACTAACATCGGCAATGCTATTACTCCATCAGCACAAGTGAAAACATTACATTATTTAATATGTTAATGATACTTTGGGGAGTAAATCTTGTTTTTTTCCTCGAATGTATTGCTTTCAGAAGTAAATATGATTAAATTATTAGTATTGTTGACTGAATGAATTCCTAAGCTAAGCATTTGCTATTGCTGAAAATTTATTTTATATGCTTGGTAAGTGTCCTGGATATGTTCTAAAAGTGTCTGGGGTTTTTCTGTTAAATAACCATTGTAATAATGTCCTGGCATGCTTTCTTCTTTCGCCGAGAATACGGTGCTGGAACAATGCCCACCTTGTGAAATTATAATGCAAAATTGACTCAGGATTATTAAAATATTCAAACTTGTAGCTTCAGGAGAAAATGATTATGTCTCTGATTTGTCAAAATGGAAAGAAGCTCGTTCTATTTAAGTTCAAATATCACCCTAATGAAAATTCATGGCTGGCCAAAATCCATTCATTTTTCACATTGGAATGTTCTTGCTACTAGATAAAAAGTTATCCTAAATATGCTACAGAACAGAACGCCAGCCGAGCTGGGGCCATTGTCTAAAACTGGCACCTGTGAGTGCAAAGGTATCATTGAGCACTTACTCAGGGAGGTGCATTATATGACCCATGAGAGCAGCAAAATAACCAGACCCTACAACAGTGATGGGATAAATTGTGTCCTCCATCAGGGAGAGCACGTGTTGCTGTGCGATCACCTAAACTGCCTCCCTCTTGTTGGGCGGGACCATTTGGATAGCCACAATACCCCATTGGTTGCCCCTCGGTTGCTGGGGCAGAAATTTGGCCTGTTAGGTCGTCTATTGGCTAGGTAACCGTAAAGGGAACCCTGACCATTAGGTCCAGTCATGGCCGACTCTGGGGTTGTGGCGCTCATCTCGCTTTATTGTACAGCTTCCGGGTTATGGGGCCAGCATGACTAAGCCGCTACTGGTGAACCAGAGCAGCGCACGGAAACGCCGTTTACCTTCCCGCCGGAGCGGTACCTATTTATCTACTTGCACTTTGACGTGCTTTCGAACTGCTAGGTTGGCAGGAGCAAGGACCGAGCAACGGGAGCTCACCCCGTTGCGGGGATTCGAACCGCCGACCTTCTGATTGGCAAGTCCTATGCTCTGTAGTTTAACCCACAGAGCCACCCGCGTCCCCTCGTCTATTGGCTACTGAGGGGCTATTTAAGCTGCTGCACGTCGCTGGGAGCTTTCTCTTTCTTGCGACGTGCATCAGATCACCCGCTCTCCCACCCTATAGTTAGGGCTGTTCTTTGGCCTTGCTAGGGGTAGTCTGTTTTGGAGTAGGGGCCCAGTAGGAGTTTTGCCATTTGGCTGATTGGCTGTTGCCATTTGGTTTTTGCCTACCGTGTAGCAAATCGTCACAACTTTGTAAGGTTGGCGGTTAGGCATTGGTTCAATGTTTTGCAGAGGGGAAGTGGTTGGCTGTGCCTGCCCCACCATCGCTGCTGATAGGGAATTCGGTTAAAGGAATCCAGGGACTCACCTTGCTTTTGTCTGACCCCCTTTCAGGGGTTAGGGCCACACCAGAGTCCCTGGGAACATATGGGGTGAACTGTCAACCAGAGCCCCAAAATTGTTCAGTGAAAGCTCTAACCCGAGGATGGGTGGGCAGGGAGCTGACAAGGCAAAATGGCCCTGAGTTCCAGGGCAAGTAGCCTTATATAGGCTTTTCCCTCCCCTCTGCAGCAAGGGCTCATGGGGCAGTTTTTCCCCATAAGCCCATCACACAGAGAGGCTACTGGGCAAAATCTTGCCCAGTATTTTGCTGCAATCTATGGGACACAGCGCACTGGGCAAAGGCATCCTGTACTTATAGGGCATGGCATGAGCCATCTCCTGGTTCCCAGGAAGGCTCTGACCCCTTCATTATGAGATGGCAAGGAAAGTAAACACCCCCTGCCTCAGAAAAGCACATGGAGGCAGCATACAGATTTCTCCTTCTACAGACATTTTTTTTCTTTGCAATTTCACCCAGTATACACACTTTTGCAAACCAATTTCCCCTAACATCATACGTTATTTCCCCGAATAAGTGCATTTAGACGCACACTTTACCCTAGTATATGCTCTGGTTATCTCCCGCTTGGACTACTGCAATGCACTCTACGTGGGGCTACCTTTGAAGGTGACCTGGAAACTACAACTAATCCAGAATGCGGCAGCTAGACTGGTGACTGGGAGCGGCCGCCAAGACCATATAACACCGGTCTTGAAAGACCTACATTGGCTCCCAGTACGTTTCCGAGCACAATTCAAAGTCTTGGTGCTGACCTTTAAAGCCCTAAACGGCCTCGGTCCAGTATATCTGAAGGAGCGTCTCCACCCCCATCGTTCTGCCCGGACACTGAGGTCCAGCTCCGAGGGCCTTCTGGCGGTTCCCTCACTGCGAGAGGCCAAGTTACAGGGTTACCAGGCAGAGGGCCTTCTCGGTAGTGGCGCCCACCCTGTGGAACGCCCTCCCATCAGATGTCAAAGCGATAAACAACTACCTGACATTCAGAAGACATCTGAAGGCAGCCCTGTTCAGGGAAGTTTTTAATATGTGACATTTTAGTGTATTTTTCATCTTTGTTGGAAGCTGCCCAGAGTGGCTGGGGAAAACCAGCCAGATGGGTGGGTACAAATAATAAGTTGTTGTTGTTGTTGTTGTTGTTGTTGTTGTTGTTGTAGTATATGATTTATTTATTTATTTATTTATTTAGTACACGTTGCAAGAGAAGCGCACTGCAAAAATTGGGAAAGCGCAAATTTCAAAGGGTGGCTGTGTTTTGGTTTGTGCACTGCTTCAGAAAGAGCAAATCTGAAATGTCAAGCAAATTGCATTTCTGCCGCTTCTTCCGCCAGTTCAGGGAGGCTACGCCTGGAATTGGCAGTGGGTTGGCTGTGAGTGCACAAATCAAAGCTTAATTCAGACAAGACAGATGTGTTCTTAATCATGTGCTCTTAGTCAGTAGGGCTACTGATCTAGTAATATGGTGAGAGCATGTGTGGGATAGGGCTGTGATTCCCTTGACGAAGGAAGGCTTGCTGTTTCAGAGCGCTGATGGATCTCTCTTGGCTCTGGGATGCATGCTTGGCAAATGTGGCCAGTGGTACCTTTGCTCAGCAAAAGCTGGTGCAAAACTGCTTCTGAAGAACGGGTGAATCTGGCCGCTGTCATGCATGCTTTAGCTACAACAAGATTGGCTTACTGTACCATGTGGAGCTAGGAGCTTCTTCCTCTTTGGCGATTACTCGTAGCCGAGCAAGATTGTCTTCCATAAACACGGTTTTAACAATGAGTCCGTAAGTGACTGTGGAGGCCAATTCTGGATCCACACGTCCTTCCACAGTGGGGACATAGGTTTCCGGGCGGGTGTTGATCACAGTGTGGATTTGCCAAGCGAGGCTTCCTTTTAGAACATTTCTCTCTTGCTTCCTGAGTTTGAGTGTCTTCAAAGCCCATTACACCTTTGGTAAAAGCTGTTCTCCAACTGGAGCACTCGCAGGCCAGTGTTTCCCAGTTGTTGGTGTTTATACCACATTTATGTTCTTTCCAGTGCAGTGCAACAACTTCTTTATCTTTTAGAAGTGTGCGTAGGAGGCATATGCCATGATTTATTGGACCATAGATGGTCTTTGTAGCTTTAAAGAAACTCTGTGCATCGTAAGTGTCGGCTAAGTGCTGGATCTCCTGAGCTTTTTTTATCCACCAAGTGATTTTTAGTTCTCTGGTTCTTCTTTGAACCTCAGCCTTAGTGTTGTCATAGGGTTTTTTTAATTCTTAGTGGCACAGTTTCTATCTCTTTGCCACATCTGAAAGGCCTTCCTTTTCTTGTTGAAATTTCACAGGGAGTGCTGGGCAGGTGAGGTGGAAAAGGCTTTATATATCCATAATTTTGCTTATGATTAAAACACGCCACCAAGCTCTTAAGATTCAGGTCAAATGGGACTTGAATACACTTGGATTTGTGTCCATGGTTCGTTTCCCTTCCATGTTGTTCATCTCCCCACCCACAAACATCAATCCATTCATTCCTTTCTGTCCTGATCAGACACCCAAACGTGCAGTCGTCGTTGCATGTAGAGCCATGCACTGAACTTATTTCTCAATCTGCTAAGTACGTTTAACGGTTGCTGGACACGGTCCAAAAAGACAGTCCGCTCCCCTGCCTCCCCTCCCCCCCACTTCAATGGTTCTTATTAGCATTTGGAAGGCGTCAGCCATTTTTATATGGGGCAACAGTGCTAATCATGCCAAGGGAACAGCTTGGCATATTGCTCTGTCTCAGAACAAATACGATTAACATTGAATCAGATGTGCCAGCGTCCTTATGAGCCTCTCAAAATTAGGCACCATAATCAATTGCTTCCACTGGAAAGTGTCTGTGTGACTGCAGCTGGAATATATTGGCTGGGCCAATATGCAGGGATATGATTATCACAGCATATTTGTCCGTATATCAAGCACAATGAAGGGCAGGGAATATGTTGATTTTGTACTCAGGATCTATTTCTTTCCCAATGAGAGCAATGTATATATGCTCTATTGGTTTTCTAGAATAAAGATGCCGATATTGAGACTATGGGGTCCCAAGACTGCTGGAACATGGTTATTTTTGAGAAAATTGTAAAGCATATTTGGGGGGGACAGTTTCAGAAATCTGGACATTTTTGCCGGATCCAAAGTTTCCCCCAATCTCGGACACGCCCTATCTTATGAGCATACTAGAAGAGAGATTGAGTAACAGAAATGAAAACTATTAAATGGAATTCTACAATAGCTGTAAGTCCCGTGTTTGTCCTAAGAATAGTTTGTATGTGTGTTTCTTTTTCCAAGTACTTTTGCCCTTCTTCGGATAATGAAGATCAGCAGAGCGCAAGGGCAAATTCTATGACGTTTACAGTAAATCGTTCCTGACTTTTAACAGTGATTTCCTCAGCATTTCTGTGCAGAAGTAGTACTACTTTCAGGTAGTAGTAGTAGTAATTTATTTATCCCGATACAGTGGTACCTTGGGTTACATATGCTTCAGATTACATACACTTCAGGTTACAGACTCCGCTAACCCATTGCTTCAGGATGAGAACAGAAATTGTGGCGGCAGCGGGAGGCCCCATTAGCTAAGGTGGTGCTTCAGGTTAAGAACAGTTTCAGGTTAAGAACGGACCTCCAGAACGAAGTACTTAACCAGAGGTACCACTGTACAGGGCTGCCTTCAGATGTCTTCTAAAAGTTGTGTAGTTCTTTATCTTTTTGACATTTGAAAGGAGGGTATTCCACAGGGAGGGCACCACTACCAAGAAGGTTCCCTGTAACTTCGCTGCCTGGTTCCCTGTAACTTCACTTCTTGCAGTTAGGGAAGCAGCAGAAGACCCTTGGAGAGGACATAAGGTTGGTTGTTGGTCTGCAGCATCTCTAGTTAAGCAAGTAGCTGATGAGAACTAGCCAACCATTGCAAATTAGAGGAAATTAGGAACCTATGGATCTCCAGAAGGTTTTGGTCTACAGCTCTCATTATCCTTGACCAGCGGATGAGGGTTGGAATTCGGCAGCATCTGAAGAGTTGCAGGTTCCTCAACACTGGTGCAAGCAACATTGCACTAGTTGGACTAATGCTCAGTACAATGGTGCTACACCTCAATCTTTCTGGTGCTCATAAGGTTTGCCTTCTCAGCCTAGAGACTAAAGGAGGGAGAGACTTGTAGTTGGGAATCATATGCATGTATTTGTCAGCGACTGGACAGACGAGGAGGAAAGGTGGGAGGCTACAGCTGAAGAATCCTCCGAGGGAAGCATCAGAGAAGGAAGGCTCTGAGCCACAAGAATTGTGATGGGATGCAGAAGACAAGTCAGAGGAAGAAGGAGGTTCAGACGGGTTGGAGGTTGAGCCACCTATTTCAGGGATGGGGAGCTTGTGGCCTTCCAGATGCTGTTGGACTCAGCATGACCAATAGTCAGGGATGATGGGATTTGTAGTCCAAGGAAGGTCATAGGTCCTTCCTCCCGGATGTATTTAAATGTTAATCTTTGTGAAAATGAAATGTAAAAGAATTATGTGTCAACACGTGCAAAAGTGACGCAACCATTCCACTGTCAAATGGCTCCTACCACCCAAAAGTTCTTCCTGATGTTTAGTCAGAATGGTGCCTAGTGCCCTATTTAATGGTTTAGTGAATATTTAGCTTACAAAGGACCCCCCTGGAAAACAGGGGTGAATCTGGACTAGGGCTCTTTAGCACAGCTGAGGCTTCCACACAAGCAAGTGGAATTAAAACCATATTTTTTGCATGGTACTGCATATAACGGGGCAGGATTTCAAGGGATAACTGCAAAAGACTCGCAAAGGTTTGGCATAATCAACATAAATGTGGCATTTTGACTGAAGCAGGCAAAATGTTCTGGATCCCATGTAAACGGCGAGCCCTGAATGCGTAGTAAGAACACCGATGCTGAGGAAGAGTTGAGTGGGCAGAACGTGGAATATGGGAAACCAGAAAGCAAATACAGTGGTACCTCAGGTTACATACACTTCAGGTTACATACGCTTCAGGTTACAGACTCCACTAACCCAGAAATTAGTACCTCGGGTTAAGAACTTTGCTTCAGGATGAGAACAGAAATTGTGCTCTGGCGGCGCAGCAGCAGCAGGAGGCCCCATTAGCTAAAGTGGTGCTTCAGGTTAAGAACGGACCTCTGGAACGAATTAAGTACTTAACCTAAGGTACCACTGTAATGAACCCGGTTTGCAAAAAAAAGGGGGGGTAACATAATATTTTACGCAGAGTTTTTCATTATTTGTTGGATCAAGGACTGCAAAATATTAGTATGTCCTGTTCCAGTGTTTGAAAATAAACACTCACCATTTATCTCCTTTTTTCTTTTTCTTTTTTGCCATAATCCAGTTACTTAATTCTGAGGAAGAGATGAGAGTTTTGGCTCCATTCCTAGAACTGCTTCTATTTGTCAAAAGATACGGTGCTGGACAGCCGGTTGATTATACTGGAAATGTCAAAGAGCTACTGAAGTTCTCCTTGAAGAAGAAAAAAAGGAGAAAATGTTGATGAAGGGAAACGCAGCGGGCTGCAACCTGAGACGTGTGTTTCAAAGGAAACAAATGCTAAAGTTGGGGATCGTGTGACAATAAGAAGTCAGGCAGCTGGTCCGTCTAGCATATGGATGGGGAATCTTAGGTCCAGCGGCTGAATGCAACTATCCAGGCTCCTTTAAAAGCTTCTTTTAAATTGTTTTTATATCCTTTTAATTATTATTTTTAGTGTCTTGACTGTTTTTAACTGGACTGCCTTGATATGCTTTGAGCATATTACAGCTATCCTGGTCCAACTGCACTGGCTACCAGTAAGTTTCCGGGCCCAATTCAAAGTGCTGGTTCTGACCTATAAAGCCTTAAACGGCTCAGGGTCGCAAGACCTCAAGAACTGCCTCTTTCCATATGAACCTACATGGACCCTGAGATGACCTTCTGAGGCCCTCCTTCGTGTGCCTCAAGAGGTCCGGAGGGTGGAAACTGTGCCCAATCCATGCACCCCTCCTCGGGTTAAATATCTCACTGGCACTGAGGAAATCCCGACTAAAGAACTATTGCAAGGGAAATTGATGGACTATGCAGAATTGGCAAAATTGACACACAAACCACATGACAAGGATAACTGATTTTAAAGATGAATGGGAACCCTTTACAAAGTATTTAAAGAAACAACAAAACGAACTGGACTCCTTGGCAGGTTTTGAGTAAACATCCACAAGCATTTTAGTGATAACATTCAGATAGATAAATTAAGGATCCGTACATGCAGAGAATAACAGAGAGAGAATAATGCAGAGAGGAGCTGAGGGGAGTCTTGAGGGGAGGGTGGGTTATGTTTTTGGGGATGATGTTTTTGGGGAGGGAGGAGGGGAAAATAGAGGGGGGATTTAAGGATGATATGCTTTTTGATAAAATGTGATGTTGAAATCACTATATATATATATATATATATATATATATATATATATATATATGCTTTCGTAGATTTTCACGGGTACAGGAATGCAGGTTTTGGTGTCTTCGGGTGTCTTCCCGTGTAAGAGTATATATATATATATATATATACTCTTACACTCTTGCATATATATATTACTCTTGCATATATATATTGCATATATATATTACTCTTGCATATATATATATATATATGCAGGTTTTGGTGTCTTCGGGTGTCTTCCCGTGTAAGAGTCGGGGTGTCTGTGCGACGTTTCGACGAGGTCTCACTCGTCATCTTCAGGCTGGTGCTTTCGGCTTCTTGTTACTGGAACAGAGCAGAGTCTGGTGTTTGAGTTCCTATAAATACTGTTGAGGGGTGTGGTGTATAGCCTCCAACGTTCTGGGCAGAGAGGAAGTTCCTAGATTAGTGTGCCTTTTCTTCTTTTGTTCCTTAATTACTTAAGGGATATCTTGGGTGATTTCATGAGTGATATTCTGAATACCACTGGGTGGGTCATTAAGTGTAGATTAGTTGCTAAAGCTTTCGTGTCTTGACCTCTTGAGCTTGTGAAGAGTTTTTCTGAGAAGATGGCTGTGCTGCATTTAGTTGTGCTCTGGCTTGGCTTCGTGTATAGGGGCGAGCTGTGGTTTTGTGCCTTGTGCCAGCCAGATCTGTGTAGGGATTGCAGGGGGGTGCAGCATCCGGAGGTGCCACTATAGTTTGGCTACTGGATGGAGTCTGTAATATGTCTGTGGAGAGGGTCTGGGTTTGGGTCTGGGTTTGGGTCCCTACACAGATCTGGCTGGCACCCTCCTCTAGTATTTTCACTTGACTTCATTGTGTCCTTGCCTGGACAGAGCACAGAGAGTGGCACATGTCTGCCACACAACCACAATTGACACACTGACCATCAGCCTGTAGAAGGTTGAAAGGTTGCCCATGAGATAATGAGACCTGTCAGCTGACAAAAGTGCCCCCACCTCCCACAGACGTGCCCCCCCCACAGAGGAGGCCAGAGGCATTCCTTTTAGGAATTTAATTGCTGGATGATATTCCAAAAGAGAAAACTAATTTTTTCTTATACACAAGTCTGCAGCAAGAATCCTGGTGGCTAAGTATTGGAAACGGAACCGGTTACCCACTAGGGGAGAATGGTTATGTAAGCTTTCAGAATATTTAGAATTAGCCAAATTGACAGATATAATAAGACAAAAACCCAAAAGTGAAGTGAAAAGGGAATGGGAGTGCCTAAATGAATACCTTAAAAGCCAAGGTTCAAGGACAGAAATCTGGCTGAGTCTGGAATAACCTTGTGAAGTGAAAGGATCAGAAAGAGGGATTTATATCTAGATGTTAGGATAGAGATGATAAGGAAAACAGGAAGATACAATGAGAGGTAAGGAGGTGCTGTGGGATTGGTGGAAGTCAATGTTTGCTTTCTTTTTTGGTGTTTATATTATTGATTTGTAAGATTTGGATTTGTTTTTTATATGCTTGTTTTTGTGTTTTGTGTATTGTTATTTTTCATTTTGTTGTTGTTGTGTGGAAAATATTAATAAAATTTACTATTTAATTAAAAAAAACACAGAGGAGGAGCTCTCTGGGTTGCCACCAGGGAAGCCAGCTCCCAGGGCTGAGCCCTTTTGCTCCCCCCCATATTTGAGGGGTAGGGGCTGGGTCCCCCAAATATCAAAAAAGTATGGAAACAAAGTGCAGAGGCAACCATATCATGGCTCCAACACCTGGCTCTTTCGCCTCCTCCTGTTGCTGCTGCTGTGGAGAGCTGGGTCAAAACAGCCTCCCACCATTGGTGGCACAAAGAGGAGAAGGAAGAGGAGCCACTGGCCATTAAAGCTGCATGGCTGCCACATTTGGTTCTGACCCCAGTTCCTCCTGATATCACACATGTGACATCATCATCATCATCATCATCATATTATATTTATACACTCCCCATCTGGCTGGGTTTCCCCAGCCACTCTGGGCAGCTCCCAACAGAATATTAAAAACACGATAAAACATCAAACATAAAAATCTTCCCTAAACAGGCTGCCTTCAGATGTCTTCTAAAAGTCAGATAGTTATTTATTTCCTTGACATCTGATGAGAGGGCGTTCCACAGGGCGGGGGCCACTACCAAAAAGGCCCTCTGCCTGGTTCCCTGTAACCTCACTTCTCACAGGCCCTGCTAGAAGGCCCTCAGAGCTGGATCTCAGTGTCTGGGCAGAACGATGGCGGTGGAGACGCTCCTTCAGGTATACTGGGCTGAGGCCGTTTAGGGCTTTAAAGGTCAGCCCCAACACTTTGAATTGTGCTCGGAAACGTACTGGGAGCCAATGAAGGACTTTCAGGACCGGTGTTATGTGGTCCCAGCAGCCGCTCCCAGTCACCAGTCTAGCTGCCATATTCTGGATTAGTTGCAGTTTCTGGGTCACCTTCAAAGGTAGCCCCACATAGAGCGCATTGCAGTAGTCCAAGCGAGAGATAACTAGAGCATGCACCACTCTGGTGAGACAGTCTGCGGGCAGGTAGAGTCTTAGCCTGTGTACCAGGTGGAGCTGGTGATGTCACGACGTCAGGCTCCCCAATCGCCCTTGCAAGCTGGTGCCTCTGGTTGCCCCAGAATGGTCTTTCCCAGACCTGCTTCTTGTACTTGTTTTAACCAGGAGATACCAGAGAAAGAACCTGAGGCATTCTGCCAGGAAACTGAACTGCGGTTCCTCCTGCAAGAGAAAACACTATTAGAAATGTGTGTTTAGATTAAAGAAGCATATCTAAATCTGAATTTTCATGCATTTTTTTAAAAAAAAACAAAAAGCAACAAATGCAGAAATAGGACAGAACAGACTTACAGGTATACAAATATGTAAGTGACATGGATTTAATTTATATACAGAAATACAAAAGCTCTGATGAATATTCAAGACTCCTGCCATAGCCGCACGTCACCTCTCCACCGGGAGAGGGTCGGGGGGGGGCTGCTTTAGCCCCGCGCACACTCTCCTGGCTGGAGAGGTGACGCAGGACTGTAGAGGCTCCTGCCATATCCGCGCGTCACCTCTCCAGCCGGGAGAGGGTCGCGGGGGGCTGCTTTAGCCTCACGCCCGTGCTCTCCCGGCTGGAGAGGTGACACGGGGCTGTAGAGGTTCCTGCCATAGCCACGCGTCACCTCTCCAGCCGTGAGAGGGTCGCGGGGCTATGGCGTCTTCGCTCCATAGGACGCACACACATTTCCCCTTCATTTTTGAAGGGGGAAAAGTGTGTCCTATAGAGCGAAAAATACGGTATTTCCAGGTCTTTGAGGCAGCACAAGACTCTTGATTGCATTAGAAAAGCTGTCCTCCATATTATTTTCAAGGAAACAAATGCCCATGTCGAAACAGAATTTCAAAAGAAAGAAAGAAACACTCTATAGTTCTCCCTAGGAGTTGGTGCAAAGGTCATGACCTCATCCGACGTGATCTAAAAATGGTAATGATCTTGGAACATATAGAGTCATTGATACGGGCTTCTTTAAATATTTATCTGGCCTCAGGCTTTGCCTGTAGGCAAACCCCTCAAGCAGGTTTCAACTGCTAATGATCACATCCTGCTAATCCCATCTTTGTGGCCCCCACTCTCTGTTTCTTCACTGCTTTGATGTGTTTTAACATTTGATTGGCAGGTCAGTGATCTCTAGAGTTCTAGGAAATTCCACATCAAGTGTTTTCTGAGGCAAGGTTAATGACAATTCCTATACATAACCAGGAGGATGCTTTTCATATAGACCCATTAGGTAGATCTATTAGGAAATGGCTATATTATGAGCAACCAAATACATATGCCTCTATACGGCTCCATGTACAATTCTTTTATATATGTTAGGTCCTCTGCCTTGCTGGCTGGCATGTCCCAGAAACAGCATTTCTGTGTGATTTGTAGAAAAGGTTATATTAGAAATTGTTCACAGCATTACCCATTGTCCCCTGTTTAAAGACTGTGATGGAAAAGATCTGAGTTTATCCACAGATATATTTTTTTGGTCACATCAGGTGAACTCATGTGCTTTTTGCTGGTGGACAAGGAAGATTGTGTTGCCTTGTATGTTTCTCTATTTGCACTGGCAGCCAAGAAATTAAGAGCCAAATTTGTGGCTCAGCTCTGAATGTCTTCCCACCAACACACACACACACACACACACACACACACACACACACACACACAAAATGAGTTATGGCTCCTAGCTAAACAAATTAAATTGTTAACTCCTCTATATGAATGTGTGTCTGTTTGTAGAGATGATATACGATGATAGATGATAGATAGATAGATAGATAGATAGATAGATAGATAGATAGATAGGTGATAGATAGGTGATAGATAGACAGATAGATAGATAGATAGATAGATAGATAGATAGATAGATAGGTGATAGATAGGTGATAGATAGACAGATAGATAGAAGATAGATAGATAGATGATAGATAGATAGATGATAGATAGATGATAGATAGATAGATGATAGAAGATAGATAGATAATAGATGATAGATAGATGATAGATAATAGATAGATGATAGATAGATGATAGATAGATAGATAGATAGATAGATGATAGATAGATGATAGATAGATGATAGATAGATAGATAGATAGATAGATAGATAGATAGATAGATAGATGATAGATGATAGATAGATAGATAGATAGATAGATAGATAGATAGATGATAGATAGATAGATGATAGATAGATAGATGATAGATAGATGATAGATAGATAGATAGATGATAGATAGATAGATAGATGATAGATAGATAGATAGATAGATAGATAGATAGATGCAGATAACGATGTGGAAAAACAGCAGACCCAACAAATCAATAAAACATTTCCACCAGGACAATCCCAAATGGGACTGCCAATAGATCAGCTTTTCCCTGTTCCTGTGCTTTTAAGAGCAGCTTGACAAAAACCTGCCACTTTTCACAGCATGCAGCCAAGCATCACCAAAGGCATTCATTGAAGCTCTGCATCCTTAGATGGAAAATAACCGGAGGGCTCTGGGAAAATGGCCGGTGGGTCTGTTTCCATTGGATGCAGCTCCTGTTACATGAAGTGATTGCCTCCCTCTGCCTAATGGCGAGGTTGGCCCCATCTCTGAGACAGTTCATCAGCCGATGTCATGATTTTGATGCTCCACACTGTTCTGAACCATGGCCAATATTAACTAAGTTGCCTTCTATAATGAGGACAAGTATGTAGCTTGCCTGGCAAGATGGGACATATCCAGAGTCTTGGGCAAGTCTCTCCTGCTTGTGAAACAGCCTTGCTCCTGGCAGGGCACAAATCATAACCTCTCCACCAACCTTCCCAAAATGCTTGATTCATGATGTTCTTCTCACATTCTTCAGAACAGCGACCATGCAGGTGCCAAAATGAAGTGAAAGGGAACAGCTATGCCATGCATTTGCAATACAATGGCTGAGATGGGACTTCAGTTCTCAAAGCAAAATGAGATGAACACATGAGAGGAATGATTTGTTCCTTCTATTACTAATCCTATCCCATGTTCAGCAACCTATGAGATCTCCAAAATGTTGTTTTGGGGTTTACAAGTCATGTATTCCCTGAATTTTTTTTAGCTGCTTCCTCCCCCCTCAAAAAAAGCCAACCCCCAAATGGTTCCTTCCCTATTTTTCATATACACTGCTTACTTACTTACTTACTTACTTACTTATTAGTATTTGGGTGTGAAACTAAAGATAGAAAGAAGAGCATACAGAATATAAGATACACAGCCATTTTCGAGACAGTGGCTTCTTCCTTTCCAAGATACTTGAACACCATGAAAGCCAACTTGTTACTTATCAGCCACTAACAAAACAAAATGGCCACCAGAACCATACATAGCCCTCCTAAGTTGTTGAAGTCCAGCTCCCATCAGCCCCAGCCAGCATAGCTAATGGTCAAGGATGATGGAAGCTGGAAGTCCAAAACCCTATGAAAGGACCCAGGTTCTCCACCCCTAGTGTAGAGGAAGGGAAACAGACAACAGGTGGGGCCTACAATGCTAGGGACATGGTGCTAGTCTAAATCTTTTTGAATATGAAATTCTACAGGCATGAATCAAAAAGTAATTTGTTCTCTATACAGTGGTACCTCAGGTTAAGAACTTAATTCATTCTGGAGGTCCGTTCTTAACCTGAAACTGTTCTTAACCTGAAGCACCACTTTAGCTAATGGGGCCTCCTGCTGCCGCTGTGCCACCGCTGCACGATTTCTGTTCTCATCCTGAAGCAAAGTTCTTAACCTGAGGTGATATTTCTAGGTTAGCGGAGTCTGTAACCTGAAGTGTATGTAACCTGAAGCGTATGTAACCCGAAGTACCACTCTATACTCGATTCCATATCCTAGTCCTAGCTATCTACCCAAGCACTTATGACTTTTTTTTATCACTATATTATCAGTGCTTCTTATCATTTTTATTCCACTCCATTTGCTGTTTGAGCTCTGCTATAAGATATAGTCGCTGCCTTTCGAATAGCTTTAACAATAGAAGGTCAGTGATTTGGCAATTAATGCTACAATTGTTTTCCCTCTTCTTTCCCCCTCTTCTGCTCTCACAACTTATCAGGCCAGGGCGAGCGAAGTAGGCGCAGACTGTGCAAGCCCTCTTTTAAGGAGTTCAATGACACAAACATAATTAATCTGAACGTCTCAGGCCAATGAGTACAAGCGTTATGTGCTTTGAGCGCTCCATAGTCTTAATGTGTCATCTTGTACTATGTTTAAAACATTAGGCTCATTGTCAGCCATTAGATATCCATGTTAAAGTCTTTGGAAGTTAGCAAGGGGGAAGATGCCATTTCATACTGAATATAAGGCCTGATTGCAAAGCATGTTGTTGTTGTTTAGTCGTTTAGTCGTGTCCGACTCTTTGTGACCCCATGGACCAGAGCACGCCAGACACTTCTGTCTTCCACTGCATCCTGCACTTTGGTCAAACTCATGCTGGTAGCTTTGAGAACACTATCCAACCATCTTGTCCTCTGTCGTCCCCTTCACCTTGTGCCCTCCATCTTTCCCAGCATCAGAGTCTTTTCCAGGGAGTCTTCTCTTCTCATGAGGTGACCAAAGTATTGGAGCCTCAGCTTCAGGATCTGTCCTTCCAGTGAGCACTCAGGGCTGATTTCCTTAAGAATGGATAGGTTTGATCTTCTTGCAGTCCATGGGACTCTTAAGAGTCTCCTCCAGCACCATAATTCAAAAGCATCAATTCTTCGGCAATCAACCTTCTTTATATTCCAGCTCTCACTTCCATACATCACTACTGGGGAAACCATAGCTTTAACTATACGGACCTTTGTTGGCAAGGTGATGTCTCTGCTTTTTAAGATGCTCTCTAGGTTTGTCATTGCTTTTCTCCCAAGAAGCAGGTGTCTTTTAATTTCGTGGCTGCTGTCACTGCCTTGCCGTGGCGAAGGGGCTTGAATAACTTAGAGATGCTATGAACTATGCCAAGCAGGGCACCCAAGATGGACAGGTCATAGTGGAGAGTTTTGACCAAACATGATCCACCTGGAGCAGGAACCGGCAAGCCACTCCAGTATCCCTGCCAAGAAAACTCCATGGACAAAGACAACAGGCATATAAAAGTTATGACGCTGGAAGATGAGCCCCTCAGGTTGGAAGGCGTCCAACATGCTACTGAGGAAGAATGGAGGACAAGTGCAAGTAGATTCAGAGCTAATGAAGCAGCTGGGCCAAAGCCGAAAGGATGCTCAGTTGCGGATATGCCTGGAAGCGAAAGGAAAGTCCAATGCTGTAAAGAAAAATATTGCATAGGAACCTGGAATGTAAGAACCATGAACCTGGATAAGTTGGATGTGGTCAAAAATGAGATGGCAAGAATAAATATTGACATCCTGGGCATCAGTGAACTAAAATGGACGGGAATGGGTGAATTGCAAAGCGCAGGAGACCCTAATATTCTGATGGATCCCCAGCCAATTTATGATGGACTTTCTAATGCTCAAAGGATTTGGGGGTTGGGTTCTCCCATGCTCTGATGACTGAGCTATCCCATCTCTTTCTAGGATCTCAACCCGACCTGTTGAGATTTGCTTGAGGGGCTGTGGAATTAGCCCTGATCTTTCATAGACTTTTCCATTAGCTATGATGATGCTCTTACCAGTCCTACTAGTTAATACTGGAGGCAAGCTTTCACACTAATCTGGGTTAGGTTGGGAGTTAAATATATCTGTTAAGCCCACTCAGTGTGCTGGCTTTCCCTGCTTTCTCTTTCTTAGCTTTCCTTTTGCCCTGGGACTTTTTAAATGGGAAATAAATCTTCATGATAGAGGCCCTGTTGTGCTATCTGGCTAAAAGTCTTCATTTTTTTAAAAAAAAATCGGTTCATGGTTGTAATTCTTCTGAGGCAAACGACGCACACTTCCTCCTTTCCTACTGAATTTCTAGCTTGATATTTATGCTCAGGAGAGAGAGACTTCAAAAGTGATTTTGTGAATGCCGCAATCTATCTCCTGGACTGGCATGGAGAGCTTATGGCTCCCGTGAACAGCATACGCTCTCTTAGCCACTGGGGGAAGGAAGGTGAGAGTTCTCTTGGCAACTCAACAGTGTTATTTACAGCTGCTTCTTAGCGGTGACCCTCCGCAGGAGCCTACAGCTTCATAAGTAAGGCCAATTCCAACATCAGTTATAACAGCCCTTGGTCTACTGCTGGGGCTGCTAGCTTGTGTCAAGTGTTACATGACCAACTGTCAAAGCAAATCCATCTCGTTTCCTTCCCCAGCTCTGGTGAAGCAAGGCTCTCCACAACAGCATCTCTGTTGTGAAGAAGGACTCATATTACCAAACAGTCCAAACCGCCTCTCCTGGTATGTCCCACGGAGGACCTTACGGTCTTCAAACAAAAACATCTTGGAGGTCCCAGGCCACATGAAGGTTAGGCTGGCCTCAACCAGAGCCAGGGCTTTTTTGGCTGTGGCCCCGATCTGGTGGAACACTCTGGTGGAAGACTAGGGCCCTGCGGGACTTGACATCTTTCCGCAGGGCTTGCAAGACAGAGCTGTTCCACCAGGCCTTTGGCTAAGGCACAGTCTGACCACCTCCTTTGGTAATCCTCACAGAACTCTAGCCCAATGGTTGCCATTAATTTGATTTTGGAATGATTTTTAAATGAATTGATTTTAGAATGCTGTGTTATTTTTATTGTTGTTAGCCGCTCTGCTTTCCAGGTCATGTGGCCAGCATGACTAAACCACTTCTGGTGCAACAGAACACCATGACAGAAACCAGAGCACACAGAAATGCCTTTTACCTTCCCACCGCAGCAGTACCTATTTATCTATTTGCACTGGTGTGCTTTTGAACTGCTAGCTTGGCAGGAGCTGGGACAGAACAACAGGAGCTCACCCCATTGAGGGGATTCGAACCGCCGACCTTCCGATTGGCAAGCCCAAGAGGCTCAGTGGTTTTGACCACAGTGCCATCCGCATAGTAGTAAGGAGATTAAACTTACCCTTATGTATCACCAGCCACAGCATATTTCACATTTATTTATTTAACTCCATCCATGAATCGCTTCCCATGAAATATCTCAAGGTGATATTTCACAATAAAAGAAAATCAGCAATTCAAAATAATGACACAATTTCATACATAAAACAATGATAGCATTTTTAAAAAAATCAAAAACACTTTCATATGCAAAAACTATTTTGAATCCAAGACAGATACACACTGACATAAATACCTCCACTTAAAAAGCTCGTTGAACATTAACACCTTGTGTTTCCAATGTAGGGTGTCCCCCTCCAATAGAAAGTAGAAACTGGGATTTGTGAAGTTTCCCTATTCACAAATTTGCATTATTTTTGAGTTCTCCCCCTTTCTCCTGGAAATGTCCAGTGTGGTGGGATCGCATGCACTGAACTTCCATCATCCCTTTCCTCAACTATTTCATACTTCCCAGACTTCCCACTCTCTATGCTATTTGACACAAGTTATAACATGATGCCATCAGGTCATATAAGTTGTGGAATCTTTCTTTCTCTGCCTCTTTGCTTTCTCAGCCAGTATATTTCCCAGTTCCTGCCCTGCCAGGTCTTGCCAAACAACCTTTCACACACATCACAGTGAGCTCATAGCTTACAAACATGGTGCGTTACGTTATGTTGCCAGCAACTTAGCGAGCTCATCGATGGCATCAACTGAATTATGAAATGATTTGTCCTCGTTAAGTATCAAAAAATGTTGCAATGCATGTAGTTCATTTGATCTTAAAACATATCAGATATATAATCTACTGGTTCTATTCAGTCTAGATAGCCCCCCATTTCACAATGTAATCCTTTTTCTTTTTCTTTTTGCAGCTGCATGCAAGAGTGGAAATTCTTGACCTTGAACTAGGGTTCAAGGAAGCATTTGAAAGCAGACCTATGGCTTGCAGAAATTGCATAGAGGACCAATAATCTCATTTCAATTTAAGATGAGTTTGTAAATCTTCCTTCTCCTCGTTTTCTCAGAGCCCTGAGAGAAATATTTGCTGAATTAACTGTAGTTCACTCTGTTATATTGGAGCTATGGAGCTGTATTTGTAGTTGCAACGGTAGCGATCATAATAGTAATAATAGTAAATGGAAATGGTCAAAATCATGTCTGAATATTTCTCCCCACATCCATGCATTTCCTGACAACACAGTCTGCTTGCTCGCTGTTAAAAAACTCAGGGCAAGCAATTTGTTCACAAGAATGGACCATTGATTTTTGCAACATGAGTCTCCCAGGAAGGTTGCTAGGTTCCAATCATTTGTAACAGAAAACTGAAATGTCATTTTCCATGGTGCTTAAATATAATAATTAAACATCTGATCATTTCCGTCCCCTTAATTGCCCCCCACCCAAATCAATCAACTCATTCTGCCTCTCTGCTGTAGCCTGACACTCTTGTTTTCATGTTAACGGGGAGGCAGTCATGGGTATGGTTCTCAGGTGAGTATATTTGCATTTCTCTACATGAGGTTTCCCCCCTGTATTTTTCCAAATAAAATATATCCTGTAGGTACCCACGACCATCTTGCAACCACGTTATACCCCAGTAGGTCACAATAGCTCTGTATCTAATTTCCGGAAGAAAATTGTTTTCTAATACTTTGTCCCAAGAACAAAACACCGGTGAGATGGAGACCATAGCTCTTGATGGAGATATGAAAACTGATTTGAGCAGAGGTTAACATACAATACCAACCATAGACCAAAGCCAGACTCTTGGTTCATTCATTAGAAACTTCAGAAGAAGAAGCAAAAGTGTGCCTGGTTGACTATAGCCCGAACCAAAGAGGTCATTTAAATGATCCTGGATTGATTTAGATAAATATATTTACAGCGCATAATACCACACAGAAATTCTGCACTTTCTAGTGATTAAAGCCCTATACATCCAAACATGTGAGGGCACAAACTGCACAGAATTCATATGTGCCACCTCCAACGTCCCTGTGCACAAGCCAGAATGCCTTCTATGCCATTACAAGCTTTGTGTGTCATGTATTCTACCTGAATGCTTAAATAGGGCTTTCAAAAAATGTCTTCTGTACCATGAAGTCATTAGGTAGCCTTAGGGCAAGCCTCTCTCTTTCTCTCAACCTCTGCCCCCAGCTGCAATATGGAATATAATATGGACTTAACTTACGGGTTTGTTGGAAGAATTGTGAAAATGGCATGTGAAGCACTTAGAACATGAAATTTACAATACAAATTCCTATTGTTACTATTAGTCTCTATACTATTAGATATATTCCTACATAGCCATATATTTAGGGTTGTGGCTGAGGAGAATGGTGCAGGGAATCCTGAATCTTTTCGACATTTCAAGTACCCTCTTAGTAAATGCAGAATGAGAATTGTTCACTATTTCTCGACCAGCTTCCCAATGGTATTCCATTTATCTTCGGAGGACAGCAACCTATGAGTTTCTTTCCCAGAAATATCTCCTCTATGACACAGTCCCCAATGTTATTCCCTGGAAGAAATGCCTTTCTCTCTGAAAACTTGTGGACTGTCTGCCATCTGCTCATGCCAATTTATCAAAGTGACCCTCCCCAGCCCAGTTTAATTGTTCTGAAGCCAGCCTCCGATGAACACAATGGTGTCTCCACCAAGGACACATACATTTATTTAAATTGCTTACCAAAGTGACAGTGATAGATGAGAGTAACAAGTTCGCCTTGATCAACCACAAACCTCCCCTATAACAATAAGTACAAGCCACACAGTAATATGGACCAAGCGTTCAGTTAAGCGAGTTGGCAGGAGAGATGTTTTATTTGAAGGATGCACAATGTGATCGGTTTGAGGACTGAATAACAAACGTTTCTTTGAGCAGATCCCACATGCTCGGGGAAAAAGAAAAGAAATGTATGCGGTACACTCCCCCTGGGATTGCAGCACTTCATATCACAGATGGGGAATAACATAATTAAATGCTCCCATATAAATAAAAAAAATATCCTTTCCCCTGGGGAGCCAGTCTATCAGAGATGAGAATTGTATCTCACAACATTTCCTTGATGCATTTTTTTTTAATATGGTAGTACAATTCTCCACCTGCCCCCAGTGCAGTCCATTGATGGAATAGGCGATGCGAGTACTGCATGTGTTCATTCCTGGATCTGATCCATCCCATTTGGACTTTAACTTGTAATGTGTTAAACACACACAAACACAAATCCATTTGAATTGAAACACATATTTATATATATACATCGCCACCCTACAGCATTTCAAAACATATTTCATGCCAATATATACATTTGGAAACATGCTTTCTATAAAATATGAATGTTTTGTGTATCCTGGTATATTTTTTGAGCCAATTTGCAAAATTCAGAGAAGTGCGAAATCCCAAGGATTCCAGTCCACGTATTGGGTGCATTTTAGGCCAATTCACTTAAAACATATGGCCTAAACAAATTCTCCATCATCCCTAGTCTGAGGGAGGCTATACCACATGCTTTCTCAGAACACACACAAATGGGTATTTGAGAATGTTGAATCTGCTGGGATTCGAATTGTGAAGGGCATCTTCGTGGTCTTCTTCCAGATTGCATGGTCCTTGTCGCACACCAACAAAAGGAACTTTGCCTTGAAGGGTAAGCTTAAAGTTCTTGTTGCTACGTAAGTGACTGATGTGGAGTCTATGAGAGCTGTACAATTTGGCTTCTTGTTGGGGGCCTGAACGTGTCTCACACCCATGCACAATAATCTGTTGGAGAAGTATTCCACAAGTAGGTCTTAATGAGAGAAGTACATAAAAGATCTGGGATGGAATTTCTGCAGTGTAATTGGCCCTCCTAGCTTGCCATCTAGACAGCATCAGAGACATCACCTTGCCAACAAAGGTCCGTATAGTTAAAGCTATGGTTTTCCCAATAGTGATGTATGGAAGTGAGAGCTGGACCATAAAGAAGGCTGACCGCCGAAGAATTGATGCTTTTGAATTATGGTGCTGGAGGAGACTCTTGAGAGTCCCATGGACTGCAAGAAGATCAAACCTATCCATTCTTAAGGAAATCAGCCCTGAGTGCTCACTGGAAGGACAGATCCTGAAGCTGAGGCTCCAAAACTTTGGGCACCTCATGAGAAGAGAAGACTCCCTGGAAAAGACCCTGATGTTGGGAAAGATGGAGGGCACAAGGAGAAGGGGACGACAGAGGACAAGATGGTTGGATAGTGTTCTCGAAGCTACCAGCATGAGTTTGACCAAACTGCGGGAGGCAGTGGAAGACAGGAGTGCCTGGTGTGCTCTGGTCCATGGGGTCACGAAGAGTCGGACACAACTAAACAATAACAACAACAGCCATACCAAGAACTGCTGAGACAACCTTTAAGCAGTGCGCTGTTCGGTTTCAGTTTTGCATTACAAGCAGCAACCTGTTGCGTCACTTGTTTCCTCCACAAACTGTTTTACATTGAAACTGTTGTTTATGCATCCTCTGTGTGACCTCCTCTTCATGATGTTTTCCCAGTTTCCCAACATCATTTCTTTCCCCTTTTTCTTCTTTAAGCAATGAGAGAGAGAGAGAGAGAGAGAGAGAGAGAGAGAGAGAGAGAGAGATCCAGCCTACCCTTCTAGTGCACATTATGAGATGGAAAGCACATTACAAACAAGAAAAGTTTTTGCGATACATGCAACAAAAAGCATTACTTCACACTTCAGTGAGGGTGACACTGAGCCAATGCTAAGCCCTTTGAACGACATCAATGGAAGACAAGATTAGCTCTCCCATAATCAGAGAGAAGTAAATGTGGTCAACTTTAGCAGGTTAGCGCTCCAAGTTGGGCAAACAGGTACATATATTTCCATGCTATACTTGAAAAAGAACTAGATCTACTTAAGTCAAGTGGCCTGATTTGTAAAAACAAAAAAACAAACCCCAAATCCAATGTTTCATGCGGCTAACACAAGATTGGTGTTTGGTACATAATGTGCGAAGACTTTCACCCTTTACAGCTTGACAGTTTCCATCATTTCTTCCAATTCTCTGGGAAAGAATGTTCTCCTCTGAAGGCATGTCCACGGTGTCATCATTGTGTGTGTCACTGTAACTTCCCTAGTGCTGTAAGCTTCCCTGAAGCAAAAGCTGTACCTGTGTTGGCATCGCTCCAACAATTGTGTTGACACCATGCGACTTTCATTTCCTGTCTCCTTCCTGCCCTAGGCAGTCAAATCGCATATAATTTCCATGCTTTGGCACAGCATTAGAGCTCCCGAGTTAAACGAATGACTGCTAATTATGATGGTCATGGCAGGTTGGCTTAATAAGTATTCAGGGGGGAAAGACAATGTTTTGAATGAGAAAGTTTCATTGCAACAGCCTTTCCAATGACTTGCAATAGGGTTATGAGGCTGGCATTTGGAAAGCATTGGACAATAATCTAGGACAATGAGATGGGTAGTTTTGTTGCCTCCAATGTGCTAATATTGGTATTCAGACACCAAAGCGGGGATATAGGAGCATCTGAAGGACTATCTTACCCTTAGGGTTGGGTAGAAGAGCCAAGGGATTTGTCACTATCCAGTTCCCCTATTTGTGTCGCTTTCCCCTAACTGTCACTGCACGGGTATATAATATATAATAATAATAATAATAATAATAATAATAATAATAATAATAATAATAATTTATTATTTATACCCCACCCATCTTGCTGGGCTTCCCCAGCCACTCTGGGTGGCTTCCAACAAAATATTAAAATACAGTAATGCATCAAACATTAAAAGCTTCCCTAAACAGGGCTGCCTTCAGATGTCTTCTAAAAGTTTGGTAGTTGTTTTTCTCTTTGATGTCTGGTGGGAGGGTGTTCCACAGGGCGGGCGCCACTACCGAGAAGGCCTTCTACCTGGTTCCCTGTAACTTGGCTTCTTGCAGTAAAGGAACCGCCAGAAGGCCCTTGGCGCTGGACCTCAGTGTCCGGGTAGAACGACTGGGGTGGAGACGCTCCTTCAGATATACTGGACCGAGGCCATTTAAGACTTTAAAGTTCAGCACCAACACTTTGAATTGTGCTCAGAAACGTACTGGGAGCCAATGTAGGTCTTTCAAGACCAGTGTTATGTGGTCTCGGTGGCCGCTCCCAGTCACCAGTCTATATGAAGAACTAACTCTCCCTCAGGGGAAGGGAAAAGAAATAAATTCAAGGAATTGTCACCATCCAGCTCCCCTCTCTTCTCCCAACTGCCACTACAGGAGTATCTGAATGATCATGCCCTGAGGGGGATGGGAGAAGAAAGAAACCTAGAGATTTGTCCCCCAACCAGCTCTCAAAATGGCTTGCCCCTCATCCAACTGCAACCATTAATGACTTTCTTGGAGAAAGTTCAGCTTTGTCCCCTTGCACCCAATGAATGTTTGAAAAGGCAGTTTCCCATGATGTCTAAATAGGTAAAGGTAAAGGACACCTGGATGGTTAAATCCAGTCAAAGTAGACTATGGGGCTGCAGCGCTCATCTCGCTATCAGGTTGAGGGAGCTGGCATTTGTCCACAGACAGCTTTCTGGGTCATGTGGCCAGCATGACTGAACCACTACTGGCGCAATGGAACACTGTGACGGAAACCAGAACGCACGGAAACGCCATTTATCTTCTCGCTGCAGTGGTACATCTACTTGCACCAGCGTGCTTTCGAACTGCTAGGTTGGCAGGAGCTGGGACAGAGCAATGGGAGCTCACTCCGTTGTGAGGATTTAAACTGCTGACCTTCAGATCGGAAAGCCCAAGAGGGCTTTTCCTTTACCTTTATGTCTAAACAGAGAAGCACTGGGTGCTGAGGATTTATCTCATTACCTTTTAGACCATGGGTAGGCAAACTAAGGCCCAAGGGCTGGATCCGGCCCACGGACGGTCTGGGAATCAGCATGTTTTTACATGAGTAGAATATGCCCTTTTATTTAAAATGCATCTCTGGGTTATTTGTGGGGCCTGTTTGGTGTTTTTACATGAGTAGAATGTGTGTTTTTATTTAAAATGCATCTCTGGGGTATTTGTGGGGCATAGGAATTCATTCCAATTTTTTTTCTTTCCAAAATATAGTCAGCAGACCCCCCCACCCCCAAGGTCTGAGGAACAGTGGACCGGCCCCCTGCTGAAAAAGTTTGCTGACCCCTGTTTTAGACCATTCACCCCGATATTAGGGTTAAAAGCTTATATCATAGTCTGTGCTGACTCTACTTGTCTCCAATGGATGGAACTGTGATAGAAAATGGACTGTTTTAGTCTTGGCTGCCTCTACAATTCCTGGACTAATGAATGTTGGTATATCATTTGGGGGGAAATGAAATTGCCATAGCCTCAATTTCGTATTCCATTTTTATTTTTGTTCTGTTTGGTGGTTTGTTTTCGGTTATGCTATGGCCCTTGGGGAAAGCTAATACATCTGGTTTGCACAGAAGCATTTGTGTGACGGCATTTCATGTCAATATATGTGATGAACAAGTGGAAAATGTTACAATCCTCTCTGCATGCTGATAGGCAACTCCATGTTCATCTATGTGTAGAAAGATTTGGAACAAATGTCTTGGGGTTCTTGCAATAAGAAACTTCTGTGAAAATCTAGTGGTTATTCCAGTGGCTGAAAGCATGGCATGTCTGCTTCTAAATTTTCAGAGACTGCGTATGTAAAATCTGTTTAGGTTTTCTTTATGTGGACAGTCCTACATGGTGAAAAGGGATATCACTTGCATTCAACTATGTAGCAACACCTGCTCGTTTTGTTTCAGTTAGAGGCACATGAAAGGTGCTTTAACTTTAAGGCGCTTGACAACTTTTTTTTTTAACCGTCCGCAGTGAGTAAGATTGCCAAATGAACTGCTTTATCAAGCTCCTTTGGCTCTATATAACATGCTCTGACGTGTTCCAGAAGCTCAGAGACGCGCCCAAAATTTCTACAATGTTTTCATCACATGTCACACTGACACCCAGTTTCCTACCAAATATAATGTGGGGGGGAGGTTAATTTTTTTTAAGTGTTTTTGCAGGGAAAGATTACATATCCTGGGCATTTTTATATGAGAGAGGGGGGGAGGGAGGGAGGAACATGGACACACAGAAACTTGAGGTTTTTTATTTTTAAAAAACTTTTTGTTGTTGCTTTTATTGCAAAGCAAAGGCTCTGCTCGGATCAAAGGCTGCATAGCTGTCACATCCTTCTCATGTTGCCCTCCGTGAGCCACTCAGCGAGACTGGGATGATCCTAGCCTTGCCAAGCAGACCGGGGCTGGCATCGCGTTGGCGGCGAGAGTTGGGCTGGTGCTCCCTGTCCCCTCAGGGGGCATGCATGCGCCCACCCTGGGCACAATGAAGACATGCTCCTCCGCTGGCACATTACATTGTTGTCTGTCTTCAAGGGGCAGTGCAAGTGTAATGATGCTATGGCACACATCAGCAAGTCGCAGGAAAGAAAGTGGTTACAAACGAAAAGGTAGTAGCTCTGTGCGTTTCATAACATTCAAGCAGATCCTCAGCCACGTTTTCATTACAGGGCTACTGGTCTCTTAGCCTCATCCCCCACAACACACATCTGTAATGTGTGCATAATAACAGACCTTCCAAGTGTCCCTATTTTCCAGGGACAGCCCCATCTCAGTTTCTGATCTGATCCCGGAATGTCCCGC